>NC_052636.1:11817377-12417377 GCF_016161935.1 Mauremys reevesii | reverse complement strand
ACACCCCAAATAAGGCTATGCATCCCAAGGCCATCTTCCTTGGCTCAAAGTGGCAGGAGAGTTACTATTATAACAAGTTATATTCACTACCTTAGTGCCTAAGGACCAACTAACAGTGGGCCCCCATTGTGCTAGGCAAAGTGCAAACAGAGAATAGTAGATGGCCCATGCCCTGAAGAATTTACAATCTAAATCAGGGGTAGGCAACCTGCGGCAGCGAGCTGATTTTCAGTGGCACTCACACTGCCTGGGTCCTGGCCCCTGGTCCGAGGGGGGGGGACTCTGCATTTTAATTTAATTTTAAATTAAGCTTCTTAGACATTTTAAAAACCTTATTTACTTTACTTACAACAATAGTTTAGTTCTATATTATAGACTTATAGAAAGAGACCTTCTAAAAACGTTAAAATGTGTTACTGGCACATGGAACCTTAAATTAGAGTGAATAAATGAAGACTCGGCACAGCACTGCTGAAAGGTTGCTGACCCCTGATCTAAATAGACAAGACAGACACAGAATGGGGGAAGGGCTAGAACCCACTGTTAGAATAGAGATATTCAGGCCTGCCTGTAAAGCCTAGACTTTAAGAACTTAGGGGTATTTTTATCACTTTGTCTTTATACCCCGGTAACTAGCTAAGAATCAAAATCTCAGTCTGCCTGTGTATGGGCCTTCTCTCACTAGGGGCCTTGTTCTTACGCTAAGGCCTTTGGCTAAGCAGCAGGGGCAGCCATAAGCTGGGAAGCGAAGGGTCACATCCCAAACCAGTCACACTGAAATAAGGTGCTACTGGGCTGTTAGGAAGATGATCCTGTCCTGATAGCGCCCATCACCACCAGATAAAGAAACAGATCTTAAGATGGTTAAGAAAACTTAGTTTGACAGCAAGAATTCACTTCTCAATGGTTGTGGTTGTGAAACCCTAATTTCTGTACCGTTTTATCTTTAACAAGGTAAAAGTGGTAGCCACAATCAGTCTGGTTCTCTAATTGTTTCTGTCTGCTGCATAATTAATTTTTCTAGGTGTAAGTTCATTAGGGCAGTGGAATATGCTTGCTTGGAAATAACCCCAATAAACATCGCATTATCTGTGCTTCAGACTTCTAGTCTTTCGCTGCTTGCTGTCTGCGTGACAAGAACCAGGGAAGTGGGAGGGTGAAGGGAAAACCCTCTAACAAATGGACATGACCTGATAACCAAGAGGTAAGCCTTTAAGGAAGGTTTTAATACACTTTGGAACAGATCAGGGATTCCCATGAGGACTGAGAGGGAGCGATGGTAAACACGCATTTAGATCCTTTTCTTGTTTTATATCTTTTCCCCATAAGGCTGAACCTCTGGCACTGTCATGGATCCATAGGATCTCTGCAATGCCCTGGCTTTTAAACAGTCCTTGGGAGGTGCCCCTTGAGTGCACTAGACCCCCAAGGGGTCCCACTCTTCCACAAGGCCAGGCCACTTAGCTTCAACACCTGAGACTGAGCCACTTGCTCAGTGCCCTTCCTCCACCCTCCTCTCCATTTCTTCCCATTACTCTCAGCCAGCACCACCTGCAGGCACCTTGGGAGCTTCTTGTGTTCCCTCCTCGTCTCTCACTACCTCATCCCTCCCCGCTGCTTCTTAGCTCTAATCCTGCACACACCCTCCCCAGGTCCTGACACCCCAGAATTATCTACTCCCCCCTTCTCCTCCCCTCCCACAGCTCTGTTCTCCCTTCACCGGCGGGGTCCTGAATGGAAACATTATACACTCTCCTATCAAAAGAGGAGCTCATCTGACTGTCACACAAGCCAGGCAAGAGTCACACACCTATTTACTCAATTTAGAATTCTATAGGCAGCATAGTTTCCTCTTAAAATGAGAAAAAGGCATCAAAGTTACAGTTATTAATGTAGTTATGAATGTTGCCAATAAGGATACATTCAATGCAATTTTAAAATGACTGATGGCACCAAAAAGGCACATGACAAAAATGATACTAGTGGGTGGGAGATAAGGCAAAAAAGGGGGGGGGGCAAGAAAACTTGTCAAAACTTGTATGACAAATAAAGGTATAAAGTTATTACAACTCAGGTTCTTAAAAGACCCCACAGCTTCTAATAACCGAGAGGAGAGGACTCCTTACCTAGGGAGGTCACAGTCTCATAGTTCTCCTGCATGACACCCCTGTAGAGGGCTCTCTGAGTGGGGTCCAGCAGAGCCCACTCTTCCCTGGTGAAATACACAGCCACCTCCTCGAAGGTCACCGGCCCCTGAAAGAGCAAGAGTCCAACACTCAGTACCTGCTCCCCCATTCACAACCCCACTATTCACGGAACAGCGCCAGGGAAATGGAAGCTCCGGGAGGCACATGTTAACAGAGTCCCACCCCACCTAGCTTAGAGCAGCCAGGAGGCATCAGAGGGTAGAAAGAGAGAACCTTTTGTGTCTGCCAGCTGACAGATGGAGGCAGAGTCATCACATTTATCACATACCTACTAGCCAGGGCTTGATACAGGAGATGGGGCTGTCTCTGGACCATGCTGGTGGTTCCCTGGTAGGAATCCCAACACTCTCCAAATAAAATATATGGAAGAAAGGGGAAGTCAATAGTAAAGAATAGAAGTTAGAAAGTCAGAATTGTAGAAAATTGGTTACGGAAGCTATCAGAAATCAATGACCAATTTATGAAAATAAGAAGGAAGTTTTTAAAAATTATATTAAGTACAAAATTAATCCCTAACAATGGTATGGATGTTAAACAGCAGCTATTACAGTTAGACATGTTTAAATAAGCAGGTCCAGATAACTTGTATCCAAGAGTTTTGAAAGATCTGCCGGAGGAGTGTGGAGGACTGTTAATGTTGATTTTAATAAGGACTTGGAACACTGGGGAAATTCCAGAAGACTGGACTAAAGCTAATGCTGTGCCAATATTTAAAAAGGGTAAAAGAGATGACCCAGCTAATTACAAGAGTGTTAGTCTGATACTGGGCAAGATAATGGAGCAGCAAATATGGAGATGTAGGAATGTTACACTTTCAAGCGGTTGAAGTGGTTCCCACACCCCCACACTCAATCAGGAGACTCATAGATAAAGCGCCGACCAGGTGCATATTTCTGGAGTACACAGGGATAAAGCACCAATCAGGGAGGCGAAGTAGTTGGATTATGTTAGCACATGCATAACAGAATGATTTATGTAACCATTATAATAAAAGACGTGGAAAACCCCGGCAGGGGCGCTCCACTGGGATAGACTGACGGACTTGGCTTGATTCATTACTACATGGATTTAATTAATAAAGAATTAAAGGAGGGTAATATAATTAGTACCAATTAACAAAGGTTCAGAGACAACAGAGCCAATCAAACTAACTGGATAGCCTTACTGCATGAGATCAAAAGTTTGGTTGCAACTAATAGTATTGATGTAATATACCTAAACTTCTGTAAGGCATATGACTTGGTTCAGCACAACATTTTGACTAGAAAACTAGAAAGATACAAAATAAACACGACATACATTAAATAGATTAAAAACTGGGATTATAAATGAAACCATGGTCGAGTGGATTTCTTTCTAGGGGGTTCCCACAAGGATTGGTTCTTGGCCTTGTGCTATTTAACATTCTTATCAATGACCTGGAAGAGAATATAAAATCATCACCGATAACGTTTGCAGTTGCCACAAAGATTGGGGTTGGTGGTAACTAATAAAGTGTCAGTAGGTTCAGGTTCCAGCACTGGGAATCTGGGAAGTTTTCCCAGCCCTGGCTGGGGTTATTCCTGTTCCACAAAGAGGGAAGTTCCATTCCCAACTTCTGTGCCTTGAAATTAGGCCCTGACACTACACCCCACATTCAGCATAGTGGTATGATTATGAAATGATTAGGACATAATTATGATGCATTTTGTGCAAGACGCATCATATGTTCAGTGTCTTTGGAAAAGTTAGTATTTGCTGAATATGATTATCCTATTTGTGTGCATGTATCATATTCGTATCTGAAGTTATGGATATTGACTCTGTATCTGTATTTCAAATGTGCTTACTCTGGGTAACACCCACAACGAGCCTTTCAGGTACAACAAAGAAGCCAGAAAGTGTTCATGGCTCATCAACAAAGACAATGGACCGTGGAAGAGCTTAGCCTTCCTGGGAATGTTTCAGCCAGCCTATGAGTCATGGCTACTATGACTCAGCAGGCCATGGTAGGGCCTGTGACCAGACCACATGACACTAAACTCCATTTTGGTACCTCTATTTTTCCACAAACTGGACTGGGAACTGAGTTTAGAACAAAGGGTTCCTGCCATATGGAAAAGCTACATAAGGTGGGTTGTGACATCATCTCTTGGCCTCATTCCCCACACAAGAGAACTCCTGGAAACACCTGAGGAACAAAGACTGAACTCGGGGATGTGGTGGTCTCAGGGTAAAGGGATTTCTAGCTTGTATATGGAAACTTGGTGGACTGCTTCTATCGGCAGTCAGGGTGAGAAATTGCTAATTCAAATTCTATCCAGACAGTATGTTAGGCTTGGTTTGAGTTTTTGGTTATTTAAGTAATCTGCTTTGATCTGTTTGCTATCACTTATCGCTGGGAAATTGGCTTTTGTCTTCTATCTCTCCTTGAGTGTCTTAGGTAAAACACTCAGGTAGGTTAGTTGGATGCATAGCGCCACCTGCTGTCGTGTTGTGTGATAACAGGGCCTGGAGAGGCTGGCTGAATCTCCAGCAAAGCAGAGTGAGAAGGGCCAGCCTAGCTTCAGGGTTAGAGGGCACAGCGGTTCCCAGAAGCTCCCAGACTGCACCCGGGGTGACAACCCATCACATCCTAGAGTACACAAGTCTCAGCACGTTTGTCACATCCTGTCCCCTCCCATTCCATACCCTAGATAGTTCCTGCCTCCCACCCTCCTATACATTTACTGCTTCTCTCCCTCCAAGCAGAACCCACCACCAGCTCCCTGAGAATCCCTTACCTGAGCCAGCTCCATTGCAGCCATTTACTTCTCGCTGGGAGGAGGGGATGATCTGGGGTGAAACGTGGACGTTATTCTGTAACCTGCCAGGGCGAGAAGGGCAATGTGAGAGAATTCAGACAGGGTTTCTGTCCTTTCCACATGTCGATTCCCCCCAGCATTGTTCCCTGCTAATGGACACACTAGGTTCTGCCACACTGTGAAGCACAGAGTGACCATATCCCAGTACAGGCCTAGCCCCCTCCCACCAGGGTGTGACCCTCTGACACATGGTGAACCCCTCCCAGCAGCAGAGTCTCTCTGTTACACTTACCAAGTTTGTGGGCGATAAGCTGGGAGGGGTTGCAAGTGCTTTGGAGGATAGAATTAAAATTAAAAATTATCTGGACAAACTGGAGAAATGGTCTGAAGTAAATAGGATGAAATTCAATAAGGACAAATCCAAAGTATTCCACTTAGGAAGGAACAATCAGTTGCACACATACAAGACAGGAAATCACGGCCTAGGAAGGAGCACTGCAGAAACGGATCTGGGAGTCACAGTGGATCACAAGCTAAATGAGAGTCAACAATGCTACGCTGTTGCAAAAAAAGCAAGTATAATTCTGAGATGTATTAGCAGGAGTATTGTAAGCTAGACACAAGAAGTAATTCTTCCGCTCCACTCCGCACTGATTAGGCCTCAACTGGAGTAGTGTGTCCAGTTCAAGGTGCCACATTTCAGGAAAGATGTAGACAAATTGGAGAAAGTCCAGAGAAGAGCAACAAAAATGATTAACGGTCTAGAGAACATGACCTATGAGGGAAGACTGAAAAAACTGTTTTGTTTAGTCTGGAGAAGATATGATCAGCTTTCTAGTACATAAAAGTTCATTTCGAGGAGGAAGGAGAAACATTGTTCTTCTTAACCTCTGAGGACAGGACAAAAGCAATGGGCTTAAATTGCAGCAAGGAAGGTTTAGGCTGGACGTTAGGAAAAACTCCCTAACTGTCAGAGTGGTTAAGCAGTGGAATAAATTGCCTAGGGAGGTTGTGGAATCTCCATCGTTGGGGATTTTTAAGAGCAAGCTGGACAAACACCTCTCAGGGATGGTCTAGATCAGGGGTGGCCAACATGTGGCTCTTTAGAATTTCATATGCGGCTCCTTGTATAGGCACCAACTCCGGGGTTGGAGCTACAGGCACCAACTTTCCAGTGTGCTGGCTGTGCTCACTACTCAGCTACAGGCCCTGCCTCCACTCCACCCCTTCCCTGAGCCTGCAGAGCCCTTGCTCCATTCCCCCCCCCCCCCAGTGTCTTGCATAGTGTGAACAGCTGATCAGGAGGTGCAAGGAGAGGTGCTGATTATTGTGGCTTCCCATGGGTGGGAGGTGCTGGGAGCAGGGGTGGGAGCTGACGGGGCTGCTGACGTATTACTGTGATTCTTTGGCAATCTACATTGGTAAACTCTGGCTCCTTCTCAGGCTCAGGTTGGCCACTCCTGGTCTAGATAATACTTCGTCCTGCCTTGAGGGCAGGGGACTGGACTAGCTACCTCTCGAGGTCCCTTCCAGTTCTGTGATTCCATGAACCAAAGGCCAGAGACGAGCAGAATCAAAGGAGTCACTCTGGGGATTCGCCCTGTCACTGTCCCCAAGGCAGCTCTCTCAGGTTTACAAAATTGTTGGATGCTCCAGCCTTTATACAGTCTCTCCTGGGAGTGCCCCTTTCATGGGCTGGGACTAGTTTTAGCCTTTGGGAAGCGTGACCCCGGGGGTTCTGAGACTTGGCCTTCTTGCCTCAGCACATCTTGTTCCTTTCTGTGGCTCCCCAGCGAGTCCCAATGAGTAGATACTCCTCAGACAGACAGTGAACATAAGAATGTGTTTAGTGTTTACACTTCATTGAATGCTTGTGAGCTGCTGCCTGGGTTAACATCTGACTAGTTGCATTGTGAGCCTCTGTAAATCACCAGACAGGAGAGAGACTTTACCTGTGCGAAGTGCTGATTGGCAACAGAATGCATTACACCCTGCCTGGCAGGAAAGGTCCATCAACATCAGAGAGACTATTATGGGATGTTAACGAAGACACAAAAAACTGTTGTTGTGCTCTTGACTTCCCATTAGCTGAGTTTCAGGACAGAGCACATGGTAGGAAGGGGATGAAAAACCCCATGCTAAAGGAACTGATGATCTGTATGTTGCTTGGACTCTGGGGCAAAGTTTCTAGGCATAAGCAAGAGATCCCCAGCTGCCTAGCCGGGGTTAGTCCTAACAGATATGCAGAGCTTGCTTATTATAGAAGCTTCTATTACCTTTGAAATCTAAGACTGCAACTCGTCTGCATCTATAGGATTACCTGCTTTAACTTTGTCAACAACTCTTGTTTCCTTTTAAAAAAGTCTTAATACAGGTTATGACAGGACTGGCTACAAGTGTTGTCTTTGTTGGAAGATCTAAGATTCAATTGACCTAAGGAAGTGACTGGTTCTTTGGGCCTGGCAGTAACCTGAACATCGCTGTGACTCGTGGGGTAAGGGAGGGTTCTCAACCAGGGTCAGAAAGATATATGGGATCACCCAAGAGGACTGTCTGTGGTTCCATGTTAATGCTGTTACAGAGCCTGAAGTGTTTACACTGGATACTTGGTTGGTGAAATCTCCATACAGACCTCACACCCAATTTGGGGTTTGTTCCCTGCTTCTTACCAGTCTGCCCGAGGCTGGTGCTCGTGCTCTCGAGTCACTGAAGACAGCGTTACAGAGAGATGGGCTGTGACTTCCCACGGTCACTAAACAGGTCTGTGACAGAGCCAGGAACAGACCCTGTTAGCTCCAGAGCCCCGTCACCCGCAGCTTGGAAAGGTCCCCACTGTATTAGGCTGCAGGAAGAGGTGTGCAGGGACTGCAGCTGAGCTGCCCTGCCAAGACGGCCTGTGCATCCGTGGACAAACCACCTCGCAGGGGTGTCCCCTGGGTCAGGAGAAGTCAGTGTCCAGCCCTGTGGGGCTGTGCTCCTGGCTCATACCTCCAGCACTCACTGCTGCCCCTCCCTTACCAGCTGCACTGTTCAGCCAGCCCCAGGCCTCTGTGAGGTCACCTTCCCCCCGCCCCCTCAAACCTTCAAACTGGGACATGGTGCACCAGTACCAATCAGAGTGCACTAGTGTAAATTTTGTCTACACTAAGGGTTTGCACCAGTGCCTAAAACACCAGGGTGGCAGAGACCTTCAGAAACAGCAGTACGGTGGCACTAGAACCTATTTCTAGCTCGGTCACAGACAGCCTGGGTGACCCTGGACACGTCAATGTTTCTCCTCCCAACTTTAGTCTCTTTACCCAGCTGCCACTCACTGGGGTCTCCTCTCTCTCCAGAGCTGCTCACCACTACAGTCTGTGTGGATGTCCCCAGAGCTAAGGCAGGTCAGCTCTGGAATAGTCGTACAAGGGGGGCTGGGGAGTCTCTTTCCTGGAAGTTTTAAAGAACAAGTAGGACAAAGCTCTGCCAGAGATAATCTACATATACTTGTCCTGCCTCGGCAGAGAGAGCTGGACTTGATGACATCTTGAGGTCCTATCTAGCCCTACATTTCTAGGATGCGATGCAATATATACATATAAAAACACAACATACAGCTGGAGAAAGCTTCCCCCCCGCCGGGCTCCCCTCCATCCCAGAGATACACCAGTCTGGGAATGTCTAGGGATACAGATGGTGTATCTCTAACCTGGTCTTAAAGACCTCCAATGAAGGAAATTCCACAGCCTCCCTTGGAAGCCAATGCAAGGCAAACACTGACCAAAACAACACTGTACACACACTCGCTGGGCTTGGGGTTAAGGGGAGAGGCAAGAATTCAAACAATCTGGGTTCAGTTCCCAGTTTTGCCCCAAATTCTCCATGCAAACTTGTTAGACACGGCGGCTGGCCCATGCCCGCTGACTTGGGCTCACACGGCTCAGGCTGTGGGGCTGTTTAATTGTGGTGTCCATGTTCCGGCTGGGGCTGCAGCCCAAGGTCTGGCACCCTCCCACCTCGCAGGGTCCTACAGCCTGGCCCCAGCCCGAGCCCAGACACCTACACTGCAATTAAACAGCCCCTTTATCTGAGCCCTGTGAGCCTGAGTCACCTGGCATGGGCCAGCTCGGGGCCTTTAGTGGCAGGGCAGAGATACCCTTGGTGTCTGTTCCGCACCTGTCACAATGGGGACCCTGATCTCGGTGTCTGTGCACAGCCCTGCGCAACAGGGCCTGACCTCAGTTGGGGACTCTGCAAGTCCCAGCATTACAGGATCCCGGATTTTGTTTAGGGCCCCTGCAGCAACTGGCAAAATGTGGGGCCAGGATCTCTGTCAGGGTCTGTGCAGTGCCCAGTACAGTGGTGGGGTGTGATCTTTGTTAGAGTCAATGCAATGCCTGACCCAACGGGACACAGATCTAAGTTGAGGTCTCTGAAGCGCCCAGCACAATAAAGGCAGTGGTTTGGGTCGCAGTCGTCCGCTGCCTGGCACAAGGGGGGCCGTGATCTCGGTCCAGGTCTCAGTTTTACCGGGCACAACAGTGGGTTCTGATCTCACCTGGGGTCTCTTCAGTGCCTGGCAGAAAAGGGCCCAGATCTCAGTTGGGGTCTCTGCAGCAGCTGGCAGAACAGGGCCACGCTCAATACGATAGGAGCCCTGATCTCAGTCACACACCTGGAGAGAAAAGTGGGAAGATTTTTGAGAATTTGATATTAGTATTTCAGAACTGAGGAGAAAATGGGGCACAAACTAAATATTTGCCAATATAAGGGACAAGCATCAACATGTGGGGAGAGTTTATGTCACCATTCAAGAGAAAAGATGGGAAATGTGAGGGGATTATACAGGAATATTGAATCAACAACAGAATGGGACAGATTCTTCTTGCCTCACACTCACAGGGGACAGGAGTGGGACTGGAGTAAGAAAGTCGCTGGCTGTGGGGAGGGGCTGGCAGTGGGGTCTGGGAATGTGACTAGCACGTGATGTGGGGGGAGTAGCTGGGACTGGGAAACCTGGGGCTGGCCCGGCTCCATGGGGGACACTTGCTCCTCCCTCCCCTTCCTGGCCCTTCCCAGGCCCCGTTGCCAGCAGAGAGTGGCCCCCCCAGCCCAGCCCAGAGGTGTCCCTGTCTCAGGGCCCCCCCAGCCTCTGCCCATTCACCCTCTGCCCAGCTCAGGAATCCCTCGGGGGAACCATTTCCCACCCGCACAAGGACAAATCCCTGCAGGTGGGAATGGGGGAAACCCCCAAACCTGAGACCTGAACTGGCCACTGGCGAAGGGGAGAGAAAATGGGGCACAATCGGGGGGGGGGGACAGGGAACTTCTCAGGGGTTGGGGGGGGGGGGGTCACCCTGGGCGCTGCTCGTGGCTCTCTAGGGAGAAAGGGGGCAGGACGGGAGGGGACGGGGGTCCCCACGGGAGGGGGCAGCGGTAAATCCGAGGGGATCTCAGCCCCCCCCCTTTCTCTCCCCACTCCTCGGGGGGGGTCACCTGCTCGCCCCCCCGGCCAGGTCTGGGCTGCACCGACATTTCCCGCCCGCCCCCAGCCCGGTCTCCCCCCCCAGCCCCACGCAGGGACCCCAGGGTTAATGAAGGGCTCTCCGCCGCGATCTGCGCATGCCCAGAGCTCCAAAGGCCCCAACCCTTCTCCGGTCCGGAGAGGCTCCAACGGCCCCGCGCAGGCCAGGCAGAGCCAACGCTCGTTCGCAGCCCGGCTCCGGCTCCGGCTCCGGCTCCCCGCCGACGTCACTTCCGTTCCAGGAGAGTCAGGAACTACATCACCCAGCCTGCCCCGGGGCCGCTTCCGCTCTCCGCAGCCCAGGAAGGGAGGGTTCCAGCAGCTGTTACTGCGCATGCGCCGTGCGAGCCCCGCTGGTGAGAGAACAAAGCTGCTGCTGTTGCCGCCTCCGCGTGAGCCGGGCCCGGGCTGAGCCGCTGCTGCTCCCGGAGAGTCTGTGCGGGGGCCCGGCCGGGGTTTCTCCAGCTGGGCCCCGCCCCGGGCAGCCCCGGGCTCCGCCCGCCCCAGCCCGCCCGGAGCCCCGGGGTGAGAGACCCCGGGGGCGCTGGGGGCGGGCACGTGACTCTGCCCGGGAACCCGGGAGAAGCCTCGGAGCCGCCTCGGCCCCAGCGGAGCCGCAGCAGGATCCGCCCCCCCCCGGCTGGGAGGGGGGGGCGGGGCCCGGCGGGGGGGGCGGAGCTTTCTCCAGCTGGGCCCCGTCCCGGGCTCTGCGGAGGCTCCCGGTGACGGAGCCCGGGGGGCGGCGCAGGTCCCGGCTCTGCGCGGTGCCCCCCCCCATCGCTGCCCCCCCCCGGGGGCCCGGAGCTGCTGCCGCGCTGAGGCCGGGAGGATCCTTCCCGCAGCGAGTCTGAGCCGCCCCCCCCCGGCTCTGCTGTGCCCGGTAACGGGGGGGTGAAGCGGGTCCCCCCGGCGGGTGCCCCCTTGCCCGCACGGGCGGGGCGGGGCGGCCGCGGGGAGAGACCCCGGGAACGGGGCGGTGACCCCGGCTCCCAGCCCGGGGCAGGGCGCTAGGGGAGGACGGGAGAGAGGGGAGGGGAAATTAGAGGGGGGGCAGGTTCCCAGATCTCTGCCCCCCCCCCCGCACACTCACTGCAGCGTCCCTGCCCAGGGTCACTTCCCTGTGACCGAGGTGAGGAGCAGAGAGAGGAAGAACCAGCCCCGGACTCTCCCTGTCCCCCCTGCGGCAGGAGTGCGCTGCCCTGGGGGCAGGGTCAGGGGGACCCCCCCCCAAGGGGGCTCCTTTGGGTCTGGTCTGGTCCAGGGTTTGATTCACACCCTGTTGCTGGGAGGGCTTCAAAATGTCTTGGTTTGTTACTGCTGCTGGGGGGAGCACAAGGGGGACAGGAGGGGCCGGGGGCCAGGTCTGTGCTGCACTGTGGGGACTGAGCATGTTCCCAGCCTGGCAGAATCTACAATCTCTGTCTGCAGGGAAAGGGCCTGGGGGAATCGTGATGTGAAATGAACTGAAGCCTGTTCTGAAACCTCCACAACTGCCCTTCTCGCCCTGCCAGGCTGCAGAATGACGCCCACCTCTCACTCCAGCTCGTCCCAGCCTCCCATGGGACAGGAGAAATGGCTGTAGTGGAGCCAGCTCAGGTAGGGGTTATTGGGGGGTTGCTGGTGGGTTCCTGCTGGAGGGGGAGGGGCAGGAAATACTGAAGAGGTGGCAACTTCTGGGGAGTTAGGGCTGGAGGGGGGCAGGGAATACCCTGGGTGAGGAAAGGGAGGTGGACAGAGTGTGACAAACCTGGTGGGACTTGTTAACATGGGTCTAGATCCTCAGAACAAACACTTGGGTGTTGGGGGAGAAAATTCCCTAATTTGTGAAACAGGAAACAGACAAAGCAACTCCCTGGGCGGGGCTGGGAAAACTGACCAGATTTCCAGGGCTGAACCCTCAACCTGCTAGCCAGGGGCTGGTGTGACATGGAAAGGGGGCACCCAGCAGGGAGGTGTAGGGAAGATGTCCCGGCCCCTCACATCCAGCTGCTGGCAGTGGGGAGGGTGTTGGGTTCTCTACCATGGGGCTGTGCCTGGACCCTACTGGGGGCTCCATC
The DNA here is from genome assembly GCF_016161935.1 of Mauremys reevesii. Taxonomy (NCBI): domain Eukaryota; kingdom Metazoa; phylum Chordata; order Testudines; family Geoemydidae; genus Mauremys; species Mauremys reevesii. Next base: position 12,404,827 of record NC_052636.1, on the reverse strand, counting down.
TCCTGTATCAGCCTCTGGCTAGTAGGTCTGTGGTGGATCTGCTGGGAGAGACAAGGGGTTCTCACTTCGTCCCCTCACCCAGATGTCTCCTGGCTGCTCTCAGCACTGTGGGGCTAGGACTCTGCTGACTCTCTCAGAGCTTCCATTTGATTGGCTCCTTTCCTCCATGAATAGTGGGGCTGTGAGTGGGGCAGCAGGTACCGAGTGTTGGGCTCTTGCTCTTTCAGGGGCCGGTGACCTTCGAGGAGGTGGCTGTGTATTTCAGCAGGGAGAGAGGGGCTCTGCTGGACCCCACTCAGAGAGCCCTCTACAGGAGGTCATGCAGGAGAACTGTGAGAATGTGACCTCACTGGGTAAGGATTCCTGTCCCCTCGGATCTTGGAAGGGGAAATGAAGAGATAAGGTTCACGCCACTCCCCAGTGCCACCTCTGCTCTGCCCTGTTTCAGCATCACCCCGACATGCCAGAGACACCCACACTAGCCCTCTCCCTCCTGTTACAGAGCGCTCTGGGAACAGAGCAGTACAGCAGAATGTCTAACATGTTCTTCTCTTTGCTAAGATAATATTCGGGTTCAACTCCATCATAGCAAACAGAAGCTTCCTCCCTGGCCTGCTCTCCAGTACTGAACCTCCTGCACACAGGCCAGCTGAGACTTGCACAGTGTTACTACCCCCTTTCCCTCAACCTGAGTTTTCCTTGTGAGTTGCTGCCTTCACTTACCCCTCACTAAGCCCCACAGATCACTCGAACATACGCCACCAGGGTACTGACAACCCCATGGCAAGAACATACCCTTGGGCACCTTTGCTGACAAAGCCTACAACACTCAGCACGGATATGAGGCAGAATTGCCCCCCAAGTTTCACATGCACCTCTCTGCATAGCACAGGCACAGCTCTGCCCAGCTGCTGCAACCCATCCCTCCATCAGCCAGTCACAGCTACAGCTGGCCCAGTGCACACAGCTGGCGGCATGCGGATAAATGCTGCGATTCCCACCTGTGAGCACAGCACAGAAAATGTCTTTGTCTTAGTCTTAGTCTTTCCTCGAGTCGATTATATGTTCATAGATTTTAAGGCCAGATGTGACTATTGGGTTGTCTACTCTGACGTCCTTTATACCACAGACCATAGAATTCATCCCGTTACTGCTACATTGAGCTGAATACCTGAGTCCCTGTGGCAGTTGGTTAACCTTTGCACGGCCCACAGAGAACCTTCTCTCTGGTTCTGGCCAGCTACAGGGTTAAGGGTTGGGGGAAAGTTTACATTAACTTTTCACTTCCTGGTCTGCAGAGGTTTAAGTTTACTCACCGTCCATATGGTGCAAGGCAGGAGACAGCACTGGGCAACCTTAACTCTGCATTAATGTAGCTTATGAGCATTTAGTTTCCTGTTTTAAAAAATGGATGCTTTTGCCGCTATAGCTGTGTCTGTAATTGAGCTTTGGCCAGCAGAGCCATGTTGGATGGTGTGTGTGTGTGCTCATGCGTGTGGGCACTTTTTCACAGCCTTAAACAATAGAGCTGGACTGGCAAAGCTTTTAAGAGCTACCTAAGAGCTACCTAACTAGTTCCTCGACAGACACCTGACACGCCACCTTTGGGTGAACTAATATGCGTGTACCTGGTCTGTGGGATCCCAGTAAAACATTAGGCACCCTGTGCCCTCTGCCAGGTGGCATCAAGAGGTCCATGAAGAGTCACATCCTTCTCCTCCTCCAGTCGCTGCATTAGAGTGTCTTTAGAATGAGCCGGCTGACCCCCGTTCCAGCCTTCTGTTTGGGTTCCACGGGGCTCTGTCCTTGGGCCTCTTCTTTTCTTCCTCTGCACCTTATTTCTGGGGAATCTCATCCGCACACACACATTCAGCTACCATCTCTGTGCGCCTAACTCCCAGTTCTGCCTCTCTGCTCCTGGCCTGTCTCCTTCTGTCGCAACTGAAATCTCAGCCCCTCTCTCTCATCTCCTCACTGATGTCCAGCCGTCAGCTAAAGATCAACAGCTGAAGCAAAGCTCTTAATATTTCCCCCAAGCCCTCCCCCCACCTTCTTTCTCTACATGCAGACAGCACCATTGTGCTGCCTGTCACTCAGGCCCCTAACTGTGCAATACCTTTGTCACGGAGCTCCCTCTGGGCCTCCTATCCAGGCTGTGCCTACACCTGGCATTTTCTTTTTGCCTAATATCCTTAACAATTGGCCTTTCCTATCCATCCGTGCAGCGAGGCTCTTAGTCATCCTCTCCTGTCTCAGTTACTCCAACATCCTTTTCTCTGACCTCACCTTGCGTCTCCATTCAGAAGGAAAAAGCGCCCTCCTGGTCCTCGAACATGACTTATGAGGAAGGTTGAAAGAACTGGGCATGTTTAGTTTTGAAAAAGAGTGAGTGGGAACTGAGAACAGTCTTCAAATATGTCAAGGGTTGTTATAAGGGAGCAGTGATTAATTGTTCGTCACGTCCACTGAAGGTAGGAGGAGAAGTAATTGGCTTGATCTGCTGCAAGGGAGGTTGAGGGTGGGTAATACAAAAACCTTTCCAGCGATAAGGATAGGGGAGTGCTGGAATGGATTACAAAGAGAGGTTGTGGAATTATTGTCCCAGGAGGGTTTTAAGAACAGGTCAGACAAACTTCTGGCATATTTACACCTGATCCTGCCACAGGGCGATGGGAATGGAGTAGATGACTTCTTGAGGTCCCTTCCAGCCTATATTAGAAGATTTTAGGATTCATTGCCTTAGCCCTTCGCTTTGATCACGTCTCCAGGTGGAGAATTTGGACCATTTTTGTGGATCAGCTGTGGGTACAAATTTTGTTCCTAGAGCCCTAAAAATCTGCAGATATCCATGGACCATTTTTGCGGATCGCAGATCGGATGCGGATATAAATTTTGTATCCGTGCAGGGCTCTACCTGTCTTACTTCTGTTTCTACCTACAACTTAAATCTATTTCGTACACAGTGACTACATCTGAAATAACATGAGATCACCATAACAATGATCAATGAATGATAAGATGAACTAATTGGCTCCATGAACCACGGAGACTCTTCCTTTTCCATCCCCACCTGCAAGAGCCGCCGTCTCTCTTCTCTGCATGTTCTTTGGATCTTCGAATTTGTCCCTCCTGAAGTCACATGGCCTGATTCTTATTTTTCACATTCTCCTTTGGCAGAAGAATTGGGCTGTGGCTCTTGAACTACACCATCTAATTTGCCAACTTTCTCCACACACAGTGTTTTTTATGCTCCTCCCTTTATACCTGACTCACTAGGTTCCCTAATGCTGCAGGATGTGCTTTCCTGACATCTAATGCTGCTGAGATCCTGCCTTCAGTGATATCCCTGCCCTTCCTAGTCCTTACTCCACTGAACCCCCCAGCCCATGCTTCCTGTTCCCAGCTTCCCCTGGACTCTCTCTTTGGCTCTGGACCTGTCTGTCAGCAAGAAGCAGTGCCAGGGAGACTTGCCCTCTGTCTGGAGTCGTCACTTTCTGGGAAATGCAGTTCCAGTCTCTGTTTTTTAGGAGCCACTTTGATAATGAGTGTCTGGCTGTGTGTGTTCCCAGCAAAGATGGGGATAGTTAAATCCCTCCTAAGCAGAGTGTTCTGCACCTTTGAGCACCTGGGGAGCTGGCCCTGTGATTTTATTGTTTAAAATGGACTGGGGTTAAACTAATAGAATGTTTTTTATGATGATAAATGGCCTATGAATTCCCCTGATCTCCTTTGTTTTCTTTCCCTTGAGCAGGGTTTCCAGTTTCTCAACCCTCTGTGATCTTCCAGCTGGAAGGAGGGGAAGAGCCGTGGGTCCTGGCTCTCCCTGTTTCAGTGGAAAGCGAGATCCTGGGAAGTCCCTGCACAGGTGAGGAAACATTAAACCAACCCAGAAACTGTAAGTGCCTGAGAGAACCCGCTGGGATTCCCCACACAGACCCTGTGAGCTCAGGACAGTCCCCAGCAGATCTCACTCCTGGCTTCCTACAGATGATGATTGACACCTTGGCTGGAGCTCCCTCCCTTCCTACTGAGTGTTTGGATGGGATGTGGGCAGGGCCGGCCTTGGGGAAGTGGCACCTTGGGCAAACTTGTATTTTGGTGCCCCTGGCTCCCATGGGCTCCCTAGGCAACCCACGTTCCCTTCCCCCCAACCTCTGCACTGTGTCCCTTTGCCCCAAATGTCTGCTCCGCCTCCTGCACCCCTAATCCCTACACCCCTTCATTCCTAACCTCTGCCCCCCTCGTGCACCCCAATACCTGCCCCCTCCTGAGCCCCTAACCCCTGCACTGTGCCCCCTTCACTCCAGCCCTTGCACTCCACTCCTGTGCCGCAATCATTAATGATCTGGAGGATGGCGTGGACTGCACTGTCAGCAAGTTTGCAGATGACACTAAACTGGGAAGAGTGGTAGATACGCTGGAGGGTAGGGATAGGGCCCAGAGTGACCTAGACAAATTAGAGGATTGGGCCAAAAGAAACCTGATGAGGTTCAACAAGGACAAGTGCAGAGTCCAGCACTTAGGACAGAAGAATGCCATTCACTGTTACAGACTAGGGAAGCAGTTCTGCAGAAAAGGACCTAGGGGTTACAGTGGATGAGAAGCTGGCTGAGTCAACAGTGTGCCCTTGTTGCCAAGAAGGCTAACGGCATTTTGGCTGTAAATAGGGGCATTGCCAGCAGATCGTTCCCCTCTATTCGACATTGGTGAGGCCTCATCTGGAGTACTGTATCCAGTTTTGGGCCTCACACTACAAGAAGGATGTGGAAAAATTGGAAAGAGTCCAGCAGAGGGCAACAAAAAATGATTAGTGGGCTGAAGCACATGACTTATGAGGAGAGGCTGAGGGAACTGGGATTGTTTAGTCTGCAGAAGAGAAGACTGAGGGGGGATTTGATCGCTGCTTTCAACTGCCTAAAGGAGGGTTCCAAAGAGGATGGATCTAGACTGTTCTCAGTGGTAGCAGATGACAGAACAAGGAGTAATGACCTCAAGTTGCCGTGGGGGAGGACTAGGTTGGATACTAGTAAAAACTATTTCACTAGGAGAGTGGTGAAGCACTGGAATGGGTTCCGTAGGGAGGTGGAGTCTCCTTCCTTAGAGGTTTTTAAGGTCAGGCTTGACAAAGCCCTGGCTGGGATGATTTAGTTGGGAATTGGTCCTACTTTGAGCAGAAGGGTGGACTAGATACACCCTGAGGTCCCTTCCAACCCTGATATTTTATGGTTCTATGCACCCCTTCACTGCTACCCCCTGCACCACTCTCCTGTGCCCTCAACCCCTGCACTGTGCCCCCTTTGCCTCTAACCCCGGCATCCCCCTTCTGCACCCAAGTGGGGAACCTGACCTGGATGCACAAAGCAGCTGGCATTGCTGCTCGCTCCCCCACTGGACTGCTGCTCCCCGCCCCACACAGCCCTGCGGGGCTGGGAGAGGAGCAAGGAGCGATGTCAGGGCTTCCTGCACCCAGGTCACCTTCCTGCAGGCTGTGTAAGGAGGGCAGGAGAACAGCTGCTCCTGATGTCTCAGCACAGCCCAGGTGGGAAGTGACCTGGATGCAGGGAGCCCTGGTGTGTGTGTGTGTGTGTGAAGGTAGTATGTGCCTGAGTGAGTGGCGCGCTGTCTCTTTAAGAAAGTTCCCAGGGTCAGGAGCCTGAACTAGGCTTGTTCAGACACAAGCAGCTGCCGGCAGCTCCGGCCCCAGAGAGGCAGCAGCACACGCAGGTTCCCCCCGTCCTGTCACCCCAGCTCAGTGGAAATCGGGTACCTGGGTGGGGAGGGGATCACCCGCCATCAATCAGCACCTCCCCTGCAGAGCAGTCAGGAGGATGCTCCCAGTCGGGGGTAGACGGGCGACTCCGGGGTGAACGGGGTGGGGACAGGAACAGCAGCAGCTGCACACGTGGAACAGGGCGGAGAGGGGCCCCTCTGCTCCGGAACAGTCACCTGACTCTGACGGCTGGTCGTCCAATTTCCCCCTGCAGCTCAGGTCTATCCCACTCCCCACGCAGCTGCTTATCTGCCTCCCTGTGCCGCTTTCATCAGCCCAGCGAGCCTCTCGGCAGCAGGTCAGGTGGGAATCCAAACCCTGCGCCCGGCCCCCCCTTGGGTGGGGCACCCATACGGCCCCCCCTAAAGGCCGGTTCTGGGTGGGGAGCAGAATTGATCCCCTCCACTGTCCCCTGTGGGGGAGAGTTAGGGGGAATTCAGTCCCTGATTTTTATTTTCTGTCTCTCCAGCACTTACTTGGGTTTGTTCTCTGCCTTTCCATCCCCAATTCTGAGATTTCTCCTCTCTTCTAGCAGGTGATGGGGTGGTGAGGGAGAGCGAGGAGCAGAATCCTCACCAGGAAGATGCTGAGCTCGCCGAAGCACATGGGGAATTACTGCGAAGAGCCAAAGGGAGCGTGTTCAGCCCCCATGAGCAGGGAAAAGCTGGTGAAAATTACCCCAGACCAGAGAGAGAGCAGGGAAACCACTCAGAGGAGAGAGTGGATGAACCCATTAATTGTCAGGAACTCACAGGGACCTCAAGGAAACTACGTCCCAGGAGAAAATCCTCACGGAAAAGCGAGAGAATACATGTAGTGAGTGTGGGAAAAACTTCCATTACCGCTCAGCCCTTATTCAACATGAGATAATCCACACGAAAGAGACACCTTACAAATGCTGTGAGTGTGGGAAAAGCTTCAATCGTACCTCAGCCCTTAGTAGGCATCAGCGAATACACAGAGGAGAAAGACCCTATGAATGCTGTGAGTGCGGGAAAAGCTTCACTCAGAGATATACCCTTAACTCTCATCAGAGAATCCACACAGAAGAGCGACCCTACAAATGCTGCAAGTGCGGGAAAAGCTTCACTCAGAGATCAGCCCTTATCTCTCATCAGACAACGCACACGGGAGAGAAACCCTACGAATGTTGCGAGTGTGGAAAAAGCTTCTCTCAGAGCTCAAACCTTACTGTGCATCAGAGGATCCACACAGGAGAGAGACCTTATGAATGCCGTGAGTGCGGGAAAAGTTTCAGTCACTTCTCCTCCTTATCTCTCACCAGAGAGTCCACACAGGAGAGAGACCCTATGAATGTTGCAAGTGTGGAAAAAGCTTCTCTCGGAGCTCACACCTTACTGTGCATCAGAGGATCCACACAGGAGAGAGACCCTATGAATGCAGTGAGTGCAGGAAAAGTTTCACTCACCTCTTCTCTCTTATCTCTCACCAGAGAGTCCACACAGGAGAGAAACCCTATGAATGCAGTGAATGTGGGAAAAGCTTCTCTCGGAGCTCAACCCTTGTTACACATTACAGAGTCCACACTGGAGAGAGACCATATGAATGCTGCGAGTGTGGGAAAAGCTTCACTCATAATTCAGGCCTTTCTAAACATCAGAGAATTCGTAAAGGAGATAAACTTCATAAAAACCCTCTCTAGAGCTGTCAGGAGATTTTTTCTTTAATTCTGTTGACAGTAGTGAGTGTTAAGGCTGTTTGCATCTTTTGCACACTGTAGTTCCTCAGCTCCCCATACATGAGTTGCCCACTTTTGAAGCTCGCCCGTCTTTGGGCTGGATCCTGTGGTCCTTTGTATCAACTCCATTGTCCTGCGAGTCATTGGAGTGTGTGTCCTTTCTACCAGGAATGTCATCACCCCAGGTGGGGGAGATGGGGGGTGTCTTCAACCAGCTACGTTGAGATAAAATCTACCTGGGTCTCATCACTGTGGTTGTCATGGAGTTAGCTAGCTTGAGTTCACTTTCCTGATGTAAAAAGAGAACTATTCTTGCACTAAAGACATGGGCCATGGATAGTCGGTGGAGTTATCTTGCACATTTCCTCCTGTCTGAGCTAACCATCATCACATTTCCTTTTCTAAACAAACCTGGAGATTCACATTTATACTCCTCCTCCCAGTGCAAAGTTAGTGTTAGAGACGTCAAGTTCCTCTTTGAGGAGACATTGTCTCATTCCCAGTTGTTCTCACATTACCCTGGATTGTGCAGAACAGCAGTTATTTTGTTGACTTTTTCTCATTTAAAATATATTTAAATATGAAGAAGAGCTGGAGCAGTGTCAGGGAAATAAGGGTCATTTTAGGCTCTGTGACACTGGAAGGAGATGGGGCGACTCAGACATTCCATCCTTCCCCATCACCCCAGAACTGTTACCTTGTGCCTGAGCCATGCACAGTTCACCCCTTCGTATTCCTTCGCTTCCCAGCGTGTCTGGTGGGGTCATGTTCTTGGCTGTCCATGCTTGGGAATGGTGCTTGTACGTCTTTGATCCTAAATCAGAGTCAGTCTGGCAGGAGATGAAAGTGTCAGACTTGGAAGGGGATTTCAAATGGATCCCAAGCACCGTTCAAATCCCCTTTTCCCTCAATAGCAAAGCTGCTTCTGGGAAGGTCGGCTGTTTTTTCTCCCGTTATGAAGGTGCTAAAACTCCTGTAAATAACACTAATGAGAGAGGTATCAGAGGGGTAGCCGTGTTAGTCTGGATCTGTAAAAGCAGCAAAGAATCCTGTGGCACCTTATAGACTATCAGACTTTTGGAGCATGAGCTTTCGTGGGTGAATACCGCCGTCGGATGCATGAGAAAGCGCTGGGTGAAGCAGGTTTCAGTGGATCATGGGAGAATCTCTCATCCTGATTCTGAGACATCAGATGTAACCTAGTCTGGAATTTCACTTTAAATTAAATTGAAAGTGTCTTCTACCTCTCTGTGATATGGGTTTTCTATCTAATAACTGCGTATTAGTTTTGTTTGACAAAATGTAGCTCAGATTTTTTGGGAAATTTCAGACAAATTACCATTTTTTTTTAACTTCAGGTTTGTTTTTCCCCTTATCCCTGCATGATGACATGGAGAAAATTCAAATGAATACTCTCTCAGTCCTCAAAAGTGCCTGGCCAGGGGCAGGACATTAGCACAGCCAGGGAGGGGTGTGGCAGTGACATCACAAAGATTTTTGGCAGGACCTCAGCCTATTGGTCCAAGGTGGTGGGGAGGTGGTGACCTCACAGAGAGATGCTGACATCAGCCAGGCAGGACAGGGGCCAGGGAAACCTCAGAGACCCCTGTGGCTTTGCTCCAGCAAGTCTCCTTCTCCAGGTCTCTCTCTGAGGACTGAGGGAGTATTCGGGTTCACAGATGTGAGCGCCAGGAGGAACCTTTCGAGTTTTCTCCTTCCCTCTTAGTTCTAGGCAGCAAGCCGGTGTAACAACAGAAACAGCTCCTGCTCCAGATTTGCTACTTGGGCTGCACTGAGCATGCGCACCCGAACGGAGCATGCCCAGTAATCTCTGCTGTTGCCACTGCCCTCACTTCTACTTACGATTTGCTGCCTCCTCTTCGGAGGGTTAAAAACAGCAGGGGCAAATCGCAGTGGGGGGGGGCTGCCAAGGTCCAAGCGGGGCAGAAATTTACTGGCCAGGCGGGGATTAAGCTGCTGCAGGTAGCGGCAGGAGAGGGGCTGAAGGGGAAAAATCGGGGTGGGGTTAAACTGGGAGGGGAGACGCTGCCAGACCCTGTGCGAGGACAAAACCCTGTTTAGGGAGAGGGGGAAACGGGCCCCTCAGGACGAGCTACCTGCTGGTCTCCCAAATCTGGGGTTGGGGTTGTGGGGGCACCGGCTGTCTCAGGTCTGCAGCGTCAGCCCGGGGCGGGTTCCCGGGGCTCAGGCACCGGCCTCCCTCCCCGTCCGAGCTCCGACCCGCAGCGCCGCTCGGTCTGTGCCAGCGCTGCGGGCGGCCCTGCTCGGCCGGGAGCCCGAGTGCGGGACACACTGGCCAGACCCCCGCCCCGGCTCTGCCTCCCGCCCCGGGACTGTGGGAAAGTGTCTGTGTCCATGTGAAACCCCCGCAGCCCCTTCCCCTGCTGCAGCGCCGAGCTGCCAACTCCCCTAGCCCGCGTGTCCGCCCCTGCACCCCCATCCCTGCCCCAGCTCAGAGCCTGCCCCCTCCTCAACCTCCCCATAGCCTGCAACCCCCTGCCCCCAACTCCCCAGCCCGCGTGTCCGCCCCCTGCACCCCATCCCTGCCCCAGCTCAGAGCCTGCCCCCTCCCTCAACCTCCCCATAGCCTGCACCCCGCCCCAACTCCCCAGCCCGCGTGTCTGCCCCCCTGCACCCCCATCCCCGGCCCCAGCTCAGTGCCTGCCCCCCACCCTCCAACGCCCCATAGCCTGCAACCCTCCTGCCCCCCAACTCCCTCCCCGAGCCTGCGTGTCTGCACCCCTGCACCCCATCCCTGCCCCAGCTCAGAGCCTGCCCCCTCACTCAACCTCCCCATAGCCTGCAACCCTCCTGCCCCCAACTCCCTCCCGAGCCTGCGTGTCTGCACCCCTGTACCCCATTCCTGCCCCAGCTCAGAGCCTGCACCCCTCACTCAACCTCCCCATAGCCTGCACCCTCCCGCCCCAACTCCATCCCGGAGCCCGCGTGTCTGCAGCCCCCTGCACCCCGATCCCTGCCCCAGCTCAGAGCCTGCCCCTCACTCAACCTCCCTATAGGCTGCAACCCTCCTGCCCCAACTCCTCCCAGAGCCTGCGTGTCCGCACCCCTGCACCCCAATCCCTGCCCCAGCTCAGAGCCTGCGCCTCGCTCAACCTCCCCATAGCCTGCAACCCTCCCACCCCCAACTCCCCCGAGCCTGTGTGTCCGCACCCCCTGCACCCCAATCCCTGCCCCAGCTCAGAGCCTGCACCCTCCTCAACCTCCCCATAGCCTGCACCCTCCCACCCCCAACTCCCTCCCAGAGCCTGCGTGTCTGCACCCCTGCACCCCCATCCCTGCCCCAGCTCAGAGCCTGCACCCCTCACTCAACCTCCCCATAGCCTGCAACCCTCCTGCCCCCAACTCCTCCCAGAGCCCGCGTGTCTGCACCCCTGCACCCCATCCCTGCCCCAGCTCAGAGCCTGCACCCTCACTCAACCTCCCCATAGCCTGCACCCCTCCCCCCCCCCAACTCCATCCCAGAGCCCGCGTGTCTGCTCCCCCCCTGCACCCCGATCTCCTGCCCCAGCTCAGAGCCTGCACCCCCTCACTCAACCTCCCTATAGCCTGCAACCCTCCTGCCCCCAACTCCTCCCAGAGCCTGCGTGTCCGCACCCCCTGCACCCCAATCCCTGCCCCAGCTCAGAGCCTGCGCCTCACTCAACCTCCCCATAGCCTGCAACCCTCCCACCCCCAACTTCCCCGAGCCCGCGTGTCCGCACCCCTGCACCCCAATCCCTGCCCCAGCTCAGAGCCTGCACCCTCCCTCAACCTCCCCATAGCCTGCACCCTCCCACCCCAACTCCCTCCCAGAGCCCGCGTGTCTGCACCCCCCCTGCACCCTCATCCCCTGCCCCAGCTCAGAGCCTGCCCCCCTCACTCAACTTCCCCATAGCCTGCAACCCTCCCGCCCCCAACTCCTCCCAGAGCCCGCGTGTCCACACCCCCCTGCACCGCCATCCCCTGCCCCAGCTCAGAGCCTGCACCCCTCACTCAACCTCCCCATAGCTTGCACCCCACCTGCCCCCAACTCCCTCCCGAGCCCGCGTGTCCGCCCCCCCCCTGCACCTCCATCCCCTGCCCCAGGTCAGAGTCTGCCCCCTCACTCAACCTCCCCATAGCCTGCAACCCTCCCGCCCCCCAACTCCATCCCACAGCCTGCACCCCAAACAGGGCCGGATTAACCTTTTGTGGGCCGGGTGCTAAACATATTTGTGGGCCCCCATGGGGGAAATGGGGGCAGAGGGCAGAGTCCTCAGAGCGAGGGGCTGGCTGGGGGCAATGGGAGATGGGTCATGGCATGGCAGGGACAGCCCCACTCCACCCAGCCCAGTACAAGGGCACTGTTTACAAACCGGGAGCTGCCAGACCCACACTGTCCAGCCCAGCCCTGCACTGCCATCGTGCATCTTCCCCTTGGGAGCGGGCCCATGCTGCATCATGCTACATCCTGCCCAGCACCCCTCTGACTCCCTACGCCCAGCGCCACACCACCCAGAGACCCCCACCAACCTCCTGCCCGGCCCCCCTCCGACTCCCTACGCCCAGCGCCGCACCACCCAGAGACCCCCACCAACCCCCTGCCCAGCACCCCACCACCCAGAGACCCCCACCAACCCCCTGCCCGGCACCCCTCCGACTCCCTACGCCCAGCGCCGCACCACCCAGAGACCCCCACCGACCCCCTGCCCAGCACCCCTCCGACTCCCTACGCCCCGCGCCGCACCACCCAGAGACCCCCACCAACCCCCTGCCCAGCACCCCACCACCCAGAGACCCCACCAACCCCTGCCCGGCACCCTCCGACTCCTACGCCCAGCGCCGCACCACCCAGAGACCCCCACCAACCCCTGCCCAGCACCCTCCGGCTCCTACGCCCAGCGCTGCACCATCCAGAGACCCCACCAACCCCTGCCCGGCACCCTCCGGCTCCCTACGCCCAGCGCCGCACCACCCAGAGACCCCACCAACCCCTGCCCGGCTCCTCTCCGACTCCTACGCCCAGCGCTGTGCCACCCAGAGACCCCACAAACCCCCTGCCCAGCACCGCACCATCCAGAGACCCCCCCCAACCCCCTGCCCGGCACCCCTCCGACTCCTACGCCCAGCGCCACACCACCCAGAGACCCCACCAACCCCTGCCCGGCTCCTCTCCGACTCCCTACGCCCAGCGCTGTGCCACCCAGAGACCCCACCAACCCCTGCCCGGCACCCCACCACCCAGAGACCCCCACAAACCCCCTGCCCGGCGCCCCTCCGACTCCCGTCGCCCAGTGCCGTGCCCCCCCGAGACCCCACAAACCCCAGTGCCCAGCACCCCCCAGACCCACTAGAGACCTGCTCTCCCACACCCTAACCCCCAGCCACAGTAGCCGGCCCTGATGGGAGGTGACTGTGTCTGCCAGGCTGAGCTGGCAGCGCAGCCAGAGCTGGTCCTGGGGCAGGAGAACTCCGGCCCCTTGGGAGTGGTGGAAGCAGCCAGGCTGGAGCAGGAGCAGAGCCTACCCGGGCCAGGCTCCCTCAGGATCCAGCTGAGCCTCCCCCCTCCCCGACTGTCCCCTGTGAGTGGCTGAGACTGGCCCAGCCTTTGCACTGGTCCCAGGTGGCTCTTGCCCCAGGGAGGCAGGTGGGGCCACACAGGTCCCAGGCAGTGGAGACAGCTCAGAGCTGGAGCAGTGCTGGGGATTGGGGCAGATCCCTGAGACGTGACTCCCGAGATCCCACCCAGCCCACCCACACCCATTGGCCCCGTGGCCATCAGCCCTGCAGAGCACACACCTCTCTCTCTCCCTGCTTTCCTATCACCAGTTATGTTACTACAGGAATGAAATCGAGCCATCCCGTAAAACAGCTAGTTCCACGTTGTTCTTCAAACCTCAGATCATTGAAATGCAGCTTTGCATTTGAGATACTATATGACTTTAGTACACTTTGCACTGCCTGCATCTACACTGACATCAGGAGAGGAGAAGAGGACAAGACTGTCCCTAGCATATATGATTTTAAAGAAAGGTGAGACACACCCACCCACTATCAGTACAACAAGAAAGGAGAACAGTAGCTGGTGCCAAGAGATGAAACCCTCCTGTACCCACAACTGATGTCTGAAAAGCATCAGTCACTCTGCAGATCAAAGAAAGAAAGAGCAGCCAGTTTCAGACAGATAGGATCCTTTTGACCTATATAGGAGAAGTGCACTTCCCTATAGCAGTTTCCCAACATACTTTTCTTATGGATTTATTTATAAAGCAAAAATTAAGATTAGGAGTCTGATTTAAATTATGTACATTTTCAGTGTTAGTTAAGTATGAAACTATTGCAGCTACTTTTATCTTACTCCTGCCTTCATAAAAAGCTACCGAGTTTTAACAGATAATAACAAAGACTAAAGTACATGCTTTAATATAATTAGGACCGGGCAACCCAAGAAGAAGAATACACCGTGGAAGAGTCCTACAACCAGGTATTGGAGGCCAATCCCTTTATCAATGGAATCCTCAACCAAAATATAAGGAAAACTTTTGACAATAGCTCAAGGTCAGACACCAAGAAGACCAGCACCATTCGTATTCTGGTTTTGGATAAAATACTTGATCTTGCCTACATCATAGAAACCTTCCTCTCTCCAAGTCTACACCCCACTACACCCTTTAGCAATAAAGTAACCATTAAACAAGTTCTGAATCAGTTGTCTTTCTTCCCAATTTAGTTTTAACAATAAAACTGCAACGTACGTAGCTATGGGAGAAGACAGTGCAACTACTAGGTATTGGTGGGGGAAAAGTGTGCTACTAATGTCCTGGATATACTGGCAGGGCCGGCTTTAGGCCAATTCAACCAATTCCCCTGAATCGGGCCCTGCCCCTAAGAGGGTCCCGCGCCCAAGCCCCGGTTCGGTGTATTGGCAAGAGTCGGTGCACTGTACCAGGGTGGCCCAGCTTCTCCAGGGGACAATTTAAAGGGCCTGGGGGCCCTTTAAATTGCCACCACAGCCACACCGCTGGAGCCCTGGGGTAGGGCTGTGGGGATCTGTGGGCTGTTGCATTTCAGGCGAGCCGGATAAAGCACAACAACCAATATGATTGCAAGCTGAATCATTTATTATTGACAATGCATCATATTATATAGGCTTCTCCATATTAGCAAACGTCAGACACACCAACATTACATTGCTGCTGATTGGTTCTTTGTCTGATACACACACTTTTCACATGCATGGCCCTTTGCTTACTGGTTTCCCATTTCCCATGCAACTTATCTGATCCCAGTTAGGCCACCTGGCATTTGCCTCGCTCTGGCAGTTCCCTACTTTCTCATAACAACTTTATCTAACTCCTCTATTCTTGTTGTCCTGCTGCTGTAACTTTCCACCAAGGCAGCATAGGGATGATGTAACCCGACATCTCCCCTCTTTCTTAAACACAAAAGAAAAACATCAAATAAGCCTCTTCAAACTTCTTTGCAAAGGGCGTACAAAACAGGGAAATCACTTCATCAATTAAATCATTTACAGTAATACAATTGCATCCTAGCTTACTTCTAAATTCAAAGCTATACACAGCTTAAGGGTTCTTACTATTAACTTCTGCTTTTAAACACTAAAAAAAACCATCACCACTTATATGCCCTTAAGCCTAATACAATTACAATTACATAGCACTATATACATTCTTCAGCTAATACAGCAAAATTATTCATAGCCAAACAATTACAAACTAATATCTTTACCTAAATTTATTACAAACATTTAAAAACACCAAAAACTTTTCTTTTAGCATTTTACAAAATTCAACTGCTGTTCCCTCTAGCAATCACAGAGTTAACTTTTTACTCTGCCTAACATTACTCGCTTATAGTTAATTACCTTTTCTATCAACTACACCCTCAAGGTTATCAACCAGTTTTCCAAGCTTGTTGTCTGTTGCCCGCCGCCTGGGCCCGATCCTTTTTTCCTCTTCCTAAACCGTTCCTTACATGAACACCAACTTATTTCACTATCAATTTAGCTAGGAGGGTGTACTTCTTAACTAGCCCCCACCCTTCTAATCTCTACTGCAAGCAATTATCTATACTTTCCCACCATGGGGGCTACATTTTCATGCATAACTTTAATTACAACATCTGCTTTCAACCTATCTATTATAATATAGACTACATCTAGTATCAAGCAATCTACAACAACCAATAATCAGCACATAACACAAAATTAACAAAATCTAATAAGGCTAACAAAAGCACTTTACATAAAAGTACTTTGGATCACATAAATTCAAAGCCATTCTCCCAAATTACCTAAATTTATGCCTAATAACACCATAAACTCCCCCCCCCCCTTGAGAATACTCAACAAACCTTTTGGCTGAGTTTTCTCAAACTTTAAAAACAAAAAACAAATTAAACTCTAAAAAACCGGGGTTAGTAAGGGGGGGGGGTAATATCATTACAATCCAATTAGGGAGGGCAATATATGCTAAAAATTTTATCCAAAACACAGGGCGCAGCCTGTAGAATAAGTCCCAAAATCCAATTAACATCACATTTCTCAGCAGGAGTCCCAAATTTCTTCCTGCCAGTGTACAATTCTTTATTTCTTCACCAGGGTCAGTTCTCAATGTCTTTTTAGTCAGGAATTTCTGGACTTTGGCAATATCAACAACGTGAGTGTTTTTTCTTCTTTTCCACCACCGTCGTGGTTCAGCTTCTACGGGGGAAATAATCAGGACGTGGGGGCTGCAGCGGACAAGGGAAAGTTTAGCCAGCACGTTACCTTGTCCTTTTTTCCTGCTATTTAAAAGCACGATGGAACTAAAAAATAATTAGGCCAATCATCAGTAAAAAAATTCTTCTGATGTGAAGGGGTCTTTTGCAATAAAATCATGGGTCCCAGCAGTCAGTCTCCTGGTTGCAAAAATGGCAGGGCTGCTAGGATCTTTGGGCAGCTCTTCCATACCGGTAAAAGGAGACAGCTAACACAGTCCGTTAGTGCCCGGCAGGATTTTGCAGCTCTCATTAGCTTTTTTGGGCCCAGTCAAGCTCTCTTTAGTCTGGGCTGTTCGCCAAGTCTTAGTGTCCTTGACTGGGGTGAGAAAAGAATGAGCTTTTCTTCGATTAAATCATCCTGTTCCTTTTCTTTCCTGCTTGGCTTCTTTTAATCTGTAAATCCTGTGTCAGAACACCCAGCTGTTGCTGCTCATACCGGAGAAGCATAACGGTTTTCCCGGCACTGTCCCTGCCTCAGACCAGCCAGCGTGGGACGCCTTCTTCGGGCTTCTGCCAAAACAACTTACTTGCTTGTAGGTCCGAACGACCTCCGGGGCCACGGCATGAGCCTCTGCCTGCGCCGTGCACTCCAAAGTTTTCCCGTCCAGGGCTCGCTTCCAGCGGAGCACCTCCTCACGAGCCTTTGCCTGCTCACGAGCCTCTGCCTGCGCCATGCACTCCAAAGTTTTCCCGTCCAGGGCTCGCTTCCAGCGGAGCACCTCCTCGTCCTGTGCCCGAAGGCCGGTCAGGAGGAGCCTCCCCAACTCCCCCTCTCTTCTTAATAAGTAAATCAGTGCAGCAGGGGAAATCTTTTCCCCCTGTCGGTTCATAATGTGCAAATAAAGCTTCTGTGTTATCTTTTCTTCAGCTGATACAGCGGTACTCACGTTAGCTGCTCTGCCCTTCTCCACCGCGGCTTATAGCCGCCGCTTTCCTCCGCGACTTATAGCCGCCGCTCGACACTGAACTCAGGTGCGCCTCCTTTTCGGACGCCCTGCGGCTCCTAGCCGCTCGACACTGAGCTCAGGTGCGCCTCCTTTTCTTCCTGCCTCTGGGCTCAGGCTCCTGGCCGTTCGCCTCTGGGCTCAGGCTTCTCCGCCTGGGTCAGGCCACCGACACTTTCATTCGATACGAATCACGTCGGGGTCACCATTTGTCGCGTTGCAGGCGGGCCGGATAAAACACAACAACCAATATGATTGCAAGCTGAATCATTTATTATTTACAATGCATCATATTATATAAGCTTCTCCATATTAGCAAACGTCAGACACACCAACATTACATTGCTGCTGATTGGTTCTTTGTCTGATACACACACTTTTCACATGCATGGCCCTTTGCTTACTGGTTTCCCATTTCCCATGCAACTTATCTGATCCCAATTAGGCCACCTGGCATTTGCCTCGCTCTGGCAGTTCCCTACTTTCTCATAACAACTTTATCTAACTCCTCTATTCTTGTTGTCCTGCTGCTGTAACTTTCCACCAAGGCAGCATAGGGATGATGTAACCCGACAAACAACCACACGATTGATTTTGAATCAGCTCAGCCTGAGGCTCTTTTCTTGGTTAAAAGTGCACAGGGGGCGACAGCTATTGGAATACTGTCCCCCTGAGCTAAAAATCACACAAGCCTTTTAAAGCTTAAAACCCCAAACAATGACACATACGTCCCACGTTAATTACCTTATTTGGAATATGTTGCAAAATATGATGCGAGCAATGTTGGAAATAATTAAGAAAGGGATAGATACGACAGAATATATCATATATCATATTTGTAAAAACAGCAAATAAATCCATGATAGACCCACATCTTGAATACTGCATGCAGATGTTGTCGCCCCATCTCAAAAAAAGATATATTGGAATTGGAAAAGGTTCAGAAAAGGGCAACAAAAATGATTAGGGGTAAGGAACAGTTATGCCAGACCTAACCCCCAGTTTCACTTTAGCAAACAGAAGCTATTTGACACTGTGCGATACGGCTCCTGTGCTCTGTTCCCAAAGTGTTCTGCAGCAGGGGAGGGTCTCTGGTAGTGTGTGTGTGTGTGTCACTGGCATATTGGGGTGATGCTGAACCAGGACAGAGTAGAGGTGGCATTGTGGGGCTGGCGTGAACCTTATCTCTTCATTTCCCCTTCCAAGATCCGAGGGGACAGGAACCCTTACCCAGCGAGGTCACAGTCTCATAGTTCTCCTGCATGACATCCCAGTAGAGGGCTCTCTGAGTGGGGTCCAGCAGAGCCCACTCTTCCCTGGTGAAATACACAGCCACCTCCTCGAAGGTCACCGGCCCCTGAAAGAGCAAGAGTCCAACACTCAGGACCTCTTTCCCCATTCACAGCCCCACTATTTGTGGCAGAGAGGAGCCAATCAAATGGAAGCTCTGGGTGGATCGCAGTCAACAGAGTCCCACCCCCACCCCGCTCAGCGTATCCAGCAAATACCAGGGTGAGGGGACAAAGTGAGAGCCCCTTGTCTCTCCCAGCAGATCCATTACACCCCTACTAGCCACCGACTGATACAGGAGATGGAGACCATAGCAGGGTTCAGGGAGAGCTCCCTGGTAGGAAGCCCAATAACCTCCCCATTGTGAGGAGCGGGATATGAAGGGAGAGGCAGCTCCAATGAGCCTGACTCAGGGGTGCCCCCTTCATATCTCACAGCAGCCGCTGGTTAGTGAGCTCAGGCTCCAGCACTGGGAGTCTGGTCAGTTTGACTAGCTCCATGTAGGTGGGCTATTTTCTTTCTTCACAAATTAGGGTATTTCCACCTCTGAACCTCCTGGGTCTGTTCCTAGAATCTAGGCCACTTATTAAATAACTCCCAGCAGGTTTGCCACACCCTGGCCTCCTCCTTTCCCCACGCTGTGAATTTCCTGCCCCGCTCCAACCTCCAAACCAGACTGTGCAAACCTTCCCATCTCCGGTGTATTTGCTCTGCCTCTCCTCCAGCAGGAACCCACCAGCAACCCCCCGATAATCTCTACCTGAGTTGGCTCCACTGCAGCCATTTCTCTTCCCTGTCCCATGCCAGGCTGGGATGAGCTGGAGCAAAACATGGACGTCATTCTGCAGCCTGTCTGGGGGAGAAGGGCAGTTGTGGGTGTTTCAGAACCGGTTTTAGTTCATTTCACATCACAATTCCCCCAGACCCTTTCCCTGCAGACAGACACCCTAGATTCTGCCATGCTGGGAAATGCTCAATCTATTTATTACAATGTAGATCTGGCCCCTCCTGCCAGGCTAAGCCCAGACACATTTTTAACCTCCCTTCTCCCTCCCCTCACCCCGCAACAAAGTCTCTGAACACAAGGCTAGAAAAGAGCAGAACCAAAGGAGTCACTGTGGGGGATTCCCTCGGACACTGACCCCACGGCAGCCACACCCCAGCAGGGGGAATATGGAGTCAGGAACTGGCTTTTCCTCTGTCAGATCCTTGTTTTGTTTACTGGAAAGTGGTTCTGCCCAGGGATGCAGCAATACATGTGTCTGGGTGGACTAGAAAGCTGGAAATCTCTCCCCCCTCATTTCTACCACTGCCCCTTTCAGTCTCTCCTTCCCGTCATCTCTCCCTGCCCCTCTGGCTGGGAAGGTCCCATTCCTGGGGGCTTTGCTCTCCCATGGCTGGATTTTTTCCTGGCAATTGCTACTGGGAGGAGAAATAGGGAGGGGCTGTTTGTGCAGAGTCACTTTCATGCCAGTCCCCAGCACTTTCCCTGAGGTCTTTCAGTTAGCTGGAGACTCTGGCTCAGAATTTAGTATTAACAGGGCCCAGGCTGCCCTAGGGGGCTAGGACCAGCTGGAGAAAGTCATCCCCTGGGCCAGGCAGAGAAGCAGCTTTAATTCAGGTCACTTCCCAGCACAGAACCCCGCTGGGGGAGCAGCAGCTGCTAAGCCTGGTCTCCCCGATCACAATGGAGGCTGCAGCGTCTGACCCAGGAAGCTGAACCCCAGTATCCTGAGCAGAGAGGGACAGAGCGTCTGAGCAGCTTCCCTCCTTTAGCTCTCTGGGGAGAGCAGCTAACGAGAGCCCCTCCTCACAGGGAGAATTGCTGATCTCATTAGCCCCACTGTCGATCCGGAGTCACTCCTTGTCTTTCCATACAGTGACTCTGGATTAACAATGGTCTCAATGAAACCAGAGTTCAGAAAGAATGAGTCCAGAACGCTGTGGAAGGGACCATTGTGCGGCAGTGCTGACCCCACTCCACCTCCCTCACCCTCAGATCCAGGACAAGGACTGGACAATCTAGGACCATGGAACTGGAAGTTCCTGCAGTTTTCAAGAGGCGAGAAGAGCAAAAATCTGTGATTTTCACCTCACAGTGTTTGATAAGCGGCTAGAAAGTTATCACAGTGACTGGGCCTGGCCGGGGAATGTCGGGCAGTGCTTGGAGCCAGGACTCTGGCATAAGCTAATCAGGGAGAGGAAGCGAGGTCAGGAGCAGCCCGCAGAGCCTCAGCTCTCCCCGCCCAGATATTCCCTGGGACCCAGCCCCCAGGGACCTCAGATACCCCTCAGAGCCCCACTGGCCAGACAACCCCCACCAGACCATCACTGCCAGGTTGGGAATCCCAAAGGGTTCCCCCCACCAAGAGACCCCAACAGCCAGAGACCCCCCAAAAGGGACCCCCACTGGGAACTCAGTCCCTCACTGCCTGCCTAGGATCCCCCCCCCGCCCTCCAGCAGGATCTGCCCTGTCCTTTGCCTGGCACCCCCTCCTCCCCCCTGCGGGATCCCCTGATGCTTTACAGGGGCACCCCCTGGCCTAGCGCCGGGGATTCTCCCACACACACTCTGTGCACTGGGCAGGGCAGCGATCCCAGGAGTCTGCGGGGGAAGCCCAGACAGAGCCCCTGGCACAGCACCAGGCTCCCTCTAACCCCCTGTCCCGCCTCCCCAAGAGACGCCCACCCCGGCTGTTCTGCAGCCAACAGGCCCCCAGCGATACCCACCTCCAGGACCCACAGCCTCAGGGCTGGGTACATCACAACCACCCCCTGAAACCCCAAATCTCCAGAACCCACCAACCTCACTAGGGTACCCCCTGCCCAGCCACCCAGAGGCCTCCCCCACCACAATCCCCCTTCAGCTGCTATCTCCCCCCACAGCCCCACCCCCACCCAGCAACACTGTTACCCTCACAGTGCCTGAGAAGTGGATAGAAAGTGACCACCGCCCCCTGCTGGCCAGTCACACAGGCAGAGGGAGCCCTGGGGGATGTCTCTTGAACAGGAGAAATGGAAGGCCTGGAGGGACAAAATAGGTAAGAAATGTCCATGGCCTGTCACTAGCAAATAATGGCCACCATGGATCCACCCCAGAGGTGGCTGCATCTTAGCACTGCGGGAAGCAACCCCTCACCGAGGCCATTTGCCATGGGGTTTGGGATACTTCTCAACTCACACTGCACTCAGAGTGACCTCCTCATCCCGTGCCAGCTGGAGAAAAGAAAAGGGTCCAGCCAACTCTCCCGTTACCAGCTGGGAACCACTGAGCCGCAAACAGGGGGAGGCCTCTGGCTTTGATGTGTATTAAATATCTGGCTGGTCTCTTTCTTCGGCAAACATTTTAACAGAGGTAAAGGAGGGACCAAATGATTCACAAAGGAGTTGGGAAAGATGATCTCTGGGCAATTTAACCCCCTACAATATCCAGGATGGAGAAGAACTCAGGGCAAAGGTTCCCTCGAAGGAAGAAGTTGCTGGGATTTAGAAATATGGGGAACAGCCCCAAACCCGAGAGGATTTTTAACTGACATTTGACAATGACATAGAAAGAGGCAAACCTGAGCTTTGAGAGCAACGTTCAGAAATGAAAGGGAAAGGGTGGAAATCTGAGAGATTTTGGATCCATTTTGCAAATTAGAGAGAGGAAAGTGGAAAATCAGAGGGATTTTATATCAGTTGTTGATAGGAGGTAAAATCTGAGTGTTTCACATCAATATTTGATAAATGAATAAAGAGGAAATGGGCAACATTTGCAAACATTTTATATCCAGGTTCAAGAAGCTGAGAAAAGGTTTAAATCTGAGATTTTCTTGGTATTTTATAATTAGAGAGACAGGGGAAAAATCTCAGGGCATATTCAATTAGAAACAGACAACTAGAAAGAAGTGGGGCAAACGTTTAGGTTATTTTATATGAATCTTTGAGATTTGCACAGAAAATGTGTCACAAACTGCGTATTTGATAACATGAGAGAAAAACACCAAGATCTGAGGGGATTTTATATTGCTGTTAACGAACTAGTGGAAAAGGGGGACTGTTGGACTGGAGTTTATACGACTGTCCAATACATAAACACAAAGTAATGGTTCCCCCCACCCCCACCATTCCCATGGGCAGCAGGGAGCCCTTTGAGGAGCTGATTAAAAGGGAGGGGGACAGGGAGCTGAAAGGTCCCTGGATAAAGGAAGGGGGCAGCAGTGGGGGATGGGCAGGTGACTGGCAACTGATGGTTGGGGGCAACTGTGTTGGTAGTTGGGGGGCAACAACTGGGATTGGGAAACGGGGGTCTGGGCAGTCCCCACGGGGGACACGTGCGCCTCCCTTCCAGTGATGAGCTGCTAAAATCTTAACAACCGGTTCCCTATAAAAAGTTCTGATTTAAGAGATGTGCCACAGTATGGATTTTTTGTACCTATTGGGTTACCATACGTCCGTATTTTCCCAGGAGGAATTTTTAAAATTTACCACCCAGACAGCGATTTAAGAACCTAAAAGCCTGACATCTCTGAGAAAATAGAGCTGTATGTTAACCCGACCTACAGTTCTTTTTTACAAAGATGGGCCTGAACTAGAAATGAGCTCCGTTTCCCATGTGTGGGTCCCCGCCACTCCCTGGGGTGTGCTAGGGTGACCAGATGTCCCCATTTTATTGGGACAGTCTCAATTTTGGGGTCTTTTTCTTATATAGGATCCTATTACCCCTCACCCTCTGTCCTGATTTTTCACACTCGCTGTCTGGTCACCCTCAGGTGTGCACATGTGGGGTCCCAGCTGCTCCCTGCCCCCCTCATTGAAGCAGGTGTGCAGGGTTAGTGCCCTGGGAACTGCAGGGCACCAGGGGCCATGGGGCTGGCTGCAGACAGGGGCGTGGGGCAGGGCTCGCTGGAGGCAGGGAGCGTGACACGGGCTGGCTGCAACAGGGGCTGGCTGTGGGCAGGTGGTGCAGACAGGCTGCGGCGGGGAATGGGGCTGTGGAAGGGGTGGGGGGGGGGGCCGGGGCTGCGGGCAGGGACTGTGGCAGGAGGCAAGGGGGGTGACAGGGGCTGTGGCAGGACGGATGGCAGGGGCTGGCTCTGGCCAGGGGGTGCTGACTGGGGCGGGCTGGTGGCGGGGGGGGCTGAGGCTGCGGGTGGGGGATGGTGGCAGGGGCCAGCTGTGGGCAGGGAGGAGCAAGGGGGTGCAGACACTGACACAGGGGAGCAGCTGGGAGCAGGAGGTGGCTGTAGGCAGGGGCTGCGGCGGTGGGTGCAGTGGGGTGGCAGGGCAGGGGCGCGGGCAGGGGCTGGCTGGGGCAGGGAGGTGGCAGGGCAGGGGTGCAGACAGGGGCTGGCTGTGGGCAGGGGTGGCAGGGCAGTGGGTGCAGACGGGGCTGGGGGCAGGGAGGTGGCAGGGCAGGGGTGCAGACAGGGGCTGGCTGTGGGCAGGGGTGGCAGGGCAGGGGTGCAGACAGGGGCTGGGGGCAGGGAGGGTGGCAGGGCAGAGGGTGCAGATGGGGTAATAGGATCCTATATAAGAAAAAGACCCCAAAATTGAGACTGTCCCAATAAAATGGGGCTGGGGCAGGGCAGGGGTGCAGACAGGGGCTGGGAGGGTGGCAGGGCAGGGGTGCAATGGGGGTGGCAGGGCAGGGGTGCAGACAGGGCTGGCTGGGGACAGGGGTGCAGATGGGGATGGCAGGGCAGGGGTGCAGACAGGGGCTGGGGCAGGGGTGCAATAGGGCTGGCAGGGCAGGGGTGCAGACAGGGGTAGGGGCAGGGCAGGGGTGCAATGGGGGTGGCAGAGCAGGGGTGCAGATGGGGCTGGGGGCAGGGCAGGGGGTGCAATGGGGGCAGGGCAGGGGTGCAGACAGGGGCTGGGGCAGGGGTGCAATGGGGCAGGGCAGGGGTGCAGACGGGGCTGGTGGCAGGGCAGGGGGTGCAGACAGGGGCTGGGGGCAGGGCAGGGGGTGCAGGCAGGGGCTGGGGGAGGGGTGTCAGGGGCTGGCTGCGGCAGGGGGGCTGCAGGCAGGGGGCTCTGGGCGGGGGAGGGGTGCAGACACTCACACGGGGGGGGGGGGCTGGGCGCCGCAGGAGGCAGCCGGGCACCCACCAGGCGGCAGCAGAAGCCCCAGGGCCAGAGGTCCAAAGAGCAGCAGCAGCAGCAGGGCCAGGAGGCAGCTCACGTGGCTCCCGCAGCGCAGCGCCCCCCGGCGGCCGGGAGGAGGAATTGCACCTTCCCAGCCAGAGCCCATCCAAGCGCCCCGGCTCCAGCTCCCCCTTCCCTGCCCTGGCAGAGACCCGGCACCTCCTAGAAGATCAGGGCTGGAAGGGACCTCAGGAGGTGTCTAGCCCAACCCCCTGCTCAAAGCAGGGCCAATCCCCAAATGGCCCCCGCAAGGAGTCAGCTCCCAGCCCTGGGTTTAGCAGGCCAGTGCTCCAACCACTGAGCCACCCCACCCCCACTCCAGGGGCAGCCATGTGCTGGGGAATGACTCAGGGCAACAATTTCCCACCTACACAAGGACAAATCGCTGCAGATAAAACGGGTGGGAAAATGCCCCTCACTAGAGAAGATTTTAAACTGACGTTTGAGACTCATGGGGAGAACGGGGGAACTCGGGGGGGACGGGAGAGCTGATCATTGGAGGGGATGGGGGGGAATCACCCCAGATTTTATAGCCCCGTGTGAGACACTGAGCGAGAAAAGGGGCAGAACTAGAGAGAATTTGTATCGGGGGCGAGAGGCAAGTGGCACAAACAGGGACAGGATCCAATTAACTCACCTCCCCCCTTCCCCCGCCCGCCACTCCCCCCCCCCGGGAATTTCCTGGATGCCCAGAGACAGTTCAACCCCCCCCTGCGTCCCACTGACCTTCCCCCCCCTACAACTCCAGCTTCTCCCCTCCCTGCCTGACACCCCCCATCCCCCCCACACCACAGGGGATCCCCCCCACCAGGCCCCCGTCTCTGCCCCCCAAATCCCACTGGGGCTGAGGCAGCTCTGAGGCTTCTCCCAGGTTCCCCGGGGCAGAGTCACTTTCCTGCCCAGCCCCAGTGCCCCCCCCCGGGGTCTCTCACTCCCCGGGGGCTCCGTGGGGGGCTGGACACCAGGGATGCAGGACGGCAGGAATGGGGGTGACAGGCCTCCTGCTCCTCAGTCTCACGGCGGGACCCAGGGGGCTCGTCACTCTCCGGCTCGGGAGCGCTGGGAAGACCCGACCGTGGAGGGGCCGTCGCTGGGGGGGGGGACGGCCCCGCGCAGGCGCTGAGCACGTCCTTATATCACTTCTGTGGCGGGAACAGTGCTGAGGAGATGGAACGCTGAGGGCTGGTTTTGGCGGGAAAAACCGGTTTGGACTGGTTTGAGCCTGTCCCCTGATGGTAAACAAGTCCCCTCTCAGAGCTGGAGTCCAGGGGTCAATAGTTCATATGCTCCAGATTGGATCTTATTTTAAAGCCAGTGATTTACTTCATAAACATCTTATTAACCAACTCATTGAACCTATTAAACAATGTATACTTCTTACACATAACAATGAGATAAAAAACAACAACACAGACAAACCTTATCGGTAACAGCTAATGTCCTAACTGGGAAATCAGCAGCGGTTTGTAGCGGGGGGCGCGCACAGTCTGAATGTGTATGACCCGACCCCAGCCCCCAGCCCCACATAGCAGTGGGGCTTGGCACTCTCTGTGCATTGGTGTGGTGGCTGAGTGGTTCACCAAGCAGTGACAATCCAAGGAGGTTCCCTGAGTCAGTCTCACTCCTGAGGAGATTCTGCACCAAAAAAATTCTGTGCACAATATTTTAAAATTCTGCAAATTTTATTTGTCAATAAATAAATGTGGAGCCTCCAGTATTGCAGGGGGGAGCACAGGCTGCTGGATGCACGGAGGTGGGAGATCACCCTGCAGCCCCCACTCTCCTCCAGTGAAACAGACTTGGTGGTGGGGCTGCACCTCTCTGCTGCCTACTCCAGGAGCCCCAAAAAGACTCCCCAGAACTGCTCATGAGGGGCACATGTGCCTTCCCTTTGCTTCCCCATCAGGAAGTCAGAAAGCCTGAGCAGCTGGCCCCGGGTGATTTGAAAGGGCCCGGGGGCTCCTGCCACCACTACCGGCAGCACAGCGGGACTAAAGTGGATTCCTGCCCACTCTCGCTCCGCACGGCGCACCACTCCCAGAAGCATCTGGCACATCCCTGCAGCCCCCGTGGGGTGTGTCTCTCGCACGCTGCCCCCACCCCAAGTGCCAACTCTGCCATTGGAACTGCGGCAATGGGAGCTGCAGGGGTGGTGCCAGCGGGTAGTGGTGCCAGGAGACCCACGCCACCCGGGCCTCCTCCATGTAGGAGTTGCTGCCAGATGGGGGTGTGGGTCACTTTCAGGAGCTGCCCAAGATAAGTGCCACACCCCAACCCTCTGCCACAGCCCAGATCCCACACCCCGCCCACACCCAAACTCCCTCCCAGAGCCCACCACTGCCCCCCTGCCCCCCAATTCCCTGCCCCAGCCCGGAGCCCACATCCAAACTCCCTCCCAGGGTCCACCCCCCCTGCACCCCAACCCCCTGCCCAGCCCAGAGCCTGCACCTCATGTACCCAAACTCCCTCCCACAGCGCTTTGGGGGGGGCGAGGAAGGAGAGGCAGGACTTGGACCAGTTCTGGGCATCACCAAAAGTTATATAAACCTGGTGACGCTGAGCTGGAGCCCTAGTCACTGCACATCTCTCTCCTTACACAGGGGGACTCCGTGGGGCAGGGCGCTGCTGGGGGTTTATTCCGTCCTTTAATGGCTGTGGAAGGGGGAACAGGGAGAGAATTTGCTCCTCTGTTCTCTGCGGAACAGGTGCAGGCAGCGGGATTATTTCCAGGGCTGTAACAAAACACAAGCTAGCAGAGGGGGGGAAGGGATTTCCTGCAGGATCTATTCCCAGTGCAGCTCCCAAGCTGGGCCCTGGCGAGCTGTGCCCAGGGGATTTAGATGCTTTATATAAGGGGACTGTTGCCCCCTTACTAACATTCAGTGGGGGTGTTTGGTTGCTAGCTCCCAGCACTAAAAAGGGAGGGGTCAATGGGAAATCAGGAGCCTGAGACTGACAGTCCCCAGGAACAATGTGGAGAGGCCAATGCTCCAGGTCAGCCTGATTGACAGGGCAGGCAGGCTATTCAAGGAGTCAGGAGGTCAGGGGGGTCCCGTCCTCCCTGTGAGCTGGAATTGTCTGAGTCACATGGAGTGGGGCCGAGCTAAGGAGAGAGCAGGGGACCCAAGCTGAGCTGATGGTAGCAGAGCTGCAGCCCCAAAGCCAGAGCACAGCCCAGAGAGAGCAGCCCTGCCCTGGGAGCAGAGCTGTAACAACTGGAGCCAGAGAGGCCAGACAAGCAGCCCAGGGAGCTGAAGGCAGAGCAGCAGCAGCAGCCGTGCTGAGGCAGAGCGGAGCTGGAGCAGTCCGGAGCTGGGTGCAGTGAGCAGCTGGGGAGAGCGAGGGGGACCCTGGGCAGTGGGCCCAGCACAGGGAGACGCCTCAGCCAAGAGGCCCTGTAGGCCAGACTTGGAGGGGGATCGTAACCCTGACAGGGCGGGGTGATGCTGGGGAGAAGGGTCCTGCCACCCAGAGCCTGAGAGTGTGGCCACCGCCAGAGCAAGTGTCCAACCTGCAGCGTCCCTGCAGCACAGCCAGGGCCTGAGGAGGTGGCCTGGGACCTACAAGGAACAGACTGTGAAGTGCCCTGATGTCCAGAGACACTTTTTGTGATGGTCCCTGCCACAGAGCGAGGTGATGTGTTTTCCTTTAACCTTTCCCATTTTTTCTTATTTTTTAAATTTTATTGTTAATTAAATAACTTGTATTTGCTTTAAATTGTATGATGTGATCAGTGGGTCAGGGAGGTGCGCAGTGCAAAGAGAGGGACACCCTAGCCCCTGTCCTGGGTGACCACAGCAGGGTTGGGGGTTGAGCCCTCCCAGGAATCCTGGGCCCAGCCTTGTTGGGGTTACGAGGACTCTGCCAGACAGGAGAGTGGCAGGGGAGTCCTCAAGGGCAGGGAGGCCTCTGGGTAAAGGAAGTGGGAGCGAGGACTCAGATCCTTTTGCCAGCCCACTTCACCGGGGTAGTGCAGAAGCCAGGAAAGTTCCCCACAATAGCAGGACCATTCCCCCACTTACATCTAGATACAGTACCAGGCACATAGGAGGATTTCCCCTTCTGAGTCATGGAAGCAGAAATTGACTTTTCCTTTCCAAATTTAGCTAATGTTCAGAAAGAGAATCTAGCACCTGCCTTCCAGATCTGAACACCTCAAAATTCAGGAGTGCTCGAGCTCAATTTGGGCAGCTGTTACTTCATTTCTCCCAAATGAAATATACTGATCCACTGTCATTTGCTGTACAAAAAGTAGGATAAAATTGAGCAAGAAATGCTTCCCAGGGGTTATTAGGACTGGAATTGCTATTTTCAACAGCCATTGCCATTTTTTTCTAGTTTTGTTTGTTTGAAAGGAAGACAGTGATATTGCAGTGGCAAATTCCCCATAGAAACAAAGAATAATAAAGGCACCTCAACTTTTCCTCATTTATGGAGGACAATCGTATAATATGCATCCAGGTATCCTCCAATCACACAAGCTGAAAATTGTTCCATTTTACTGCAGTTCTGTAACCATATGGGAACCAGTCCTGTCTGTGTTAAATAAAATAAATAATAAAATAATAATAAATGTTCTGTGCACATCCAAAATTCCTGCTGAATGACCCATCCTGGGAGTGAGTTACCAGTGACCCCGGGCTGGGGTGGAAGGAGGGTGCAGGTGGTGGGGGGAGCACCCAGGCCTGGGGCGGCAGGGAGTGTGTGGGTTGGGGAGCATTGGTGGGGGGGAAGGGGAGAGCCCAGATCTGGGGCAGCACAGGATGTGGGGAGCCCAGGGCTGGAATGGCAGGGGTGTGGGTTGGTGGGGGGAAGAGCCCAGGGGTGGGGTGGCAGGGGGGTGCAGGTGTGGGGAGGCCCAGAGCTCGGGCAGCAGGAGGGTGTGAGGGGGAGGTTTCCCTGGCCCCTGTCCTGCCTCCCTGATGTCAGCATCTCTCTGTGAGGTCACCACCTCCCCACCACCTTGGACCAATAGGCTGAGGTCCTGCAAAAGGCCTTTGTGATGTCACTGCCACACCCCTCCCTTGCTGGGCCAATGTCCTGCCCCTGGCCAGGCACTTTGCAGGTTTGAGCTACTCCCTGTGGATCACCCCACTCAAGGAGCAGCAAAGAATTCTGTGGCACCTTATAGACTAACAGACGTTTTGCAGCATGAGCTTTCGTGGGTGAATACCCACTTCGTCGGATGCAAACACTCAAGGAGCGTTCGTTCTAGGCAGCAAGCCGGCTAGACAGGGAAACATGCGATGCTGCTCCCAATGCTACACTCAGTTTTTCAGAAATTAGTCAACTTTATGGCCAGAAGAGACCATTAGAGCATCTAATCTGACCCCCTGCATATCACAGGCCTCCTGTATGACACAATAGTGAGTTTATTACGCAGGGTCCACCCCTCCCTCACTGTGAATAGTACATGAACCAGCCTTGTAATGGAGCTGAGATTTCCCAAGAACTTCAAGCAAAATACACCAGTTTCATAAAACAGATTTATTAACTACAGAAAGATGGAGTTTTAAGGATTATAAGTGGTAAGCAGAAAAGATCAAAGTAAGTTACCATGGAAATTAAAGATAAATTCACAATCTAAACTTTACACCTTATTACACTAGGCCGTAGTTCGGTTATGCACACAGGAAGGCTTAATGCTCGAGCTGCAGCACATGCTGGGCAGGCTTAAGGCCGGGCTCCCCATGGCAGGAGAGAAGAAGAAGACTTGGCCCCTGGAGGGGCAGGCTGGGGCTTCCTGGATCCCATTTGCTCACAGCCAGTGCCCTGCCCCCACTCCCAAGTCATTAACGGCGCCCCCAGGTCAGCCAGAATGGAGCAGCGGTTTTCACTGCACCAAGTCCACTTATGGCTTACAGGCAACTCCCAACCCCCCCCCACAGCCCACCATTTCGGCCAGAAAGGAGCCCACTCCGCCTCGCCATTGCTGCTTTTCCGTCCCCCTAGAACCCCGCTTCTCCTGGGCTGCAAGGAGCCATCCCTGGGAAGCCAAGAGGCAGGCACATGATTCTGCCTCCCAGCAGCCAACCGCACCTCCCCCGGCTTTGCAGAACGAATGGTGACGCTCTACTAACCCCACTTAGCTGCACTGAGGCGCTTAGCTTCTGCCCTGCCTTCCTCAGCTCGACTTTCCTCTTTTGCCCCATTCCTGCCTCACTTCCTCCTTTGGCGAGTCACGCAGAGGAGGCCAGGAGGAAGAGCCGGCCTCCACCGGCCAACCTCCAACAGCAGAGGAGGCCAAGCCACAAGCCTCCAAAAGGTGACACGCCGCACTCCTCTAGGTTCTCCAGCCTGACGCCAAGGTGCTTTCTCCACTGCTGTCAGCACCCTCTGTCATGCGGGGGTTGGAGTTATCCCAGGGACAGGCCAATAGGAGAAGGAGGAGCATCTTCCTGAACAGCAAGGGGATCTGGGAAAAGGAAACCAGCATATTTCTGCCTGGTTTTGAACCAGGGACCTTTCATGTGTTAAACAAATGCGATAACCACTACACTACAGAAACTCCATCTGCTTAGCTTTTGCTCACCCTAGCACAGACCGATGGACAAACCTGGAGAAAGTGGTGGCAGCCCTTCAATAGGTCAGCTGGCAGAGCAGAGGACTGGAGCCGGGGCTCAGGAAGTCGTCCTTACGTCGCCCTTGTGACTCCAGCTTGAGGGAGAGCTTCTTTTTCTTCCCCTTGCTGACAAAGAGCAAGAGAAGAATGAAAGGGCAGGTGGGCCAACTCGGTGCAGAAGCCCATGCTGCCTTTTCCTGCTGCATGGCCTGAAATGAGGGACTCGTGGCAGTTAAAGGCACTGCTGCACTTTCAGAAAACATCCCACCCGTGCACAAAGGGGGACAGAAGAGCCTGTTAGTCTAGCACGCTCCCAACTGAACTACTTCAGCAGCTGCTCAGTTTCTTTTTGGCCTCCTGCTTTTCTGTCTGGGATGTTGTTGTCAGCTGTGGCACAGAAAAAGGACGTCATTGTGAGCGGCCCATGAAGACAAGATTCACTTTTGCCTTCCTTGCTCGGCTTTACTTGCTTCCTCGCCCTATTCCTGCCTTAGTTCCTGGGTTTCCTGAAGGCAACGGGGGGCCAGCAGTACCAGGAGGAAGTTGGGCAGCTAGACCCTGGTGGCAAAAGTCCTGCCGCCACTTGCCACCCCACTCTCTTCTCCCAGCGTCACATATTGGCCACCAGGGACTTGGGGCCCAGCAGCGCAACGGAAGGCAGTGGACAGAGCCACCCTCGCCTTGAAGCTCCAGCTCATTAAACCACATCTTCAGTCGCTGATGGCCAATGAGAGACCGACATCGCTTGCTATTTTAGCACTTTGAAATGCCATTGGTCAGTCACTGGATCTCTGTAATGCTGTTACAGAACAAAGGAAAATAGAATCTCAGTGTGACATACTATACCTTTGGGGGAGCGGCTGTAACCCCCATAATCCTCATTTTCATATCATCGTGATCTTACATATAGAGCATGACTTGTAAGGTATCAGGGAAAGGATATGATCTGCTGAAAGTCACTTCTCTACCCATAGATGTAGACCATTCATGCATATGAAGTCATGAGAATTGTGCAGTGTGGTTGTCACTGTGCTGTAAGGTGGGGGAGTCAGCCAAATATTATCTCACTAGTGGCAACAGCAAGGAAAATAACCAACACCCGGACAGGGTGTCAAACAACCCATCGACAGCCATTGTCCAGCAAGGGAACTACAATGCAATGACTCACCTGCATGAGGACACCCCAGGGGAATTGCTCAGACTTGCTTGGAGAGACGCAGTGATGCTCACCTGACTCTGAAGGGGGGTACGGGGGGGCAAAGCCATGAGGAAGAAAGGACATGATAACAGGAGAGACATTTGCCAGGCTTTATCTCTCTCTGCCACCTACATCTACAGACACCCCCACACCAAGCAATTGAAGCGCTGATGAAAGGGGAGAGCCTGGCTGAAAAGCCACCAGCCAGCCTGTGGTGAGAAGCATCTGAGTTTGTAAGGGTACTGAAAGGGTTAAGATCAGCTTAGAATTAAAAGCAATGAGGAGTCCGGTGGCACCTTAAGGACTAACAGATTTATTTGGGCATAAGCGTTTGTGGGTAAAAAGCCCACTTCTTCAGATGCATGGAGTGAAAATTGCAGATAGAGGCATAAATATAGATTGGAACATGAAGTGACGGGAGTTACTGTACAAGGGGAGAACCAGTGTTGAAGGCTAATTCAGTCAGGGTGGATGTGGTCCTCTCCCCATAATTGATGGGGAGGTGTCAATACCAAGAGAAGGAAAATTGCTTTTGTCGTGAGCCAGCTACTCCCAGTCCTTATTGAAGCTGAAATTAATGGTGTTAAGTTTGCAAATCAATTGTAACTCTGCAATTTCTCTTTGAAGTCTGTTTTTGAAGGTTTTTTGAATGGCTACTTTGAATTGTTGGGTGTAAATGTGCTATTAAGTATACAAGTCCCATATGGTCTCGTGATCTGGATTCCTGGTTTTCATCCACGTGGCCTGGGTTCAATTCCCAGTGTGGGAACAATGCAGAGCTTTTGCTCAGAGGAGGCAGGAAATGAAAGGAATGGGAAGGGATCCTGCCAGCAGGGAGTTGGACAGTGTTGGAAGGGGACCCCAGAAGTGGGGTGGGGCAGTGGTCTGGGGAGATGAGGAAGGATCCCAGCTGTGTGGGAAGTTGACATTCTGGAGAGCACAGGCCTGGCACGGGGGGTGGGAAGAGTGAGTGTGTCCCTCTATACTCACCACCAGCAGACTAGGCAGGCTTGGAAGAATTATGTATTTGTTGGTAAATGTCAATTTCTGTGTAAACACACAACCCAATGGCAAAATCTTTCCATCGATAATAATCAAAACTAACAGATGGGCAAAGTAAGAAACGTGTTGCTTGAGAACTTATCCTATTCTAATCCTCTAGGATTCCCTTTTGCCTTAGGCACCACCACGTGGGCATTTCATATCCCTCCTCATTTTCACACAGACACACAATTTCCTTTGCACAGATCCATGAACAGCAAAACCTCCCTGTGTCTCTTGTCTGAGCCAGGGCATTCGATTCCACTGAAACCTTCTCTCCCACAATGGCAATGGTCAGACAGAGGAATGTGTCCACCTTCCCCCTAGCAGTGAGATATTCACTCTCCTCTTCATGCTGCTGTTGTTATTCCATGAGTCATCAAGGATGGAATAAAAAGCTGAGCTTACTCCAGAGTGAGGAAAGAAAGGAGCCACCAACGCCCTCAAAAATCTCAGTGCCCATAGAAAACCTGCCTCTGTTATTGGACTCCCAGAGGTGCTGGCGATACAACGGGAAAAGGGACTGTCTGAATTGCCAAGGCAGGGAATGAACAATCTACAGCAACATCATTAACCACAAATACACTCTAATCATGCTCCAGCCAGTAGGGAAATGGGCAGGAATTCTTGCTATTCAGCCATGGCCACACGTACAGAGCTGCACAGCAGTGAGTGTGCTGGGAAAGCTGGTCTGAGCAAACAATTGAAATGACCCTTCAGTGAGGACAGAACCAGAGTGTAGAAAGGCCCCTGTGTTAAGTGGTTGTAGCTGAGGCCTTAGGGAGCTGAGCTAGAAAATCATGGGTGTCTTTCTGTGAAGGTTTGATCCTTGCCAGCTAGGCAAGGCTGGTGTGTGGTGTCTCCATGGCTGTACTGTCAGGATCTGATCACAACAGTGCCATAGGGAGCCAAGCCTAGACATATTCAGAGACTAAGGCCAGGTCAATATTTCAAACAGTGAGTCTATGATGCTGCAGCTCAGTAATGGAGATGCTCTGTGCCAGCGTTTCTCAAACGTCCTTTCACTGCAACCTCCTTCTGCCAAAATAACTTAATATGTAGCCCTGGAAAGAAGGACCAAGCATCAAGCCCCCCCATGGGGGGGGGTGCCAAAGACTGAGCCCCAGTGGGAGGAGGGCAAAACCAAAGCCTGAGGGATTCAGCCCTGGGTGGTGGGGCTCAAACTTTTGGCTTCAGCCCCAGGACCCAACAAGTCTAATACCAGCCCTGGTGACCCCATTAAAACAGGGTCATGACCCACTTTGCGGTCCTGACCCATAGCTTGAGAACCACTGCTCCATGCTGAGGGGGGAGAGTTTTCCTGTTGGTGTAGTCAATCCACTTCCCCAGGACGTGGCAGCTCTGTCATGGGGAGAAGCTATATCAGTGGGTGTGCAAGCTGTGGTGTTTACCACATTTAAGAAGTTTAATCAAACCCCATTTTTAAAACCACCTGTGGTCTGCGAATGGCAAAGGAGCTCGATGAAGCAGGGTCTGTCCTTCAAAGTCCTGGAGATCATGATTCCATACACCTGTTGTAATGGGGGTGTAGCTCAGGGGTCGAGTGTTTGATTGCAGATCAAGTGGTCCTTTGTTTAAACCCAGGTGCCCTCTTAAAAAAAGAAAAACATTTTCATTTCCGTTCTCCATTATGTTCAGGAGCTCCACCATACGAGGATGCTTGAAATGAATGTGAACACTCAACATTTTGCTGTCCAAATGCATAAAAACCTAGCAAACCTGTCCATCAGCTGAAATCAGTTCAATCCTCTAAGTGTCTAGTTTATGTTTTCATCAATTAAACAAAGGTATCATTCCCTGAAGCAGAGCACAAGTTTGAAATACAGGCAGCACAGAGCTAATATTCATAATGTCAACTACAAAAAAACGATACACATCTAGAGATCGCATCATTATAATCAGCCAATCAGAACCTCTCCATAGACCCCTTACACGACCACTTCTCTGTAATATTGGCTGCAAATATAGAACAGTGGTCGCAACGGTGAGCTATACAGTTACAGATTATGTCAATAACGTCACAGGAGGTGACACGGCATCAGTGAGACTGATACTGGAATACTGCCTCCAGTTTTGGTGTCCTCGTTTGAAAAAGATGTTGTGAAATTGGAGCTGGGGCAGCAAAGAGCCACCTAATGTTCTGAGGACTGGAAAAAATACCTTCTAGTGAGCTATTGAAAGAGCTCAACCTGATTAGCTTATCAAAAGAAGATTGAAAGGTGACTTCACTGAAGTGTTGAAGTGCCTTAATGGAGAGATAAGATTGGGTATTAAAGGGCTCTTGAATCGAGCAGAGAAAGGCCTAACAAGAGCCAATGGCTGGAAGGTGAAAAGAGACAAATTCATATTACAACTAAGGCACAAAAATTCAACAGCGAGGATGATTCACCACAGGAACAAGCTACCAAGGAAAGTGGTGGATTCTCCATCTCCTGATGTCATTTCATGAAGACTAGATGCCTTTCTGGAATGTGTTTGCCTCAAAAGTAGCTCTTGTGTCCTACAGGAGGCCTGTGATATGCAGGGGGTCAGATTAGATGCTCTAATGGTCTCTTCTGGCCATAAAGTCAACTAATTTCTGAAAAACTGAGTGTAGCATTGGGAGCAGCGTCTGATGTTTCCCTGTCTAGCCGGCTTGCTGCCTAGAACGAACGCTCCTTGAGTGGGGTGATCCAAAGGGAGCAGCTCATACCTGCAAAGTGCCTGGCCAGGGGCAGGACATTAGCCCAGCAAGGGAGGGGTGCGGCAGTGACATCACAAAGGCCTTTGGCAGGACCTCAGCCTATTGGTCCAAGGTGGTGGGGAGGTGGTGACCTCACAGAGAGATGCTGACATCAGCCAGGCAGGACAGGGGCGAGGGGCCAGGGAAACCTCAGAGACCCCTGTGGCTTTGCTGCAGCAAGTCTCCTTCTCCAGGTCTCTCTTTGAGGACTGAGAGAGTATTCGGGTTCACGGACGTGAGCGCCAGGAGGAACCTCTTTCGAGTTTTCTCCTTCCCTTTCAGTGATTTTACTAGAAAACAGCCGTCCCTGTTTAGAAGGTAAGAGCCTCCTGGAGGTTTGAAACCTGTTCAGTCTGATCCATGTGGTGACAGTTGAATTCTAGGCATGGAAAACATGAGCTTAAGGAGGCAGAATTTTATTCTGCACCTGGGATTTTGTCCCTTAGAATCACTGGGGACATTGGGGTTTGTCCTTTTTGTTTCACCTTTTGTCCTTTCTCCTATTCCCCTCTCAACACTGGGAGAGGGGTGTGTGTGTGTGTGTGTTGCGGGAGAGTGCTCAAAATGTGGGGCTGAAGTAGTGCTTGGGCAGTGATCTCCACCAGTGACCTGGGCCATCCTTTGGGCTCTCTGGTGAGAACCCTCAGCCTCCCGTCCTCAGTCTCTACCCTGATTGGCTCAGCAGGGGGTTATTGACAGGGAGGAGACTCAGGTCCTTGTTCTCTTTTAAGACCAAGTAAATAAGTCAGAACCAGTTCTATGTTTTATGAATTTTGCTGCTTCTGGGCCCAAGCCGCCTACTCCTTGGGCACATTTGTTCCCCATTCACAGTGCCACCCCCTCTCCATTCACAGCGAGGTGCAGCATGAGGTTTCAGCTACCATACTCCCACCCCCTCCCTTTCCTGTTGATAGCAGCCAAGGGAATGCTGGGAAATTTGGTTCTTTCCCTGCTCCAGGGCTGGCTCTAGGCAGGGAGCTAACCAAGGAACTACAGCTCCCAGGGCTCCCTGTTGGTTCTCAGCTCCCAGGCTGGATCCCTGCCGGCTGCCGCCCCTGCAAATGGGCTGCTCCAGACACCTACTTACTTTACTGGTGCCTAGAGCCACCCCCACCCTGTGCCCCTGCCCGGAGCCTGCATCCAGCACCCAAACTCCATTCTAGAGCCTGCACCTGACTCCATCCCAGAGCGCAACCTCTCAACCATCCTATACCCCAATCCCCTGCCCCAATCCAGGGCCTGCACCCCAGACCTCCTTCCCCCACTCAAACTCCCTTGCAGAGCCTTAGGCAAGTGTGGGGAAGAGTTCGGGGGCAGGCTCTGAGTGGTCTGGGCCCCACCAAAACTTCTACAAACCTGCTGCCACTGATACTTGGGGGCGGGGTGAGGAGGCGAGCGGCGAGTCGGTGGATGGAGGGGGGGCGCCATTTTCAGTATTTTAATGTTTGGTACTGCAGTGATTGACTGCTGTGTGCAGTAATATAGTGACCCTGGGGTCCATACTGGGGTGAGGAGGTCAGCTGCGAGTCGGCGGATGGAGAGGGGCAAATCTCCCAGATTCAAAATCTGGTACAGTGTCTGTTGGTCCTTTTTGCTGCTTTTCTCGGGGCTGGGGGTTGTCCCAGTGCTGCACAGAGGGGGTTCCCACAGGAAGGTGCTTGCTCCTAACCCCCGAGGCCGTCAGTGTGTCGGCTCTTCTCTAGCCAGCCCACTTGCAAAGTCTGATCAGCCTTGGTCGGGCTCCCAGCCCCTCTCCAAGGGTTGCAGCTGTCTGGAGGTGCTGCCTTCCTCAGTCCCACCTCATTCACTCCACAGGGCAACTGATTACCAAGTGGGGGGCAAGATCTTATTCTACTTCTAGCAAAAGACATTTTTCTATTACCTTAATTACACTACCTTAGGGGCCCCTATAACATATTACCAAGGTTCAATACAAAGTCATAGACAAGTTATACAAAAATGCATAATGCAGAGATTTACCTACAACTGCATTGAGTGACTGCTGGGTGCAGTAATATGGTGACCCCTGGGTCTTTGAATGAGGCTTTATCCTGGGGGGCAGGCGAGTCGGAGGCGAGCGGGTGGGCAAGTGGCGGGTGGGCACAGAGGTGAGCAGTGAGCCAGCAGGGGCTCTAGGGGCGGGCATGGGGTTTCTGGCCGGGGAGGAGGAGGTGAAAGGAGGCAAGTGGTGGGTGGGGACTGACTAGCAGGAGATGCAGCAGGCCAGCGGGAGCTAGGGGTTGACGAGGGGTGTGAGGATGGGGTCGAGCGGGGAGGGGGCAGGTCCTATTTTACTGCTGTGATCTGTTCACCCTATGGGTGCCATTTCTTCCCTCTCCCCCAACCTTCCCAATTTTTCCAGAGTCTCCTTCCCATGGGTCCAGATGATGACGATGTCATCAATGTAGCGTAGGTTGATTATAATCAAAGAGGCTGATAAAGGAGGTGCTGTTGTCATCATGAACAGGTCTGACTACCAAAAGGAGGCTGCCAGACAACTCTCCAATACCAAATTTTACAGGCTACTTCCTCAGATCCCACTGAGGAATACACTAAGAAACTGCACCATCTACTCAGGACACTCCCTACACTAACACCGGAACAAATCAACATACCCTTAGAACCCCAACCAGGGTTATTCTATCTACTACCCAAGATCCACAAACCCGGAAATCTTGGACGCCCCATCATCTCTGGCATTGGCACGCTCACTGAAGGACTGTCTGGATATGTGGACTCTCTACTCAGACCCTATGTTACCAGCACTCCCAGCTATCTCCGTGACACCACTGATTTCCTGAGGAAACTACAATGCATTGGTGACCTTCCAGAAAACACCATCCTAGCCACCATGGATGTAGAGGCTCTCTACACAAACATCCCACACACTGATGGAATACAAGCTGTCAGGAACAGTATCCTGATGATGCCACAGCACAACTGGTTGCTGAGCTCTGTGCCTTTATCCTCACACACAACTATTTCAAATTTAATGACAATATATATCTCCAGATCAGTGGCACCGCTATGGGCACCCGCATGGCCCCACAATATGCCAATATTTTTATGGCCGACCTGGAACAACGCTTCCTCAGCTCCCGTCCACTCACGCCCCTTCTCTACCTACGCTACATTGATGACATCTTCATCATCTGGACCCATGGGAAGGAGACTCTGGAAAAATTCCACCATGATTTCAACAGCTTCCACCCCTCCATCAACCTCAGCCTGGACCTATCTACACGGGAGGTCCACTTCCTAGACACCACGGTGCAAATAAGTGGTGGTCACATTAACACCACCCTATACCGAAAACCTACCGACCGCTATGCCTACCTTCATGCCTCCAGCTTCCATCCCAGGCACACCACAAGATCCATTGTCTACAGCCAAGCACTGAGGTACAACCGTATCTGCTCTAACCCCGCAGACAGAGACCAACACTTAGAAAATCTCCACCAAGCATTCTCAAGACTACAGTACCCACATGAGGAAATAAGGAAACAGATCAACAGAGCCAGATGTGTACCCAGAAGCCTCCTACTGCAAGACAAGCCCAAGAAAGAAACCAACAGGACTCCACTGGCCATCACATACAGTCCCCAGCTCAAACCCCTCCAACGCATCATCAGGGATCTACAACCCATCCTGGACAATGATCCCACACTTTCACAGGCCTTGGGTGGCAGGCCAGTCCTCGCCCACAGACAACCTGTCAACCTGAAGCATATTCTCACCAGCAACTGCACACCGCACCATAGTAACTCTAGCTCAGGAACCAACCCATGCAACAAACCTCGATGCCAACTCTGCCCACATATCTACACCAGCAACACCATCACAGGACCTAACCAGATCAGCCACACCATCACCGGTTCATTCACCTGCACGTCCACCAATGTAATATATGCCATCATATGCCAGCAATGCCCCTCTGCTATGTACATCGGCCAAACTGGACAGTCTCTAAGGAAAAGGATAAATGGACACAAATCAGACATTAGGAATGGCAATATACAAAACCCTGTAGGAGAACACTTCAACCTCCCTGGCCACACAATAGCAGATTTTAAGGTGGCCATCCTACAGCAAAAAAACTTTAGGACCAGACTCCAAAGAGAAAGTGCTGAGCTCCAGTTCATCTGCAAATTTAACACCATCAGTTTAGGACTAAACAAAGACTGTGAATGGCTTGCCAATTACAGAACCAGTTTCTCCTCCCTTGGTTTTCACACCTCAGCTGCTGGAACAGGGCCCCATCCTCCTGATTGATCTAACCTCGTTATCTCTAGCTTGCTTCTTGCTTGCTTATATATACACACCTGCCCTGGAAATTTCCACTGCTTGCATCCGAAGAAGTGGGTATTCACCCACGAAAGCTCATGCTGCAAAACATCTGTTAGTCTATAAGGTGCCACAGGATTCTTTGCTGCTTCTACAGAACCAGACTAACACGGCTACCCCTCTGATACTTGAGATGAGGTTGGGAAATGCCCACCACCAGCCTTTCAGGTGTGACAATGGAGGAGCCAGACTCGCTGCTGGCCCATTAAAGGGATCCACACTCCTAAGGACTATCCCAGGAACCGTGTACAATGCAGACTTCTCTGAGACAGCACAGAGACAATGGACACTGCTTGACTCACATCCTAGCAAAGGGACTTCCTAGCAAGTTGGAAGAAACTATGAAAGGGGGGGTAGAGACATCATGAGTTAGCCTCTCTCCCCCACAACTCAACAACTGGCAATACACCTGGATGACAAAACTGATTCAGAAGTCAGAAGAGAATAATAATAGTACATTCAAACCAAAGTCCCCAAACAGACTAGTAGTGGTTTTTCAGCAGAAAATTTTCAGTTTGGGGAATTTTGTTTTCTCAGTCAGACTTTGCCAAGGGAAGCAGAGAGAAAATGGTTGAGTTGTCTCCTTCAGAACAGCTTGGCCTAGACACTGGCTCTGGTTCACTGTTGTGGCCTTGTTCAGGTTGGGGGTATTTTAATAATTTGGGGAGGTCCCAGGGTGTTTGTGGGAGATTATGAGGCTGTTCCCCTTTGAGATAAAAACTAAGAAATGCAGGACTAGAGAATTTTTTTAGAAATATGGGATTTAGACATTTTATTTGAAGCGGGGGCGGGAGCTGAGATGCTCAGAAGGTTTTTGTTTGCAAGAAGCAACATTGTTTGATCTGTCCTTGTACCAAGGGGGGAGATGGTTGTCTATAAAGGAGGGTGAAGACTAAATACAACCAACGAGGATGGGATTTGAACCCATGCATACAGAGCACAATGGATTAACAGTCCATCACCTTAACCACTCAGCCACCTTATCTGAACTATCAAAAAGTGGACAGGAGGAGAAATCTAAGGCCAGCAGAGATAGGGCCACTAAGGAGTTTTTAAATACTAAGCGTAAGCAAGGGCTGAATGAGCTCCCACGTCACATCTAGTGAGGAGCTGGGGGAAGACTTCAGGAACAGGCCATGTTTGCACAGACACCCCTACTCTGCCTAGCTATGCAGCATGATGGGGCCGCTTCCCCAAAATGACCAGTTTGGGATGGTGGTGGGTTGCAAATCACTTTAGCATTGAGTGCAATGAAATGTTATTCTCCTTCCTGTACAAGCGAAGGGCAGCAGAACGTACCTAGGCCGTCCTGACAGAGGGGTGGGTGGGTGGGTGAGGAATCGCTCTCATTGGACTGCAGAGAAGTGATTGAGGACGTCACCCTAACCCAGTGGTCCCCAAACATTTCACACTGCACCCTCGTATCCATGGCTGTGGCCTCGGAAGCCGCGGTCGAGAACCGGGCTGGGAGTGGGGCGGGTGCTTGCTGGGGAGGGGGGTGCGGACAGGGGTAAGGGGGTCGAGGCCGGGCTGGGAGCCAGGGGCCCAGGCTCAGGGTGGGGCTGGGGAAGAGCTGGGGCAGAGTGGGGCTGAGTGGGGCTCCCTCCATGGGGGCTGGCTCAGGCCCTGAGGTGCCCCCATCAATCTTCCTCTGTGTCCCCCTAGGAGTCATGCCCCACATTTTGGGGACCACTGACCCCTACTCGCTAAGCAGGGGCTAGTGATGCCAAAGCCCAGGGAAAGGGAGAACAAGTGCGGGGGCCCCAGCACCGGAACCCTGCCCCCCCCCCCACTTCTGTGTGTGGCTCCGCCCCCGTCCACCCCTTCCACCCACAGCCCCGCCCACTGTCACCTCTGTTCCATCCCTTCCCCCACTGGCCCCACCCTGTCACTCCTTTACCCCGGCCCCGCTGCGGCCCCGAGACCAGAGAAGCTCTGTGCCCTGCTGCAGCCCCCGGGCCGTAGCAGGGAGTGGGAGCTCCTCCAGCCCTGGGGCTGACATGGGGGAGACTTTCCCAGGGGGGCCCAATTTGGCCAGGGCCCCTAGTCATGGGCCCCACTGCCCCCTTGGCGACGCAAGGTTTGGGGAGGCTGAGCCCCCCCGAGCCTCCATTACGAGCCGCCCAGGCTACCTCTGCTCAATGGGTGGCCAGTCTCCCTGTGTCTCTGCTGTTCGTGCTGGGGAGCCTGGTCGGCCTTAGGGGTGGGGCCCCCGGCAGCCGCCCAGGGCTCCAGGGGGTCAAAGGGCACCTTGTGGCCGTGCAAAGGTGCTCACTGCTCTCCCCTGCCCCAGTGCTCCTCCGTGGCCCCACAGAGGGTGGGGGGAGCGAGGATCAACACTATGTGCTCCCTGCGTCCTGGCCACTTTCCCCACCTGGGCTGGGCTGTGAGGGGAGCATCAGAAGCTGCTGCTCTCTGCCCTCCCCTGACGCAGCCCGGCTGAGGAAAGTGACCTGGATGCAGGGAGCTCAGATGATGTCGCTTCGCCCCCCGCCGTTGCCCCTGCTAGGCAAGGCTGGTGTGTGGTGTCTTTATGGCTGCACTTTCAGGCATGCAGGTTTCTCGATCCCGTTGTTCCAGGGGCATCCTACTAGATTGCCAGCTGCTTTTCAACTGCAGTGTGGAGACTGTGTGTGTGTGGGGAGAGACAGTGTGTGTGTTGGGGAAGAGTGAGTGTGTTGAGGTAGGTAGGAGCGGATCATTATTAGCCCTACTTGAAACAGGGAGAAGCTAAGGCTGAGAAAGGAGAATTGACTTGTCTGAGGTCACACAGCCAGTCAGGGGCAGAGTTGGGAATAGGACCCAAGAGCCCTGATTTTCAAACTAACCATCGGATCTTGAATTTCAGACATCGAATGACCTGAATAAAGTGCTCTCAGATGAGCTCCAGACCAACAACAGTGCACAGGAATTATTCAGCAAGTATTTGAGGAGAACTGCAATGTTAGAGAGAATCATGAACTGCTCAGAGACCATTAATGCAGAGAAGCAGCAAAATCCATCAAACACAGAACTGGTTCTGACTTATTTCCTTGGTCTTAAAAGAGAACAAGGACCTGAGTCTCCTCCCTGTCAATAACCCCCTGCTCAGCCAATCAGGGTAGAGACTGAGGGCGGGAGGCTGAGGGTTCTCACCAGAGAGCCCAAAGGATGGCCCAGGTCACTGGTGGGGATCACTGCCCGAGCATTATTTCAGCCCCACATTTTTGGGTGGACCTCCCACAGTGGGAGCTGCAGAGCACTCCCCCGCAACACACACACACACACACATACACACCTTCCTGGTGTTGGGAGGGGAACAGGAGAAAGGACAAAAGAAGCAAGAGATAAAGAGAAAGGAAGGAGGGATGGAGGAAAAGGTAAAACAAAAAGGACAAACTCCAATGTCCCCAGTGATTCTAAGGGACAAAATCCCAGGTGCGCAATAAAATTCTGCCTCCTTAAGCTCGTGTTTTCCATGCCTAGAATTCAACTGTCAACAGATGGATCAGACTGAACAGGTTTCAAACCTCGAGGAGGCTCTTACCTTCTAAACAGGGACGGCTGTTTTCTAGTAAAATCACTGAAAGGGAAGGAGAAAACTCGAAAGAGGTTCCTCCTGGCGCTCACGTCCGTGAACCCGAATACTCTCTCATTCCTCAAAGAGAGACCTGTAGAAGGAGACTTGCTGGAGCAAAGCCACAGGGGTCTCTGAGGTTTCCCTGGCCCCTCGCCCCAGTCCTGCCTGGCTGATGTCAGCATCTCTCTGTGAGGTCACCACCTCCCCACCACCTTGGACCAATAGTCTGAGGTCCTGCAAAAGGCCTTTGTGATGTCACTGCCACACCCCTCCCTTGCTGTGCCAATGTCCTGCCCCTGGCCAGGGACTTTGGAGGTTTGAGCTACTCCCTGTGGATCACCCCACTCAAGGAGCGTTCGTTCTAGGCAGCAAGCCGGCTAGACAGGGAAACATCAGACGCTGCTCCCAATGCTACACTCAGGTTTTTCAGAAATTATGGCCAGAAGAGACCATTAGAGCATCTAATCATAGAATCATAGAATATCAGGGTTGGAAGGGACTTCAAGAGGTCATCTACTCCAATCTACTGCTCAAAGCAGGACCAATCCCCAACTATATCATACCAACCAGGGCTTTGTCAAGCCTGAGCTTAAAAACCTCTAAGGAAGGAGATTCCACCACCTCCCTAGGTAACCCATTCCAGTTCTTCACCACTCTCTGAATGAAA
This sequence comes from Mauremys reevesii, assembly GCF_016161935.1. NCBI lineage: Eukaryota > Metazoa > Chordata > Testudines > Geoemydidae > Mauremys > Mauremys reevesii. The sequence continues at coordinate 12,360,100 of NC_052636.1, read as the reverse complement.
AAGATTTCCTAATATCCAACCTAAACCTCCCCCACTGCAACTTGAGACCATTACTCCTTGTTCTGTCATCTTCTACCACTGAGAACCGTCTAGATCCATCCTCTTTGGAACTCCCTGTCAAGTAGTTGAAAGCAGCTATCAAATCCCCCCTCAGTCTTCTCTTCTGCAGACTAAACAAGCCCAGTTCCCTCAGCCTCCCCTCATAAGTCATGTGCTTCAACCCCCTAATCATTTTTTGTTGCCCTCTGCTGGACTCTTTCCACTTTTTCCACATCCTTCTTGTAGTGTGGGGCCCAAAACTGGACACAGTACTCCAGATGAGGCTTCACCAATGTCTAATAGAGGGGAATGATCACATCCCTCGATCTGCCGACAATGCCCCTAATTATACAGCCCAAAATGCCTTTAGCCTTCTTGGCAACAAGGGCACACTGTTGACTCATATTCAGCTTCTCGTCCACTGTAACCTCTTGGTCCTTTTCTGCAGAACTGCTGCCCAGCCATTCGGTCCCTAGTCTGTAGCAGTGAATGGGATTCTTCTGTCCTAAGTGCAGGACTCTGCATTTGTCCTTGTTGAACCTCATCAGGTTTCTTTTGGCCCAGTCCTCTAATTTGTCTAGGTCCCTCTGTATCCTATCCCTACCCTCCAGCGTATCTATCACTCCTCCCAATTTAGTGTCATCTGCAAACTTGCTGAGGGTGCAGTCCACGCCATCCTCCTAATCATTAATGAAGATATTGAACAAAACCGGCCCCAGGACCGACCCTTGGGGCACTCCACTTGAAATTGGCTGCCAACTAGACATGGAGCTGTTGATCACTACCCATTGAGCCCGACGATCTAGCCATGTTTCTATCCACCTTATAGTCCATTCATCCAGCCCATACTTCTTTAACTTGCTTGCAAGAATACTGTGGGAGACTGTATCAAAAGCTTTACTAAAGTCAAGGGATAACACATCCACTGCTTTCCCCTCATCCACAGACCCAGTTATCTCCTCATAGAAGGCAATTAGGTTAGTCATGCATGAATTGCCCTTGGTTAATCCATGCTGACTGTTCCTTATCACTTTACCCTCCTTTAAGTGGTTCAGAATTGATTCCTTGAGGACCTGTTCCATGATTTTTCCAGGGACTGAGGTGAGACTGACTGACCTGTAGTTCCCCGGATCCTCCTTCTTCCCTTTTTTAAAGATGGGCACTACAGTAGCCTTTTTCCAGTCATCCAGGACCTCCCCCGATCGCCATGAGTTTTCAAAGATAATGGCCAATGGCTCTACAATCACATCCGCCAACTCCTTTAGCACCCTCAGATGCAGCGCATCCGGCCCCATGAACTTGTGCTCGTCCAGTTTTTCTAAACAGTCCTGAACCACTTCTTTCTCCACAGAGGGCTGGTCACCTTCTCCCCATGCTGTGCTGCCCAGTGCAGCAATCTGGGAGCTGACCTTGTTTATGAAGACAGAGGCAAAAAAAAGCATTGAGTACATTAGTTTTTTCCACATCCTCTGTCCACTAAGTTACCTCCCTCATTCCTTGACTTTCTTCATGTTGCTAACATACCTGAAGAAACCCTTCTTGTTACTCTTAACATCTCTTGCTAGATGGAACTCCAAGTGTGATTTGGCCTTCCTGATTTCACTCCTTCATGCCTGAGCAATATTTTTATACTCCTCCCTGGTCATTTGTCCAGTCTTCCACTTCTTGTAAGCTTCTTTTTTGTGTTTAAGATCAGCAAGGATTTCACTGTTAAGCCAAGCTTGTCGCCTGCCATATTTACTATTCTTTCTACACATGGGGATTTTTTTTCCTGCAACCTCAATAAGGATTCTTTAATCCTTTAGAGGATTGGAACTGATTTCAGTGAAGGCACGTTTGCTAGGTTTTTATGCATTTGCACAGGGAAACATTGAGTGTTTCTATTCATTTCAGGGATCCCTATTCAGTGGAACTCCTGAACATAATGGAAATGACATTATTTTCGTTGAAGGAAGAGGTTTGTAAGGGGGCACTTGCATTTGAACCAAGGACCATTTGAACTGCAGTCAAACACTCTACCACTGAGCTATACCCCCATGACTGCTGTGTAGGTAAGTCAGAGATCTTAAAGATTTTGAAGGACAGGCCCTGCCTCAGGGATCTCCTGTTCTGTTCCCAGACCACAGTGCTTTTAAAAATGGGGTTTGATTAAACTTATATATCCATGTAAACACCACAGCTTGCACACCCACCCCCATAGCTTCCCCCAGTGACATAGCTACCACCTCTCGGGGAGATGGATTAACTACATGGACGGGACAGCTCTCTCCCCTCCGCTTAGAGCATCTTCATTATTTATGAATAGCTGGGAAATAACCTCCTGAATGGACAGTAACCAATTTATCAAATATTGCTGGGTCTGCATTCAATATGGGTACCTGGTCATATTGGCTGGGTCAGTAGGAGCATTGCCGGCAGATCGAGGGAAGTGATTATTCCCTTCTATTCGGCACTGGTGAGGCCCCCCCCACTACAGAAACAAATTGGAGAGAGTCTAGGGGAGGGCAACAAAAATGATTAGGGGGCAGGGGACTTACGAGGAGAGGCTGAGGGCAGGGCCACCCAGGGGGGGGCAGGTGGGGCAATTTGCCCCAGGCCCTGCAGGGCCCCCACGAGAATACAGGATTCTAGAGTATTGCAACTTTTTTTTTATGGAAGGGGCCCCCAAAATTGTTTTGCCCCAGGCCCCCTGAATCCTCTGGGCGGCCCTGCCCACTCCACCCCCTTGACTCGTTCGCCTCCCTCCGAGGCCCCACCTGTGCTCTGCCCTCCCTCCCATTGGCCACTTCCCAGCCCCGCTCTTCCACTGTGGCTGAGGCCTGCTGGTCCACCGTTCGCTCCCTCCCCTCCTCCCTGAAGGCCTCCTTGTGTCTCTCCACCCCCTACCCCAAGGCCTGCCTGCTGCCCCCACCTCTCTGCCCCTCCCCTGAGACCCTCCCTGCCCACCGCCCCCACCTCCCTGCCCCTCCCCTGAGACCCGCCCTGCCCACCGCCCCCACCTCTCTGCCCCTCCCCTGAGACCCGCCCTGCCCACCGCCCCCACCTCTCTGCCCCTCCCCTGAGACCCGCCCTGCCCACCGCCCCCACCTCTCTGCCCCTCCCCTGAGACCCTCCTGCCCATCGCCCCCACCACTCTGCCCCTCCCTGAGACCCGCCCTGCCCCTGCCCCCACCTCTCTGCCCCTCCCTGAGACCCGCCCTGCCCCCGCCCCCACCTCTCTGCCCCTCCTGAGACCCGCCCTGCCCCCGCCCCACCTCTCTTCCCCTCCCCTGAGACCTGCCCTGCCCCCCGCCCCCATCTCTCTGCCCCTCCTGAGACCCGCCCTGCCCACCGCCCCACCTCTCTGCCCCTCCAGTGACACCCGCCCTGCCCATCGCCCCCACCTCTCTGCCCCTCCCCTGAGACCCACTTGTCCACCTCTTTCCTCGGTCGTCTGTTGTTATTCCTTGAAACACCAAGGATGGAATTAAAAGCTGAGTTTACTCCAGGGTAAGGAAAGAAAGGAGCCACCAACCCCCTGACAAATCTGAGTGCCCCAGAGAAAACCTGCCCCCTGTTATTGCAATCACTGCTGTGCTGGGGATATGGCAGGAAAGGGACTGTCTGAATGATCAAGGCAGGAAATGGGCAACAATCTACAGCAACGTCATTGACCACAAACACACTCTCCTCATGCTCCAGCCAGAAGGGAAATGAGCAGGAATTCTTGCAGTTCAGCCGTGGACACACTTACACAATGGCACAGCAGTGTGTGTGTTGTGGAAGCTGGTCTGAGGAAACAACTGGAATTGATCACTCAGTGAGAACAGAACTAGAGTGCAGTGAGAGACACATCTCAACCAAGTAGTTGTGGCTGAGTGGTTAAGGCGATGGACTAGAAATCCATTGGGGTCTCCCTGCGTAGGTTCGAATCCTGCCAACTACGGAGAAAGTTGTGGTTCTTTAGTTTCAAAGGAGCTGGGTCTTGTCTCACTCTCAAGCTGTGTCTACACTGTTGGGTAATGCGGCTTTAAAGTGTTTTAATTAATCACCTGTTGCATGTCCACACTATGCCCCTTTTGTCACCAGAGCACATCCACGCTAGAATCTTGAATGGCCCCAGAGAGCAGTGCACTGTGGGTAGCTGTGCAACTGGCTGCAGGGTGCTTTGGGAAGGGTTTGCAATGCCTCATGGGCTGGTACAGCATCACATGATGCAGGTTTCTCTATCTCATGGGCATCTTACTAGATCTTACTAGATTGCCAGCTGCTTTTCAACTGCAGTGTGCGTGGCGGGATAGAGTCTGTGTGTGTGTGGGGAGAGGGAGTGTGTGTGTGGGAAGAGGGAGTGTGTCGGCACACTGTCTCTATGTTCAGACAGCTGCTGCAAGCAACCAGTCCTGAGGCAGGGGGAGGGGGCAGCCCCAACATCAGTCCCCGCTTCCCTCACTGGCTCAGCTCAGCACAGCAGCCTCTGTCACACGCACACACACACTGCTGCTGCTGAGCTCTGTGTCAGGGGTGCTGGAACAGGGGGTTTAGAGGGCCGTGGCCCCACCACTCTTAACTGGCTGTTAGGACAAAGGATGGAGTGGGGAAAGGGGGAGTCTTGTGGGGGGGGAGAGGAATTCTGTGGGTGTGGCCTCGGGGGGAGAGGCGGTGTGAGTGTGGGTCCTTAGGGAAGGGTTTTCATGGGAGTGCCACAGTTCAGACAATAGTGACCCCCCCACTGTACGGAAGCTCCCGCCCCTGCTCTGTGTTCGTAGCGGAGAGAGCAGCGTTCCAGGGCAGTGATTTGCTCCCGGGGCTCCGCCAGGGGCTTGGGAGGCTGCAGGAGCCCTGGGCCCCTGACATCCCCAGCTTGGTGAAGCCGGGCCGGGCTGGCACAGCGTACCCGCTCTTGCCAGGACCTCATACCGGAATGTACCAGCTTACGTTCACCTCCGGAAGGTCCTCACGTGGATCAATAACTGGTTAAAAGCCAGGAAACAAAGGGTAGGAATAAATGGACAGTTTTCAGGATGGAAACAGGTAACTAGTGGTCCTGTACTGGGACTAGTCAACATCTTCATAAACGATCTGCTGAACAGCGAGGTGACAAAATGTGCGGATGATCCAAAACTACAGAGGATAGTTAAGTCCAAAGCAGACTGGGAGGAGCTAAAAGAGATTTCACAAAACTGGGTGAAAGGGCAACAAAACGGCAGATGAAATTCAATGTTGATCAGTGCAAAGTGATGCACATTGGCAAACATAATACAACTACACGTAGAAAACGATGGGATGTAAAATAGCTGTTCCAACTCAAGTGAGAGATCTTGGAGTCACTGTGGATAGTTCTCTGCAAACATCCACTCAATGGGCAATGGCAGGCAAAAAGCGAACAGAATGTTGGGAATCATTAAGAAAGGGATAGAGAATAAGAGAGAAAATCTTATTGCCACTGTATAAATCCATGGTACACCCATATCTTGAATACTGCGTGCAGATATGGTCGCTCCATCTTAAAAAAGATGTATTGGAATTGGAAAAGGTTCAGAAACGGGTATGGAGTGTCTGCCATATGAGGAGAGAATAACAAGACTGGGACTTTTCAGCTGGGAGAAAAGCTGACTAGGGGGAAATATGCTAGAGGGCTATAAAATCATGACTGGTGTGGGGAAAGTAAATAAGGAGTGTTACTTATTCCTTCTCATAACACAAGAACTAGGGGTCACCAAATGAAATTAATAGGCAGCCCATTTAAAACAAACAAAAGGAAGTATTTTTTCACACAACACAGTCAACCTGCGGAACTCCTTGCCAGAGGAGGTTGTGAAGGCCAAGACTATAACAGGGTTTTAAAAAAAGAGCTAAATCGCTTCATGGAGGACATGCTCTGAGCCAGGATGGGCAGGGATGGTGTCCCTTGTCTCTGTTGGCCAGGAGCTGGGAATAGGCGACGGGATGGATCACTTGGTGATTCCCTGTTCTGTTCATTCCCTCTGGGGCACCTGGCTTTGGCCGCTATGGGAAGACAGGATACTGGGCTAGATGGACCCAGTCTGGCCGTCGTATGTCCTTACATCCTTATGCTCCTTTCATAAGATGCCTGGGATTCTGCCTCCCAATGTGTCCCTGAGGTCTCAGCCAAAATGCCCAGACAGGCAAACGCTCTGGGCTCCTGAAGCCTTGGCCACCCACCTAGTGCCCTATGGCTCATCCCTGACCCTTGCTGCTGCTCCTTGCTGTAGACTGTGAGAGGAGCGGAGGCAGCGCAGGAGCCTTCGGGGGACACAGATCTGAGGCTTTGGGAGAGACACATTGTCTGAGACATCAGAGCGCTGCAAACCCTGCAGCCACCCCCTCAATCCAGGGCCTGTTCCAGCCCACAGATTACAGCCTGGAAATAGGCGTGTGAGACTAACTCCTGTTCTCCCTGACAGGGCCTCCCCTAGACCAAGTGCCTCTCCCAGGCAAGACATGTCTTCGGTGCCCCCCCCCCATATGTTAAAATTTTGAATATCTTATTTTTATTGCATTTGTAGCTCAGCTCATGATTTTGACGCACAATTTCGATGCATGATTTTCTCTGTCATATAAGATGATAAATTTGCAGGCTAGGTTCTGTAAACCTGTATTTATTCATGCCATATATAAGCAAATAAAACAAATGCATTTTCTTTAAGCATATAGAAACTTTTTTATTTTGACAGTAAGTGAAATGTACTAACATCTAGAAATGGAGCACTCACCAGCACAGGGTGGGCCGGTATTAAATAGTGTTACAGTCGGAGACAGACAGCGTTAGGATGTTAACCCCAGGCCCTTTGTTCAAAGGTCGCTTCTCTCGCCTTTCCCCCATGAACTGAAGCACAGCATTAAAGAGATCCAAAGATTGGCCAATGGCATTTCAAAGCTGATCTTAACCCTTTCAGTACCCTTGCAAACTCAGATGCTTCTCACCACAGGCTGGCTGGTGGCTTTTCAGCCAGGCTCTCCCCTTTCATCAGCGCTTCAGTTGCTTGGTGTGGGGGTGTCTGTAGATGTAGGTGACAGAGAGAGATAAAGCCTAGCAAATGTCTCTCCTTTTATCATGTCCTTTCTTCCCTCATGGCTTTGCCCCCCCAATCAGAGTCAGGTGAGCATCACTGCGTCTCTCCAAGCAAGTCTGAGCAATTCCCCTGGGGTGTCCTCATGCAGGTGAGTCATTGCATTGTAGCTCCCTTGCTGGACAATGGCTGTCGATGGGTTGTTTGACACCCTGTCCGGGTGTTGGTTATTTTCCTTGCTGTTGCCACTAGGGAGCTAATATTTGGCTGACTCCCCCACCTTGCAGCACAGTGACAACCACACTGCACAATTCTCATGACTTCATATGCATGAGTGGTCTACATCTATGGGTAGAGAAGTGACTTTCAGCCGATCATATCCTTTCCCTGATACCTTACAAGTCATGCTCTATATGTAAGATCACGATGATTATGGGGGTTACAGCCGCTCCCCGAAAGGTATAGAATGTCACACTGAGATTCTATGTTCATTTGTTCTGTAACAGCATTACAGAGATCCAATGACTGACCAATGGCATTTCCAAGTGCTAAAATAGCAAGCGGTGTCGGTCTCTCATTGGCCATCAGTGACTGAAGATGTGGTTTAATGAGCTGGAGCTTCAAGGCGAGGGTGGCTCTGTCCACTGCCTTCCATTGCGCTGCTGGGCCCCAAGTCCCTGGTGGCCAATATGTGACGCTGGGAGAAGAGAGTGGGGTGGCAAGTGGCGGCAGGACTTTTGCCACCAGGGTCTAGCTGCCCAACTTCCTCCTGGTACTGCTGGCTCCCCGTTGCCTTCAGGTAACCCAGGAACTAAGGCAGGAATAGGGCGAGGAAGCAAGTAAAGCCGAGCAAGGAAGGCAAAAGTGAATCTTGTCTGCATGGGCCGCTCGCAATGACGTCCTTTTTCTGTGCCACAGCTGACAACAACATCCCAGACAGAAAAGCAGGAGGCCAAAAAGAAACTGAGCAGCTGCTGAAGTAGTTCAGTTGGGAGCGTGCTAGACTAACACGCTCGTCTATCCCCCTTTGTGCACGGGTGGGATGTTTTCTGAAAGTGCAGCAGTGCCTTTAACTGCCACGAGTCCCTCATTTCAGGCTATGCAGCAGGAAAAGACAGCATGGGCTTCTGCACCGAGTTGGCCCCCCTGACCTTTCATTCTTCTCTTGCTCTTTGTCAGCAAGGGGAAGAAAAAGAAGCTCTCCCTCAAGCTGGAGTCACAAGGGCGACGTAAGGACGACTTCCTGAGCGCCGGCTCCAGTCCTCTGCTCTGCCAGCTGACCTATTGAAGGACTGTCACCACTTTCTCCAGGTTTGTCCATCGGTCTGTGCCAGGGTGAGCAACAGCCAAGCAGATGGAGTTTCTGTAGTGTAGTGGTTATCACATTTGCCTAACATGCAAAATGTCCCTGGTTCAAAACCAGGCAGAAACATGCTGGCTTCCTTTTGCCAGATCCCCTTGCTGTTCAGGAAGGCCTCCTCCTTCTCCTATTGGCCTGTCCCTGGGATAACTCCAACCCCCGCATGACAGAGGGTGCTGACAGCAGTGGAGAAAGCACCTTGGCGTCAGGCTGGAGAACCTAGAGGACTGCGGTGTGTCACCTTTTGGAGGCTTGTGGCTTGGCCTCCTCTGCTGTTGGAGGTTGGCCAGTGGAGGCCGGCTCTTCCTGCTGGCCTCCTCTGCGTGACTTGCCAAAGGAGGAAGTGAGGCAGGAATGGGGCAAAAGAGGAAAGTCGAGCTGAGGAAGGCAGGGCAGAAAGTAAGCACATCATTGCGGCTAAGTGGGGTCAGTAGAGCATCACCATTCGTTCTGCAAAGCCGGGGGAGGTGCGGTTGGCTGCTGGGAGGCAGAACCCTGTGCCTGCCTGTTGGCATCCCAGGGGTGGCTCCTTGCAGCCCAGGAGAAGCGGGGTTCTGGGGGGAAGGAAAAGCAGCAATCGCGAGGCTGAGTGGGCTCCTTTCTGGCCGACATGGTGGGTCTGGGAGTTGCCTGTAAGCCATAAGTGGACTTGATGGAGTGAAAACCGCTGCTCCATTCTGGCTGATCTGGGGGAGCCATTAATGACTTGGGAGTGGGGGCAGGGCACTGGCTGTGAGCAAAGTCTTCTTCTTCTCTCCTGCCATGGGGAGCCCGGCCTTAAGCCTGCCCAGCATGCACTGCAGCTTGAGCATTAAGCCTTCCTGTGGCATAACCAAACTACGGCCTAGCGTAATAAGGTGTAAAGTTTAGATAGTGAATTTATCTTTAATTTCCATGGTAACTTACTTTGATCTTTTATGCCTACCACTTATAATCCTTAAAACTCCATCTTTCTGTAGTTAATAAATCTGTTTTATGAAACTGGTGTATTTTGCTTGAAGTTCTTGGGAAATCTTAGCTCCATTACAAGGCTGGTTCATGTACTATTCACAGTGAGGGAGGGGTGGACCCTGCGTAATAAACTCACTATTGTGTCATACAGGAGGCCTGTGATATGCAGGGGGTCAGATTAGATGCTCTAATGGTCTCTTCTGGCCATAAAGTTGACTAATTTCTGAAAAACCGAATGTAGCATTGGGAGCAGCGTCTGATGTTTTCCTGTCTAGCCGACTTGCTGCCTAGAACGAACGCTCCTTGAGTGGGGTGATCCCCAGGGAGTAGCTCAAACCTGCAAAGTGCCTGGCCAGGGGCAGGACATTAGACCAGCAAGGGAGGGGTGTGGCAGTGACATCACAAAGGCCTTTTGCAGGACCTCAGACTATTGGTCCAAGGTGGTGGGGAGGTGGTGACCTCACAGAGAGATGCTGACATCAGCCAGGCAGGACAGGGGCGAGGGGCTAGGGAAACCTCAGAGACCCCTGTGGCTTTGCTTCAGCAAGTCTCCTTCTCCAGGTCTCTCTTTGAGGACTGAGAGAGTATTCGGGTTCACGGACGTGAGCGCCAGGAGGAACCTCTTTCGAGTTTTCTCCTTCCCTTGTAGTGATTTTACTAGAAAACAGCCGTCCCTGTTTAGAAGGTAAGAGCCTCCTGGAGGTTTGAAACCTGTTCAGTCTGATCCATCTGGTGACAGTTGAATTCTGGGCATGGAAAACTCGAGCTTAAGGAGGCAGAAGTTTATTGCGCACCTGGGATTCTGTCCCTTAGAATCACTGGGGACATTGGGGTTTGTCCTTTTTGTTTCCGCTTTTCCTCCATCCCTCCCTCCTTTCTCTTTGTCTTTTGCTTCTTTTGTCCTTTCTCCTGTTCCCCTCCCAAAAGCAGGAGAGAGAGAGAGAGAGAGAGAGAGAGAGAGAGAGACACAGAGGAGGGCTCTGCAGCTCCCACTGTGGGAGGTCCACCCAAAAATGTGGGGCTGAAATAGAGCTCGGCCAGTGATCCCCACCAATGACCTGGGCCATCCTTTGGGATCTCTGGTGAGAACCCTCAGCCTCCCGTCCTCAGTCTCTACCCTGATTGGCTCAGCAGGGGGTTATTGACAGGGAGGAGACTCAGGTCCTTGTTGTTCTCTTTCAAGACCAAGGAAATAAGTCAGAACCAGTTCTATGTTTGATGAATTTTGCTGCTTCTCTGCATTAATTGTCTCTGAGCAGTTCATGATTCTCTCTAACCTTGCAGTTCTCCTCAAATACTTCCTGAATAATTACTGTCACTGTTGTTGGTCTGGAGCTCATCTGAGAGCACTTTATTCAGGTCATTCAGTGTCTGAAATTCAAGATCCGAGGGTTGGTTTGAAAATCAGGGCTCTTGGGTCCTATTCCCAACTCTGCCACTGACTGGCTGTGTGACCTCAGACAACTCAATTCTCCTTTCTCAGCCTCAGCTTCTCCCTCTTTCAAGTAGGGATAATAATGATCCGCTCCTACCTACTTCACAGTGCGTGGAAGCAGGGTCGGCTCTAGGTTTTTTGCCGCCCTAAGCAAAAAAAATTTTTGGCTGTCCCCATCCCAGCCCTGGGCTCCCCATCACACCCTCCTGCTGCCCGAGCCCTGGGCTCCCCCCAACCTGCACCCGCTGCCGCCGCAGCTCTGGGCCTCCCCACACCTGCATCCCCCTGCCCCCCCACCCCTGGGCTCGTCCCCCCCCAACCCACACCCCCTGCCATGCCCGCCCTGGGCTCCCCCCCACATCCTGTGCTGCCCCAGATCGGGGCTCTCCCTTCCCCACCAATGCTCCCGAACCCACACAGCCCCTGCCACCCCAGGCCTGGGTGCTCCCCCCCACCTGCACCCTCCTTCCATCCCAGCCCTGGGTCACTGGTAACTCGCTCCCAGGATGGGTCATTCAGCAGGAATTTTGGATGTGCACAGAACACAGACAGGATTGGTTCTCATATGGTTACAGAACTGCAGTAAAATGGAACAATTTTCAGCTTGTGTGATTGGAGGATACCTGGATGCATATTATAAGACTGTCCTCCAGTTGACGAAAAGTTGAGGTGCCTTTATTATTCTTCATTTCTATAGGGAATTTGCCAGTGCAATATCTCTGTCTTCCTTTCAAACAAACAAAACTAGAAAAAATGGCAATGGCTGTTGAAAATAACAATTCCAGTCCTAATAACCCCTGGGAAGCATTTCTTGCTCAATTTTATCCTACTTTTTCTACAGCAAATGACAGTGGGTCAGCATATTTGAACTCCTGAATTTTGAGGTGTTCAGATCTGGAAGGCTGGTGCTAGATTCTCTTTCTGAACATTAGCTAAATCTGGAAAGGAAAAGTCAATTTCTGCTTCTATGACTCAGAAGCGGAAATCCTCCTACGGGCCTGGTACTGTATCTAGATGTAAGTGGGGGAATGGTCCTGCTATTGTGGGGAACTTCCCTGGCTTCTGCACTACCCCGGTGAAGTGGGCTGGCAAAAGGATCTGAGTCCTCACTCCCACTTCCTTTACCCAGAGGCCTCCCTGCCCTTGAGGACTCCCCTGCCACTCTCCTGTCTGGCAGAGTCCTCGTAACCCCAACAAGGCTGGGCCCAGGATTCCTGGGGGGCTGAACCCCCCAACCCTGCTGTGGTCACCCAGGACAGGGGCTAGGGTGTCCCTCTCTTTGCACTGCGCACCTCCCTGACCCACTGATCACATCATACAATTTAAAGCAAATACAAGTTATTTAATTAACAATAAAATTTAAAAAATAAGAAAAAATGGGAAAGGTTAAAGGAAAACACATCACCCCGCTCTGAGGCGGGGACCATCACAAAAAGTGTCTCTGGACATCAGGGCACTTCACAGTCTGTTCCTTGTAGGTCCCAGGCCGCCTCCTCAGGCCCTGGCTGTGCTGCAGGGACGCTGCAGGTTGGACACTTGCTCTGGCGGTGGCCACACACTCAGGCTCTGGGTGGCAGGACCCTTCTCCCCAGCATCACCCCTGCCCTGTCAGGTTACGATCCCTCCAAGTCTGGCCTGCAGGGCCTCTTGGCTGAGGCGTCTCCCTGTGCTGGGCCCACTGCCCAGGGTTCCCCTCGCTCTCCCCAGCTGCTCACCGCACCCAGCTCCGGACTGCTCCAGCTCCACTCTGCCTCAGCACGGCTGCTGCTGCTGCTCTGCCTTCAGCTCCCTGGGCTGCTTGTCTGGCCTCTCTGGCTCCAGTTGTTACAGCTCTGCTCCCAGGGCAGGGCTGCTCTCTCTGGGCTGTGCTCTGGCTTTGGGGCTGCAGCTCTGCTACCATCAGCTCAGCTTGGGTCCCCTGCTCTCTCCTTAGCTCGGCCCCACTCCATGTGACTCAGACAATTCCAGCTCACAGGGAGGACGGGACCCCCCTGGCCTCCTGACTCCTTGAATAGCCTGCCCGCCCTGTCAATCAGGCTGACCTGGAGCATTGGCCTCTCCACATTGTTCCTGGGGACTGTCAGTCTCAGGCTCCTGATTTCCCATCGACCCCTCCCTTTTTAGTGCTGGGAGCTAGCAACCAAACACCCCACTGAATGTTAGTAAGGGGGCAACAGTCCCCTTACATAAAGCATCTAAATCCCCTGGGCACAGCTCGCCAGGGCACAGCTTGGGAGCTGCACTGGGAATCCATCCTGCAGGAAATCCCTTCCCCCCCTCTGCTAGCTTGTGTTTTGTTACAGCCCTGGAGATAATCCCGCTGCCTGCACGTGTTCCGCAGAGAACAGAGGAGCAAATTCTCTCCCTGTTCCCCCTTCCACAGCCATTAAAGGAAGGAATAAACCCCCAGCAGCGCCCTGCCCCACGGAGTCCCCCACTGTAAGGAGAGAGATGTGCAGTGACTAGGGCTCCAGCTCAGCATCACCAGGTTTATATAACTTTTGGTGATGCCCAGAACTGGTCCAAGTCCTGCCCGTCCTTCCTCGCCCCCCCTCAAAGCGCTGGGGGGGAGTTTGGGTACATGAGGTGCAGGCTCTGGGATGGGCAGGGGGTTGGGGTGCAGGGAGGCGGGGTGGACCCTGGGAGGGAGTTTGGATGTGGGCTCTGGGCTGGGGCAGGAAGTTGGGGGCAGTGGTGGGCTCTGGGAGGAGTTTGGGTGTGGGGGTGTGGGATCGGGGCTGTGGCAGAGGGTAGGGGTGTGGCACCTATCTTGGGCAGCTCCCAAAAGTGACCCACACCCCCATCTGGCAGCAACTCCTACATGGAGGAGGCCCGGGGGGCGTGGGTCTCCTGGCACCACTGCCCGCTGGCACCATCCCTGCAGCTCCCATTGCCGCAGTTCCAATGGCAGAGTTGGCACTTGGGGTGGGGGCAGCATGCGAGAGACACACCCCACGGGGGCTGCAGGGATGTGCCAGATGCTTCTGGGAGTGGTGCGCCGTGCGGAGAGAGGGTGGGCAGGAATCCACTTTAGTCCCGCTGTGCTGCCGGTAGTGGTGGCAGGAGCCCCCAGGCCCTTTCAAATCACCCGGGGCCAGCTGCTCAGGCTTTCTGACTTCCTGATGGGGAAGCAAAGGGAAGGCACATGTGCCCCTCATGAGCAGTTCTGGGGAGTCTTTTTGGGGCTCCTGAAGTAGGCAGCAGAGAGGTGCAGCCCCACCACCAAGTCTGTTTCACTGGAGGAGAGTGGGGGCTGCAGGGTGATCTCCCACCTCCGTGCATCCAGCAGCCTGTGCTCCCCACTGCAATGCTGGAGCCTCCACATTTATTTATTGACTAATAAAATTTGCAGAATTTTAAAATATTGTGCACAGAATTTTTTTGGTGCAGAATCTCCTCAGGAGTGAGACTGACTCAGGGAACCTCCTTGGGTTGTCACTGCTTGGTGAACCACTCAGCCACCACACCAATGCACAGAGAGTGCCAAGCCCCACTGCTATGTGGGGCTGGGGGCTGGGGTCGGGTCATCCACATTCAGTCTGTGCGCTTCCCCCCGCTACAAACCGCTGCTGATTTCCCAGTTAGGACATTAGCTGTTACCGATAAGGTTTGTCTGTGTTGTTGTTTTTTTTTATCTCATTGTTAGGTGTAAGAAGTATAAATTGTTTAATATGTTTAATTAGTTGGTTAATAAGATGTTTATGAAGTAAATCACTGGCTTTAAAATAAGATCCAATATGGAGCATATGAACTATTGACCCCTTGACTCCATCTCTGAGAGGGGACTTGTTTACCATCAGGACACAGGCTCAAACCAGTCCAAACCGATTTTTCCCGCCAAAACCAGCCCTCAGCGTTCCATCTCCTCACCACTTTTCCCCCCACAGAAGTGATATAAGGACGTGCTCAGCGGCTGCGTGGGCCCCCAGCGACGGCCCTCCACGGTCGGGTCTTCCCAGCGCCCCGAGCCGGAGAGCGACGAGCCCCCTCGGTCCCGCCGTGAGACTGAGGAACAGGAGGCCTGTCACCCCCATTCCTGCCGTCCTGCATCCCGGGTGTCCAGCCTCCCACGGAGCCCCCGGGGAGTGAGAGACCCGGGGGGGGCACTGGGGCTGGGCAGGAAAGTGACTCTGCCCCGGGGAACCTGGGAGAAGCCTCAGAGCTGCCTCAGCCCCAGTGGGATTTGGGGGCAGAGACTGGGGCCTGGCGGGGATCCTGTGGTGTGGGGGAGATGGGGGTGTCAGGCAGGAGAGGAGAAGCTGGAATTGCGGGGAGGGAAGGTCGGTGGGACGTGGGGGTGGGGGTGTTGAACTGTCTCTATGCAGCCAGGAAATTCCCGGGAGCGGGGGAGTGGCGGGCAGGGGAAGGGGGGAGGGGGGTTAATTGGATCCTTCCCCTGTTTGTGCCACTTGCCTCTCGCCCCCAATACAAATTCTCTCTAGTTCTGCCCCTTTTCTTTCTCAGTATCTCACATGGGGCTATAAAATATGGGGCGATTCCCCCCCTTTCCTCTCCAATGATCAGCTCTCCCGTCCCCCCCGATTTCCCCCGTTCTCCCCATGAGTCTCAAACGTCAGTTTAAAATCTTCTCTAGTGAGGGGCATTTTCCCACCCATTGTATCTGCAGCGATTTGTCCTTGTTTAGGTGGGAAATTGTTGCCCTGAGTCATTCCCCAGCACATGGCTGCCCCTGGGGTGGGGGTGGGATGGCTCAGTGGTTGGAGCACTGGCCTGCTAAACCCAGGGCTGGGAGCTGACTCCTTGAGGGGGCCATTTGGGGATTTAGTTGGGGATTGGTCCTGCTTTGAGCAGGGGGTTGGACTAGACACCTCCTGAGGTCCCTTCCAACCCTGATATTCTATGAGATGCCGGGTCTCTGCCAGGGCAGGGAAGGGAGGCGCATGTGTCCCCCATGGGGACTGCCCAGACCCCCGTTTCCCAATCCCAGTTGCTGCCCCCTAACTACCAACACAGTTACCCCCAACCATCAGTTGCCAGTCACCCGCCCGTCCCCCACTGCTGCCCCCTTCCCTCATCCAGGGACCTTCCAGCTCCCCCTCCCTTGCCCTTTTAATCAGCACCTCAAAGGGCTCCCTGCTGCCCATGGGAATGGTGGGGGTGGGGGAACCATTACTTTGTGTTTATGTATTGGACAGTTGTATAAAATCCAGTCCAACAGTCCCCCTTTTCCACTAGTTCATTAACAACAATATAAAATCCCCTCAGATCTTGGTGTTTTTCTCTCATGTTATCAAATACGCAGTTTGTGACACATTTTCTTTGCAAATCTCAAAGATTCATATAAAATACCCTAAATGTTTGCCCCAATGCTCTCTAGCTGTCTATTTCTAATTGAATATGCCCTGAGATTTCCCCCTGTCTCTCTAATTATAAAATACCAAGAAAATCTCAGATTTACAGCTTTTCTCAGATTCTTGAACCTAGATATAAAATGTTTGCAAATGTTGCCCATTTCCTCTTTATTCATTTATCAAATATTGATGTGAAACACTCAGATTTTGCCTCCTATCAACAACTGATATAAAATCCCTCTGATTTTCCACTTTCCTCTCTATAATTTGCAAAATGGATCCAAAATCTCTCAGATTGAGAACTCTTTCATTTCTGAACATTGCTCTCAAATCTCAGGTTTTGCCTCTTTCTATGTCATTATCAAATGTCAGTTAAAAATCCTCTCGGGTTTGGGGCTGTTCCCCGCGTTTCTAAATCCCAGCAACTTCTTCCTTCAAGGGAACCTGTTGCCCTGAGTTCTTCTCCATCCTGGATGTTGTAGGGGGTGAAATTGCCCAGAGATCATCTTTCCCGTCTCCTTTGTGAATCATTTGGTCCCTCCTTTACCTCTGTTAAAATGTTTGCCGAAGAAAGAGACCAGCCAGATATTTAATACCCATCAAAGCCAGAGGCCTCCCCCTGTTTGGGGATCAGTGGTTCCCAGCTGGTAACAGGAGAGTTGGCTGGACCCTTTTCTTTTCTCCAGCTGGCACGGGATGAGGAGGTCACTCTGAGTGCAGTGTGAGTTGAGAAGTATCCCAAGCCCCATGACAAATGGTCTCTGTGAGGGGTTGCTTCCCACAGTGCTAAGATGTAGCCACGTCTGGGGTGGATCCAGGGTGGCCATTATTTGCTAGTGACAGGCATGGACATTTCTTACCTATTTTGTCCCTCCAGGCCTTCCATTCTCCTGTTCAAGAGACATCCCCCAGGGCTCCCTCTGCCTGTGTGACTGGCCAGCAGGGGGCGGTGGTCACTTTCTATCCACTTCTCAGGCACTGTGAGGTAACAGTGTTGTGGGGTGGGGGTGGGGCTGTGTGGGGAGATAGCAGCTGAAGGGGGATTGTGGTGGGGGAGGCCTCTGGGTGGCTGGGCAGGGGGTACCCTAGTGAGGTTGGTGGGTTCTGGAGATTTGGGGCTTCAGGGGGTGGTTGTGATGTGCCCAGCCCTGAGGCTGTGGGTCCTGGAGGTGGGTATCGCTGGGGGCTGCAGAACAGCCGGGGTGGGCGTCTCTTGGGGAGGCGGGTCAGGGGGTTAGAGGGAGCCTGGTGCTGTGCCAGGGGCTCTGTCTGGGCTTCCCCGGCTGGCTCCTGGGATCGCTGCCCTGCCCAGTGCACAGAGTGTGTGTGGGAGAATCCCCGGCGCTAGGCCAGGGGGTGCCCCTGTAAAGCACCAGGGGATCCCGCAGGGGGAGGAGGGGTGCCAGGCAAAGGGCAGGGCAGATCCTGCTGGAGGGCGGGGGATCCTAGGCAGGCAGTGACGGACTGAGTTCCCAGTGGGGGTCCCGTGTGGGGGGTCTCTGGCTGTTGGGGTCTCTTCGTGGGGGGAACCCTTTGGGATTCCCAACCTGTCAATGAAGATCTGGTGGGGGTTGTCTGGCCGGTGGGGCTCTGAGGGGTATCTGAGGTCCCTGGCCAGGGACTCTGGGGGCTGGGTCCCAGGGAGTATCTGGGGGTGGGGGCTGGCTGGGGCTCTGGGGGCTGCTCCTGACCTTGCTTCTTCTCCCTGATTAGCTTATGCCAGAATCCTGGCTCCAAGCACTGCCCGACATTCCCTGGCCAGGCCCAGTCACTGTGATAACTTTCTAGCCACTTATCAAACACTGTGAGGTGAAATCACTGATTTTTGCTCTTCTCCCTTCTTGAAAACCTCAGGAACTTCCAGTTCCATTCTCCTAGATTGTCCAGTCCTTGTCCTGGATCTGGGGGATGAGGGGGGTGGGAATGGGGTCAGCACTGCCGCACAATGGTCTCTTCCACAGCATTCTGGACTCAGTCTTTCTGAACTCTGGTTTCACTGAGACAATTGTTAATCCAGAGTCACTGTATGGAAAGACAAGGAGTGACTCCGGATGGACAGTGGGGCAAATGAGATCAGCAATTCTCCCTTGGAGGAGGGGCTCTCATTAGCTGCTCTCCCAGAGAGCTAAAGGAGGAAGAAGCTGCTCAGATGCTCTGTCCCTCTCTGCTCAGGATACTGGGGTTCAGCTTCCTGGGTCAGACGCTGCAGCCTTCATTGTGATCTGGGAGACCAGGCTTAGCAGCCGCTGCTCCCCCAGCGGGGTTCTGTGCTGGGAAGTGACCTGAATTCAAGCTGCTTCTCTGTCTGGCCCAGGGAATGACTTTCTCCAGCTGGTCCTAGCCCCCTAGGGCAGCCCTGGGCCCTGTTAATACTAAATTCTGAGCCAGAGTCTCCAGGTAACTGACAGACCTCAGGGAAAGTGCTGGGGACTGGCAAGAAAGTGACTCTGCACAAACAGCCCCTCCTCGTTTCTCCTCCCAGTAGCAATTGCCAGGAGAAAATCCAGCCATGGGAGAGCAAAGCCCCCAGGAATGGAACTTTCCCAGCCAGAGGGGCAGGGAGAGAGGACAGGGGAAGGAGAGACTGAAAGGGGCAGTGGGAGAAATGACACATGTATTGCTGCATCCCTGGGCAGAACCACTTTCCAGTGAACAAAACAAGGATGAGACAGAGGAAAAGCCAGTTCCTGACTCCATATTCCCCCTGCTGGAGTGTAGCTGCCGTGGGGTCAGCGTCCGAGGGAATCCCCCACAGTGACTCCTTTGGTTCTGCTCTTTTCTAGCCTTGTGTTCAGAGACTTTGTTAGGGGATGAGGGGAGGGACAAGGGAAGTTAAAAATGTCTCTGTGGGCTTAGCCTGGCAGGAGGGGCCAGGTCTACATTGTAATAAACAGATTGAGCATTTCCCAGCATGGCAGAATTTAGGTGTCTGTCTGCAGGAAAGCGCCTGGGGAATTCTGATGTGAAATGAACTAAAACCTGTTCTGAGATGCCCACAACTGCCTGCCTCCCAGACAGGCTGCAGAATGGCGTCCATGTCTTGCTCCAGGTCATCCCAGCCTGCCGTGGGACAGGGAAGAGAAATGGCTGCAGTGGAGCCAACTCAGGTAGAGATTATCGGGGGGTTGCTGGTGAGTTCCTGCTGGAGGAGAGGGAGAGCAAATACACCGGAGATGGGAAGGTTTGCACAGTCTGGTTTGGAGGTTGGAGCGGGGCAGGAAATTCACAGCGTAGGGAAAGGAGGAGGCCAAGTGTAGCAAACCTGCTGTGAGTTATTTAATAACCCAGGAGGTTCGGAGGTGGAAATGCCCTAATTTGTGAAGAAAGAAAATAGCCCACCTACATGGGGCTGATAAAACTGACCAGACTCCCAGTGCTGGAGCCTGACCTCACTAACCAGCGGCTGCTGTGAGATATGAAGGGGGCACCCCTGAGTCAGGCTCATTGGAGCTGCCTCTCCCTTCATATCCTGCTCCTCACAATGAGGAGGTTATTCGGCTTCCTACCAGGAGCTGAACCTGAACCTTGCTAGGGGCTCCATCTCCTCTATCAGTCGGTGGCTAGTAGGTGTGTGATGGATCTGCTGGGAGAGACAAGGGGCTCTCTCTTCGTCCCTCACCCTGATATTTGCTGGATACGCTGAGCGGGGTCGGGGTGGGACTCTGTTGAGTGGGATCCACCCAGAGCTTCCATTTGATTGGCTCCTCTCTGCCACAAATAGTGGGGCTGTGAGTGGGGAAAGAGATCCTGAGTGTTGGACTCTTGCTCTTTCAGGGGCTGGTGACCTTCGAGGAGGTGGCTGTGCATTTCACGAGGGAAGAGTGGGCTCTGCTGGACCCCGCTCAGAGAGCCCTCTACTGGGATGTCATGCAGGAAAACTATGAGACTGTGACCTCGCTGGGTAAGGGTTCCTGTCCCCTCAGTTCTTGGAAGGGGAAATGAAGAGTTAAGGTTCACACCAGCCCCATGATGCCACCTCTACTCTGTCCTGTTTCAGCATCACCCCAATATGCCAGTGACACACACACACTACCAGAGACCCTCCCCTGCTGCAGAACACTTTGGGAACAGAGCACAGGAGCCGTATCGCACAGTGTCAAATAGCTCCTGTTTGCTCAAGTGAAACTGGGGGTTAGGTCTGGCATAACTGTTCCATACCCCTAATCATTTTTGTTGCCCTTTTCTGAACCTTTTCCAATTCCAATATATCTTTTTTGAGATGGGGCAACAACATCTTCATGCAGTATTCAAGATGTGGGTGTATCATTGATTCATTTGCTGCTTTTACAAATATGATATATGATATATTCTGTCGTATCTATCCCTTTCTTAATTATTTCCAACATTGCTCGCTTTTTTTCACTGCTGCTGCACATTGAGTGGATGTTTTCAGAGAACAATCCACAGTGACTCCAAGATCCATCTCTTGAGTGGAAACAGCTAATTTAGACCCCATCATTTTGTATGTATAGTTGGGATTATGTTTTCCACTGGGCTGCACTATGTGCTATCCTGACATCTAGTACTGCTGAGATCCTGCATTCAGTGATATCCCTGCCCTTCCTGTTCCCTTTCTCCACTGAACCCCACCAGCCCATGCTTCCTGTTCCCAGCTTCCCCAGGACTCTCTCGCTGTCTCTGAACCTCTCAGTCAGCATGAAGCAGTGCCAGGGACAGTTGCCCTCTGTCTGGAGTCTTCGATTTCTGGGACATGGATTTACTTTCTCTGTGTTGTAAGAGGCTCTGTCATAATGAGGGTCTGTGACATTACCTAGAGTACAATCTGGACTGTTAAATAGCTGTGTCCCCTCAGTTCTCCAACCTGGGGTGCCTTTTCCACTGTTTTCCCGAGAACAGCCCCTCTTGGCCAATTAACACACAGTCTCCAGCATGTAACTCACTCCCAGCTACACAGTATTGAGTGCTGCTAGACAGCCACTCCTGAATTACACCTCAGGAGAAAACCAGCAAATTCTCAAGTGCCCAACACTCCCCCCCGAAATGTGCCTCTTGCACTGTCCAGCACGCTACTGAACAACGCAAGCTCATATGAAGTCTGTCATTTCATCAGTGGAAAATGACATGCACCAGCTTGTTATCCCAAAGGGAGTTTCCAACACACTTTAATCCAAACACCCTGGTTAGATAAACAATAAACCAAGATTGTTAACTACCGAAAACTAAAACTAGGCCCAGCCCATGAAAGGGGCACTCCCAGGAGAGACTGTATAAAGGCCGGAACATCGAACAACTTTGTAAACCTGAGACAGCTGCCTTGGGAAAAATGACAGAGAGAATCCCCCAAAGTGACTCTTTGGATTCTGCTCTTCTCTGGTCTCTGATTGTTCCTTCCAAAGTAGAGTACTTTGCACTTCTCCCTACTGAATTTCATCCTCTTTCCTTCAGCTCATTTCTCCAGTTTGTCCAGATCATTTTGAATTTTAATCCAATCTTCCAAAGCACTTACAACCCCTCCCAGCTTGGTATTGTCCACCAACTTGATAAGTGTAACAGAGGCCTGGTCTACACTAGGACTTTAATTCGAATTTATCAGCGTTAATTCGAACTAACCGCTCAACCGTCCACACCAGGAAGCCTTTTAATTCGAACTAGAGGGCTCTTTAGTTCGAATTTGGTACTCCACCCCGGCAGGTGGAGTAACGCTAAATTCGACATGGCTAGCTCGAATTAGGCTTGGTGTGGATGCTAATCGAACTTAGTAGCTCCGGGAGCTATCCCACAGTGCACCACTCTGTTGACGCTCTGGACAGCAGTCCGAGCTTGGATTCTCTGGCCAGCCACACAGGAAATGACCCGCGAAAATTTGAATTCATTTTCCTGTCTGGGCGGTTTGAATCTGACGTTCTGGTTGCACATCGGGGCGAGCTCCGCAGCACCTGCAACGATGCAGAGCTCTCCAGCAGAGGAGTCCGGGCAATCCCAGAATAGAAAGAGGTCCCCAGCATGGACTGACAGGGAAGTCATGGATCTGATCACTGTGTGGGGCGAGGAGTCTGTGCTCTCGGAGCTGCGCTCCAGCAAGCGGAATGCGAAGACCTTCGAGAAGGTCTCTAAAGCCATGAAAGAGAAAGGATACAGCCGAGATGCGATGCAGTGCCGCGTGAAAGTGAAGGACCTAAGACAAGGGTATCAAAAAGTCAGAGCGGCAAACGGACGCTCCGGAGCCCAGCCCCAGACATGCCGCTTCTACGAGGCACTGCATGCCATTCTAGGTGGGTCTGCCACCACCGCCCCACCAGTGACGGTGGACTCCGAGGACGGAATAGTGTACCGGGACAGTTCCTCCTCCATGTTCGCCGATGGGGAAGATGAGGAAGGGTCTTTTGAGGACGGCGCAGGCGACATCGAACCCACTCCCGCTTTCCCTGATAGCCAGGATCTCTTCATCACCCTCACAGAGATCCCCTACCAACCGTCCCCGCCCGTTAACCCGGACTCGGAATCAGGGGAAGGATCAGGCGGTAAGTGCTACAAACAGGGAAACATTTATTTTTTAAGAAACAGGTATATATATAAAACAGGTATATATATAAAAAATAGAAATACTATATAAATAGAAATACTATATAAAAATTTTTAAATATCAAACTATACAAAAAGTAGGTCTACACATATAGGAATCGAGCAATAATCCTCTGGGGACAGTTCAAAAAAGCTCTCAGAGAGCAGCTGGAAAAGCCTCAGCAGGAGGTTCCTTGGGAGAGGTGCCTTATTGGGTGCTCCGTGGAAGCACACTCTTCCACGCCAGGCCATCCTAAGGTAAAGGGGAAGCATCGCCTCTACGAGCATGGCAGCGTATGGTCCTGGTCTGTGCAGGGCTTCTGTTAGCATCCGCTCTCTCTGAGTCCACCTGACACGCCTCAGGGTAATGTCGTTCTGGAAGTGCTGCATCTAATGAGGGGAATTAGTGTACTGTTACTATTGTGAATGGTAGACTTTTACTTTGCATAAGAATGACCCTCGCTTAACAGACTTTTACTTTGCATAAGAATGACCCTCGCTTAACAGACTTTTACTTTGCATAAGAATGACCCTCGCTTAACAGCCACGTGTTGGAGACCACAGAGGAAAAGCATACAGTGATCTTTCCCGTGCACTGGCAGGAGGGGCTGCAAAAGGGTCATCTTTTCTGCTTTGCACATTGCCTTTAGCAGGAGAGCACAGCTAACCACTAACTGATAAGCAGTATGTACTGTAAGGCTTATCAGGACTTTGTGCAAGAGGGATGCAGCTGTCTCTCCTCGCTTGTGCGCTATCCAGTGCAATGGCGCCGCCAATGAGCGTATTCCGAAATCTCGGACTAGTTCTGAGATCTCCTGAGACTTGGTTCCCTCTTTGGTCTTGTTAACTGAAACTGACTAGACTGTGTTTACTGTTGGCAAACATGTATGTGTTCAAGGAAATCACCTACTTTTTCGCATCACACAGCTTCGGCTCCTTCCCGACTGCCCCGCATCCTCACGCAGAGGCTGGCTCAGATTAGACGCCGAAAGAAAAGACTAGGGACGACATGTTCCAGGAACTGATGGCCTGCTCCAGAGCGGAGGCGGCAGAGCAGAGACAGTGGAGGGAGACCCTGTGTCAGCAGCATCGCACACACCTGGAACGGGAGGATAGGTGGCGGCAGGAAGACCAGCAGGCGACTCAAACGCTGCTTGGTCTAATGAGGGAGCAAACGGACACGCTCCGGCGCCTTGTAGATGTTCTGCAAGACCGCAGGCAGGAGGAGAGAGCCCCCCTGCAGTGCATCTGCAACCGCCCTCCAACGCCAAGAAGTCTTGTCCCCCCCTCACCCAAAGTTACAAGAAGGAGGGGCGGTAGGGGCCGTGAGAACTGTCCCTGCACCGCAGCAGACCGATAATGTTCGAGACAACTCTCGCGCTGTAAATTTGTACAAGCTCTTTTCTTACAGCATCAACCAGTCCCAACTCCAAGTTTAAACCCCCCACTGTGTACTACATTATTAAAAGAGGTTTGGTGTTACTCACTATTTCCGTCACGTTTCTGGTGTCAGAAGACTTTCTGTGGGTGTGTGTGTGTGTGGGGGGGGATTGTAATTTCAGTGCATAGCCCACAGTGCCATGGTACAGACTTGGGTGCAGGGTCAACTGCAGGGCACACACAGACTGCAGTCACTAGGCACCAGGGACAGTCTATGTGGTGTATGCTGCCCCGGGTCTTTCCTTGATGTGTATGCTTGTCCAGGGTCCTGGTGCCTGCCATCCCCGAATGTAAAGGCAGGCTTCCCTTCACATGCACTTGGACCGTAGCCACGATCCTCCCCGGTGCCCTGAGCCCCAAAAAGAGCCCTCATCCAGGGGCAGATACTCACCCTTCCCCCACACCCCTCACCCCTTCCAACGCCCAAACCCACAGCCGTCATGTTAACCCCTATCCAAAGACGGCACCCCACGCCCCATCCAGCAAACCCACCCAATCCAGCAACCCACCCCCAACAAGCACAACCACCGTAAACCGTCCCCCACCCCGCAGACCTATGTAGGAGCAGGAGGCTGTCCGTCCTCTTTTGGACAAGCGGTCTGTACATCAGTGCACACCTTACCCAGCACAGAATGCTTCCATGTTTCAACCAAGAAACAGAAATGCAAAGTCAACGAAAGATTTATTATTAATTACTGAAACATGTCCTTAGTTTTAAAACGTCCTTTGGAAGTGGGGGAAACTTGGTTTGTGATCAGGGTCTCTTAAAATCAAGTGTACAGTCACAGGTTACCCTGCTCTGCGAGGAAACTCGCTTTCAAAGCCTCCCTGATGCACATCGCTTCCCGCTGGGATATTCTCTCGGCACGGGTGTCTGGCTGATCGTAAACAGCAGCCAGGCGATTTGCCTCAACCTCCCAAGCGGCCAAAAAGGTCTCGCCCTTGCTCTCACAGAGATTGTGGAGCACACAGCAAGCAGCAATAACTACGGGGATATTCTTTTCGCTGATGTCCGAGCGAGTCAGTAAGCTCCGCCATCTCCCCTTGAGATGTCCGAAAGCACACTCCACCACCATTCTGCACTTGCTCAGCCGGTAGTTGAAGAGTTCCTTCTCACTGTCCAAGGCGCCTGTATAGGGCTTCATGAGCCAGGGCATTAGCGGTAGGCCGGGTCCCCGAGGATCACTGTAGGCATCTGCACATCCCCAACCGTTATTTTGTGGTCCGGGAAGAAAGTACCTGCCTGGAGGCATCTAAACAGACCAGAGTTCCTGAACACACGCGCGTCATGAACCTTGCCCGCCCACCCGACGTTGATGTTGGTAAAACATCCCCTATGGTCCACCACAGCTTGCAGCACCATTGAAAAGTAGCCCTTTCGGTTAATGTACTCGCTGGCCTGGTGGGCTGGTGCCAGGATAGGGATGTGAGTCCCATCTATAGCCCCACCGCAGTTTGGGAATCCCATCGCGGCGAAGCCATCTATGATGACCTGGACATTTCCGAGAGTCACTACCTTTGAGAGCAGTTGCTGAACGATTGCGTGGGCTACTTGAATGACAGCAATCCCCACGGTAGATTTGCCCACGCCAAAGTGGTTCGCTACTGACCGGTAGCTGTCTGGCGTGGCAAGTTTCCAGAGGGCTATGGCCACTCGCTTCTGCACACTCAGGGCTGCTCGCATCCTTGTGTCCTGGCGCTTCAGGGCAGGGGACAGCAAGTCACACAGTTCAAGGAAAGTGCCCTTACGCATCTGAAGTTTCGCAGCCACTCTGTGTCATCCCAGACCTGCAGCACTATGCGGTCCCACCAGTCCGTGCTTGTTTCCCGGGCCCAGAATCGCTGCCCACACCATGAACGTGACCCATTGCCACCATGATCTCCACTGCCCGGCGTACCCTGGTTTCTGAGAGGTCTGTGCCACTCTCCTCACCGCGCTGCCGGAGCCTCCTCGCCCGGTTTCTCAGCAGCTGACTGTGGAAGAGGTGGACGATAAGATGCGAGGAGTTGACAACGGCCATAAGTGCAGCGATGATCGCAGCGGGCTCCATGCTCGCAGTGCTGTGGCGTCCGCGCTGTAACCGACCAGACAAGGGCGCGAACAGATTTCCCGCCGGGCGCTTTCAAGGAAGAGAGGAGGCGTGATTGACGGTTCAATGACGACACTAACCCAAAACCACCCTCGACACATTTTTTCCCCAGCATGCATTGGGGGAAATCCCAGAATTCCAATGGGCAGCGGGAGTGCGGGAACTGTGATAGCTTCCCACAGTGCACCGCTTCCAAAGTCGAAGCTGGCCCCGTGAATGTGGACTCAGAAGTTCGAATTTGTGTATTTAGTATGGATACACAAATTCGACTTATTAAGGTCGAATCCACAAATTCGACTTAAGTAGATTCGAAATAGTCTTGTAGTGTAGACAAGGCCAGAGAGACTGTTACTGGGAGGGTTTCACCATTTGTCAGAGGGTTACACCCTGGTGGGAGGGCGCTAGACCTGTACTGGGATACGGTCACTCTGTGCTTCACAGTGTGGCAGAACCTAGAATGTCCATTAGCAGGGGAAAACCTGGGGGGAATCGGCTTGTGGAATGGACAAAAGCCCCATCTGAATTCTTACACCTTGCCCTTTTCACCCCATCAGGCTACAGAATAACGTCCATGGTTTGCTCCAGATCATCCCGTCCTCCCTGGGGGAAAGAAATGGCTGCAATGGAGCTGGCTCAGGTAAGGGATTCTCAGGGAGCTGGTGGTGGGTTCTGCATGGAGGGAGAGGAGCAGTACATGCATAAGAGGGTGGGAATTGCTAGAGGTGGTGGGAGGCAGGAAATATCTCGGGTGGAGAAAGGGAGAGGACAGAATGTGACAAACCTGCTGACACTAGTGTAGTTTAGGGTGTGATGGGTTGTCACCCCCAGGGGCAGTCTGGGAACCGCTGTGCCCTCTAACCCTCAAGCTGGGCTGACCCTTCTCACACTGCTTTGCTGGAGATTCAGCCAGCCTCCAGGCCCTGTTATCACCCAACACGACAGCAGGTGGTGCCATACACCCAACTAAGCTACCTGAGCGCTTTACCTGAGCCACTGAAGGAGAGAGAGAAAACAGCCAATTTCCCAGCTCCCCAACCTTGCACACTTGCTGTAGTATAAATTCAGAATTATACCCTCTTATAGTGCACAGGGATCTCTATAATCTAGCTCATTAATATAGTTCACCTTCCTCGATATGGGAAAGATGTGCACAGCGAGCTTGTGCTAACTAAGCTGAGATTTTCCCAGACACTTCACTCAAAATACGCTGGTTAAGATAAAGCATAAAACAAGTTTATTAGCTGCAGAAAGACAGATTAATTGATTATAAGTGATAACAAACAGATCAAAGCAGATTATTTAGCAAATATCGAAACTCAAACTACGCCTAACATACTATCTGGATAGAATTTGAATTAGCAGTTTCTCACCCTGACTAATTGATACAAGCAGTCCACCAAGTTTCCATACACAAGCTAGAAAACCCTTTACCCTGGGACCAGCACTCCACTTCAGTTTTTGTTTCTTAGGTCTTTCCAGGAGTTCTCTTGTGTGGGGAATGAGACCAAGGGATGACGTCACAACCCACCTTATTTGCTTTTCCATATGGCGGGAACCCTTTGTTCCAAACTCAGTTCCCAGTCCAGTTTGTGGAAAAATACAGGTACTAAAATGGAGTTTAGTGTCATGTGGTCTGGTCACAGGCCCTTCTGCGTCATAGTATCCATGACTAATAGGTTGGCTGAAACATTCACAGGAAGGCTAAGCTCTTCCACAGTCCATTGTCTTTGTTGATGAGCCATCAGCACTGTCTGGCTTCTTCATTGTTGTACCTGAAAGGCTCGTTGTGGGTGTTACCCAGAGTAAGCACATTTGAAATACAGATACAGAGTCAGTATCCATAACTTCAGATACGAACGTGATATGTGCACACAAATAGGATAATCATATTCAGCAAATTATAACTTTTCCAGTGACACCACACATGATGCATCTTGTACAAAATACATCATAATTATGTCCTAATCATATTATAACCATACCACTATGATGAATATGGGGTGTAGTGTCAGATAGGGCCTAATTTCAAGGCACAGGAGTTGGGAATGGAACTTGCCCTCTTTGTGGAACAGGAAATAACCCTCCAGCCAGGGCTGGGAAAACTTCCCAGACTCCCAGTGATGGAGCCTGAATCTACTCACACTTCATTCTACTCACAACCCCAATCGTTGTGGCAACTGCAAACTTTATCAGTGATGATTTTATACTCTCTTCTAGCTCATGGATAAGAATGTTAAATAGCACAGGGCCAAGAACCAGTCCCTGCGGAACCTGCTAGAAAGAAATCCACTCGACCCTGGTTCCCCATTTACTATCACAGTTTTTAATCTATTTAATGTATGCTGTGTTTATTTTGTATCAGTCTAGCTTTTTTAGTAAAAATATTGTGCTGATCAAGTCATATCCCTTACAGAAGTTTAGGTAAATTACATCAATACTATTAGCTGCAACCAAACTTTTGATCTCCTCCGGTAAGGATATCCCGTTAGTTTGATAGGCTCTATTTTCTCTAAACCTTTGTTAGTGGGCACTAATCATATTACCCTTCTTTGATTCTTTATTAATGAATGAAATCCAGTATTGGCTGCTCCATTATCTTCACGAGTATAGATGTCAGACTTCAGGTCTTTTAGAAAGTCTTGGATACAAGTTATCTGGACCCGCTGATTTAAACATGTCTGACTTTAATAGCTACTGTTTAATGTCCTCATGACTTCTTGTTGGAATGGAAAGAGTGTCGCCATCAACATCTTATGATACGAGTACATCATCTGTTTTTCTCCAAATCCAGGAGAGAAATATTTATTGAGGACTTTTACCTCTTCTGCATTATTTTTGATAATTCTGCCATTTCTATTAGTAAAGTACCATTGTTAGGATTAAGTTTGCACATAATATACTTTTAAAATCTTCCTTCTTATTGTCATTCATTGGTCATTGATTTCTGATAGCTTTCTTTACCAGTTTTCTACAAATCTGACCTTCTAACTTCTATTCTTTACTATTGACTTCCCCTTTCTTCCATATATTTAATTTGGAGAGCGTTAGGATTCCTACCAGGGAGCCACCAGCAGGGTCCAGAGACAGCCCCATCTCCTATATCAAGCTCTGGCTAGTAGGTATGTGATAAATGTGAAGATCCTGCCTCCGTCTGTCAGCTGGGAGACACAAAGGTTCTCTCTTTCTACCCTCTGATGCCTCCTGGCTGCTCTAAGCTAGGTGATGTGGGACTCTGTTAACATGTGCCTCCCGGAGCGTCCATTTACCTGATGCTGCTGTTCCGTGAATAGTGGGGCTGTGAGTGGGGCAGCAGGTACTGAGTGTTGGACTCTTGCTCTTTCAGGAGCTGGTGACCTTCAAGGAAGTAGCTGTGTACTTCACCAGGGAAGAGGGGGCTCTGCTGGACCCCGCTCAGAGAGCCCTCTACAGGGGTGTCATGCAGCAGAACTATGAGAATGTGACCTCGCTGGGTAAGGATTCCTGTTCCCTCTGTTCTTGGAAGGGGAAATGAAGAGTGAAGGTTCATGCCACCCCCACAATGCCAGCTCTACTCTGTCCTGTTTCAGCATCACCCCAATATGCCAGTGACACACACACACTACCAGAGACCCTCCCAAGCGGCAGAACACTTTGGGAACAGAGCACAGGAGCAGTATCACACAGTGTCAAATATCTCCTCTTTACTCAAGTAAAACTGGGGGTTAGGTCCAGCATAATGAATAGAAGCTTCCTACCCCCGGCCTTCTCTCAAACCCTGAGCCTTCTCTACCCAAACCAGAATGGGCTTGGTATGTAACAAGCAGGTGGCTGGAGTCAGAGCTGCTGGTCCAGGGTGACTTATCACACAGACACTCGGTGCGGCCTTGAATGCTGGCTGGGGATTTCCAGACAGGGGAGCTCCAGCAGCAGAACACTGAATCTCACCCAGGATTACAGATGACACAACTCCTCACTGGTCTGGATTGCAATGGAATGTAAATGTCTTCACACCTTCCCCCTGCAGGAGAATGGCTGTTTGATCAGCTGTTTGCCTTGCTGTCTCTGAGGATCTGCTCTGTAGGTGTTCCCCAGAATTGTAACTTTTTCAGTAATATCATACTGTAAAATCTCATAACTTTACATACAGTGTTATTACACATTTTAACAGGAGGATAATATTCAGCAGGTTATGTGTTTTGAAATGATACTTCACAAGCCATACTGCGTACAAAATTGATCATAATTTTCTAGAAGCGTGAACACAGAGGTATAGACTGACACAGTGTCTGTGTGTGTGTTCCCAGCAGATATGTGGGTATTTCAATCCCTCATAAGCATAGTGTTCAGCATCTTCAAGGACCTGGGGAACTGGTCCTGGGAATTCACTGGTTTACCAAGTGTGACACTGTATGGAATTGTGAGACACTTTGGTATTAATAATAAAATAATAATATAATCTGATAAAATTGCAATCAGTCGTGCTAGATATGCCATGTAAGGTGTCAGTGAAAATGTTATGATTTGCCAAGTATGATAATTTTGTTTCTACGTTTGTATCACCTTTGTATTGTGAGTTATAGATATGTAGGGTATATCTGTATTTCCAGACTTGTGCAGTGTTTCTGGGTGACACCCCCAGACATATTGGCATCAACACTGCCTAGCCTGTTTGATGGCCCATTCAGGGTCATCATCTGTACAATGAGCCCATGGAAAGGACCAAAGGGATACACCTATTGAGTCAGCAAGACATGCTGGGATATGCTTGTGTAATGAGAACTCCAAGGCTTTTCCATGCCACGTGCTGTGAAGCTTGTGTTTGGGACACAGGAAGTACAGGCCACATGGCAAAAGGAATATAAAGGGCAGCTGCATCATCTCCATTTTGTCTTCAATCCCCCTTTCTACATCTGGAGCAATTTCTCTACCAACTGAACCCTGGAACAAAGGACTGAATGACCCATCCAAGCTATGGATGTGTTCCGGACAGACTTTCAAGCCAGCAACTCACCAATACTGCTAAGAACCTGAGATATCCATTTTGGAATGTATCTGACTGCTTTCCCATTTAACTTCTTTCTGTCTTACTTTTGTTTAAACCTTTAGTTTAGATGCTAAAGGATTGGCTGGAAGGATGGAAATTTGGGTAATATCCAAACCTATACTGACCTGGTGATGTGGCTGAGCCTTTGGGGTCAGAGGAACACTTTGTTTATGTGAGCAGAGTTTTTAAATAACCTCTCACTGTACTGGACCTAGTTGCTGATTGGGAGTCAGAGAACTGGGTTGCAATAAAGGGGGCCGTGTGATTTCTTTTTTCAGCTTCTCGATAACCCGTGTGGGGGATCAGAAGCACAGTTGGTGACTGGTCAGTGAGTTTAACTTCAGTGTTAACCAGCAGTTTTGGGAGCATCTGCTCTCCCTTTTTCAGCCTGTCCTAACTTTGGCATTTTCAGTGAGAACTGCCCCTGCCGCACCAGGTCACACTAAGCACTGAAGTTAAATTAATAGAATGTTTTTTTATGACCAAGTCTTATGAAATCAACTGAACTCTTTTGTTTTCTTTCATCTGAGCAAGGTTTCTAGTTTTCCAACTTGAATGAACCGAGAGATCTCCCAGCTGGAACAAGGGGAAGAGCCATGGGTCCCAGACCTCCAGCGGTCAGAGGAAAGAGAGATCCTGAGATCTTCCTGCACAGGTGAGGGAACATTAAACCACCTCAGAATCTGTAAGTGCCTGAAGGAAACATCTGGGATGCCCTACAAAGCTCTTGGGGAGGTCTCTCGGTTCATTATTGTCCCTAGCAGGGGTCATATCCTCAGGGTAAATATAGTTCATGGCTTCCTATAGATCCTAGCAGACACCAGGCAGTAGCTTCCTCCCTTCCCCCTGCGTATTTGGATGGGATATGAAGGCTGAATTCATCCCCCTCCTCTCTCCTATTTGGGGGAAGAGTTTGGGGGAGTTCAGCTCCTGATTTTTATTTGACCTGTCTTCAGCACTTGTTTTTGTTTGGTCTTCCCCCTTCCATCCCTGTTTGAGGTTTCTGTCTCTATCAGAGCAGGTGATGCAATGGCATGTGAGAAAGAGGAGCGGAATTCTCAGCCTGGAAATGTTGAGCCAGTGGGTAAAAACAGAGCATTATCTCAAAGATCGAAAAGGAATGTGTCCAGGAGTCATGAGCAGGGAAGATCCTGGGAGATTCAGCACAGACCAAAAACAGATCAAGGAAACCAGCCAGGGAAGAAAGTGGATAAATTTATTTCCTGTTGGGGAACTCAGAAGGTCCTCATGGAAACCACAACACAGCAGGATATCCTCAGGCGAAAGAGAAAAAATACATGCCCGGAGTGTGGAAAAACCTTCTCTCACAGCTCAGCCCTTTCTGTACATCAGAGAATCCACACAGGGGACAGGCCCTATGAATGCACTGAGTGTGGGAAAACCTTCAATCGCAGTTCGCACCTTATTAGTCATCAAACAATCCACAGAGGAGAGAGGCCCTATGAATGCCGTGAGTGTGGGAAATGCTTCACTAGCAGCTCAAACCTTTCTCAACATCAGAGAATCCACACAGGGGAGAGGCCCTTTGAATGCTGTGAGTGTGGGAAATGCTTCACTAGCAGCTCAAACCTTTCTAAACATCAGAGAATCCACACAGGGGAAAGGCCCTTTGAATGCCGTGAGTGTGGGAAAAGCTTCACTCAAAGATCAGACCTTTCTAGACATCAGAGAATCCACACAGGGGACAGGCCTTATGAATGCAGTGAGTGCGGAAAACCTTCAATCGCAGTTCGCACCTTATTAGGCATCAAACAATCCACGGAGGAGAGAGCCCCTAGGAATGCCGTGAGTGTGGAAAATGTTTCACTAGCAGCTCAAACCTTAGATTTAATTTACCCTGGTTCCTCAACTGTTGCTACAGCTCTAGTACCCATCAGTCCAAAGACTGAGAGAAATGGAGAGTTCCAACCATTATCCTTTTAGTATCTTATTGTTCCTCTCTCTGTTTTTTGTGCTGGCCTTTCTATTCTATCACTTTCTGCCTTTGTTTAGTTGGTAACAGTTGGTTTCCATCACTCACGTTTGTTTGTTTAAATCTCTATCCGTTGTGAAATAAATTTTTTGCTTGTTCGATAACTGTACTCAGGTGCTGTGTGAGATACAGTAGCAATGGTCCACAGTAAAACTAGTAACCTGGGATACTTGGGGAAGAGAGGATCTGGGATTTCACCAGGGATCTGGTGATCCGGGCTGGACCCCAGAGGGGGACACATTGAAGGAACTCAAGGGTTAAGGTGGCTGCTGTAGCTCAGAGGAGGGTGCTTGAGTTCCAGCAGGCTGGTGAGTTTGGTCACTAACATCCAGCTGCCAAATGCAAAACTCCCTCTTCCTTGTGGCAGGTGGCAACAAGGAGACTCACAGCCCTCAGCACCCTGAGAAGGGTCACAATGTGTCTCTGTGTTGATCCACCTGTCAAATCCACACAGGGAAAGCTCCCAATAGCACAAACCTCTGCCCTATGAAATCATGGAACATGTGCTCTTTGCTCTGTGAAAGCATGTAAAGAATCCAAGCGCTGGAGGACAGGGTTTGGGTCCAGAGTGACCTAGACAAATTGGAGGATTGGGCCAAAAGAAATCTGAGGAGGTTCAACAAGGAGAAGTGCAGAGTCCTGCACTTAGGATGGAAGAATCCCAGGCACTGCCACAGACTGGGGACTGACTGAGTGAGGGGGGTTTGATAGCAGCCTTCAACTACCTGAAAGAGCAGCAGTGTGGGCTTTCTCCTGGCCACTTTTGCTGGGCTGGGCAGGCAGCCTGGAGGCCTTTCTAGAAGAGAACTGGGAACTGAGTTAGAAAATCCAATGTGAAAACCAGAACCTCAGGTTTAGACTCATTTATTTATAATATTAAATCTTCAATTCTAGTGTCACAGTCAATACAATTGCTTCAGCCTGATAGTTGCCCAAAGGGAAACTTAACTTCTCTCCAAGGGGAGTGGAGAGAAAACACTTTTCAGAGTCCAAGAGAGACAAGGTGGTGAGGGTAAGATCTTCCAGAGGACCAACCTCTGTTGGTGAAAGAGACAAGCTGTGGAGATAACCCAGCACCCTTCTTCAGTTCTGTGTAGCCTGGAAGGTCGTCTCTTCCATAACCAGCAGTTAGAACATAAGAACAGCCACACTGAGTCAGACCAGTTCATCTAGCCCACTCTCCCGAAAGTGGCCAATGCCTGGCGCCCCAGAGGACCCCTGGGACCAACATGGATACACCACCACCACAAACAAGGTTAAAAGTCAATGCACATGGGAGAAGGATCTTGTGTTTCATTCCTTATGTCCATCATGTGGCCATTTCCTTTTCTTCCTTTCTTTTAAAAGCTTTGGTGTTTTGCACAGAAACATTATTTCCCCAGGAGAGACCCAGGAGTGGGGGGGCTGCATTCCTGTACCAAACAGTCACTGGAAGGGGGCAGACAAAGGCCTTTAGGACGAGGCATCTGTCACTGTCAAAAGTTCATCTCCCTCCTGCAGGTCACTGGCAGCCTGAATTTGTTCCTTATCCTCCCAGAGTCTGGGGGCTGGAATCAGCACTACCCAGCCCCTCCGTATGTAGCAGGAACAAACACAAACCTGGTCTGTAAAACAAGCTGTCCCCTTCCTTCTCAGGGAAGATTTTTCTGTGATTGAAGTTGAGTTTCAGTTCCCCTCTCCTAGGGGCGGGGCTGGTGTGGGGCCAGCTCCCAGTGAGCTCTGTTTTCACCTTTGCCCCCTTTCAGCCACTCTGGGATCCTAACTCTGCTTCCAGCTGTCAGGCAGCTTCCAGCTCATCCACCCTGCTCACTAACTCTGTGGTCACGTGTCACCCCCTTTGCCAGCACACAGAGCCTATAGGAAAACTACTCCTGCCAGATGCACTGGTATAGTGATGTGCGTAAGTGTCTTCCAAGCAGTTGATCTGGGTTTGATTCCCAGCCAGTGCAATAATGGCTTTTCTCTTCTGTTGTTTCCTCATCTGGAAGTGGTTTAATTTCAGTCACATTGTGTTACAATCACATTATCTATAGAATGAAACAATAAATGTGTCAAAGTCCAGCAGGTCATTCAGGATGGAGGCACACAAGGGGCTGGAATGTGTCATCTGAGAAAGACAGAACCCTTGGAAACCTGCATCTCCCATCCCCTGGCCTTGCGTGTTATGATTCCAGCTGCGTGAGCTGTTTGTAGGATGTTCCGGCATGGTGGGGAAATGAAGTTTTGAGTTAGTTTTTGCTCCTGCAGATTCCTTTGCTGTTACAGTTATAATGACATGAACAAAAGGGAAGCAAAATAAACATAAACCCCACATTGCAATACAGGTGGGGAAAGGGAAGATCATGGTTAAGCCAAACACGTCAAAATAAAAATTAATACTAAAAAGGTGAGGAGGGAAGAGATCAGGTATGTGGAGAGCCCCTTGATATTTCAACGCACATTGTTAGAATCTAAGTTCAGACTTGACACTGGAAAACCTGCAACTTCCTGTCTCTCTGAACACCTGTGATGAGCAAGATGGAGTTGGGACACCTGTTCTGCTTCAATCCTTTATTGTCTCTCTGTTCTCTCCTTCTCCCCCCAATTCCTCGTCTCCAATGTCTCTGCCTTTCTCCTCTTGCTCCTCTCCCTGCCCTTTCCAGGAACTCACAGTCTACAGCATTTAGGACAAGCCAGAGCTCCCATGTTCTGCACATGATCCTGTATCAGAGGACGTGGGACCCCGGTCAGAACCAGTCACCTGATCAATATGACCCTTTATGGGCGACTTCTCTGCCTACTCTGCAATTTACACCCCCCCCACTGAAGGGTGGGGTACAGCTCTGACTGAGAGGCCCCACAGGAGAAACTTCAGCCCAAAGACAAATTTGTGTGAAATGCTGAGAAGTGAAGAGTCCCCTTCCTTCCCCAAATCCCCAGAACTCTAGTGTCACCCCATGGCACCAGCACAGGGAACCCAGTGAGATGGGGTTACATAATACAATGGGGAGGCAGCAGGGAGAGAGGTGACAGGGACTCTCTCTTTCCTTCTCTCGTCACTTTCTGTTCTGCTCTTTCCTTCCAGGAACTGCAGTCACAGCAGGGAGGGGTTTGTCTCCGTGTCTGTCACGGAGGTGGTGGAAGTGACGGATTCTGTGACTTCCTGCAACCTCCGTGACTTCTGCAGTGGCCACAGTGGCTGACTCCAGGGCCACTCAATCAACTGGCTCCAGGGACCGCCCAAGCAGCGGCCAATGCGGCTGGCCTGGGGACCACTTGACCAGTGGTCCCGAGGGCAGCAGGAGCAGCCACAGCTTGGTGGCCTCTGGCAGCACTTCTGGGGTGGCCAGAGCAGCAGCTGACCCCCTGGGGCTCCCCCCTGCCCTAGCAGCAGCTGGAGTGGCAGCGACTCTCAGGGCTTCTCCCCTGGTAGCTGGTGCTCATTATCCATCAAATAAATCAAAACACGTCCCCCTGCAAATGGATTTAGCCTGGGACCCTCAGAGTCAGCAGCTGTTACACCCCACTGAGCTCTCTGGTCAGGTGTCCTAGTGCCGGGAGCCTCCGATTTAGATCCTAAAATAGCGTTTTTGCACCAGGGTGGCTGAAATTTTGGACCAGACATTGTAGCTCCACCGTTATTTTATTGAATTGCTTCAAAACAGCAAGTGTAGAAAGTCTCCTAAGTGCCAGGCTCTCTGCCATGGAAACAGCTGCCCCTGCTCTCCAGGAGTCTGTGCGTTCCACACAGCAACGTACACCTGCTCCGCACTGAAGGGGGGTCAGACAGTGAGGGTAACGCAAATCTTCAGACTATTAACCCAGGTCCCTTTCTTTAACCCAGGACATGCCAGTCACCTGATAGCCATGGCGTTATCTTCACCTTCAAATACCTCTCAGGACATTTAACAGAGGGAGTGAACCCCCCCAAATGGCTCCCTGTTGAGGCGTTGTACCGTACCTGCCCCTGGAGACTGTCTGGTTTTATACTCTTAGAGCTTTTTCTCTTCAAACCCCTTATTCCAATCTCTGGGCCAACCTCCACATTTCAGAGTTTAGAATTTACTCTCATCACCCTCCTATGGCACTTTCCATGTGATTTAGGCAAAGCAAGTAGGGGAAGCTCCGTGGCGAATGAAAACCAACGCTCTGGGTGAGGCCTGAACTCACACCCAGAGCTGTATTTCCCCCTGCATGAGCCACTATAGGTGCTTCTTAGACAAACTTGGGCTGTAGGTGGTTATGTGTGTCTGTGCTTCACCACTTTGGCTGCTCTGTGAAAAGCTTATGGTTCAAACAGAAGCTGGTGGGTTTTTGTTTTGTTTTAAGCAATTAGAGTCTAGTACATTTTAACAGGCAGAAAATGTCCTATTCTGGTCTAGCCCCATTTGACTCCTTCTGTCCATCTTCTTCCTTCGCCCTCAGTGTCTTTCCTTCCCCATTGGGGACATGCAGAGATGAACCCCAGTCAGTCTCTGTCACAGAGAGTCTGTATCTCCTAAGGAATGTGAGTGAAGGATTCCAGCTGAATTAACGCCGCTCACCTGGGTTAGAAACATTTGTTTCTTTCGAGCAGATAGTGGGAAATGGGACATTAATTCAGACCCAGGAGGCAAGGCAGAGGCTTCATGATCCTGATCTCCAGGAAGGGAGAGAGGATCCCCAGGAAGGAACAGAGCTTCCTTTAGACTCAAGCTGGGTCTCCTGGAAGTTGGAAAAGACCCTTGGTCACTGAGGATCTCATGGGATCGTGCTGCTCCAGAGGCTCGAGAGTCCTGGGTGCAGGGAGGGTGTCACTGCACAGACTGAAATGGAAGGGAGGACCCTGTAAGGGACGGGGAGGAAAAGAAAATGGAGAGGAATGAAACAAAATAAACGCCTCTTCTCTCTCCCCTCCCCAACCCAGCAAGAACTGTTATCAGTGGGGAAACTCCCCACGATGAATGGCAGAGACCACAGAGACATTTGCCTCATGCTGAGAAGTAAGGTGACCAATCACCAAGTGTGAAAAATCAAAGACTTTCACCAGATGCATTGGTGGTATAGTGGTGAGCATAGCTGCCTTCCACGCAGTTGACCTGGGTTTGATTCCTAGCTGATGTGATGATTCCTCCACTAGGAATTGGTTTAATTTCAGTTATGTTGTATCAGTTTATCAATGGAATGAGAGAATCAGTGTCCCAAATCCCAACAGGTCATTAAACACCCAGTGGAGGAAGAAAGTGTTGGGACTATATAATGAGCAGTTGGAGTCATCCTGGTATTACAGTGCTTGGTTTATTTTATTTTTTTAATTTCCTTTACTTCCCTCTCCCTTTTAGACTCAGAGCCTTTAAGATCAGAATGGACCAGTGTGATCATCTAGTCTGACCTGCTGCACCTTGCAGGCCAAAAGACCCCACCCACCCACTCCTGGAATAGACCCGGGAGGGGAGGCAGCTCTATGCACTGCCCCTACCCCAGGCAGCACATGGAGGCCTCTGCTCCCCTCCCCCAACGGGTGTGCAGAGATGTGCCAGCAGCACTAAGGTGGCTCCATGCCCACTCTACATCTGTCCCACCGTGCCGCTCCCAGAAGTGGCTGGCATGTCCCAGCATCCCCTGAGGTGGGGGGAGTGTCTCCACGTGCTGCCCCTGCCTCGAGCACCAACTCTGCAGCTCCCATTGGCCAGGAACTGTAGCCAATGGCAGCTCTGGGGGCAGCGCCTGCAGACAGCAGCACATGGAGATCCCCTGGCCCAACTCATCTAGGAGCTGCTGCCGGAGGGTTGTGTGTACCGGTCACTTTGGGAGCTGCACCACCCCTCCTGCACCCCACCCCCACCCCCAGCGCAGAGCCCACACCCAAATTTCCTCCCAGTGCTTTGCTTGTCTTTCTTTCACCAGAACCATCCTTCTTCTCCTGGGCTGCAAGTAGCCATCCCTGGGAAGCCAAGAGGCAGGCACAGGATTCTGCCAAGTAAGTGTCCCACAGCGCTGCGATGGACAGTGCGATGAAGGTAAGTCTTCCCGAGGCAGAATGAACTGCAATGCAGCGAACCACTGGCCAGGCGGTCGGGGCGAAGGGCATTCACTGGAGGTACAAGCTTGTGAGTGACTCCTGAGCACAGGGCCCCTTCCCCTTTTAAGGACCTGCTCCTCATGGCCTGCGACTGGAGATGACTTGGCTGCATCTGGTGGGTCACACTCCACCTTGGGCAGTGTCCATGCAGTGTCCCTGCTCTGGGTGTGTGAGTGCTGCCTAATGAGAGTCCCAGACACCTTCTCTATCTAGGAGCTCTTCTGCTCTTTCAGCTGTTCAACCAGCCCCTTCATCCCACAAGCATTGCAGGAGGGAGCGGGAGGGGGAGGGGGAAAGTCACTTCACAGGCATTCAGAGAGGGAGAGGAGACAAAAATGGGAATGGGGGAAGTATAACAGACCTATTGAGCATAGAAATCACTGCTGCTCCTACAACAGCAGGGACAGGCCACTAGGAGCTGGGAAAAATTAAGCCCTCATGTTTCTGCCTGGTTTTGAACCAGGGACCTTTTGCGTGTTAGGCAAACGTGATAACCACTACACTACAGAAACTCTGTTGCAGGGTTCTGCCCCTCCCTTCATAAGAATATAAGAACGGCCATACTGGGTCAGACCAAAGGTCCATCCATCCCCATATCCTATCTGCCAATAGTGGCCAATGCCAGGTACCCCAGAGGGACTGAACCTAACAGGTAATGATCAAGTGATCTCTCTCCTGCCATCCATCTCTACCCTCTGACAAACAGAGGCTAGGGACACCATTCCTTACCCATCCTGGCTAATAGCCATTAATGCACTTAACCTCCATTAATTTATCTGCAAAAAGAACAAGGAGAACATGTGGCACCATAAAGACTAACAAATGTATTTGAGCATAAGCTTTTGTGGGCTAAAACCCACTTCATCGGATGCATGCAGTTAAAAATACAGTAGGAAGATATATATACACACAGAGAACATGAAAAAAATGGGTGTTGCCATACACACTATAACAAGAGTGATCAGTTAACGTGAGCTGTTATCAGCAGGAGAAAAAAACCTGGTGTTGGGAGGGGAACAGGAGAAAGGACAAAGGAAGGAAGAGACGAAGAGAAAAGAGGGATCAGACAGTGGATGGAGCAAGAGGTGAAACAAAAAGGACAAACCCCAATGTCCCCAGTGATTCTAAGGGACAAAATCCAGGTGTGCAATAAAATTCTGCCTCCTTAAGCTCATGTTTTCCATGCCTAGAATTCAACTCTCAACAGATGGATCAGACTGAACAGGTTTCACACCTCCAGGAGGCTCTTACCTTCTAAACAGGGATGGCTGTTTTCCAGTAAAATCACTACAAGGGAAGGAGAAAACTCGAAAGAGGTTCCTCCTGGCGCTCACGTCCGTGAACCCGAATACTCTCTCAGTCCTCAAAGAGAGACCTGGAGAAGGAGACTTGCTGAAGCAAAGCCACAGGGGTCTCTGAGGTTTCCTGGCCCTCGCCCCTGTCCTGCCTGGCTGATGTCAGCATCTCTCTGTGAGGTCACCACCTCCCACCACCTTGGACCAATAGGCTGAGGTCCTGCAAAAGGCCTTTGTGATGTCACTGCCACACCCCTCCCTTGCTGTGCTAATGTCCTGCCCCTGGCCAGGCACTTTGGAGGTTTGAGCTACTCCCTGTGCATCACCCCACTCAAGGAGCGTTCGTTCTAGGCAGCAAGCCGGCTAGACAGGGAAACATCAGATGCTGCTCCCAAAGCTACACTCAGTTTTTCAGAAATTAGTCGACTTTATGGCCAGAAGAGACCATTAGAGCATCTAATCTGACCCCCTGCATATCACAGGCCTCCTGTAGGACACCATAGCTATTTCTGGGGCAAACACATTCCAGAAAGGCATCTAGTCTTCATGAAATGACATCAAGAGATGGAGAATCCATCACTTTCCTTGGTAACTTGTTCCTGTGGTGAATCATCCTCGGTGCTGAATATTTGTGCCTTAGTTGTAATATGAATTTGTCTCTTTTCACCTTCCAGCCATTGGGTCTTGTTATTCCTTTCTCTGCTAGATTCAAGAGCCCTTTAATACCCAATCTTTTCTCTCCATTAAGGCACTTCAACACTTCAGTGAAGTCACCTTTCAATCTTCTTTTGATCAGCTAAACAGGTTGAGCTCTTTCAATAGCTCACTAGAAGGCATTTTCCTCCAGACCTCACAACATTTGGTGGCTCTTTCTGCCCCAGCTCCAATTTCACAACATCTTTTTCAAATGAGGACACCAAAGCTGAAGGCAGTATTCCAGTATCAGTCTCACTGATGCCATGTCACCTCCTGTGACATTATTGACATAATCTGTAACTGTACAGATCACCGTTGTGACCACTGTTCTATATTTGCAGCCAATATTGTAGAAAGGTGTCGTGCAAGGGGAGAGGTTCTGATTGGTTGATTATAATGATGCTATCTCTAGATACGTATCATTTTTGTAGTTCACGTTATGAATATTGGCTCTATGCTGCCCGTATTTCAATCTTGTGCTCTGCTTCCGGTGTCAGTTCTGTCTAGCCTGCTTGATGGCCCATTAAGGGCCATCAGCTATACATTCGCCCCATTGAGAGAAGGCAGATACGCCTTGTGACTCAGCAAGGTAGCAGGGACCTGCCTATGGAGAGAACTCTAAGGTTTTTCTGTGCCACGTGCTGGACAGAGTGTCCTTGGGACAAAGAAAGCAAAGACCATATGGCAAGAGACTATAAAAGGCTGATGCCTCGTCTCCATCTTGTCTTCAATCCTGCTTCATACCTCTGGAGGGACTTTGCTACAAACTGAAGCTCTGTACAAAGGACTGAATGACCCATCCTAGCTTTGAATAGACTCCAGAGACTTGATTTGAACCTGCAGTTTATTCCATCACTGTTACAAGCCTGAACCAAGAACTTTGCCATTACTGTATGTGAAGGGTTCAAATGCATGTGCATTTTATATAACAACCTGGTCTATGGATTGTGCCAGCTCTTTTCCAGACCCAAAGTCCAGAGTATGGTCAAGGACCAGAGGCCTAGGAAATCGTGATCAGCTAAGAGAAAGCTGGGGTAAACAGAAAGCCTTGCTTGCTAAGATAGGCCCGGTCAGCAAATTGCCAGGTGTTGGAGCTAAGAACTAAATGATTGTGTCTTATTCAGAATTGCAGACTGAACAAAGAATCCCTATTCCTATTGTGTTTGTTTCTTCTCTAGGGAGACATTCTTCCCACAGATCCAACCTTGAGTTTATGAAAAGTTGGCACGTCAGTATAAGATATGGCATCCTTCCACCTCCCTTCCACGGGACCAATGCCTGCCTTAAGACCAGGGGCGGCTCTAGAAATCAGGCTGCCCCAAGCAGCGGGGTGCACTGCGCCGCCCTTCCCCGGTCCCGCGGCGGGTCCCCTCTTCGCAGCTCGGTTGAGCTCGCCGGCATGCCAGCGGCAGATCCACCGGAGCCCGGACGAGCGGATCTGCCGCAGGCATGACTGCGGAGCTCAACCGAGCCGTGGGATGAGGGGACCCGCCGAAGTCATGCCTGCGGGAGCTCAACCGGAGCCACATGCCGCCCCCCCGGGAAAGGGCCGCCCCACGCGCCTGCTTGGCGCGCTGGGGTCTAGAGCCGCCCCTGCTTAAGACACACAGAAAACAATCTTTATTGCCATATACTTTCACTCTTTCTTTGCTTTAACCC
This sequence comes from Mauremys reevesii, assembly GCF_016161935.1. Lineage (NCBI taxonomy): Eukaryota > Metazoa > Chordata > Testudines > Geoemydidae > Mauremys > Mauremys reevesii. The sequence goes on along the minus strand of NC_052636.1, from coordinate 12,317,235 downwards.
CTAGGAATGTACCTGTTGGACAATCAAAGGAGTTGCTCCATTCCTATGGATCCCAAATCAGAATTCAACATATATATTTTATACTAATAACATTTTATCAAAGTATTAATGAAATGTTAACTTGCTAACTTGAGACCATGGGTGGAGACATTATCTAATCTGTTAATCATTGGCTAATGTGCTATCTTGTCTTGCTGCAAAACCTGTCCTGGGGTGTGGAACTGCCTACCCCGTCACTTTCCCCCACCCATGGAAAATCTATATATTCTATTATAATTAATTAATTAACAGAGTCTCTGAGCCTAATAAGCCCACTCCGCCAGCACTGTGTGTAATAAACTCCTATTCTTGACCTCTACACGGTGTAGATTTGTGTCCTTCACAGACACCTGCTGAATAAAGAGGAGATTCAGCATCCAGCTTGACTGAATGTGTCTCCTCTCCCCACAGCTTGGTGATCTTTTGAGGAAATGGAGAAGACTGCCTTTGCCTAGCTGTACATCGCTTGCAAAAGAAACAGGTCTTTTTGGTGACAAGTGTTGAAAGGAGCCATTAGACAAATGTGGAGACAGGAAAAATGCCCCCCAATTCAACTGGCATCTGTGGATGCTGAAGCCACACCACAGAGCGCTAAACACTATATGAGAACGGCTGGTGTCAGAAGAGTCTCTACCAAAGCCTTTCCCACCAGCAGGGGCCTCTCTGTGCACAGAACTCCTGGTAGCATGATGGCTGCAGGCAGTGGAGAACTCCATTTTGGCATCTCTTTTGTGGTGAACATCTGCAGTGGCTATTAAAAGGTCTCTAGACAGTGATCTTTGTGAAGAGCTGGCTGAAGAACCTTCCTACTAACCAGGAGAGCCTGGCTTGGCCCGACAGTTCTTCCTTGCCGAACCTAGTGTGTCTGTTGGCTCCTTTTTTTGTAGCTCTTTTCAGAAAAAGAAAAGATCTGTCAGCAGAATCCTTCTAAGTGCTTGTTTAAGACAGAGAGAGCCTTCCTTGCGGCTAAGTCTTGGTGCCATGGGGCATGCCTCACTGCAGCACCTCCTGCTGACCATCCTAGCAATTAGCTCTGGTTCACCGGTGCGCCTTCATCTAGTAGCATCTGGCCACCATCGGTTCTATCATTAGGACCCTTGTTGCTCTCAGGACTTCAGTGTCCTCTTATGGACACAGCCCTCTGGCTGTGCCCCACTCAGTTCTCTCCCCCCTGCTGGGGGGGGGGGGGGATGTCCTCTACCCAGACACTTGCCTCAGTGGCCGGCTGCAGTCCAGGGTGTAGCCACCTGTGCCAGTGGCTACTGAGGCAAAAGGTGTGAACCTCCAACCCTGCCATCTGTTTCCCTGGACCATTTCCCAACAGACCTAGAACCTTCCTCCACCTTTGTATCAGGGCCTTAGTCTGGCAGTAGTCAGCCAGGAGGTCACTCATGCACCCGTTACCCCAGCACTACTCTGATCATGGTGCCCTCCCGGCTCCTTCCTTCACAGCAGCCAATCCTCCCTCCTCAAACTCCAAGGAATTACTAACTCTTGCTGTGCTGAGCAGCTCTTTATATATGGGCTGCTCCAGCAAGCCTTCTCCTGATTGGCTCTCCCAATAAGCCCTTTCTTGATAGGCTGGGTTCTGCACAGCCTCTTCCAGGCTGCCTTAATCTTTCTCCTGCTTGTTTGGGGCAGACAGCCCACCACACATGGAAAGTGGCAAATGAGAAGTCTGGAGCTGAAGGAAAGGTTACCATGACTCAGAACTGAGCCGAGGTTGCTGCGACTGAAACACAGATCAGTAACCATTATATGATCACAGTGACTGGTGGGAGAGGCACATGTTAGAAGCCCTCTGTCTATTCAGCTGTGGCTTTCTGTGCACAGAGAGCCAGACTCTGCAAGTCTTGAGGGAAATGGGGAATGTCTGTACTTTAGAATTTGCGGGTGTTGACTTGAACCATGAAATGAAACAGTTGCAAATACTTTCTTCAGGCAGGCACCATGGCTTAGCTGGCTAAAGCACCTGTCTAGTAAACAGGAGATCCTGGGTTCAACTCCCGGTGGTGCCTTGGTGTATGGCTTTTGTCTCCTCTGCTCACATTTTCCTGTGTCTTCCTAGGAAACAGAAGAGGCCTCCCTTGGTATCCAAGCCATTGCTTGCTAAGGAAAAGGCTTCTTTGGAGAGAAGCATTGGAAACAATCAAATCACAAACCTGGAGTTGATGAAAACGCTGCTATGACTGACATTGGCATGGCGGTTGCTTCGACTGCAATTGCTGCAACACGAGAGCCTGCGCCACACATCCTTGTGATTCCCTGGAGATGTTCACACACAGATGTCATGTCACCTTCCTTTTGATTGTCATTGATGAAAAATGGAGCGGTTGGGAGAAAAGTCCCAGAGAGTCGCACCGTGGCTAAGCTGGGTGACTCACCTGCCAGGTAAAGTGGAGTTAGGGATGCAGCTCCCAGTAGTGCCTTAACAAATGTGTCTGCTCTTCCCACCTTTTGGTGAATCTTTTGCGGAAACAGAGAAGACTGCCTCTGCCTTGCAATGCAAATGCTTGCAAAAGTTAGAAAAACAACTGGTTTCAAGTGTCAGAAGGAGGCACATAAGAAATGTGGAGACAAGGAAAAGGTCATCGTAACTCAACATGCATCCATGGCTCTTGAGGCCAGAACGCAGAGCACTAAGCACTGTACAACCACAGCAAAATCTAAACTTTACACCTTATTACACTAGGCAGTTGTTAGGTCAAGCAATTTTCTCATCCTACTGGATGTTACCCTCCTTAATACATAGAATTCCCCCTAAAACCTGGATTATTGTCCTCAGATGACCTTCATTTTCTCAGGATTCCTGCTGCTTCCAGGATGTGGAAGGAAAAAGGCAAAAACATGATGCCACAGTCTCCTATTTTATATCCTTAGTTCAAGTGTCTAGAAGACACTTGCCCAGACGTGTCCGGGTGGGCTCTGCTGAGTCACTAGGTTGGGGAATCTTCCTGGTGTGGTCTTGTGCAACTGAGTCATAGACTTGAGCAGTCCCCACAGTGTTGTGTTTGGGCATCTGTCACTGAACTGGAAATCCCTTAATTACAATTCCTCTGCTGATTCATGGCTGTTGAACACCCTCCTCAGCAGGGGTCGCTAGCAAAATTATAGCCTATTTCAGTAACAACCATACAGCAAAATGCATAACTTCACACACCCTCATGCTATACATATTTGGACAGAATAACCGATTTCAGCAGATCATGACTTTTCATATGATAACTTACATGGAATGGTTTGTAGGACATATCACAGCCATATATGAATGATGACTATGTGAGCTACAGGAGCTATTTTGAAGTACATCATGTCACAAAAGCCTCTAGAGACTGGCCTTTGGGGAGAGCTGGCTGAAGAGCCTTCTGCGTAACTGAGAGATCCAGGCTTGGCCCTGTCAGTTTGTGCTTGCGAACTAAACTTGTCCGTTGGGCTCCCTTTTTTGTGTCTCTTTCACAGAAACAGAGCAGAAGTTCTTGGCCAATCCTTGAAAGTGCTTGTTCAAGACACAGAGAGCCTCTGTGCTGGGGCAGGGTAGGGGCAGGAGGTGGTCGGGGGTGGAGGTGCTTACTCGGGCAGAACAGCTCCCAAAGTGACTGGCACACACTCCCCTCCGGCAGTGGCTCCTAGGCAGTGGGATACGGGGGCGGGTCAGCTGTGGCGTTTGCACTCAGGGCTGCAGGGATATGCCGGCCACTTCCAGGAGCAATGTGGCAGGGAGGGAGGGGGCAGAGTGGGCAGGGAGCTGCCTTAGCGCTGCTGGCACATCTCCGTGTGTCACTTGGGGAGGCATCAGGTCCCTGTGGGCTGCCGGGGGCAGGGGCCGAGGGGGCTCGGGCCACCCCTTTGCCTCCTCTCTGCAGGCTCCCAGCCCATCTTGCCGGCCGACAGGGATTTTAGGGTGCAGCAGCACAGGGAGCAGGAAGGGCAAACCACAGCGGCTGCCTCCCCCCCCACATGCAGGAAAATGGCTTGACCTGCTGGCCCCACGGACTAAGGCACCAGGCCTCCAGCTTGCCCCATTCGACCCAATGGGTTGATCTTGTGGCCAGAATTATTTGCAGTCGGGATTTCCCCCAACAGTGCCCCACGGGGTCCAGGGTCAGCTCCAGCACAGGCCACGCAGGAAGGCTTAATGCTCGAGCTGCAGCACATGCTGGGCAGGCTTAAGGCCGGGCTCCCCATGGCAGGAGAGAAGAAGAAGACTGGGCCCCTGGAGGGGCAGGCTGGGGCTTCCTGGATCCCATTTGCTCACAGCCAGCGCCCTGCCCCCACTCCCATGTCATCAATGGCGCCCCCAGGTCAGCCAGAATGGAGCAGCGGTTTTCACTGCACCAAGTCCACCTATGGCTTACAGGCAACTCCCAACGCCCCACCACAGCCCACCATCTGGGCCACAAAGGAGCCCACTCAACCTCGCCATTGCTGCTTTTCCTTCCCCCCAGTACCCCGCTTCTCCTGGGCTGCAAGGAGCCATCCCTGGGAAGCCAACAGGCAGGCACAGGATTCTGCCTCCCAGCAGCCAACAGCACCTCCCCCGGCTTTGCAGAACGAATGGTGATGCTCTACTAACCCCATTTAGCCGCAATGATGTGCTTACTTTCTGCCCTGCCTTTCTCAGCTCGACTTTCCTCTTTTGCCCCATTCCTGCCTCACTTCCTCCTTTGGCAAGTCACGCAGAGGAGGCCAGCAGGAAGAGCCGGCCTCCACCGGCCAACCTCCAACAGCAGAGGAGGCCAAGCCACAAGCCTCCAAAAGGTGACACGCCGCACTCCTCTAGGTTCTCCAGACTGATGCCAAGGTGCTTTCTCCACTGCTGTCAGCACCCTCTGTCATGCGGGGGTTGGAGTTATCCCACGGACAGGCCACTAGGAGAAGGAGGAGGCCTTCCTGAACAGCAAGGGGATCTGGGAAAAGGAAGCCAGCATATTTCTGCCTGGTTTTGAACCAGGGACATTTTGCATGTTAGGCAAATGCAATAACCACTACACTACAGAAACACCATCTGCTTGGTTCTTGCTCATCCTGGCACAGACCGATGGACAAACCTGGAGAAAGTGGTGACAGCCCTTCAATAGGTCAGCTGGCAGAGCAGAGCACTGGAGCCGGCGCTCAGGAAGTCGTCCTTACGTCGCCCTTGTGACTCCAGCTTGAGGGAGAGCTTCTTTTTCTTCCCCTTGCTGACAAAGAGCAAGAGAAGAATGAAAGGTCAGGTGGGCCAACTCGGTGCAGAAGCCCATGCTGCCTTTTCCTGATGCATAGCCTGAAATGAGGGACTCGTGGCAGTTAAAGGAACTGCTGCACTTTCAGAAAACATCCCACCCGTGCACAAAGGGGGATAGACGAGCGTGTTAGTCTAGCATGCTCCCAACTGAGCTACTTCAGCAGCTGCTCAGTTTCTTTTTGGCTCCTGCTTTTCTGTCTGGGATGTTGTTGTCAGCTGTGGCACAGAAAAAGGACGTCATTGCGAGCGGCCCATGCAGACAAGATTCACTTTTGCCTTCCTTGCTCGGCTTTACTTGCTTCCTCGCCCTATTCCTGCCTTAGTTCCTGGGTTACCCGAAGGCAATGGGGAGCCAGCAATACCAGGAGGAAGTTGGGCAGCTAGACCCTGGTGGCAAAAGTCCTGCCGCCACTTGCCACCCCACTCTCTTCTCCCAGCGTCACACATTGGCCACCAGGGACTTGGGGCCCAGCAGCGCAACGGAAGGCAGTGCACAGAGCCACCCTCGTCTTGAAGCTCCGGCTCATTAAACCACATCTTCAGTCGCTGATGGCCAATGAGAGACCGACATGGCTTGCTATTTTAGCACTTGGAAATGCCATTGGTCAGTCATTGGATCTCTGTAATGCTGTTACAGAACAAAGGAAAATAGAATCTCAGTGTGACATTCTATACCTTGCGGGGAGCGGCTGTAACCCCCATAATCATCGTGATCTTACATATAGAGCATGACTTGTAAGGTATCAGGGAAAGGATATGATCGGCTGAAAGTCACTTCTCTACCCATAGATGTAGACCACTCATGCATATGAAGTCATGAGAATTGTGCAGTGTGGTTGTCACTGTGCTGCAAGGTGGGGGAGTCAGCCAAATATTAGCTCCCTAGTGGCAACAGCAAGGAAAATAACCAACACCCGGACAGGGTGTCAAACAACCCATCGACAGCCATTGTCCAGCAAGGAGCTACAATGCAATGACTCACCTGCATGAGGACACCCCAGGAAGTGCTCAGACTTGCTTGGAGAGACGCAGTGATGCTCACCTGACTCTGAAGGGGCGGGGGGCAAAGCCATGAGGGAAGAAAGGACATGATAAAAGGAGAGACATTTGCTAGGCTTTATCTCTCTCATGATTTGGATTCCTGGTTTTTCACCCAGGCGGCCTGGGTTCAATTCCCAGTGTGGGAACAATACAGAGCTTTTGCTCAGAGGGGAGGCAGGAAATGAAAGGAATGGGAAGGGATCCTGCCAGCAGGGGAATTGGACAGTGTTGGAAGGGGACCCCAGAAGTGGGGGTGGGGCAGTGGTCCTGGGGGGAGATGAGGGAAGGATCCCAGCTCTGTGGGAAGTTGACATTCTGGAGAGCACAGGCCTGGCATGGGGGTGGGAGGAGTGAGTGTGTCCTCTAAACTCACCACCAGCAGACTTGGAAGAATTACGTATTTGTTGGTAAATGTCAATTTCTGTGTAAAACACAACCCAATGGCAAAATCTTTCCATCGATAATCATCAAAACTAACAGATGGGCAAAGTAAGAAACATGTTGCTTGAGAACTTATCCTATTCTAATCCTCTAGGGTTCCCTTTTGCCTTAGGCACCACCACGTGGGCATTTCATATCCCTCCTCATTTTCACACAGACACACAATTTCCTTTGCACAGATCCATGAACAGCAAAACCTCCCAGTGTCTATTGTCTGAGCCAGGGCATCTGATTCCACTGAAACCTTCTCTCCTGCAATGGCAATGGTCAGACAGAGGAATGCGTCCACCTTCCCCCTGGCAGTGAGATATTCACTCTCCTCTTCATGCTACTGCTGTTATTCCATGAGTCATCAAGGATGGAATAAAAAGCTGAGTTTACTCCAGGGTGAGGAAAGAAAGGAGCCACCAATGCTTTCAAAAATCTCAATGCCCAGAGAAAACCTGCCTCTGTTATTGGACTCACAGAGGTGCTGGCAATACAACGGGAAAAGGGACTGTCTGAATTTCCAGGGCAGGGAATGAACAATCTACAGCAACATCATTAACCACAAACACACCCTCATCATGCTCCAGCCAGTAGGGAAATGGGCAGGAATTCTTGCTGTTCAGCCATGGCCACACGTACAGAGCTGCATAGCAGTGAGTGTGCTGGGGAAGCTGGTCTGAGCAAACAATTTGTAATGACCCTTCAGTGAGAAGAGAACCAGAGTGTAGAAAGGCCCCTGTGTTAAGTGGTTGTGGCTGAGCCTTAGGGAGCTGAACTAGAAAACCATGGGTGTCTTTCTGTAAAGGTTTGATCCTTGCCAGCTAGGCAAGGCTGGTGTGTGGTGTCTCCATGGCTGTACTTCCAGGGTCTGATCACCCACGGTGCCATAGGGAGCCAAGCCTAGACATATTCAGAGACTAAGGCCAGGTCAATATTTCAAACAGTGAGTCTATGCTGCTGCAGCTCAGTAATGGAGATGCTCTGTGCCAGGGTTTCTCAAACGTCCTTTCACTGCAACCTCCTTCTGCCAAAATAACTTAATACATAGCCCTGGAAAGAGAGACCAAGCCCCTCCACTCGGGGGGGCAGGGGGGGTGCCAAAGACTGAGCCCCAGTGGGGGGAGGGCAAAACCAAAGCCTGAGGGATTCAGCCCTGGGTTGGGGGGCTCAGACTTTTGGCTTCAGCCCCAGGACCCAACAAGTCTAATGCCAGCCCTGGTGACCCCATTAAAACAGGATCACAACCCACTTTGTGGTCCTGACCCACAGCTTGAGAACCACTGCTCCATGCTGAGGGGGGAGAGTTTTCCTGTTGGTGTAGTCAATCCACTTCCCCAGGAGGTGGCAGCTCTGTCATGGGGAGAAGCTATATCGGTGGGTGTGCAAGCTGTGGTGTTTACCACATTTAAGAAGTTTAATCAAACCCCATTTTTAAAACCACCTGTGGTCTGGGAATGGCAAAGGAGCTCGATGAAGCAGGATCTGTCCTTCAAAGTCCTGGAGATCACGATTCCATACTCCTGTTGTAATGGGGGTATAGCTCAGTGGTAGAGTGTTTGATTACAGATCAAGTGGTCCTTTGTTCAAACCCAGGTGCCCTCTTAAAGAAAAGAAAAACATTTCCATTCTCCATTATGTTCAGGAGCTCCACCATATGAGGATGCTTGAAATGAATGTGAACACTCAACGTTTTGCTGTCCAAATGCATAAAAACCTAGCAAAGCTGTCCATCTGCTGAAATCAGTTCCAATCCTCTAAGTGTTTAGTTTATGTTTTCATCAATTAAACAAAGGTATCATTCCCTGAAGCAGAGCACAAGTTTGAAATACAGGCAGCATAGAGCTAATATTCATAATGTCAACTACAAAAAAACGATACACATCTAGAGATAGCATCATTATAATCAGCCAATCAGAACCTCTCCATAGACCCCTTACACGACCACTTCTCTGTAATATTGGCTGCAAATATAGAACAGTGGTCGCAACGGTGAGCTATACAGTTACAGATTATGTCAATAACGTCACAGGAGGTGACACGGCATCAGTGAGACTGATACTGGAATACTGCCTCCAGTTTTGGTGTCCTCATTTGAAAAAGATGTTGTGAAATTGGAGCTGGGGCAGCAAAGAGCCACCTAATGTTCTGAGAACTGGAAAAAATACCTTCTAGGGAGCTATTGAAAGAGCTCAACCTGTTTAGATTATCAAAAGAAGATTGAAAGGTGACTTCACTGAAGTGTTGAAGTGCCTTAATGGAGAGATAAGATTGGGTATTAAAGGGCTCTTGAATCGAGCAGAGAAAGGCCTAACAAGAGCCAATGGCTGGAAGGTGAAAAGAGACAAATTCATATTACAACTAAGGCACAAAAATTCAACAGCGAGGATGATTCACCACAGGAACAAGCTACCAAGGAAAGTGGTGGATTCTCCATCTCCTGATGTCATTTCATGAAGACTAGATGCCTTTCTGGAATGTGTTTGCCTCAAAAGTAGCTCTTGTGTCCTACAGGAGGCCTGTGATATGCAGGGGGTCAGATTAGATGCTCTAATGGTCTCTTCTGGCCATAGAGTCGACTAATTTCTGAAAAACTGAGTGTAGCATTGGGAGCAGCGTCTGAAGTTTCCCTGTCTAGCCGGCTTGCTGCCTAGAACGAACGCTCCTTGAGTGGGGTGATCCCCAGGTAGCAGCTCAAACCTGCAAATTGCCTGGCCAGAGGCAGGACATTAGCCCAGCAAGGGAGGGGTGCGTCAGTGACATCACAAAGGCCTTTGGCAGGACCTCAGCCTATTGGTCCAAGGTGGTGGGGAGGTGGTGACCTCACAGAGAGATGCTGACATCAGCCAGGCAGGACAGGGGCGAGGGGCCAGGGAAACCTCAGAGACCCTGTGGCTTTGCAGCAAGTCTCCTTCTCCATGTCTCTCTTTGAGGACTGAGGGAGTATTCAGGTTCACGGACGTGAGCGCCAGGAGGAACCTCTTTCGAGTTTTCTCTTTCCCTTTCAGTGATTTTACTAGAAAACAGCTGTCCCTGTTTAGAAGGTAAGAGCCTCCTGGAGGTTTGAAACCTGTTCAGTCTGATCCATGTGGTGACAGTTGAATTCTAGGCATGGAAAACATGAGCTTAAGGAGGCAGAATTTTATTCTGCACCTGGGATTTTGTCCCTTAGAATTACTGGGGACATTGGGGTTTGTCCTTTTTGTTTCACCTTTTGTCCTTTCTCCTGTTCCCCTCTCAACACCAGGAGAGGGGTGTGTGTTGCGGGAGAGTGCTCAAAATGTGGGGCTGAAATAGTGCTCGGGCAGTGATCCCCACCAGTGACCTGGGCCATCCTTTGGGCTCTCTGGTGAGAACCCTCAGCCTCCCATCCTCAGTCTCTACCCTGATTGGCTGAGCAGGGGGTTATTGACAGGGAGGAGACTCAGGTCCTTGTTGTTCTCTTTTAAGACCAAGGAAATAAGTCAGAACCAGTTCTATGTTTGATGAATTTTGCTGCTTCTGGGCCAAAGCCGCCTACTCCTTGGGCACATTTGTTCCCCATTCACAGTGCCACCCCCCTCTCCATTCACAGCGAGGTGCAGCATGAGGTTTCGGCTACCATACTCCCTCCCCCTCCCTTTCCAGGTGATAGCAGCCAAGGGAATGCTGGGAAATTTGGTTCTTTCCCTGCTACAGGGCTGGCTCTATAGGCAGGGAGCTAACCAAGGAACTACAGCTCCCAGGGCTCCCTGTTGGTTCTCCGCTCCCAGGCTCGATCCCTGCCGGCTGCCGCCCCTGCAAATGGGCTGCTCCAGGCACCTGCTTGCTTTGCTGGTGCCTAGAGCCCTGACTCTGTGCCCCTGCCCGGAGCCTGCATCCAGCACCCAAACTCCATTCTAGAGCCTGCACCTGACTCCATCCCAGAGCGCAACCTCTCAACCATCCTACACTCCAATCCCCTGCCCCAATCCAGGGCCTGCACCCCAGACCTCCTCCCCCAACCCAAACTCCCTTACAGAGCCTTAGGCAAGTGTGGGGAAGAGTTCGGGGGGGGGCAGGCTCTGAGTGGTCTGGGCACCACCAAAACTTCTACAAACCTGCTGCCACTGATACTTGGGGCGGGGTGAGGAGGCGAGCGGCGAGTCGGTGGATGGAGGGGGGCGCCATTTTCAGTATTTTAATGTTTGGTACTGCAGTGATCGACTGCTGTGTGCAGTAATATAGTGACCCCTGGGGGGTCCATACTCGGGGGGGGGGTGAGGAGGTCAGCTGCGAGTCGGCGGATGGAGAGGGGCAAATCTCTCAGATTCAAAATCTGGGACAGTGTCTGTTGGTCCTTTTTGCTGCTTTTCTCTGGGCTGGGGGTTGTCCCAGTGCTGCACAGAGGGGCTTCCCACAGGAAGGTGCTTGCTCCTAACCCCCGAGGCCGTCAGTGTGTTGGCTCTTCTCTAGCCAGCCCACTTGCCAGATCTGATTGGCCTTGGTCGGGCTCCCAGCCCCTCTCCAAGGGGTGCAGCTGTCTGGAGGTGCTGCCTTCCTCAGTCCCACCTCATTCACTCCACGGGGCAACTGATTACAAAGTGGGGGGAAGATCTTATTCTACTTCTAGCAAAAAGACATTTTTCTATTACCTTAATTACACTACCTTAGGGGCCCCCTATAACATATTACCAAGGTTCAATACAAAGTCATAGGCAAGTTATACAAAAATGCATAATGCAGAGATTTATCTACAACTGCACTGAGTGACTGCTGGGTGCAGTAATATGGTGACCCCTGGGTCTTTGAATGAGGCTTTATACTGGGGGGCGGGCGAGTCGGAGGCGAGCGGGTTGGCAAGTGGCAGGTGGGCACAGAGGTGAGCAGTGAGCCAGCAGGGGCTCAAGGGGCAGGGATGGGGGTTTCTGGCCGGGGAGGGAGGAGGTGAACGGAGGCGAGTGGTGGGTGGGGACTGACTAGGAGGAACGCAGCAGGCCAGCGGGAGCTAGGGGTTGAAGAGGGGTGTGATGATGGGGACGAGCGGGAGGGGCAGGTCCTATTTTACTGCTGTGATCTGGTCACCCTATGGGGGCCATTTCTTCCCCCTCCCCCCAACCTTCCTTTTTGGCCCACACCTGTTTCAGTGGGGCAGCGCTGGGGAAGGAGGGTTTGTTTCTTTGGGGCAGGCGGTGCTGGGGACATTGTTTCCACAGGGCTGGGCAGCGCTGGGGAGGTGTTTCAAGGGGGCTGGGTGGCACAGTGGGGGGAGGCACTTTTATATTCTTGCTTTGAGTGCAAAAATAGCTAGTTACAGCTCTGGGATGCCATATTGCGCTAGGTGCTGTACAATCCCTGGCCAACACTGGGACACCCAGGGGGTTCCCCTCAATCTCCCTGAGCCTCTGCAGCCCAACTTCTTCTAACTCCATCTGGATCACACACACACACCCCGGCAAAAAAACAAACCAAACTGGGCGGGGCAGCTCCTGGGGGCGGGGCTTTGGCACAGATCGGGGCAGGGGCAGCTCCTGGGGCGGGGCTCTGGCACAGCCTGGGGCGGGCAGCTCCTGGGGGCGGGGCTCTGGCACAGAGCAGGGGCGGGGCACTAGCACAGAGCAGGGGCGGGGCAGCTCCTGGGGGCGGGGCTCTGGCACAGCCTAGAGGCAGGGCAGCTCCTGGGGGCGGGGCTTTGGCAGAGATGGGGCTAGTTCCCACCTCAGAAAGTCCTTGGCCTGGTGAGTGTGGCAGCTGCAGCCTGGGTTGGGCTTGAAGGAGCCAGGAAGGGGCTGGAGCAGTGGCCAGAGGCTGCAGGCACCAGGGGCCAGAGGGATCCCAGGGGCAGCCCTGGGTGGGCAGAAGAGAGACTCCACACACAGGTCCCAGAAGCTGAGGGTCTCACAGCCCCTGGGGATCTGCTCTTGGGTGGGGTCTGGACAGCGATGGAGCCCCTGCCTCATGCTGCCTCAGGTGTAGTGTGAGAAACTGCTGCGTGTAGGAATTTGCTACTTATGGTGCACTGAGCATGCTCCTTAAATCTGCTGAAGCCACTTCCCTTCACCCTGCCCTTTCTCAGAATCAGATTCTGCAGATTGCTATTTACAGGGTGTCATAAATGTATAGCTACGGGCAGTGATGAGCTGCCAAAATGCTAACAACTGGTTCCCTCCTCCTCACCCCATGAGGGTCATGCCCCCGGGACTCCTGCCCCATCCAACCCCCCCCCATGTTCCTTGACAGCCCCCACCCCAGGACCCATGCCCTATCCACCCCCTTCCCTGTCCTGACTGCCCCTTGCCACCCCATCCAACCCCTTCTCTGATTCGTGATGGCACCCTGGTACCCCTACCCCATCCAACCACCCCTTCTCTCTGTCCCCTGACTGTCCCTGGAATCCCTACCCCTAACGGCCCCAATCAACCCCGTCTCCTTTCTGACTGCCTCCCCGCTTGCCCGTTCAATCCCCTGTTCCCTGCCCTCTGACCGCTCTGACACTAATCCATTCCCCCACAACTCCCTGCCCTCTATCCAACACACCCTCCTGTTCCCTTACCGTCCTACCTGGACCCGGAGCCAGCCCGGGGCCGGGCAGGCAGGAGCTGCACCGCCCGGCTGGACCCGGACCCGGGGCCAGGCAGGCAGGAGCCGCCCCGCTGGACCCGGGCAGGCAGGAGCCGCCCCGCTGGACCCGGACCCGGGGCCGGGCAGGCAGGAGCCGCCCCCCGGCTGGACCCGGACCCGGGCAGGCAGGAGCCGCGCGCCCCCCCCCCCGGCTGGACCCGACCCGGGCAGGCAGGAGCCGCGCCCCGGCTGGACCTGACCTGGGCAGGCAGGAGCCGCCCCCCCACGGCTGGACCCGACCGGGGCAGGCAGGAGCCGCGCCCCAGCTGGACCTGACCCGGCAGGCAGGAGCCACGCGCCCCTGGCTGGACCGGGACCGGGCAGGCAGGAGCCCGCCCCACCCCCGCTGGACCCGACCCGGCAGGCAGGAGGCCCCACGGCTGGACCCGACCCCGGCAGGCAGGAGCCGCGCCACCCATCCCCAGGGTCCGGCCGCGACCTCACCGGGCGGCGCAGCGCCTGGAGCCCTCCCCTCCCGCTGGCATCCCCGCTCCCCGCCCCAGCTCAAGCTCACCTGCAGGAAGCCGCTGCTTTCTTCTCAGCCCTCCCAGGCTTCCCGCGCGAACAGCTGATTCGCGGGAAGCCTGGGAGGGAGGAGGAGAAGCCAGAAGCTTCTGAAGAGGAGGCGGAGTGAGGTGAGCTGGGGCTGGGGGAAGGGCAGGGAGCTGCTACAGCTTTTCTTAAATTTAAAAGCCCTTTTGGAACTAGTTGTCCCTCCGGGAACAACCGGTTCTAAAGGGGGCTTCTGAATTTAACAACCGGTTCGCGCGATCCGGTGCGAACCGGCTGCAGCTCACCACTGGCTACGGGTAGCATAAAATACCCTGTAAAGGGTTAAAAAGCTCAGATAACCTGGTTGGCACATGACCCAAAGGACCAATAAGGGAAGAAAATACTTTCAAATCTGTGGGGGAAGGTTTTTGTTTTCGTGTTCCTTTGTTCTCTCTGGGTCAGCGAGGAACCAGGGCATGGAAAATACATCTCCCTAAGCACATGGCATAGAAAAACCTTAGAGTTCTGTCCATAGACAGGTCCTTGCATAGCTTGCTGAGTCACAAGGCATATCTGCCTTTTTTCAGTGGGTCTATTGTAGAGCTGATGGTCTGTAATGGGCCATCAAGCAGGCTAGGCAGAACTGACACCAACTTGTCTGGCTGGGGTGTTCCCTGGAAGCAGAGCACAAGTTTGAAATACGGGCAGCATAGAGCCAATATTCATAACATCAACTACAAAAATGATACACAGTTAGAGATAGCATAATTATAATCAGTCAGTCAGAACCGCTCCATAGACCCCTTACACAACAGCCTTTCTACAATATTGGCTGCGAATATAGAACAGTGGTCGCAACGGTGATCTATACAGTTACAGATTATGTCAATAATGTCATAGGAGGTGACACGGCATCAATGAAATTGGAGCTGGGGCAGCAAAGAGCCACCAGATGTTCTGAGGGCTGGAGAAAAATGCCTTCTAGTGAGCTATTGAAAGAGCTCAACCTATTTAGCTTATCAAAAGAAGACTGAAAGGTGACTTCATTGAAGTGCTGAAGTGCCTTAATGGAGAGAAAGGATTGGGTATTAAAGGGCTCTTTAATCGAGCAGAGAAAGGCACAACAAGACCCAATGGCTGGAAGGTGAAAAGAGACAAATTCATATTACAACAAAGGCACAAATATTCAACAGTGAGGATGATTCACCACAGCAACAAGTTACCAAGGAAAGTGATGGATTCTCCATCTCTTGATGTCATTTCATGAAGACTAGATGCCTTTCTGGAATGCGTTTGCCCCAAAAGTAGCTATGGTGTCCTACAGGAGGCCTGTGATACGCAGGGGGTCAGATTAGATGCTCTAATGGTCTCTTCTGGCCATGAAGTCGACTAATTTCTGAAAAACTGAGTGTAGCATTGGGAGCAGCGTCTGATGTTTCCCTGTCTAGCCGGCTTGCTGCCTAGCACGAACGCTCCTTGAGTGGGGTGATCCACAGGGAGTAGCTCAAACCTCCAAAGTGCCTGGCCAGGGCAGGACATTAGCACAGCAAGGGAGGGGTGTGGCAGTGACATCACAAAGGCCTTTGGCAGGACCTCAGCCTATTGGTCGAAGGTGGTGGGGAGGTGGTGACCTCACAGAGAGATGCTGACATCAGCCAGGCAGGACAGGGGCGAGGGACCAGGGAAACCTCAGAGACCCCTGCGGCTTTGCTCCAGCAAGTCTCCTTCTCCAGGTCTCTCTTTGAGGACTGAGAGAGTATTCGGGTTCACGGACGTGAGCGCCAGGAGGAACCTCTTTCGAGTTTTCTCCTTCCCTTTTAGTGATTTTACTAGAAAACAGCCGTCCCTGTTTAGAAGGTAAGAGCCTCCTGGAGGTTTGAAACCTGTTCAGTCTGATCCATCTGGTGGGAGTTGAATTCTAGGCATGGAAAACACGAGCTTAAGGAGGCAGAATTTTATTGCACATCTGGGATTTTGTCCCTTAGAATCAATGGGGTCATTGGGGTTTGTCCTTTTTGTTTCCTCCATCCCTCCCTCCCTCCTTTCTCTTCGTCTCTTGCTTGTTTTGTCCTTTCTCCTGTTCACCTCCCAACACCAGGAGGAGTGTGTGTGTGTGTGTGGGTGGGTGGGTGTGTGTTGCAGGGGAGTGCTCTGCAGCTCCCACTGTGGGAGGTCCACCCAAAAATGTGGGGCTGAACTAGTGCTCGGGCAGTGATCCCCACCAGTGACCTGGGCCATCCTTTGGGCTCTCTGGTGAGAACCCTCAGCCTCCCGTCCTCAGTCTCTACCCTGATTGGCTGAGCAGGGGGTTATTGACAGGGAGGAGACTCAGGTCCTTGTTCTCTTTTTAAGAACAAGGAAATAAGTCAGAACCAGTTCTATGTTTGATGAATTTTGCTGCTTCTCTGCATTAATGGTCTCTGAGCAGTTCACGATTCTCTCTAACATTGCAGTTCTCCTCAAATACTTGCTGAATAATTACTGTCACTGTTGTTGGTCTGGAGCTCATCAGAGCACTTTATTCAGGTCATTCAATGTCTGACATTCAAGATCCGATGGTTAGTTTGAAAATCAGGGCTCTTGGGTCCTATTCCCAACTCAGCCACTGACTGGCTGTGTGACCTCAGACAAGTCAATTCTCCTTTCTCAGCCTTAGCTTCTCCCTCTTTCGAGTAGGGATAATAATGATCCGCTCCTACCTACCTCACAGTGGGTGGAGGCAGGGCTGGCTATAGATTTTTTTGCCATCCAAAGGAAAAAAAAATTTAGCTGCTCCCACCCACACACCCTCTGCTGCCCCAGCCCTGGGCTCCCCCCCACCACCTGTACCCTATGGGGGGCGCAATTTTATATTTTTGCGTTGGGTGCAAAAACAGCTAGTTACGGCTCTGGGACCCCATATTGCGCTAGGTGCTGTACAATCCCTGGCCAACACTGGGACACCCAGGGGGTTCCCCTCAATTTTCCTGAGCCTCTGCTGCCCAACTTCTTCTGAGTCCATCTGGATCACACACACCCCCCCCCCGCCGCCGCAAAAACCCACCTTTCCAAACAGTCCTTCTTTCCCTGCCCCCTAATTCCGCTTTCACACCCTGGGCCCATCTCCTCTGTTTGTTCTCCCTGGGTGATCAGAGATGGAGGCAACTTCAGCCACTGGAGCCAGCCCCAGCGAGCGCTGCAGCCCGCCCGGGGGATGTTTGCAGACACAGGAAGGGAGCAGCTGGGAGCAGGGGGTTCTGGGAAGGAGACAGGAGAACAAATCACAGAGACCTAACGTGGGGCAGCTCCAGGGGGTGGGGCTTTAGCACAGGCCGGGGGTGGGACAGCTCCTGGGGGCGGGGCTCTGGCACAGCCCAGGGGTGGGGCAGCTCTTGGGGGCGGGGCTCTGGCACAGGCCGGGGCGGGGCAGCTCCAGAGGGTGGGGCTCTGGCACAGCCCGGGGTGGGGAGCTCCTGGGGCGGGGCTCTGGCACAGCCCGGGGCGGGGCAGCTCAGGGGCGGGGCTCTGGCACAGCCTGGGGGCGGGGCGGCGCCGGGGGGGGGGGCTCTGGCACAGCCCGGGGGCGGGGCAGCTCCTGGGGGCGGGGCTCTGGCACATTGTGACGCAGGAGCCCGGGCCCAGCAGCTGCTCCCTGGTGGCCACGTGCTGCCGGCAGCGCTGGAGCCGCCCGGGCCGGAGCGGAGCCGCTGTTCTCAGCTGCAGCAGGAGCTGCCCCCGGCCCCGCTGGGCTCCAGGTGGGGACAGAGCCTGGGGCCCGGGGCTCCCCTGGGTGCGGCTGGCGGGGCGGGAGGGGAGAGGCTGGAGCTGCGGGCGGGGGGGCAGGCGGGGGGTTGATCGGTCTCTGGGCACCAGGGAGCCCCGGGGCAGAGTGTGTGTGAGTGTCCCGGGCCCAGGCGTGCGCATGGGGAGCCCGGCACCCCAGTGCCCTGAGCCCCGGCTGGGCTGCTCCCCCTCCGTGGGGGCTCGGGGAGGCTGCGGCGGCTGCAGGCGGGTGCTCGGCCCCCCCGGGAATGACCCGCTGCCGGCAGCTTGTGGCGCCTCCTCCGCGGAGCTTTTCCCCGGGGGCGGCCTGGGCGCAGCTGCGATCAGCTGTTTGCTGGGCAGGCTCCGCTCCGCTGCTCCCCCCCGCTCCTGGGGGGCTGAGTGAGCCCCCCCCAAACAGCCCCAGGGGTCGGTGTGGGGCGGGGCCAGCAGCAGCAGAGCCCCCGCTCCCCTGGGGCTGCCCCGCTCGGGCTGGGGGCTCTGCCAGGGCCCCCGCGTGCATCGCTGCTCCCTGCCCGCCAGGCTCGGCTCCGGCCACAGCAGCGGCGGGTGCCCCGGTGAGCCCAGCTGGGCTGGGGCTGGGGCAGGTTGGGGGGCGGAGAAGCTCCAGATACCGGCAGGGGGTGGGGGAGAGGAGCCGAGCTGGGGGGCGGGAGGAGAAGCCCCGGCCCCAGCAGGAGCTGCACTGCGGGAGGGGGAGAGGAGCCCCCCTGGGGCAGGGAGGAGAACCCCGGACCCTGGCAGAAGATGTGGGGCTGAAGTCCCCGGCTCGGGAGCCCCAGCCACCTTAGTGGCAAAAGTTGCAGGGCCGAAGCCCTGACCCCCCCTCTGTGTGGAGCTGGCCTGAGCCCCTCTCGCTCCCATCCCCCCTGTGGAGCTGGCTCCCACTCTCCGGCTGTGGAGAAATTCAGCCCAAATCTCCCCATGTTGGTATCTCCATTTCCTGCCCCCCCCATCACCCAGCCATGGATGGATTTAGCCCAGGAGGCAGGGTCAGTGTTGGCCCCATTGTGCAGGTGGGATCTAGGGCTCAAAGAGGAGAAGTGACTTTCCCAAGGCTAAGCAGGGAGTCTGTGGCAGAGCAGAGCCTCAAACCCAGAACACATGAGCCTGAGTCTTGTGCCTTAACCACTAGGCAACCTTCCCCCCGAAGGAGAGGGAACCTCCTCCGCCACTTTGAGTGGGTGGGAGCAGCCACTAGACAGAGCTGCCAGGAGGTGGGGAGGGGGGTTGGATAGTTGGGGGGGTGATTAGTGGGTGGGGGTCTCTGGAGGGTGCGGTCAGGGACAAGGAGCAGGAGGGTTGGGTGGGTTGAGGGTTCGGGGGTGCCTGTCAGGCAGTGGAGCGGGATTGGAGCAGGCAGGGAGCAGAGGGGTTGGATGGGTCAGGATTTCTGGGGGCTGTCGGGCGGGGAGTGGTTGGATGGGGTGTGGGAGTCCCCGGGGTCTGTCTGGGGGCAGGGGTGTGGATAAGGGTCAGGGGGACAGGTAGGGGGTAGGGTCTTAGGGAGTCAGTTACAGTGGGGGGGAGTCCCAGGAGGGGGCAGTCAGGGGACAAGGAGCAGGGGGGGGTTGGGGGTTCTGAGGGGGGCAGCCAGGGGGCAGGAAGTGGGAGGCAGTGGATGGGATGGGGCTAGGGTGGGGCTCCTGGGTGCACACCTAATGAAAATGTGCTGCGCACGCCTATGGTCACGGGGGTGAGCCACTCGCATCCTTTTCCTGTTTGTGCCATTTCTTTCCGTCTCAAAACCTGAGAACAATTCTCTCTAGTTCTTCCCCTTCTCTCTCCCCTCCCCACACGTGGCTAGAAAATCCAAGGAGTTTCCCTCGTTTTCCCTAAAATTACTGACTCTCTAGTCTCTTATTTTCCCTATTTTCTCTGTAATTCTTAAATGCTCCTCAGCTTTGGGATGTGAACCCAGCCCGTTTATCTGCAGCAATTTGTCCTTGGGTAGGTGGAATTTGCTGTCCTGTGTCACTCCCCCAGCGTGGGTGGTGGTTAGTAGGTGCTGGCTGGGGGAACCTGCAGACACGGCTGCCTCTGGGGGGGGAGATGGGGGGGGGGCGATCTCTGCCAGCGACAGGACATGGCTGCACAGGAGGGGAAGGGAGGAGCCAGTGTCCCTATGGAGCCTGCCCAGCCCCTTTGGTTCTGCTCCTTTCCAGCATTTTGTTCAGAGACTTTATTACTGGGAAGGCTGAAAAATCTCCCTGTGGGCTTAGCCTGGCAGGAGGGACCAGGTCTCCCCTGCAATAAAGAGCTGGAGCATGTTCCCAGCATGGCAGAGCCTAGGCTGTGTCTCTGCAGGGAAAGATCCTGGGGGAATCGTGATGTGACGTGAACTAAAGCCTGTTCTGAAACCTCCAGAACTGCCCTTCTCGCCCTGCCAGGCTGCAGGATGTCGTCCAGGTTTCGCTCCAGCTCATCCCATCCTCCCATGGGACAGGGAAGGGAAATGGCTGCAGAGGATCCCGTCCAGGTAGGGGTTATTGGGGAGTTGCTGGTGGGTTCCTGCTGGAGGGAGAGGGACAGCAAATGCACCGGAGGAGGGAGGCTTGGGCAGTCTGGCTTGGGGGTTGGAGTTTGCCAAAAAATTCCCAGGAGGGAGAATGGGAGGAGGCCAGGGTGTAGCAAACCTGTTGGGACTTGTTCAATATGCGGCTTCCATTCTAGGAACAGACCCACGAAGTAAGAGGGTGGAAATGCTCTAATTTGTGGGACAGGAAACAACCCCCCCTAGGTGGGGCTAGGAAAATGGGCCAGACTCCCAGGGCTGGAGCCCGACCTGATTAACCAGCGGCTGCTGTGAGATGTGAGGGGCACCCACCAGGGAGGCTGGGGGGGGGGGAGGTTCTTAACCTTTTTCTTTCTAAGGCCCCCCAACGTGCTATAAAAACTCCACGGCCCTGCATGTGCCTGGTTCTCTGCATATCACTATCATGTATGTGACTCAGTAAGATTTGACTCCATCATTGCTATTAGTATCATATTTGGAGCTGCGTTTATTTTCATAGAAATTTTAAGCTACTTTACAGACAGATTTAAAAATACAGTTTGAAGATAAATGATCTTCATCTGCACAGTGTCTAAAGTTTTGAGTTTAGCTATTTTTTTTTTTTCAAACGAGCCCTGCTAAGGTAAGTACAAGCAAAATGTACCGTCTGTTATTTGATTGTACCATTGTAAATAACGAATGACAAAGCACAATGCGGCAATAACAGTAATAATGATAATTACTCCAGCCAGGCCAGGTGAGGCATTTTAGAACTCGTTACTCAGAGAACTGACTTTAAGCATAAGACAGAAATAAAATGATGAAATGCACAGACCCATTAAAAAGCTAAACTACCAGCACTGTCATCCTGACCGAATGTGAAAGAATAAAATTATGGAGACTATATGTACTTTGCACATTTTGACAGGAAGTAACAACAGTAACTGAAGTGTGTGTGGTGGGGTGTGTGTGTGTGTGGGGGGAGTGTGAGACACACCCGCTGTCACTTCCAGCCCAGCGGCACTCACTAGTCCGAAGGCTCGTTCACACGGCAGCAGGGGCCAGCAGCTCCCACTCCTGACCCAGAGGCAGCAGCACAGAATCTTGTCCCCCCACCTCAGCTCAGCAGAGACTGGGCACAGAGGCAGGAGGGTGGGGCCACCCCTCCTCCCCCGCACAGCACAGGAGGCTCCTGGGAGCAGCTTGTCCAGGGCAGCTCCAAGTGGGGGGGGGGGGGCAGGGCTGCAGGAACAGTTGCAGGGGAGGCAGCTGAAGAGAAGTGGGGGGAGGAGAGACAGGACACCCCTGCTGGAGGAACCCCCTCAGCACGGCCCCCCTGAACCATCTTGTCGTCTGCCCCCCACTAAGTCTGGCCCCGTCCAGCTCTTCACAATGAGAACAGCGCTGGGCTCCCTGCCAGCGAGCTCTCCCTGCACCTGCCAGGGCCTCCATCTCCTGTGTCCGTCTGTGGCTAGTGGGGGGGGATGGATCTGCTGGGAGAGACAAGGGGCTCTCGCTTCGTCCCTCCCCCTGGCGTTTCCTGGCTGCTCTGAGTGGGGTGGGGGTGGGACTCTGTTGAGTATCATCCACCAGAGCTTCCATTTGATTGAAAGTGTGAGTGATGCGGTAGGTACTGAGTGTTGGACTCTTGCTCTTTCAGGGGCCGGTGACCTTCGAGGAGGTGGCTGTGTATTTCACCAGGGAGAGGGGCTCTTCTGGACCCCACTCAGAGAGCCCTCTACTGGGATGTCATGCAGCAGAACTATGAGACGGTGACCTCGCTGGGTAAGGAGTCCTGTCCCCTGGGTTATTAGAAGCTGTGGGGTCTCTAAAGAACCTGAGTAGTAATAACTTTATACCTTCATTTGTCATACAAGTTTTGACAAGTTTCCTTGCCCCCTTTTTGCCTCATCTCCCACCCACTAGAATAATTTTTAGACATTTGTCATCAGTCACTTTGAAATTGCATTTGATGTATCCTTATTGGCTATATTAGTAACTACATTAATAAATGTTTTTTTAAATTAATTAATAAAATTATAAATACATAAACCAATAAAAATATTTTTAAAATTATTAAAAAATAATTTAATTAATAAAAATAGGTGTGTGACTGATGCATGGCTTGTGTGACAGTCAGATGAGCTGATCTTTTGATAGAAGAGAGTATAACATTGACATTCAGGACCCCACGGGTGAAGGGAGAACAGAGCTGTGGGAGGGGCAGAGAAGGGGGGGTAGATAATCCTGGGGTGCCAGGACATGGGGCGGGTGTGCAGGGAAGCAGCAGGGAGGGAGGAGGTTGTGAGAGATGAGGAGGGAACACAAGAAGCTCCCAAGGTGCCGGGAGGTGGTGCTGGCTGAGAGTAATGGGAAGAAGGGGAGGGGAGTGTGGGGGAAGGGCACCCAGGAAGTGGGCTGGGTGGGTCAGTGGGAGGGAGGAGAGGTTTGGGGATCCAGAGCTGTGGGGGTGTTGCGTCGCATGGCGGACGTGGACAAAGCTCAGCAGTCAATGTGATTGGAAGCAGAGTCATTTTATTTCTCTCCAGCATACATCTTTATACTCTTGAAGCAGGCAAGCAAGCAGTTGCTAATTGGTTAACAAAATACACACAAGCACTGCTATAACTTCATAGGGTAACATCATCCTAGACAACTTCTAATTTATTATCCTATTATGCCTGCTAGAGAGAAGTTAGCCAAGGCCAACTTCTCATAACAAAACTCACAACTTAATTAACTCAACCTAAAAACCTAAACATCTTAGGCTTCCCACACTACCTCCTAAAAACCTAAACATCTTAGCTTCCCACACTACCAGCTGCCAAGCTAGCAAAATATTCCAACACCTCCCCCCTTCACTCAAAATCAAAACCAAAAAAAAGCAAAACAAATCCAGCTCATAATATCAAAACTACAATCATACAAGCCAAAGCAAAAGGCAAATTAAAAACACCAGCTGTCTAACTAAACCGTAACAACATCTTCCGCAGTGCCCTGCTCTTACCTATCACATTCTCCCTCCAGGTAATGCAAGTGGCCCAAGGGGCCAGGAGGGGCCTGCCAAGGTGCGTGCCACACAACAACAGCGGCGGGCACACCCATAGCAAAAATATAAAAGGCAGGCAGCAAAAATACACAGCATTCCTAACATTAACCCCTGTAATAAATGTGCAGCCCAGCCACGTAGCGACGACAGCCATGACCACAACCAGAAATCACCCTGGTGCTGGCGAATGCCCTCCGCTAGATGGCGCAAACGATCCAAATCAGCTTCGATAGCCGCACTCGCATCTGTAATATTGAAGCAGCACATACCCACAAAATCAGAACAGGGATGACCATGTCGCAGCAACAAATAATCAATGGCTAAGCGATTTTGCAAAACTCCTTGGCGAACTTCTCCCATCTCTTGAGTTAACAAGGCAAGAACAGTGGAAGTCAAATTCAAGGCCTTTGCCACAGTACAGGCAAGGTGTGCGACGGCATGGTAATTATGCAC
The DNA here is from genome assembly GCF_016161935.1 of Mauremys reevesii. Taxonomy (NCBI): domain Eukaryota; kingdom Metazoa; phylum Chordata; order Testudines; family Geoemydidae; genus Mauremys; species Mauremys reevesii. The sequence goes on along the minus strand of NC_052636.1, from coordinate 12,293,676 downwards.
TACCAAACCAGGGAGGCCCACCAGGGTAAAGGCAAGGGCTGCTGCCTCTCGTTCTGAAAACAATGTAACATCTGCCTTACAGGTAGGGCTCAAGGGAATACTCTCCCGCCGTTGGCGAGGCCCTCTCACAATGGGATGGGGAAACAACAAAGGGGCCACATGGCCAATAGCACAGGGGCCACCTGAACTATTAGCTGGAACATAAGTAAAGGCTGTGCGGCCGCATAGCAAAAACCACCCCAGGGGTAACTTCATGTGTCCGTAGGCAAAGGATACATCCCTCTTATGGCGACAAACAAGCTCCACATTATCAAAATTAACAGCTACATGCTTAGCATTAACAAAATTCATACACGTAATAGCAGCTGTCACATTAGCCAAACGAAACGAATACATACTGGCATCTAACTTATCAAAAGTAGCTCCAGGGCCAAGGCATACAACTCTGCATAAGGTATATCCCTGGGGATACGAAACAACCAAGTATGCTGCTGCAGCACCTCCAATTCAGTACACACACCCACAAAGCAGGTTTCCATCAGGGCCCCCACTGCAGGAACATGGGGCAGGCAGAAGGCCGTTGTATTTATGGCACTCTGCGCCAAAGTCAGCCAGGCATTCACTGGGGGTATAAGATCATACGTGGCGCCTCCCCTCACAAGGAGCGCCAAAACAAGCAACAGAGCAAAACCAGGCGAGGCTGACTCTCCGCATCCAGCAGAATAGGAGCCCAGGCCAGGATCACGAAGGCTTGTGGGACGCATTGACAGACGGGCCATGCTGCACTGCCCGGAGCGCACATCTCCAAACCTATGGGCAACAAAAGGGTACACAACAATTAATATGCAATCACACAGAATCAAAAAGGGCGGGCAAAAGTCCTGGCATGGCCTGCGAGCAATTATTCTCCAGGGGCTCTGGCTCCTCAGCGCCTGGGCGCGTCGTGTGGCTCTTCCGAATCTGTCTGTTGTTGCGCCCGAGGATGCAGCCAAGGTCGGACCCATTTCGCCGGTATCCACCTAGGACCTGCGTCAGTGGCAACACAAGCATAACCCCTCCCCCACGTTAGCAAGTCAACTGGTCCTTTCCAAACTTGCTGCTGATAATCGAACCATTTGACCGAGGGTCGTGGGCTTGTACCCTGCTCGTCCCCGGTTATCCCACCAACATGTTTAATCGCGGGGGGTACTTGGCTGTCTTTCCCAAGCTGTAGCCAATTGAGCACATAAAGAGCTTTCAGCAAACGAGCGGCAGGCGTCTTGTCCAAAGCGTCTGCCCTTTCACTCCGAATGTCCCCCTTCTGTCTCAAAAGAAGTGCCTTTAAGGACGCATGGGCACGCTCAATAATAGCTTGTCCAGTAGAATTGCCAGAAACACCGGTAGAATGCTGCACACCCCATTGTAAAAGAAACTGGGCAGTGCGATGCGAAACATAACCTCCGCCATTATCAGTCTTAATGAGCGCAGGAACCCCCATAACAGCAAAACAGGCTTGCCAATGCTTAATCACATCGCGGGAGCTGGTAGAGGTTAATGCTGTTGCCCAAATGAAGCCAGAAAAAGTATCAATGGTAACATGAAGATTGCGCAAGGTGCCAAACTCAGCAAACGTGGTAACATCAGACTGCCAAATTTGAAGGGACAAAAGGCCACGGGGATTAACACCGGATACAAGGGGCAACACATGTTGACAATCAGGGCAGGAGGCCACAATAGCGCGAGCATCGGTAATAGAAATCGCAAACTGGCGTGCCAAAGCACGAGCAGACTGGTGAAAAAATTCATGAGAGACCCGTGCCTGAGCAAAGGAATTTGGAACTTGGGCAGCACCAACCAAATGATCAATCAGGGCATTGCCTTCGGCAAGACCATCCTGCAGTCCAGAATGGCTCCTAATGTGCATAACAAAATAAGGGCACCGGCGAGCATTCAGCAAATGCCACAGCTGAAAAAGAGCAGTCCACAAAACGGAATTCGTGACTCGGCCCAACAGGGATCGTTCCAAACGACGAAGCACACCCACAGCATACAAGGAGTCACTAACAATGTTCAATGGAGTATCGGGCCACTTTTCAAAGGTTCGAACAATAGCACGAAGCTCCAGAACCTGTAAGGAGCCATCAGCAAGGACAAATTCGTGGTGCCAGCGATTATCAGCAAACCAAAGAAGTCCCGCACGCTGAGCACTACTGCTGGCGTCTGTAAAAACGGTGAGGGCAGCAACAGGACTGGACCGTAACATCAGAGCTTTCTCAAGGGCAGCATAGTAGCAAAACCGATGTGGGGAAAATGGCTGCTAAACTGACCGGCATAATCCAAGGTGGCAAGTACAAATGAAAGGTGAGTAACAAGCAACTGAGTCACGGTAGCATCATCAAAGGGCAAATAAATCATGTGCGGATCCATGCCCGCAATGGCTAACAAACGCTGTCGGGCCACTCGAATAAGATGAGCGACTGCATCAAGTCGCGTGGTCACGGTGGTGGCATAATGCGAGGGCGGAAAATCCACTCAATGCCCACAAGTGGATCTAAAAGGGCTTCATGCCACTGAAAAAGCAGGGCCGTCAGGGAAATATCCGTGGACAAAATGGCCAAAAAAACAGGTAAATCCGGATAAATGCGTCTGGAGTACCACGTGGCTAACTTATTTGCAATGGTTTGCAGGGCAACATGATGTTCAGCTTGAAGAGAGCGAGGCTCATCCGGGGCACGACCACCCTTAAGCAAGGAAAGAAAGGGTGCAAGATCCTCATTTGTAATACCACAGAGACCGCGAATCCACTGCAGGTCACCCACAAAACATTGCACATCATGTAAATTATGAATATCCAGTTGAAGGGTTAAGTTCTGTGGCCGCACAATCGAATCGGTTATCTCCATACCAAGATACCGATACGGGGCTTGCTGTTGAATCTTTCTGGGGCAATGACCAAACCAGCCTTTAGTAACACAGAGTCAATCTCAACAATGGCTGCTTCCATTGAAAGGTGGGCGCTGGTAAACAAAAGATCATCCATGTAATGATAAATAATCCAGTCAGGATGTGCCGCTCGCAGGGGCGCTATGGCCCAAGCAACATACAACTGACAAATGGTAGGAGAATTTTTCATACCTTGTGGCAGAACAGTCCATTGATACCGCTTGACAGGTTCAGCCTTATTAACAGAAGGCACGGAAAAGGCAAACTTCTCTCGGTCCGCAGGATGCAAAGCAATGGTAAAAAAGCAATCCTTGAGATCAATAACAAGCAAGGGCCATCCATGCGGAAGCATAGTAGGTGTGGGCAGCCCAGGTTGGAGGGCGCCCATGTCCTTCATCACAGCATTAACAGCTCGCAGATCTTGTAACAAACGCCAGCGCCCAGGTTTTTTGGGTATGGTAAAAATAGGAGTATTCCAGGGGCTAAGGGAAGGTTCAAGATGACCCTTAGCCAGTTGTTCCTGCACAAGTTCATGTACTCGGGCGAGCTTGTCTTTGTGCAACGGCCACTGAGCGACCCAGACCAGTGTGGTGGTTGTCCATTCCAGCTGTAGGATCGGCCGCCCCTCAATGGCCGCTAGGCAAAAGGTGAATTCTGCAACACAACGCCCCAATGACTTAAGCAATCTCGACCTAATAACCAGATCGGAGCCTGCATCACGTCGGGGTCACCATTTGTTGCGTCGCACGGCGGACCTGGACAAAGCTCAACAGTCAATTTGATTGGAAGCAGAGTCATTTATTTCTCTCCAGCATACATCTTTATACTCTTGAAGCAGGCAAGCAAGCAGTTGCTAATTGGTTAACAAAATACACACAAGCACTGCTATAACTTCATAGGGTAACATCATCCTAGACAACTTCTAATTTATTATCCTATTATACCTGCTAGAGAGAAGTTAGCCAAGGCCAACTTCTCATAACAAAACTCACAACCTAATTAACCCAACCTGAAAACCTAAACATCTCAGGCTTCCCACACTATCTCCTAAAAACCTAAACATCTTAGCTTCCCACACTACCAGCTGCCAAGCTAGCAAAATATTCCCAACATAGGTGCTTCACTACACAATGATTCTGTTCTCACTGAATTGTCACTTCCAATTGCTCAGACCAGCTCCCCCAGCACACTCCTGGCTGTGCATTAGTGTAAGTGTGTCCATGGCTGAACAACAAGAGTTCCTGCCCATTTCCCTTCCGGCTGGAGCATGATTAGAGTGTGTTTGTGGTTAACGACATTGCTATAGATTGTTGTTCAGTCCCCACACTGACAATTCAGACCGTCCCGTTCCTATTCGAATCTGCACCAGATCATGCCAATAGCCGGAGTCAGGATTTCTCTGGGGCACTGAAATGTTTCAGGGGGTTGGTGCATGAACTCAGCCTTGCATCCATCCCTGATGTTTCATGGACTAACAACAGCAGCGTAACGAAAGAGCTGATCCAATATCTCACTGTCAGAGGTGAAGGTGGCCTCGTCCCGTCTGCATGACCATTGCCATTGCAGGAGAGAAGGTTTCAGTGGAATCGAATGCCCTGGCTCAAACAAGAGACACAGGGAGGTTTTGCTATTCATGGATCTGTGAACAGGAAATTGTGTCTGTGTGTGAAATTGAGGAGGGAAATGAAACGTCCCCATGGTGGCCCAATGCCCTAAGGAATGTGGGCGATGGACTCCGGCTGGGAAATGATTTTACAGGATCAATGTATTGCCCTGATTAAAAGCTATGGCTAAAAGGCAGCCACTGTTGTTAGTACCTGAACCTGTGTAGGGACACCCGAGTGGGTATCAAGTCCATTGCCTTAACCAGGGGTAGTCAATTATTTTATCAAAATTCAAATTTCTTGGTCAAGGCATAGTCAATGTATAGACGCCAGAGAAAATAATACACTGATAATAAGAAGAAGAATATAGAAATATTTTGCAGTCACTATGGGCATAACTATGATAATTGTTTTGTGTTTCACTCTTTATATATGGCACCTCCTTCCTTCCCTTTAGACTTCTAGTTTACCAAGGGTAAAACTAAACATCTCTTCAGATACCAGATACCATTCCTGCTAGCTACATGGGGATTTGATGTAGCTGCTTTCAATCCTCTGGCTCTGCCAGGATAAGTAACATTTCAGGCGGTCACTGAACTGAAGGAGGGAGATCATTTTTTGACATGTTACGCCTCCTCTTAAAGGTGTTTGTCTGGCTGCCTCGGTTCCCAGGTCTCTTCTGAGGGAAGAAAGTTTCTGTGCAAAATACCAAAACTTTTAACAGAGCGGAGGGAAAGGCAACGGCCACATGATGAGGCCAATATGTACCACAACATGATTTTTATATGGGATGACTCTGAACACTGACTGATCTGCACTCTCTTGTGTTTGAAGAGATGTTGAGTTTTGCATTTGGGAACCTATAAGGCTGAAGCAATGTTATGGATAGTGACACTGCGATTGAAGGGTTATTTAAGGTTGTAAAAATTGTTAAAAACACTGAGCTTAAACTTGAACGGCCTGTTATTAAAGGCTGGTTTCCCCACGTTGGTTCCATAAGCTCTGCTAGAAAGGCCCTGGGTTCTCTCCTGCCTCGCTGGGAACTAGAGGGAATCGTCCCCTGCTGCCCTTGGCTCCAGGCTGATTTTTCTGGGGAGGGGGCGTGGAATTGATTTGTTTGCTGTTGAGAAGGGAGCCAGGCCAGTTCTCAGGGAACAAGAACTCCCAGCATCTGCCCAGCCCAGCCCAGGCTGCTGCCCTGTCCCAGCCTCTGTTCCCTGGGGCCCTGCGTGTTTGACTCTAGAGCAGGCCGGGAGCAGCAGCTGAGGCAGAGGACACCTGGGCTGGGCAGATAGGAGGGAGTTTAGCAAGTGGAAATGGTAAAACCGCAGTGAAGTATTACCTTGGACTCGACGGGATTTCTCCATTGGTCTGTCTGCTTTGGGGCAGGGACAATGACACGTCCTGCTGCATTCATCATTTCAAAGGGGGGTTTAGGATTTTCATTCTCAGACACGGTGCACAAAGCAGGACTCAACCCAGGGTGCAAACGAAATGAGCCACTCACAGGTTCTGGCAGCCACAATGAGCCTTTGGTGCAAGAGCTCAGACCTGCCCCTGTCCCAGAGGGAGGGGGGTGTCTACAAGGGGCTTGGACCACTGATCTATCAGCACCTAACTCCCAAACTTTCAGTAACTCTATCATCAGTGCCCGTAAGTGTAATTTAAACCATGAGAAAAACCACCCAAGGCTAGACCAAAGGCCCATCTAGCTCTGAATCTTGTCCTCTGATAGTAGCCAATACCAGGTGCCCCCAAAGCCACCACTGGGAGTTGAACCCAGGATCACCTGTTTACAAGGGGGGTGCTTTAGCCAACTAAGCCATGGTGCCTGCCTGAGTGTAAGACCTAGTGTCTGCCCACACCTGACTCCCTGCCATCTCCACCAGGCCCTGACAAGCTTTCCTTGTGTTTGGATTCTGCAAAGCAGAGGAGCAGGTGACGTTTTCCTTGCAAGCTGTGTGTGTGAGTGAATCTTTGGCCAGGTCTGCTCTACAAAGTTGTTTCAGCAGAAATATATTGCTCAGGTGTGTGAAGAACACACAACGCTCCCTCGGTCGGCAGCTTGGTGTGGCTGGTGTACACACTGCAATGCCACGTCTGGCAACAAAACTGCCCTGTTTTGGTGACAAAATAAAACCACTTTGATGAGAGGCCTAGAGCTTTTTGCAGCAAACTTACAATGACAGAGTGCCAGTGTAAATGCTGCTGGTCATTAAATCACCATAACTGGCCTCCGCCAGTATCCCACAATGCCCGCCGTGAACTCACCTGCCCTGCATTCCTGCTAAAGAGGCTGGGCCCCTCCCCTTTCCTAGCTCCAGGAAGTTCTGGTAGCTGAGCCTGCTGCTCTGCTCCGGCAGCCAGGAGCAAATCACGGCCGTGGAATGCTGCTCTCCGGCCCTGCGAACACAGAGCAGGGGGCGGGAACTTCCATACATGGGGGGGCCACCAGCATCTGAACTGTGACACCCCATGACACCCCTTCCCTTGAGGAGGCTCTTACCTTCTAAACAGGGACGGCTGTTTTCTAGTAAAATCACTAAAAGGGAAGGAGAAAACTGGAAAGAGGTTCCTCCTGGCGCTCACGTCCGTGAACCCGAATACTCTCTCAGTCCTCAAAGAGAGACCTGGAGAAGGAGACTTGCTGGAGCAAAGCCACAGGGGTCTCTGAGGTTTCCCTGGCCCCTCGCCCCTGTCCTGCCTGGCTGATGTCAGCATCTCTCTGTGAGGTCACCACCTCCCCACCACCTTGGACCAATAGTCTGAGGTCCTGCAAAAGGCCTTTGTGATGTCACTGCCGCACCCCTCCCTCGCTGTGCCAATGTCCTGCCCCTGGCCAGGTACTTTGGAGGTTTGAGCTACTCCCTGTGGATCACCCCACTCAAGGAGCGTTCGTTCTAGGCAGCAAGCCGGCTAGACAGGGAAACATCAGATGCTGCTCCCAGTGCTACACTCAGTTTTTCAGAAATTAGTCGACTTTATGGCCAGAAGAGACCATTAGAGCATCTAATCTGACCCCCTGCATATCACAGGCCTCCTGTAGGACACAAGAGGTACTTTGGGGGCAAAGACATTCCAGAAAGGCATCTAGTCTTCATGAAATGACATCAAGAGATGGAGAATCCACCACTTTCCTTGGTAGCTTGTTCCTGTGGTGAATCATCCTCGCTGTTGACTATGTTGTAATATGAATTTGTCTCTTTTCACCTTCCAGCCATTGGGTCTTGTTATGCCTTTCTCTGCTAGATTAAAGAGCCCTTTAATACCCAATCTTTTCTCTCCATTAAGGCACTTCAACACTTCAATGAAGTCACCTTTCTATCTTTTGATAAGCTAAACAGATTGAGCTCTTTCAATAGCTCACTAGAAGGCATTTTTCTCCAGCCCTCAGAACATTTGGTGGCTTTTTGCTGCCTCAGCTCCAATTTCACAACATCTTTTTCAAACGAGGACACCAAAACTGGAGGCAGTATTCCAATATCTGTTCTGTCCCTATTTCAAACTTGTGCTCTGCTTCCAGGGAACACCCCAGCCAGACAAGTTGGTGTCAGATCTGCCTCGCCTGCTTGATGGCCCACTAAGGACCATCAGCTATACAATCGACCCATTGAGAGAAGGCAGAAACGCCTTGTGACTCAGCAAGGTCTGCAGGGACCTGCCTATGGACAGAACTCTAAGGTTTTTCTATGCCACGTGCTGGACAGAGTGTCCTTGGGACAAAGAAAGCAAAGACCACATGGCAAGAGACTATAAAAGGCTGATTCCTCATCTCCATCTTGTCTCCATTACTGCTTCATACCTCTGGAGAGACTTTGCTACAAACTGAAGCTCTGTACAAAGGACTGAATGACCCATCCCAGCTGTGGATGGACTCCAGAGACTTGATTTGAACCTGCAGTTTATTCCATCACTGCTACAAGCCTGAACCAAGAACTTTGCCATTACTGGATGTAACTGATGCCTTTAACAATTTTAACTCTCATCCATATTTCTTACTTTTTATGAATAAACCTTTAGATTTTAGATGCTAAAGGATTTGCAAGAGCGTGATTTGTGGGTAAAATCTGACTCGTCTATTGACCTGCATCTGCGGCTTGGTCCTTTGGGGTCCGTTGAGAGAACGTTTTTTCTTTTACTGGGGTATAGGTTTTCATAACCATTCATCCCCATAAGGAGTGGTGCTAGTGGTGATACAAGGGAACTGGAATAGCTGACGGAATTGGTTCTATGATGTCCGATTGGCCAGTGGGGTAAAACCAAAGTCCTCTCTGCATGGCTGGTGTGACGTGCTTTAATAGTAAAGGGCACCCAGCCTCGGGCTGTGACTGCCCTGCTCCAAGCAATTTGTCCTGAATTGATACTCTCAGCAGTGTCCCGCCAGTGGTCGCACTGTTACAGGGGTCATCCGGGATTACAGCTGGGAACTCTCCGAAGCTCAGGATGCGCTTCCTCAGCTAGGGGAAGTACGTAACCCACACACCCCCAGGGTGTGGTGGGGTGTCCCAGCTAGTGGCACCGAGATCACTTAGAGGGAGCAATAAAACATGTCTTCTATACAGCCCTCGCTAACAGCCAGGTGGCTTTTAGTTCATGCTGTAGAGGCCCCCACACTAAGCTCCAGAGGTCCCCGGTTCAATCCCGCCCACCACCGCGTCACCAACCTGGATCTGTCAGAATAACAGAGGCAGCTGCCACCCCAAGGAGACAGCTGCCATGCCACATCCGGCTGAGAAGAGGTACCAAGCAGCGAGTTGACACCCTTCAGAGCTTCCTGTGATAAACTGTGAGCTTAGGACAATAGTGGGATGGTGAGAACTGTTGCCCTCAGAGTGGCCTGGGTCAGAGCCCATGGGAGGTCTTGGGCTCCCCCCCACGCCATCTGCTGCATCCTTCCCCAAAAGGGCCAAAACCTGACCAAGAGGCAACATTCCCATGAGCAAAGGCCATCACGAGGCATCTGTCTTTGAAAGTTTGCAGAGGATGCGGGAGCAGAAAGGGGAGAGAGGATGAGGTTGGCTCTTGGGAAGAGGGAGCCTTATGGGAATATCATGTTTACCATCAACCCAATGATCAGATCATTGATGCCTAGAATCTTCCCGGACATGCTGTAATTGATTGGATCTAGGTTTTAAAATGGGTACCACATTTGCAGATGGAGAAATGTCAGCGAGTTGAGTGGAAGGCCATTGCAAGCTCAGCTAATTAGGCAATGTGGCTTATGCCCCATCTAACAAGGTCCTTAAACAATAGCTCCCAGTTTTCATTCACATTGTTCTGTTTAGTGTTTTTCTCCAAAACACTTTTACTAAACCTTTGGGTCAGCTTTGGAAAGTTGGCCCTTTCAGCGCACCAAATATAAGTATTGCTGGTGGGGACTGCCCTCTATTGGTCACAAGAACGGCCATACTGGATCAGACCAATGGTCCAGCCAGCTCAGAATCCTGTCCTCCCACAGTGGCCAATGCAAGGTGCCCGCGAGGGAATCGACAGAACAAGGAATCATCAAGCGATCCATCCCCATTCCCAGATTCTGGCAAACAGAGGCTGAGGACAGTTCAAGGGCATGTTTCTTTATCCCTGCCCATCCTGGGTAATAGCCAATGATGGACCCATCCTCCATCAACTTATCTAGTTCTTTGGTGGACCCTGTTATAGTCTTGGCCCTCACAACATCCTCTGGCAAAGTTTCCCCAAGTTGACTGTGTGTTGGGTGAAGAAATACTTCCTTTGGTTTGTTTTAAACCTGATGCCTATTCATTTCATCGGGTGGCCCTAGTTCTTGTGTTATGAGGAGTAAATAGCACTTCCTTACAGATCCAGACTAACACAGCTACCCCTCTGATACTTCCTTATTTACTTTCTCCAAACCCATCATCATTTTATAGACCTCTATCCTAGCCCCCCCCTTCGTCATCTCTTTTCCAAGCTGAAAACTCCCCTCAGTCTTATTAATCTCACCTCACATGGAAGCTGTTCCATACCCCAATCATTTTGGTTGCCCTTTTCTGTGCCTTTCCCAATTCAGATATATCTTTTTGAGACGAGGGACCAGCTCCAGTATTCAAGATGTGGGCATAACACAGATTTATAGACAGGCAATATTATATTTCTGTCTCACTAGCCATCCCTTTCCTAAGGACTTCCCAACATTTTGTTCACTTTTTTGACTGCCAATGCACATTGAGTAGATGCTTTCAGAGAAGTATCCACAGTGACTCCAAGACCGCTTTCTTAAGTTGTAAGAGCTAATTTATACCCCATCAGTTTAGCTGTAGAATTGGGATCATGTTTTCCCATGTGCATTACTTTGCATTGATCCACATTGAATTTCATCTGCCTTTTTGCTGCCCAGTCACTCAGTTTGGTGAGATCCCTTTGTCACATTTTGCACTCTCTTTTGGACGTAACTAAATTGAGTTGGTTTGTATCATCTGCAAATGTTGCCACCTCACTGTTTACCCCTTTTTCCAGATCACTGAGGAGTATGTTGAGCAGTGCTGGTCCCAGTACAGACCCCAGGGGGACACCACTATTTACCTCCCTCCATTCTGAAAATCAGACCCTTTCTTTCTTGCCTTTGAACCAGTTACCTATCCCAGAGAGGACCTTCCATCTTATCCCATTTTGCTTCAGAGCCTTTGGGGAGAGACCTTCTCAAAGGTTTTCTGAAAATCTAAGTATACTATATCCACGGGATCACCTTTATCCACATGCTTGTTGACTCCCTCAAAGAATTATAGTTGATTTGTGAGGCATGATTTTCCTTTACAAAAACCATGTTCATTCTTCCCCAATGTAAGCGGGGGCAGACTCACCCAACGGCGCCTCCTGCTGGTCATCTTGGGAATTAGCTCTCCAGGCATCAGAGCACCCTCTGCAGGCCGGTGATCTGCCTTACCTCAGCTGGCCCCCGTCCCTCCCAGGACCCCAGTGCCCCTTTTACCCTGGCAGTACCCCCTGGCAGTAGCCCCACAGTTCTGGGTCTCCCCCTCCCAGGGGACCCCACCCACTATCCCCACTTCACCTCAGTCTTGGCTACTGCCCAGTCTCCATCCAGCCCCCGTTCACTGGGGCAGACTGCAGTGTGAGCCACTCACCACAGGCAAAGGGGTTTGGACCTGCCGCCTCTGCTTCCCCCTGGGCTGCCCCATTGCAGCCCTGCACCTATTCAGCCTATAGTGAGGCCTGCAGCCTGGGGCTTTCCAGGCCAGAGCTCCCAGCTCCTCTGGCCCTTCCCCAGCCCTGCTCCCACTCTAGGTGTCTTGCTTGGGTCCCTGCAGCCAGGCCCTTCTCTCACTACAAGCAGAGGGAGACTGACTGGGCTCCTGGCTCACAGCCTCTTCTAGGGGCCAGCTGGGCCTGACTGGGGCATGGCCACAGCTGAGCCTGCTTCCCCCAGTCAGCCCAGGCTCCTTGCCCCAGCCCTCTCCTGGGCGCTTCAAGCCCCGCAGGGCAGGAGCAGGGGACCACCCGCTACACCCAGCAAATTCTGTTCACCGATGGGTCTAATCATTGGGCTCTACAATTCCACCCAATTTGCCCTAGTACTGACGTTAGACTTAGTGGCCTGTAATTGCCAACTGCGTCTCTGGAGCCTTTTCATACACTGCTCCAGCCAGGGACTAAAGGCCGCCCCAGACTTTCCCTTTCTCCCTTCTGGGAAATCAAGTTCAAGTTCTACAAGGAGCTAAAGAAGCCTCAAACCTGCATCTGAATTAATGTCGCTTTTCTCACTGCCTGACACAAACAAATGTCATTTCAATCCCAGGTGAGTCCACTTCAGTCATTCCTCAGCCCCATTCCCTCACCCTCCTGCCTTAGCTTAGGGCATTGCGCCACCCTGTGAGCATTTCATGTCCCTCCTCAGTTTCACATACAGACACAATTTCCTTTGCCGTTCAACGAACAGCAAAACCTTTCTGTGTCTCTAGTCTGAGCCAGGGCATTCAATTCCATTGAAACCTTTGCTCCTGCAATGGCAACGGTCAGACAGAGGACGTGACCCTTCGGCCCTGAGAGTGAAATACTCACTCTCCTTTTTCTTCAAGCTGCTGTTGTTAGTCCATAAAACATGTATCATGGAATAAAAAGCTGCATTTACTCCAGGGTGAGGAAAGAAAGGAGCCACCAACTCCCCGAAAAATCTCTGTGCCCCAGAGAGAACCTGCCCCTGCTGTTGGAATCACTGATGTGCTTCAGCTACAATGGGGAGAGCATCTGCTCTCAGGGGGTTATAGCTCAGTGGTAGCGTGTTTGACTGCAGATCAAGTGGTCCCTGCTTCAAATCCAAGTGCCCTCTAATAAGCCTCTTATTTTTTTTTTATTTTTGAAAAAAGGGAAAATATTTTGATTTCCATTCTCCATTATGTTCAGAAGCTCCACTATATGGGGATGCTTGAAATGAATGTAACACTCAACATTTCACTGTCCAAATGCATAAAAATCTAGCAAACCTGTCCATCAGCTGAAATCAGTTCCAATCCTCTAAGTGTCTAGTTTATGTTTTCATCAATTAAACAAAGGGATCAAATGAATGTACATTTGCAGATCCCTCTTCTCCAGGCTGTGCTGTGCAGAAGAACAAGAACCACATCCAGTTGGGGTTCAGGAGTCTGACGAGCAAAGGCAACTTGGTGCGGGCTAAAGTCACCAGCACTTTGGCTCCTTCCCATTCAACCAGCAGTTGGGCCCCCAGGACAAGGCATGAGAAGAAGACAGTGGCTGTGAGCAGGAAAATAGCCACCAAGAAGCTGGCTAAAGCTGTCAAGATCCCCAGGTAGGTCACCATGCCCATGTCTAGAATGTACTGACTGCAGCAGGGACCAAAAAGGCAGAGAAAAGCCCTCAAAAGTTCTAAGCTGCCAAGCCCCAGAAGGTGATCAAAATCCTACCTAAAATCAAGACAGGATAAGGCTAATGTCACCTCCAAAGCCAGGGCTAAGAAGGTAACACTGAGAAAGAAGTGGCGAGATTTCCATTGGGATGACTCCTGCTCCCCAATGGCTCTGTTATGAATCACCATGGACCACCCCGAGAGATCAAAGTCCTGCAGGACAAACAGCCCCATGGCCAGTATAATGAAGTGGTGGCAGTGGGGGGAAGTGCTGTGTTTTGTGTAACACCTGCCAGGTGGGTGATGCACTGACAGGGCAGCTGCCCATGAGCTCATTCTCTTCCATCTGCTTCTGCTGTTATTTCAGAGCCGGCACTAGCGGGAGTGTGTCCCTGTCACTTCACCAGCTGTAGAACAGGCTCTGTCTGCAGCCCAGCTCTGATTAATCCCACTTTTAATGTATTCCTACGCGATACTTTCCCATTTCTCTGCCTCATTCTAACATTCCGGTCAGAGACTGAATATGGGGAGGGATGGACTAATTTGTGTGACATTCGGTAAGTTGCCATCGTATGTGACTGAAACCTCTGCTGGAGGTGGGCAGGAGCCTGTTACACACACAAAATAGCTAAGCTTGACTAAACTACCTGCTACACATTCAAACCCTCCTGTACACACAAAACAGAAGTTGGGGCTCTGAGAAATGGCAACTTTCCTTTAACACAGATCATTGTTTTCTGTACTTCCAGAGGCACTGAAATAGCAGCTGTTTAAAGGTAATGTGCTTCTACTTCATGATCAGCAGCAGAGCCTCTGTAAATTTACCACCCGTAGAGTTGATTGTTTCTAACTGCAGGGTTAGCCAGACCATTCAGTAACATTATCGCTCTGTCTACAAAGCCTTTGGTTAGTGATGAATCATGAGACTTATCCTCCCTGCTCTAATTCCACTGTGTCATAGGTTTGTTCCCCACTTTGAACTTTAGCGTCCACAAGATGGGGACCTGCATGGACTCCTCTAAACTAAAATCCTAGTTTAGATCTGGTAAAGCTGCCACCAGCCAAGTTTTTAGCGTCTGGCACACTTCCTGTTCCCCAAACTTTCCTGGGAACACAGATCCAAACTCCTTGAATCTTAACACAAAGAGGATTCCCTATCCCCCTTCCCTTCCCCTCCCCTAGTCCTTGGGAGAGATACCTTGATTCAAGCTTATTGAATCAAAGAAAGAGGGATTCACTTTTTTCCCCCTCCTCTTCCCCTGAAAATCCAAACAAGGGGAAAAAATCAATCAAGTTCTAAAAAGAAAAGATTTTATTAAAAGAGAGAAAGTAAGTACACTATCTCTGTAACACCAGGATGAAAAATATACAGGGTCTAGCTTATCAACCTGGAGAGGCTTTCCCCCTCCCCTTCTTTCTCAGAATAATCAAAGTAACAGCAAACAGAAATAAAGATATTTCTTCAGCAAACATACAATTGCAAATGTAGAAATTAATTATAAGACTAAACCGCCTTTCTAATACTTCAGGAAAACTTGGAGAACTTGGAGATATGTCTGGCCTCTCTTAGATCCAAAAAGAGAACGGCAACCCCAACAAAGAACACAAAGACTTCCCTCCCCAGAGATTTGAAATTCTCTTATCCCTTGATTGGTCCTCTGGTCAGGTGTTCATCAGGTTACTGAGCTTGTTAACCCTTTACAGGTAAAAGAGACCTTAACCCTTAACTATCTGTTTATGACACACTGACTCCAGTGCTCTTTTCCCAGTTCTGGTTCCAAGAAAATAAACAAATTAAAACAACCTTCAGAACATGCTGTGGGAAAGTGGAAATAATTCAGTTTCTTCTGTGTCTTGTGTGTGTCTATTTGCTTTGTGTGTGTGACCGGTGGGGCTTTTTGTTTGCTCCTGGCAGGTTCAACCCTGTCAGATTTCTCTGTGGGGAGGGGCCAGAGAAAACAGACACCCTGGCCTTCCAGGTTGGGATTAGGCAAAGGAATAACAACCCTGTCCCAGAAAAAACAAAAAATGTTACAGAAAAAGTGGTAGGAACAGTGCTAGAGAAACTGGTAAATAATCACAATGCCCAGGCTTGAAGTAATCGGAAACACAGAATTCAAAAAGCAAAGCTCAGGGGTTATTGGGGGTTTATTCTCTGAGCTTAGCCATGTGCTATAGCACAGGGAGCACTTTGGGACGTCTCCCATCCCACAACAGGGGAAAGGAAAAAGATTCTTAGGCTCTAGCACGGATTGAAGGAGGATGGTGATGGGGAATAAGGGAATCCCTCTGTCTTACCCTAACTACGTCTGTTGTTACAATGGGTGAAATGACATTTTTCCCTATCCCTGCCCTGTTCCCAGGGGCGGCTCTAGAAATCAGGCTGCCCCAAGCAGCGCGGTGCGCTGCGCCGCCTTCCGGTCGCGGCAGGTCCCCTCTTCCCGCGGCTCCGGTTGAGCTCCCGCAGGGAGGCCTGCGGCAGATCAACCGGAGCCCGGGAGGAGCGGACCTGCCGCAGGCATGAGTGCGGCGGGTGCCGTGGTCCCGCGGCTCCGGTTGAGCTCCCGCAGGCATCCCTGCGGGAGCTCAACCGAGCCGCGGAAGAGACCCGCCGCAGTCATGCCTGCGGCAGGTCCACGAGCCAAATGCCGCCCCGGGAAAGGAGCCCACGCCTGCTTGGCGCGCTGGTGTCTAGAGCCGCCCCTGCCTGTTCCTGCTCTTTGTTATAGTTCAATATATTTTAAGTGTGGAAAACGATAATAAAAATATCTGCTCCCCAGCACAACCTGAAGCAACATCAGAGCAACTGGGAATGAAACAATTTGTTCCCCAAGGGAGAACTCGATGACTAACAGTTGCTGTGAAATGGGGGAACAGTATAACCGTGATGCTCAGGGTTTGTTTAGACTAGGGAAAGTGATGGAGTTTAGGTCAGGTCAAGGGGAAAGCTAATGCCAACCCCTGCACCTGGGCTGCATCTGCACTACAAATGTTTACATTAAGATCACTAACTTGAGCAGCCAACGCCATGTACAGCCCTAGTGGATGTCAGGCTCAGGTAGTTTTTGCCTCAGTGTAGCTTGTTGGGATCAAACCTCTCCCCCACCTGGAGCTGATGAACATTCCTGGCCGGAGGGACACACACTCCTTCGACTCAAAGGAAAGGAGTTGATAGAAAAGATCACAGGACTGACCCCAAAGAAGGGTGAGCTGCAAAAGGCAGAAGAAGGCAACTGATCTGGTGGAGCTGAGAGACCTTGGTGAAGATGGTGCAAAAATCACTATGTGGGAATTAGCAAATGTAATTAAAAAAACAAAACTTTGGCCAGCCCTAGTCAAGGGATTTATTACAGTTCTCTCTCATGTGGATGTTGTGATGTCTAATAAGGTGTGAGCTCTGAATGAAGCTTTTCCCACACTCAGAGCACGTGTAGGGCATCTCCCCAGTGTGGATTCTCTGATGTGTAATAAGGTTTGAGCGCCGATTGAAGCTTTTCCCGCACTCAGAGCACGTGTAGAGCGTCTCCCCTGTGTGGATTCTCTGATGTGTGATAAGGTGAGAGCTCAGCCTGAAGCTTTTCCCGCACTCAGAGCATGTGTAGGGCTTCTCCCCAGTGTGGATTCTCTGATGTGTAATAAGGTTTGAGCGCTGATTGAAGCTTTTCCCGCACTCCGAGCATGTGTAGGGCATCTCCCTTGTGTGGATTCTCTGATGTGTGATAAGGTTTGAGCTCTGCTTGAAGCTTTTCCCGCACTCAGAGCACGTGTAGGGCATCTCCCCTGTGTGGATTCTCTCATGGCTGATAAGGTCAGAGCTCAGCCTGAAGCTTTTCCTGCACTCAGAGCATGTGTAGGGCTTCTCCCCAGTGTGGATTCTCTGATGTGTAATAAGGTTTGAGCGCTGATTGAAGCTTTTCCCGCACTCCGAGCATGTGTAGGGCATCTCCCGAGTGTGGATTCTCTGATGTGTGATAAGGTTTGAGCTCTGCTTGAAGCTTTTCCCGCACTCAGAGCACGTGTAGGGCATCTCCCCTGTGTGGATTCTCTCATGGCTGATAAGGTCAGAGCTCAGCCTGAAGCTTTTCCTGCACTCAGAGCACGTGTAGGGCTTCTCCCCAGTGTGGATTCTCTGATGTGTAATAAGGTTTGAGCGCCGATTGAAGCTTTTCCCACAGTCAGAGCATGTATAGGGTGTCTCCCCAGTGTGGATTCTCTGATGTGTGATAAGGGCAGAGCGCCGATTGAAGCTTTTCCCACACTCAGAGCATGTGTAGGGTGTCTCCCCAGTGTGGATTCTCTCATGTCTGATCAGGTGTGAGCTCCGCCCGAAGCTTTTCCCGCACTCAGAGCAGGTGTAGGACGTCTCCCCAGTGTGGATTCTCTGATGTGCAATAAGGTTTGAGCGCCGATTGAAGCTTTTCCCGCACTCATGGCACATGTAGCGTCTCTCTTCCATGTTGATTCTGTTGCGTGGAATAAGGGCTGAGTGGCTACTGTAGTTTTCCTCTGGCCTCTGCTGAGTCTCACAGGCTTTTGTGTTTTCTGGGAGTGCACAACTCCTGGAAACATTCCCTTTGGATCTTCCTGATAACAGCCAATGTGGATCTACTTGCACAGTGTCTTCCTGCTGGGGTTTCTCCTCCTCGTTTTCACTCACCAGCCCATCGCCGGATGGGAGACAGAGAGAATCCAGACATAGGTCACTCCCTGTGCCTGAGAAAAAGGAAATGTCAGAGAGAGGAATGAAAAAAGGGATGAACAAACCAAAATATATGTGGGAGAGATCAAACCTATCAGGTGCGGATTTTCCCCAAAGCCTTCCACAGAGAAGAGAGGAAGGCATCAGTTCTGGGTCCTCATTGCACCATAATTCTCAGGGGAAAGTGAGATCGGGGAGGGACCCGCTGCCAGTTGTCAGTCAGAATAGGAGGGAAGCCATGAGTGACATCTGCCATAATGATTCCACATCTGCAGGGAACAATCCTGAACTTGAAGAGCTCACAGGGTCTTTGTAGGGCATCCCAAATGTTTCCTGCATTCCTAAGCAGTTGTTGAGTTGTTTAACCAAGTCCTCACCTGTGACGGCAGCTCTCGGGACCACTTCTTTTTCAGAGCCCTGGAGGTCCGGGACCCACGGTTCTTCCCCTCGTTCCAGCTGCGAGATCACAGCAGGTTTGGAAATTGGAAACCCTACTGCAGGCAAAGAAAACAAGGGAGGTCAGTGGAATTTGTGGGATACTTGTCACAAAGAATATTCCATAGTTTTAACCCCATCTCATTTTTAGGCAGTAACATCTGTAGCCCTCAGGATTCATCTGCTTGCCTGCATCAATATCTCTTTTCTTATAAGTACAGTATTGTGATAGGTTTATTAATTCATATTAAAAATATATTTGGCTGTAATGCAAGAAACCTACAGGCCAAAAACCTGCATTTTAAGTTAAAGCAAAGTTAGCATAGCTATATCCTGTGCCCTTTCATCCAGAAAAGGAACTGTTTTTCCTATACCCAAATAAAGTGCCTACGCTTAGGTCTAAGACTCTTTACCTAGACCAACAGACAATGAAGAATAGCAAAGGGGATTTTTCAAAGTTGTACTCACAGGCTTAACAAGTACCCCACAAGTGCGCAGATACCTGCCATCCATACACACATACATACTAGCCTATGGAATAAGCGTACCCTATCATTTCTATGGGGGAAGACTGAAATTTGGGCATAAAAGGAAGGATTTCCGGCATTTATTTCCAAAAAAAGAGGTAACCTACCTCGCTATAAAAAGAGGTAACATATCTCTTTTTACCCGCACCTTGACCTCCTCCTCCTTCTCTAAGCTTCACCATCTTCAACTACGTATTCATGCTATCCATCTACGACAGCTATTAACCAGTAATAGGCCACACTTATTTTCTTTTCAAACTTTAAGTTCAAAACTTTATTTTAATTTGTGTATTAGATTATTTAGTTGAGCTAAAAAGTAAATTCCAAAGTAGCTTTGAGAGCTCTTTACATTAGTTTCCCTTGCAAGAGCTGTGAAACCACAACCGCCAGAGGTGAGGCCAACACCAGTTTATCAAAACAGGGTGTGAATATTAACCAAAAGTTTGCAGCACATAATATTGTATCATCATATGCATCTCCTGAATAACAGTAATACAATTGTAACTCTGTAATTCTACCTGTTTTACAATTTACTTACTATTTCATTGAGTATAATAAAAAGTCGTTACGACTATATCTGTCTCACTGTGAGCTTCCTGTCATACCCCCGAAGGTCCCTTTATCAATTCTGTGGAACCTGATTCGAAACACGAACTTTTATCTTCTGATCAAACAAATTGGTGAGCCTAAACCCATATTAATTAATATAAATGATTAATTATTATTATTAATTAATTAAAATAATTACAATACACATTAAATTAAGTTGATAAATCAAATCAACATTACTCTCACACCCCAAATAAGGCTACGCATCCCAAGGCCATCTTCCTTGGCTCAAAGTGGCAGGAGAGTTACTATTATAACAAATCATATTCACTACCTTAGTGCCTAAGGACCAACTAACAGTGGGCCCCCATTGTGCTAGGCAAAGTGCAAACAGAGAACAGTAGATGGCCCGTGCCCTGAAGAATTTATAATCTAAATCAGGGATAGGAAACCTGCGGCAGCGAGCTGATTTTCAGTGGCACTCACACTGCCTGGGTCCGAGGGGGGACTCTGCATTTTAATTTAATTGTAATTTAAAATTAAGCTTCTTAAACATTTTAAAAACCTTATTTACTTTACATACAACAATAGTTTAGTTCTATATTATAGACTTATAGAAAGAGACCTTCTAAAAACGTTAAAATGTGTTACTGGCACACGGAACCTTAAATTAGAGTGAATAAATGAAGACTCGGCACAGCACTGCTGAAAGGTTGCTGACCCCTGATCTAAATAGACAAGACAGACACAGAACGGGGGAAGGGCTAGAACCCACTGTTAGAATAGACATATTCAGGCCTGCCTGTAAAGCCTATAGTTTAAGAACTTAGGGGTATTTTTATCACTTTGTCTTTATACCCCTGTCACTAGCTAAGAATCAAAATCTCAGTCTGCCTGTGTCTGGGCCTTCTCTCACTAGGATAGGCTGAGGCCTTGTTCTTAGGCTAAGGCCTTTGGCTAAACAGCAGGGGCTGCCATAAGCTGGGAAACATAGCGTCACATCCTCACATTTCAGTGTGACTGGTTTGGGATAAGGTGCTATTAGGCTGTTAGGAAGTCAATCCTGTCCTGACAGTGCCCATCACCAGCAGATAAAGAAACAGATCTTAAGATGGTTAAAGAAAACTTACTTTGACAGCAGCTGGTCTGGCAATAAATCCCTTATCAATGGTTGTGGTTATGAAACCCTCATTTCTGTATTGTTTTATCTTTATCGCCACCACTTTTACCTTGTTAATCAGTCTGGTTCTCTAATTGTTTCTGTCTGCTGCATCATTAATTTTTCTAGGTGTAAGTTCATTAGGGTAGTGGAACATGCTTGCTTGGAAATAACCCCAATAAACATCGCATTATCTGTGCTTCAGATTTCTGGTCTTTTGCTGCTTGCTGTCTGCGTGACAAGAACCAGGGAAGTGGGAGGGTGAAGGGAAAACCCTCTAACAAACGGACATGACCTGATACCCAAGAGGTAAGCCTTTAAGGAAGGTTTTAATACACTTTGGAACGGATCAGGGATTCCCATGAGGACTGAGAGGGAGCGATGGTAAACACGCATTTAGATCCTTTTCTTGTTTTATATCTTTTCCCCATAAGGCTGAACCTTTGGCACTGTCATGGATCCATAGGATCTGTGCAATGCCCTGGCTTTTAAACCGTCCTTGGGAGGTGCCTCTTGAGTGCACTACACCCCCAAGGGGTCCCACTCTTCCTCAAGGACAGGCCATTTAGCTTCAGCACCTGAGAATGAGCCACTTCCTCGGTGTCCTTCCTCCACACTCCCCTCCACTTCTTCCCATTACTCTCAGCCAGCACCACCTCCCGGCACCTTGGGAGCTTCTTGTGTTCCCTCCTCATCTCTCACAACCTCATCCCTCCCTGCTGCTTCTTAGCTCTAACCCTGCACACACCCTCCCCATATCTGGGCACCCCAGAATTACCTATTCCCCCTTCTCCGCCCCCCCCACAGCTCTGTTCTCCCTTCATTCGTGGGGTCCTGAATGACAACATTATACGCTCTCCTATCAAAAGAGGAGCTCATTTGACTGTCACACAAGCCAGGCAAGAGTCACACACCTATTTACTCAATTTAGAATTCTACAGGAGGTATATTTTCCTCTTAAAATGAGGAATACGCATGAAAGCTACAGTTATGAATGTAGCCAATAAGGATACATTAAGTGCAATTTTTAAATGACTGACGGCACAAAAAAGGCACATGTCCAAAAATGATACTAGTGGGTGGGAGATAAGGCAAAAAACAGGGGGGCAAGGAAACTTGTCAAAACTTGTATGACAAATAAAGGTATAAAGTTATTACTACTCAGGTTCTTTAGAGACCTCACAGCTTCTAATAACCCAGGGGACAGGACTCCTTACCCAGCGAGGTCACCGTCTCATAGTTCTCCTGCATGACATCCCTGTAGAGGGCTCTCTGAGCGGGGTCCAGCAGAGCCCCCTCTTCCCTGGTGAAATACACAGCCACTTCCTCGAAGGTCACCGGCCCCTGAAAGAGCAAGAGTCCAACACTCAGTACCTGCTGTCCCACTCACAACCCCACTATTCACAGAACAGCAGCACCAGGGAAATGGAAGCTCCAGGAGGCACATGTTAACAGAGTCCCACCCCACCTTGCCTAGAACAGCCAGGAGGCATCAGAGGGCGGAAAGAGAGAACCTTTGTGTCTCCCAGCTGACAGACGGAGGCAGGGTCATCACATTTATCACATACCCACTAGCCAGAGCTTAATATAGGAGATGGGGCTGTCTCTGGACCCTGCTGGTGGCTCCCTGGTAGGAATCCCAACACTCTCCAAATAAAATATATGGAAGAAAGGGGAAGTCAACAGTAAAGAATAGAAGTTAGAAAGTCAGAATTGTAGAAAGTTGGCAAGGGAAGCTATCAGAAATCAGTGACCAATTAATGAAAATAAGAAGGTAGTTTTTAAAAAGTATATTAAGTACAAACTTAATCCCTAACAATGGTAGTGGTAAATTACTAGATGGAAATGGCAGAATTATGAAAATAATGCAGAAGAGGTAAAAGTGTTCAATAAATATTTCTCTCCTGGATTTGGAGATGTAAGTCATATAAGACATTGACGCTGACAGTCTTTCCAGCCCAACAATAACTCACGAGGATGTTGAACAGCAGCTATTACAGTTAGACATGTTTAAATAAGCAGGTCCAGATAACTTGTATCCAAGAGTTTTGAAAGACCTGGTGGAGGAGTGTGGAGGACTGTTAATGGTGATTTCAATTAGGACTTGGAACACTGGGGAAATTCCAGAAGACTGGACTAAAGCTAATGCTGTGCCAATATTTTAAAAGGGTAAAAGAAATGACCCAGCTAATTACAAGAGTGTTAGTCTGATACTGGGCAAGATAATGGAGCAGCGAATATGGATTTAATTAATAAAGAATTAAAGGAGGGTAATATAATTAATACCAATTAACAAAGGTTCAGAGACAACAGATCCAATCAAACTAACGGGATATCCTTATTGCATGAGATCAAAAGTTTGGGTGCAGCTAATAGTAATGATGTAATATACCTAAACTTCTGTAAGGCGTATGACTTGGTTCAGCACAACATTTTGACTAGAAAACTAGAAAGATACAAAATAAACACAACATACATTAAATAGATTAAAAACTATGATTGTAAATGGGGAACCATGGTCGAGTGGATTTCTTTCTAGGGGGTTCCCACAAGGATTGGATCTTGGCCCTGTGCTATTTAACATTCTTATCAATGACCTGGAAGAGAATATAAAATCGTCACTGATAACGTTTCCAGTTGCCACAAAGATCGGGGTTGGTGGTAACTAATGAAGTGTCAGTAGGTTCAGGCTTCAGCACTGGGAGTCTGGGAAGTTTTCCCAGTTCTGGCTAGAGGGTTATTTCCTGTTCCACAAAGATTGGAAGTTCCATTACCAACACCTGTGCCTTGAAATTAGGCCCTGACACTACACCCCACATTCAGCATAGTGGTATGATTATGAAATGATTAGGACATAATTATGATGCATTTTGTGCAAGACGCATCATATGTTCAGTGTCATTGGAAAAGTTAGTATTTGCTGAATAAGATTGTCCTATTTCTGTGCATGTATCATATTCGTATCTGATGTTATGGATATTGACTCTGTATCTGTCTTTCAAATGTGCTTACTCTGGGTAACATCCACAATGAGCCTTTCAGGTACAACAAAGAAGCCAGACAGTGTTCATGGCTCATCAACAAAGACAATGGACCGTGGAAGAGCTTAGCCTTCCTGGGAATGTTTCAGCCAGCCTATGAGTCATGGCTACTATGACTCACCAGGCCATGGTAGGGCCTGTGACCAGACCACAGGATACTAAACTCCATTTTGGTACCTCTATTTTTCCACAAACTGGACTGGGAACTGAGTTTGGAACAAATGGTTCCTGCCATATGGAAAAGCTACATAAGGTGGGGTGTGACATCATCTCTTGTCCTCATTCCGCACACAAGAAAACTCCTGGAAACACCCGAGGAACAAAGACTGAACTGGGGGATATGCTGGTCCCAGGGGAAAGGGATTTCTAGCTTGTGTATGGAAACTTGGTGGACTGCTTCTATCATCAGTCAGGGTGAGAATTTGCTAATTCAAATTCTATCCAGATAGTATGTTAGGCTTAGTTTGAGTTTTTGGTTATTTAAGTAATCTGCTTTGATCTGTTTGCTACCACTTACAGCTGGGAAATTGGCTTCTGTCTTCTATCTGTCCTTGAGTGGCTTAGGTAAAGCACTCAGGTAGCTTAGTTAGATGCATGGTGCCACCTGCTGTCATGTTGGGTGATAACAGGCCCTGGAGAGCCTGGCTGAATCTCCAGCAAAGTAGCGTGAGAAGGGCCAGCCCAGCTTGAGGGTTAGAGGGCACAGCGGTTCCCAGAAGCTCCCCAGACTGCACCCCGGGGTGACAACCCATCACACTCTAGAGTACACAAGTCTCAGCAGGTTTGTCACATCCTGTCCCCTCCCATTCCACACCCTAGATAGTTCCTGCCTCCCACCCTCCTATACATTTACTGCTCCTCTCCCTCCAAGCAGAACCCACCACCAGCTCCCTGAGAATCCCTTACCTGAGCCAGCTCCACTGCAGCCATTTCCTTCCCCCTGGGAGGAGGGGATGATTTGGGGCGAAACGTGGACGTTATTCTGTAGCCTGCCAGGGCGAGAAGGGCAATGTGAGAGAATTCAGACAGGGTTTCTGTCCTTTCCACATGTCGAGTCCCCAGCATTTTCCCTGGTAATGGACATTCCCGGTTCTGCCACACTGTGAAGCACAGAGTGACCTTATTCCAGTACAGGCCTAGCCCCTCCCACCAGGCTGTAACCCTCTGACACATGGGAAACCCTCCCAGTAGCTCTGTTACACTTATCAAGTTTGTGGACGATACCAAACTGGGAGGGGTTGCAAGTGCTTTGGAGGATAGAATTAAAATTCAAAATTATCTGGACAAACAGGAGAAATGGTCTGAAGTAAACAGGATGAAATTCAATAAGGACAAACCCAAAGTACTCCACTTAGGAAGGAACAATCAGTTGCACACATACAAGACAGGAAATGACTGCCCAGGAAGGAGCACTGCAGAAACGGATCTGGGAGTCACAGTGGATCACAAGCTAAATATGAGTCAACAGTGTTACACTGTTGCAAAAAAAGCAAGTATAATTCTGATCTGTATTAGCAGCAGTATTGTAAGCAAGACACGAGAAGTAATTCTTCCACTCTACTCCACACTGATTAGGTCTCAACTGGAGTATTGTGTTCAGTTCTGGGTGCCACATTTCAGGAAAG
Source organism: Mauremys reevesii (assembly GCF_016161935.1). NCBI lineage: Eukaryota > Metazoa > Chordata > Testudines > Geoemydidae > Mauremys > Mauremys reevesii. The sequence goes on along the minus strand of NC_052636.1, from coordinate 12,268,279 downwards.
ATGTGAACAAATTGGAGAAAGTCCAGAGAAGAGCAACAAAAATGATTAAAGGTCTAGAGAACATGACCTATGAGGAAGACTGAAAAAACTGTGTTTGCTTAGTCTGGAGAAGATATGATCAGCTTTCAAGTACATAAAATTTTGTTTCAAGGAGGAGGGAGAAACATTGTTCTTCTTAACCTCTGAGATGGAAGAAAACTGGGGAAGACTCAGAGGGGATGATCACAGTTTTCTAGTACATAAAAGGTTGTTACAAAGATGCCGGAGAAAAATTGTTCTTCTTAACCTCTGAGGACAGGACAAAAATCAATGGGCTTAAATTGCAGCAAGGAAGGTTTAGGTTGGACATTAGGAAAAACTCCCTAACTGGCAGAGTGGTTAAGCACTGGAATAAATTGCCTAGGGAGGTTGTGGAATCTCCATCATTGGGGATTTTTAACAGCAGGCTGGACAAACACCTCCAGGGATGGTCTAGATTAGGGGTGGCCAACATGTGGCTCTTTAGAATTTAATATGCGGCTCCTTGTATAGGCACCAACTCCGGGGTTGGAGCTACAGGCACCAACTTTCCAGTGTGCTGGGTGTGCTCACTACTCAGCTACAGGCCCTGCCCCCAGTCCACCCCTTCCCACTCCCTTTCCTGAGCCTCCATTCCTGCAATGCCCTTGCTCCATTCCCCCCCACCGAGTGTCTTGCATAGTGTGAAGAGCTGATCGGGAGGTGCGAGGAGGGAGGGGGAGGTTCTGATTAGTGTGGCTTCCCATGGGTGGGAGGCGCTGGGAGCAGGGGGTGGGAGCTGATGGGGGGCTGCTGACGTATTACTGTGATTCTTTGCCAATGTACATTGGTAAACTCTGGCTCCTTCTCAGGCTCAGGTTGGCCACTCCTGGTCTAGATAATACTTCGTCCTGCCTTGAGGGCAGGGGACTGGACTAGCTACCTCTCGAGGTCCCTTCCAGTTCTGTGATTCTATGAACCAAAGGCCAGAGACGAGCAGAATCCAAGGAGTCACTCTGGGGATTCTCCCTGTCACTGTCCCCAAGGCAGCTCTCTCAGGTTAACTAAGTTGTTTGATGCTCCAGCCTTTATCCAGTCTCTCCTGGCAGTGCCCCTTTCCTGGGCTGGGCCTAGTTTTAGCTTTTGGGAAGCATGACCCCGGGGGCTCTGAGACTGGGCCTTCTTGCCTCAGCACATCTTGTTCCTTTCTGTGGCTCCCCAGCGAGTCCCAATGAGTAGATACTCCTCATACAGACTGTGAACATGAGAATGTGTTTAGACTTCATTGAACGCTTGTGAGTTGCTGCCTGGGTTAACATCTGACTAGTTGCATTGTGAGCCTCTGTGGCTCTGTAAATCACCACACAGGAGAGAGACTTTACCTAGGTGAAGTGCTGACTGGCAACCGAATGCATTACACTCTGCCTGGCAGGAAAGGTCCATCCACACCAGAGACACTATTACGGGATATTAACGAACACACAAAACTGTTGTTGTGCTCTTGATTTCCCATTAGCTGAGTTTCCAGCTCACAGCACATGCCAGGAAGGGGATGAAAAACCCCATACAGAGGGAACTGATGATCTGTATGCTGCTTGGACTCTGGGGGGAAAAGTTTCTAGGCATAAGCACGAGATCCCCAGCTGCCTAGCCGGGGTTAGTCCTAAAGAATATGTAGAGCTTGCTTATTATAGAAGCTTCTATTACCTTTGAAATCTAAGACTGCAACTCGTCTGCATCTATAGGATTACCTGCTTTAACTTTGTCAACAACTCTTGTTTCCTTTTAAATAAGTCTTAATACAGGTTGTGACAGGACTGGCTACAAGTGTTGTCTTTGTTGGGAGATCTAAGAGTCATTTGACCTAAGGAAGTGACTGGTCCTTTGGGACTGGCAGTAACCTGAACATTGCTGTGATTAGTGGGGTAAGGCAGTGGTTCTCAACCAGGGGTCTGGGGCCCCCTGGGGGGCCGTGAGCAGCTTTCAGGGGGCTGCCAAGCAAGGCCGGCATTAGACTCGCTGAGGCCCAGGGCAGAAAGCTGAAGTCCCAGCGCATGGAGCTGAAGTCCAGACAGGGCCGGCTTTAGGAAGTGCGGGGCCCAATTCAAACAGTTTCGAAAGGGCCCCGGCAGGGATGACCCCAAAAAATGTAAACAAGCACGTGGGGCTTGTACTCACCGGGCGGTGCTCCAAGTCTTCGGTGGCACTTCGGGGGCGGGTCCTTCACTCGCTCCAGGTCTTCGGCAGCACTGAAGGACCCGCCGCCGAAGTGCCGCCGAAGACCCAGAGCAAGTGAAGGACCCACCCCTGAAGTGCTGCCAGGTGAGTAAAAATTAAAAAGTTGTCTCTATCCAGGGAAGAGATTCTCACTGGATGCGGGGCCCTCTTAGGCGCTGGGCCCGATTCGGTGGAATTGGCCTGAAGCCAGCCCTGAGCCCCACCACCAGGGCTGAAGCCAAAGCCTAAGCAATATAGCTTTGTGAAGGCCCCTGTGGCGTGGGGCCGCAGGCAGTTGCCCTGCTTGCTGCCCCTAACGCCAGCCCTGGCTGTTATATGCAGAAAACCAGTTATTGTGGCCCACATGGGCAGTGGAGTTTTTATAGCCGGGGGGGGGTGGGGCTCGGCTCAGAAAGATATATGGGATCACCCAAGGGGACTGTCTGTGTTTACACTGGATTCTTGGTTGGTGAAATCTCCATATAGACCTCACGCCCAATTTGGGGTTTGTTCCCTGCTTCTTACCAGTCTGCCCGAGGCTGGTGCTCGTGCTCTCGAGTCACTGGGGACAGCGTTACAGAGAGAGGGGCTGTGACTTCCCCACGGTCACTGAACAGGTCTGTGACGGAGCCAGGAACAGACCCTGTTAGCTCCAGAGCCCCGTCACCGCAGCTTGGAAAGGTCCCCGAGCACACTGTATTAGGCTGCAGGAAGAGGTGTGCAGGGACTGCAGCTGAGCTGCCCTGCCAAGACAGCCTGTGCATCCCTGGACAAACCACCTCGCTGGGGGGTGTCCCCTGGGTCAGGAGAAGTCAGTGTCCAGCCCTGTGGGGCTGCGCTCCTGGCTCATACCTCCAGCACTCACTGCTGCCCCTCCTTCCCAGCTGCACTGTTCAGCCAGCCCCAGGCATCTGTGAGGTCACTTCCCCCCACCCCCACCTCAAACCGTCAAACTGGGACATGGTGCACCAGTGCCAATCAGAGTGCACTAGTGTAACTTCTGCCTACACTAAGGGTTTGCACCAGTGCCTAAAACACCAGGGTGGCAGAGACCTTCAGAAACAGCAGTACGGTGGCACTAGAACCTATTTCTAGCTCGGTCACGGACAGCCTGGGTGACCTTGGACACGTCAATGTTTCTCCTCCAAACTTCAGTCTCTTTACCCAGCTGCCACTCACTGGGGTCTCCTCTCTCTCAGAGCTGCTCACCACGACAGTCTGTGTGGGTGTCCCCAGAGCTAAGGCAGGTCAGCTCGGGAATAGTCTTACAAGGGGGGCTGGGGAGTCTCTTTCCCTGGAAGTTTTTAAGAACAAGTAGGACAAAGCTCTGTCAGAGATAATCTACAGATACTTGGTCCTGCCTCAGCAGAGAGAGCTGGACTTGATGACATCTTGAGGTCCTATCTAGCCCTGCAGTTCTATGATGTGATGCAATATATACACATATAAAAACACAACATACAAAATAAAACCCACCACAACATAATGTCAGGCAATTCGGGGAGAAAAAACACAACCTACACTCCACAGCATAGAATGACAATACAAAGGAGAAGAAAGCAACACGATGCAAACGATGACATCCTAGGACAAAAGTACACAATGGAAAATAGCTCAACTCAAACCGACACAGCACAGGCACCAAACAAGCTGAGGCAAAACAATGCACCATAAAACTGCTGCACAACATGGTGCGATCACAGTTCCAAATGGCACCATGCAAAACAGCTCAGCGTAGAACAGGACACAGCACAAAGAGAATTATTTCAGTGTAGGCCTGGAAGGGATCTTGAGAGGGCGTCTACTCCAGCCCCCTGTGCTGAGGCAGGACCAAGTATCCCTAGACATTCCCAGACTGGTGTATCTCTAACCTGGTCTTAAAAACCTCCAGTGAAGGAAATTCCACAGCCTCCTTTGGAAGCCAATGCAAGGCAAACACAGACCAAAACAACGCTGCACACACACACGCTGGGCTTGGGGTTAAGGGGAGAGGAAAGAATTCAAACAATCTGGGTTCAGTTCCCAGTTTTGCCCCAAATTCTCCATGCAAACTTGTTCGACACCGGCGGCTGGCCCGTGCCCGCTGACTTGGGCTCACACAGCTCAGGCTGTGGGGCTGTTTAATTGTGGTGTCTATGGTCCAGCTGGGGCTGCAGCCCAAGGTCTGGCCCCCTCCCACCTCGCAGGGTCCTACAGCCTGGCCCCAGCCCGAGCCCAGACATCTACACTGCAATTAAACAGCCCCTTGGCCTGAGCCCTGTGAGCCTGAGTCACCTGGCCTGGGCCAGCTGGGGGTTTTTAATGGCAGGGTAGAGATACCCTTGGTGTCTGTTCAGCACCTGTCACAATGGGAACCCTGATCTTGGTCAGTGTCTGTGCAGAGCCCTGCACAACAGGGGCCTTATCTCAGTTGGGGACTCTGCAACTCCCGGCATTACAGGATCCCAGATTTTGTTTAGGCCCCTGCAGCAACTGGCAAAATGTGGGAGCAGGATCTCTGTCAGGGTCTGTGCAGTGCCCAGTACAGTGGTGGGGCGGGATCTTCATTAGGGTCAGTGCAGTGCCAGACTCAACGGGGACACAGATCTCAGTCGAGGTCTCTGAAGTGCCCAGCACAATGGAGGCAGCGGTTTGGGTGCATGATCGTTCGCTGCCTGGCACAAGGAGGCGCGATCTCGGTCCAGGTCTCAGTTTTACCTGGCACAACAGTGGGGTCTGATCTCACCTGGGGTCTCTTCAGCGCCTGGCAGAACAGGGCCCAGATCTCAGTTGGGGTCTCTGCACCGCTTGGCAGTACAATAAGAGCCCTGATCTCAGTCACACACCTGGAGAGAAAAGGGGGGAGATTTTTGAACATTAGATATCAGTATTTCAGAACTGAGGAGAAAATGGGGCACAAACTAAATATTGGCCAATATAAGAGAGAAGCACCAACCTCTGGGAGATTGTGTGTCACCATTTAAAGGCTCGAGAGAAAAGATGGGAAATTTGAGGGATTATACAAGGATATTAAATCAACAACAGAACGGGACGGATTCTTCTTGCCCCACACTCACATGGCCGGCAGGGATCCCTGGGTGATGTCTTTTCACAGGGGACAGGAGTGGGGCTGGAGTGAAAGTCACTATCAGTGGGAGGGGCTGGCAGTGGGGTCTGGGAATGTGACTAGCAGGTGATGGGGTGGGGGCTGCTGGGTTGGGCAGGTTGGGGAGGAAGTAGCTGGACTGGGAAACCTGGGGCTGGGCCGTCTCCATGCGGGACACTTGCTCCTCCCTCCCCTTCCTGGCCCTTCCCAGGCCCCGTTGCCAGCAGAGAGTGGCCCCAGCCCAGCCCAGAGGTGTCCCTGTCTCAGGGCCCCCAGTCTCTGCCCAGTCACCCTCTGCCCAGCTCAGGAATCACTCAGGGAACCATTTCCCACCCGCAAGGACAAATCCCTGCAGGTGGAAATGGGGAAACCCCAAACCTGAGACCTGAACTGGCCACTGGCGAAGGGAGAGAAAATGGGGCACGATCGGGGAACATGGAACTTCTCAGGGGTTTGTGGGGTTACCCTGGGTGCTGCTCGTGGCTATCTAGGAGAAAGGGGGCAGGACGGAGAGGAGGGGGTCCCCACAGGAGGGCAGCGGTAAATCCGAGGATCTCAGCCCCACCCTTTATCTCCTGCTCCTCGGGGTCACCTGCCCCCGTCCGGGCTGCACAGACATTTCCCGCCCCCCAGCCCGGTCTCACCCCCCAGCCCCGCCCGGCCCCACGCAGGGACCCCAGCGGGGCCGGGCTCCTCCGACCGGCACCCCCCGCGGGGCCCCAGGGCACAGCCTGGCTGGGCCCGGGGGGGGGGCCCTGGGCTCTTGCGGGGCAGCAGCTCCGAGCCCCTGCGGGTGCTGCCTCCCCCCCAGGGAGCAGATCCTGGCGCTGCGAGATGCCGGGTCCCCCCCGGGCACTGGGGCAGAGTCACCGCCCGGCCCCGCCCCGCCCCCGGGGCTCGCTCCGGGGCCTGGAGGCTGCAGCTCCGCAGCGGGGCGGGCGGAGCCCGGCGTGGCTCCAGCGGGGCAGGGCCCGGGCCGGGCACGGGGGGGTTAATGAAGGGCTCTCCCGCCGCGATCTGCGCGTGCCCAGAGCTCCAACGGCACCAACCCTTCTCCGGCCGGGAGAGGCTCCAACGGCCCCGCGCGAGCCAGGCAGAGCCGCAGGGGCCCGCGCGCGTTTGCAACTCGGCTTGGTCTCTCCCCCCAATGTCACTTCCGGTCCAGGGAGAGTCAGGAACTACATCTCCCAGCCTGCCCCGGGGCGCTTCCGCCCTCTCCAGCCCAGGTAAGGGAGGTCCCTGGGTCCAGCCAGACCCTCCCCACACCGCTCATCCTTTCCTCCGGCCCCGCCCCCTCTCCCAGCCGGTGCCTCTTAGACCCCCCCCGCCCGTTCCCGGGGAGTGGCAGAGTGGGGGGGCTTGTGACCCCCACGTAATAACCGCCCCCCCACAGCCCAACCCCCAGCCCTGACCCCGCCCCCGGCAGCAGCGTGTCCGCCCCACGCGTGTTCCCGGCCCCACCGTGCTGCCCCGCGGGCTGCAGGGCTGGAGCAGCCCCCGCGCCGCGCTCCCGGCCCCGCCATAGTCCCCCTGCCGGGCCGGGAGGGTGGGAAGGGCGGCTCCTCCCGGCCTGGCCCCGCCCCCGGGCCCCACGCAGGGGGTGGGACCCGCGGGGACCTGCTTCAGCCCGGAGGGGGCAGGAGAGGGGTGGGGGCTCCCCAGGAGAAAAGCGGGGGCGGGGCTGGTGCAGCAGCTCCCCGCCCCCAGCCCCTGCATTGGGTGTCAGCTGGATCCCAGCCCCGGCAGCCCACCCCGGCGAGCGCTGCAGCCCGGGGGAGAGGCGGGGTTGCCAGGGCACGGGAAGGGGCTGGAGCGGCTGGGAACGCGGGAGAGGGCGGGTTGCAGGAACGGGGGTGTTGGGGGCACAGGAAGGGGCTGGAGCCCCTGGGAGCGGGGGGGGGGTTTGAAGGGCACAGGAAGGGGCTGGAGCAGCTGGGAGCCGGGGGTGCAGGGCACAGGAAGGGCTGGAGCACCTGGGAGCGGGGGTTGAAGGGCACAGGAAGGGGCTGGAGAAGCTGGGAGCCGGGGTTGCAGGGCACAGGATGGGGCTGGAGCAGCTGGGAGCCGGGGTTGCAGGGCACAGGAAGGGGCTGGAGCGGCGGGTGGGGTGGTGGGGAGGATTGCAGGGCACAGGAAAGCATTAACCCCTCCGTGCCCGGCCGGGGTGGGGGCTTCTCCGGCTGCAGTGGAGCCAGCTCAGGTAGGGGTAATTGGGGGTTGCTGGTGGGTTCCTGCTTGCGGGAGGGGCAGGAAATACTGAAGAGGTGGCAACTTCTGGGGAGTTAGGGCTGGAGGGGCAGGGAATACCCTGGGTGAGAAAGGAGGGGGACAGAGTGTGACAAACCTGCTGGGACTTGTTAACTGGGCCTAGATCCTCAGAACAAACACTTGGGTGGTGGGGGAGAAAATTCCCTAATTTGTGAAACAGGAAATAGAGAAACCAACCCCCTGGGCAGGGCTGGGAAAACTGACCAGACTCCCAGTGCTGAATCCAGGGGCTGGTGTGACATGGAAAGGGGGCACCCACCAGGGAGGTGTAGGGAAGATGTCCCAGCCCCTCACATCCAGCAGCTGGCAGTGGGGAGGGTGTTGGGTTCCCCACCATGGGGTTGTATCAGCCTCTGGCTAGTAGGTGTGTGATGGATCTGCTGGGAGAGACAAGGGGTCGCTCTTTGTTCTCTCACCGTGATGCCCCCTAGCTGCTCTCAGGACTGGGGGGCACAACTTTTCTAAACTGAACCAACAGTTCCTGCAGTTTTCAAAAGAGGAGAAAAGCAAAATCTGTGATTTCACACGAACAGTGACTGATAAGTGGATAGAAAGTTACCACAGTGACAGGGCCTGTGACTGGGGAATGCCGGGCAGTGCTTGGAGCCAGGACTCTGACACGAGTTGATCAGAGAGAAGAATCATGGTTAGTAGAAGTTCCCACAGCCAGGGTCCCACCAGATATTCCCTGGGACGCAGCCCCCAGAGTCCCCAGCCAGGGACCCCAGATACTCCTCAAAGCCCCACCGGCCAGGGAATCCCCACCAGCCCATGACTGTCAGGTTGGGAATCCCAAAGGGTTCCCCCCACCAAGAGCCCCCAGCAGCCAGGGACCCCCCCCAAAAGGGACCCCCACTGGGAACTCAGTTCTTCACTGCCTGTCTAGGACCCCCTCCCCACTACCAGGATCTGCCCTGCTGTTTGTCTGGGACCCCCTCCTCCACCCAGCAGGACCCGCTGATGCTGTTCAGTGGGACCCTCACTCTGCTTCCTGGCATCCCCTGACCTAGAGCTGGGGACCCCCAGTTCTGTTCATTGGGTATGGCAGCGATCCCAGGAGCCAGCTGGGGAAGCCCAGACAGAGCCCTGGCACAGCACCAGGCTCCTCTAACCCCTGTCCCGCCTCCCCAAGAGACGCCCACCCCAGCTGTTCTGCAGCCACCAGGCCCCCAGCGATACTCACCTCCAGGACCCATAGCCTCAGGGCTGGGCACATCACACCCACCCCCTGAAACCCCAAATCTCCAGAACCCACCAACCTCACTAGGGTACCCCCTGCCCAGCCACCCCGAGGCGTCCCCACCACAATCCCCTTCAGCTGCTATCTCCCACACAGCCCCACCCCCACCCAGCAACACTGTTACCTCACAGTGCCTGAGAAGTGGATAGAAAGTGACCACCGCCCCCTGCTGGCCAGTCACAGGGGCAGAGGGAGCCCTGGGGGATGTCTCTTGAACTGGAGTATGGAAGGCCTGGAGGGCAAGAAAGGTAAGAAACTTCCATGGCCTGTCACTAGCAAATGACGACCACCATGGATCCACCCCAGAAGTGGCTGCATCTTAGCACTGCGGGAAGCAACCCCTCCTGAAGAGCATTTGTCATGGGATTTGGGAAACTTCTGGACCCACACTGCACTCAGAGAGACCTCCTCATCCCGTGCCAGCTGGAGAAAAGGATTCAGCCAACTCTCCTGTTATCAGCTGGGAAACACTGATCCCCAAACATGGGGAGGCCTCTGAATTTGATGGGTATTAAATATCTGGCTGGTCTCTTTCTTCGGCAAACATTTTAACAGAGATAAAGGAGGAAGAAATGATTTTCAAAGGAGACGGGAAAGATGATCTCTGGGCAATTTAACCCCCTGCAACAACCAGGATGGAGAATGACTCAGGGCAACAGGTTCCCTTGAAGGAAGAAGTTGCTGGGATTTAGAGACATCGGGAACAGCCCCAAACCGGAGAGGATTTTTAATTGACATTTGATGATGACATAGAAAGAGGGAAAACCTGAGATTTGAGATCAGTGTTCAGAAATGAAAAAGAAAGGGTGGAAATCAGAGGGACTTTTGGATCCATTTTTGTAAATTAGTGAAAGGAAAGTGGAACATCAGAGGGATTTTATATCAGTTGTTGATATGAGGTAAAATCTGAGTGTAGTTCACATCAATATTTGATAAACGAATAAAGAGGAAATGGACAACATAAGGACACATTTTGTATCCATAGTCAAGAATCTGAGAAAAGGTGTAAATCTGAGATTTATTTTTTTTAGTAATTTATAAATAGAGACAAAGAAAAACTCAGGGCATAGTCACTTAGAAATAGACAAGTTGAGAGAAAGTGGGGCAAATTTTTAGGGTATTTTATATGAATCTTTGAGATTTGCAGAGAATACATGTCACAAGGTAAGCAACTGATAACTCGTGTAGATGAATTAATTTTCTTGTTCCAATCAACACTCCTGAGGTGAATTTTGGGGAGGATATTGTGTGTCGAGCCAATGAAGAGTAATACATTTTTGTAACTCTCCTTTGTGCTGCCTAAAGTATTTCTTTCCACACAAATTAAAGCCCAATTGTAAGTAAAATATCTTGCTTATAAAAGGTGCCTGTTCCAGAATTCTCTTTCCTACAGGGCTACGGTGCTCTGATTCCTGACCTCTCTCTGAGTGTTACTGGTGTGTGATGCTCACAATACTTCAGAAGAAAAGTTCTCTTATTGATGAGTGTCATTTGCATGAATAAAAAGTTACTGATTTCCTCAAATCACACAGAATAAAACCCACCACAACATAACGTCACGTCAGGCAATTCAGGGAAAAACACCAACCCCCACACACGGGGGGGGGCAGGTGTTGATCAGGGATAAGATCTGAGCGGTTCCCACCAGGGTCTGACGGGTGGGGGGGGAAGCGGTGCCGCCCCGCGGGACCCGGGTACAGGGTCGATCCGGGCGGTGGCTCGCGCGGTCCCGTTACCGGGGCGGGGCCCCGCGCGCGGCCCGGTCCGGCGGCAGCAGCGAAGGCGGGAGAACGGGGCGGGGTTTGGGATGTTTTATATCCGGGTCTGAGCGTTGGGGGACAACGGGTCACAGACTCCGCACCCGGCAGCGGGGAGACAAACCCCCAGCGCGGGGGGTGGGACGGTGTGAGGGGCCCCGGGGGATTTACAGGACGCTCCAGCGCACGCGGGCAGTGACGGTTCCCCGTCACAGGGGCCGCGGGAGCCCGGGGAGGGGGCGGCAGTGGGGAGGGGCAGGTGCGAGACACGGACACACACTCACCTTCCCTTCCCCACCGCCATGGGGCCGCACCGGGACCCCCCGCCCCGCCCCAGCTCCCGGCCGTTTGGGAACAGGGGCCTCGGGCCGAGCCCCCGCTGCGCGCGCAGATCCGGGGGCCGGGCGGGGGCACCGGCTGTCTCGGTTCTGCCGCGTGTCAGCCCGGGGGCGGGTTCCCGGGGCCCAGGCACCGCCCCGCCTGCCCGAGCCCCGACCCCGCAGCGCCGCTCGGTCTGTGCCAGCGCTGCGGGGCGGCCCCTGCTCCGGCCGGGAGCCCGAGTGCGGGACACACCGGCCAGACCCCCGCCCCGGCTCTGCCTCCCGCCCCGGGACTGTGGGAAAGTGTCTGTGTCCGTGTGAAACCCCGCAGCCCTTCCCTGGTGCAGCGCCGAGCTGCCAACTCCCAGCCCGCGTGTCCCCATCCCCTGCCCCAGCTCAGAGCCTGCACCCTCACTCAACCTCCCCATAGCCTGCAACCCTCCTGCCCCCAACTCCCCTGAGCCCGCGTGTCCGCCCCTGCACCCCCATCCCCTGCCCCAGCTCAGAGCCTGCCCCCTCACTCAACCTCCCCATAGCCTGCAACCCCGCCCCAACTCCCCAGCCCGCGTGTCCACACCCCTGCACCCCATCCCTGCCCCAGCTCAGAGCCTGCACCCTCACTCAACCTCCCCATAGCCTGCAACCCTCCCGCCCCCAACTCCTCCCCAGCCCGCGTGTCCGCACCCCTGCACCCCATCCCCTGCCCCAGCTCAGAGCCTGCACCCTCACTCAACCTCCGCATAGCCTGCAACCCTCCCACCCCCAACTCCCGAGCCCATGTGTCCGCACCCCCTGCACCCCATCCCCTGCCCCAGCTCAGAGCCTGCACCCCTCACTCAACCTCCCCCTAGCCTGCAACCCTCCCGCCCCCCAACTCCCTCCCAGAGCCCGCATGTCTGCACCACCCCTGCACCCCATCCCTGCCCCAGCTCAGAGCCTGCACCCCTCACTCAACCTCCCCCTAGCCTGCAACCCTCCCGCCCCAACTCCCTGAGCCCATGTGTCTGCACTCCCCTGCCCCCATCCCCTGCCCCAGCTCAGAGCCTGCACCCCTCACTCAACCTCCCCATAGCCTGCAACTCTCCTGCCCCAACTCCTCCCAGAGCCCGCGTGTCCGCACTGAGCTACTCCCTGTGGATCACCCCACTCAAGGAGCGTTTGTTCTAGGCAGCAAGCCGGCTAGACAGGGAAACATCAGACGCTGCTCCCAATGCTACACTCAGTTTTTCAGAAATTAGTCGACTTCATGACCAGAAGAGACCATTGGAGCATCTAATCTGACCCCCTGCATATCACAGGCCTCCTGTAGGACACCATAGCTACTTTTGAGGCAAACACATTCCAGAAAGGCATCTAGTCTTCATGAAATGACATCAAGAGATGGAGAATCCACCACTTTCCTTGGTAGCTTGTTCCTGTGGTGAATCATCCTCGCTGTTGAATATTTGTGCCTTTGTTGTAATATGAATTTGTCTCTTTTCATCTTCCAGCCATTGGGTCTTGTTAGGCCTTTCTCTGCTCCATTAAAGAGGCCTTTAATACCCAATAATTTCTCTCCGTTAAGGCACTTCAACACTTCAATGAAGTCACCTTTCAATCTTCTTTTGATCAGCTAAACAGGTTGAGCTCTTTCCATAGCTCCCTAGAAGGCATTTTTCTCCGGCCCTCAGAACATTTGGTGGCTCTTTGCTGCCCCAGCTCCAATTTCACAACATCTTTTTCACATGAGGACACCAAAACTGGAGGCAGTATTCCAGTATCAGTCTCACTGATGCCGTGTCACCTCTTGTAATGTTATTGACATAATCTGTAACTGTATAGATCACCGTTGCGACCACGGTTCTATATTTGCAGCCAATATTGTAGAAAGGTTGTCGTGTAAGAGGTCTATGGAGTGGTTCTGATTGGCTGATTATAATGATGCTATCTCTAGATGTGTATCATTTTTGTAGTTGACGTTATGAATATTGGCTCTATGCTGCCTGTATTTCAAACTTGTGCTCTGCTTCAGGGAACACCCCAGACAAGTTGGTGTCAGTTCTGCCTAGAACGAACGCTCCTTTAGTGGGGTGATCCACAGGGAGTAGCTCAAACCTCCAAAGTGCCTGGCCAGGGGCAGGACATTAGCCCAGCGAGGGAGGGGTGTGGCAGTGACATCACAAAGGTCTTTTGCAGGACCTCAGCCTATTGGTCCAAGGTGGTGGGGAGGTGGTGACCTCACAGAGAGATGCTGACATCAGCCAGGCAGGAGAGGGGCGAAGGGCCAGGGAAACCTCAGAGACCCCTGTGGCTTTGCTCCAGCAAGTCTCCTTCTCCAGGTCTCTCTTTGAGGACTGAGAGAGTATTCGGGTTCACGGACGCGAGCGCCAGGAGGAACCTCTTTCGAGTTTTCTCCTTCCCTTGTAGTGATTTTACTAGAAAACAGCCGTCCCTGTTTAGAAGGTAAGAGCCTCCTAGAGGTTTGAAAGCTGTTCAGTCTGATCCAGCTGGTGAGAGTTGAATTCTAGGCATGGAAAACACGAGCTTAAGGAGGCCGAATTTTATTCTGAATTTTATTTGATCCCCACCAGCGACCTGGGCCATCCTTTGGGCTCTCTGGTGAGAACCCTCAGCCTCCCGTCCTCAGTCTCTACCCTGATTGGCTGAGCAGGGGGTTATTGACAGGGAGGAGACTCAGGTCCTTGTTGGTCTCTTTTAAGACCAAGGAAATAAGTCAGAACCAGTTCTATGTTTGACAAATTTTGCTGCTTCTCTACATTAATGGTCTCTGAGTTGTTCATGATTCTCTCTAACATTGCAGTTCTCCTCAAATACTTGCTGAATAATTCCTGTGCACTGCTGTTGGTCTGGAGCTCATCAGAGAGCACTTTATTCAGGTTATTCAATGTCTGAAATTCAAGATCCGATGGTTAGTTTGAAAATCAGAGCTCTTGGGTCCTATTCCCAACTCTGCCACTGACTGGCTGTGTGACCTCAGACAAGTCAATTCTTCTTTCTCACATGTAGCTTCTCCCTCTTTCAAGGAGGGATAATAATGATCCGCTCCTACCTACCTCACGGTAGGTGGAGGATGGGGATCCATTGGAGAGTGTCACTAGGAGTAGTGCATAATATGAGGTGTCCTATCACATTTACTCAGAGCAGATTATGACATAATAGAATAGCTGAAATACTCTATTTGATTTGGTTTTTTTTAATTTTGAAATTGTTAAGAGCAGCAACGACTTAGCTCAGACTGAAGCATCTTATCTAATGTTTGAGATCGAAGTGTCTCCTCTTTGTGTGTGACGAGACAATTTAATGCACGGTGACAAACAGGAGATGCTTTTGTTTTGCAACAAAATATTTTTGCAAAGAACTTTCATCCCACTTGTTATGATTTCGAGAAACAAACTGGTTTAGTCTGAATGGGATTTTCTGACAAACGGTTTCAATGAAATTTCCCCACCATCTCGATTCCTGGGCTCCATCCCTGCCTCTGGGGGTTTGCTGTTTGTTAGAACAGGAGTAAGGACTGGTGGCTTCTCTTTCTGGCTCTGCCACTGCCTTGCTGGCCCTTGGGTAGGTCACTTCCCTTCTCTGTGCCTCAGGCTCCTCCCCATCTGTCCAATGGGAACAGGGACAATTCTCCAGCTCTGGGCAGTCGTGAGCCTGAGTGAGAGAAGGGGCGATAAAGCCCTCTGTGAAGGATAAAGGGGAGTTTCTTGGTGTTTGCACCAAGGAATTCTAAAGTTTGCTAAAATGTCTAGTCTATGGAAACAAGAAATGGTCGGGGCCAAACTTTTTAACCACTGCTTTTTTTTAAAGCCCATTCAGGGATGTGAGTCTCTGTCTTTTAGGTACCTGGGGTTCTTTGCCAGCAGGAGAGAAGAGGTTCCTGCCTCCATTTTTGTGGCCTTAACAAACCATGTGTTGTGCCCCAGTTCTCGTCTGAGATCCCTGAAAAAGAACATCTTCCCATCCATGAACAAGACAGGACCTATCTTTCAAAGGGGAACAAAGAGACCCCTGGGACTTACAGACTAGCTAGCCTCACTTCCATAGCTAGAGAGATACTGGAATATATTCTTAAACAATCAGTTTTCCAGCAGCACCTACAGGATAATTTGGTTCTTAGGACGAGGGAGCATGGATTTGTCAAGAACAAATCATTCCAAACCAATCCTCTTTCCTTCTTTGGCAGGGTTCTGGGCCTAGTGGAGGTGGGTAAACAGTAGATGGGATCTATCTCGGGGTTACTAAGGCTTTTGACACAGTCCCGCAGGACATTCTCACAAGCAAATGAGGGAAATGCAGTCTAGATGCAATCAGTGTCATGTGGGTGCAGAGCTGGTTGAAAGCCCAGACTCCAAGGGCCCTTCTCCATGGTTGGCTGCCCAACGGAGAGGGTGCACCTAGTGGGTCCGGCAGGGATCAGTCCGGGGTCCAGTACTATTCAATAGTTTCATGAATGATTTGGAAAATGGAGTGAGAGCCTGCTTCTAAAATGTGCAAATGACACCAAGCACTTTGGAGCTCAGGATTGGAATTCAAAACACCCGTAATAAATTGGAGACTTGGTCTTCTTGAGCCAAACCCCATGGCTGGGCCTCTCTCTCTAGACTGGGCTGAAGTGAAACCCCAGAGCCAAACACTCCTCCTCCTGGGCAGTGCGCTCCGACCTTGAATGGTCAGATGCTGCTTAGCGCTGTCAGAGCAGCTCTGGCTGGGGGATTCTCCCAGCACTTTCCAATAGCGGGAAGGTACGAAATCCCCATTTGCCTGCTGGGGACGGAGCCCTAGAGGGGGGAGCAACTTGCCCAGAGTCCCACCGGAAAAGGAAAACAACCAGCAGTGGAACCAATAGGGGTGTCAGGATCTTGGAGGCGCTGTCACCCCACACTAGGGCGGTGTTATGCACCCCCTGCGCCTGGCTGAGTTTCTCCATCCCTTGGCAATAAGACAGCCTAGAACCCCAACCAGGGTTATTCTATCTGCTACCCAAGATCCATATACCTGGAAATCCTGGATGCCCCATCATCTCAGGCATTGGCACCCTGACAGCAGGATTGTCTGGCTATGTAGACGCTCCATCATCATTCCACACAAAGATGGACTACAAGCCGTCAGGAACAGTATCCCCGATAATGTCACAGCAAACCTGGAGGCTGAACTTTGTGACTTTGTCCTCACCCATAACTATTTCACATTTGGGGACAATGTGTACCTTCAAGTCAGCGGCACTGCTACGGGTACTCACATGGCCCCACACTATGCCAACGTTTTTATGGCTGACTTAGAACAACGCTTCCTCAGCTCTCATCCCCTAAGGCCCCTACTCTACTTGTGCTACACTGATGACATCTTCATCATCTGGTCCCATGGAAAAGAAAAGCCTTGAGGAATTCCACCATGATTTCAACAATTTCCATCCCACCTACAACCTCTGCCTGGACCAATCCACACAAGAGATCCACTTCCTGGACACTACTGTGCTAATAAGCGATGGTCACATGAACACCACCCTATACCGGAAACATACTGAACGCTATACTTACCTACATGTCTCCAGCTTTCACCCAGACCACATCACACAATCCATTGTCTACAGCCAAGCTCTAAGATACAAGCGCATTTGCTCCAACCCCTCAGACAGAGACAAACACCTACAAGATCTCTATCAAGCGTTCTTACAACTACAGTACCCACCTGCTGAAGTGAAGAAGCAGATTGACAGAGCCAGAAGAGTACCCAGAAGTCACCTACTATAGGACAGGCCCAACAAAGAAAGTAACAGAACCCCACTAGCCATCACCTTCAGCCCCCAACTAAAACCTCTCCAGTGCATCATCAAGGATCTACAACCCATCCTGAAGGACAATCCCTCACTCTCACAGATCTTGGGAAACAGGTCAGTCCTTGCTTACTGACAGCCACCCAACCTGAAGCAAATACTTACCAGCAACCACACAACAAAAACACTAACCCAGGAACCTGTCCTTGCAACTAAGCCCATTGCCAACTCTCTCCCCATATCTGTTCAGGGGACACCATCATAGGATCTAATCACATCAGCCATGCCATCAGGGGCTCATTCACCTGCACATCTACCAATGTGATATGTGCCATCATGTGCCAGCAATGCCTCTCTGCCATGTACATTGGCCAAACCAGAGAGAATAAATGGACACAAATCAGACATCAAGAATTATAACATTCAAACACAGCCAGAGAACACTTCAATCTCCCAGGTCACTCGATTACAGACCTAAATGTCACAATATTACAACAAAAAACCTTCAACAACAGACTCCCACGAGAGATGCTGAATTGGAATTAATTTGCAAACTGGACACCGTTAAATTAGGCTTGAATAAAGACTGGGAGTGGGTGGGTCATTACACAAAGTAAAACTATTTCCCCATCTTTATTTGTCCCCCTACTGTTACTCACACCTTCTTGTCAACTGTTGGAAATGGGCCATCCTGATTGTCACTACAGGTTTTTTTCTCCTGCTGATAATAGCTCACCTTAACTGCTCACTCTCATTATAGTGTGGATGGCAACACCCATTTTTTCATGTTCTCTGTGTATATATATATATCTTCCTGCTGTATTTTCCACTGTATGCATCGGATTAAGTGGATTTTAGCCCACAAAAGCTTATGTTCAAATAAGTTTGTTAGTCTCTAAGGTGCCACAAGTACTCATTATTTTTGCAGATAAATTCATGGAGGTAAAGTCCATTAATGGCTGTTAGGCAGCCTGGGTAAGGAATGGTATCCCTAGCCTCTGTTTGTCAGAGGGTGGAGATGGATGGCAGGAGAGAGATCACTTGATCATTTCCGGTTAGGTTCACTCCCTCTGGGGCACCTGGCATTGGCCACTGTTGGCAGACAGGATATGGGGTTGGATGGACCTTTGGTCTGACCCAGTCTGGCCATTCTTCTGTTCTTATGAAGGGAGGGGCAGAGCCCTGCAACAGAGTTTCTGTAGTGTAGTTGTTATCACGTTTGCCTAACACGCAAAAGGTCCCTGGTTCAAAACCAGGCAGAAACATGATGGCTTAATTTTTCCCAGCTCCTAGTGGCCTGTCCCTGCTGTTGTAGGAGCAGCAGTGATTTCTATGCTCAGTAGGTCTGTTATACTTCCCCCATTCCCATTTTTGTCTCCTCTCCCTCTCTGAATGCCTGTGAAGTGGCTTTCCCCCTCCCTCTCCCGCTCCCTCCTGGAATGCTTGTGGGATGAAGGGGCTGGTTGAACAGCTGGAAGATCAGAAGAGCTCCTAGATAGACAAGATGTCTGGGACTCTAATTAGGCAGCGATCACACACCCAGAGCATGGACATTGCCCAAGGTGGAGTGTGACCCACCAGATGCAGCCAAGTCATCTCTAGTCGCAGGCCATGAGGAGCAGGTCCTTAAAAGGGGAAGGGGCCCTGTGTTCAGGAGTCACTCACAAGCTTGTACCTCCAGTGAATGCCCTTCGCCCGGACCGCCTGGCCAGTGGTTCGCTGCATTGCAGTTCATTGTGCATCAGGAAGACTTACCTTCATCGCACCGTCCATCACGGCGCTGTGGGACACTTACCTGGCAGAATCCTGTGCCTGCCTCTTGGCTTCCCAGGGATGGCTACTTGCAGCCCAGGAGAAGAAGGATGGTTCTGGTGAAAGAAAGACAAGCAAAGCTCTGGGAGGAAATTTGGGTGTGGGCTCTGCGCTGGGGGGTGGGGGTGGGGTGCAGGAGGGGTGGTGCAGCTCCCAAAGTGACCGGTACACACAACCCTCTGGCAGCAGCTCCTAGATGAGTGGGGCTGGGGAACTCCATGTGCTGCTGTCTGCAGGCGCTGCCCCCAGAGCTCCCATTGGCTACAGTTCCTGGCCAATGGGAGCTGCAGAGTTGGTGCTCGGGGCAGGGGCAGCACGTGGAGACACTCCCCCCACCCCAGGGGATGCTGGGACATGCCAGCCACTTCTGGGAGCGGCACAGAGGGACGGAGGTAGAATGGGCAGGGAGCCACCTTAGTGCTGCTGGCACATCTCTGCACACCCGTTGGGGGAGGGGAGCAGAGGGCCTCCATGTGCTGCCTGGGGTAGGGATAGTGCACGGAGCTGCCTCCCCTCCCGGGTCTATTACAGGAGTGGGTGGGTGGAGTCTATTGGCCTGCAAGGTGCAGC
Source organism: Mauremys reevesii (assembly GCF_016161935.1). Lineage (NCBI taxonomy): Eukaryota > Metazoa > Chordata > Testudines > Geoemydidae > Mauremys > Mauremys reevesii. The sequence goes on along the minus strand of NC_052636.1, from coordinate 12,249,240 downwards.
AGGTCAGACTAGATGATCACACTGGTCCCTTCTGACCTTAAAGGCTCTGAGTCTAAAAGGGAGAGGGAAGTAAAGGATTTTTTTTTTTTTAAATAAACCAAGCATTGTAATACCAGGATGACTCCAACTGCTCATTATATAGTCCCACCCCTTTCTTCCTCCATTGGGTGTTTAATGACCTGTTGGGATTTGGGACACTGATTCTCTCATTCCATTGATAAACTGAAACAACGTGACTGAAATTAAACCAATTCCTAGTGGAGGAATCATCACATCGGCTGCGAATCAAACCCAAGTCAATTGCTTGGAAGGCAGCTATGCTCACCACTATACCACCAATGCATCTGGGGAAACACTCTGATTTTTCACACTTGGTGTCTGGTCACCTTACTTCTCAGCATGAGGCGAATGGCTCTGTGCTCTCTGCCGTTCGTGGTGGGGAGTTTCCCCACTGATAACAGTTCTTGCTGGGTCAGGGAGGGGAGAGAGAAGAGGCGTTTATTCTGTTTCATTCCTCTCCATTTTCTGTTCCTCCCCGTCCCTTCCAGGGTCCTCCCTTCCATTTCAGACTGTGCAGTGACACCCTCCCCGCACCCAGGACTCTCGAGCCTCTGGAGCAGCACGATCCCATGGGATCCTCAGTGACCAAGGGTCTTTTCCAACTTCCAGGAGACCCAGCTTGAGTCTAAAGGAAGCTCTGTTCCTTCCTGGGGATCCTCTCTCCCTTCCTGGAGATCAGAATCATGAAGCCTCTGCCTTGCCTCCTGGGTCTGAATTAATGTCCCATTTCCCACTATCTGCTCGAAAGAAACAAATGTTTCTAACCCAGGTGAGCAGAGTTAATTCAGTTCTCAGCTGGAATCCTTCACCCACATTCCTTAGGAGATACAGACTCTCTGTGACACAGACTGACTGGGGTTCATCTCTGCATGTCCCCAATGGGGAAGGATAGACACTGAGGGGGAAGGAAGAAGCTGGACAGAAGGAGTCAAATGGGGCTAGACCAGAATAGGACATTTTCTGTCTGTTAAAATGTACTAGACTCTAATTGCGTAAAACAAAACAAAACCCCACCAGCTTCTGTTTGAACCATCAGCTTTTCACAGAGCAGCCAAAGCGGCAAAGCACAGACACACATAACCACCTACAGCCCAAGTTTGTCTAAGAAGCACCTATAGTGGCTCATGCAGGGGGAAATACAGCTGTGGGTGTGAGTTCAGGCCTCACCCAGAGCATTGGTTTTCATTAGCCACGGAGCTTCCCCCACTTGCTTTGCCCAATTCACATGGAAAGTGCCATAGGAGGGTGATGAGAGTAAATTCTAAACTCTGAAATGTGCAGGTTGGCCCAGAGATTGGGATAAGGGGTTTGAAGAGAAAAAGCTCTAAGAGTATAAAACCAGACAGTCTACAGGGGCAGGTTCGGTACAACGCCTCAACAGGGAGCCATTTGGGGGGGTTCACTCCCTCTGTTCAATGTCCTGAGAGGTATTTGAAGATGAAGATAATGCCATGGCTAACAGGTGACTGGCATGTCCTGGGTTAAAGAAAGGGACCTGGGTTAATAGTCTGAAGATTTGCGTTACCGTCACTGTCTGACCCCCCTTCAGTGCGGAGCAGGTGTGTATGTTGCTGTGTGGAACGCACAGACTCCTGGAGAGCAGGGGCAGCTGTTTCCATGGCAGAGAGCCTGGCACTTAGGAGACTTTCTACACTTGCTGTTTTGAAGCAATTCAGTAAAATAACGGTGGAGCTACAATGTCTGGTCCAAAATTTCAGCCCCCCTGGTGCAAAAACGCTATTTTAGGATCTACATCGGAGGCTCCCGGCACTAGGACACCTGGCCAGAGAACTCAGTGGGGGCGTAACAGCTGCTTACTCTGAGGGTCCCGGGCTAAATCCACTTGCAGGGGGAAGTGTTTTGATTTATTTGATGGATAATGAGCACCAGCTACCAGGGGAGAAGCCCTGAGAGTCGCTGCCACTCCAGCTGCTGCTAGGGCAGGGGGGAGCCCCAGGGGGCCAGCTGCTGCTCTGGCCACCCCAGAAGTGCTGCCAGAGGCCACCAAGCTGTGGCTGCTCCTGCTGCCCTCGGGACCACTGGTCAAGTGGTCCCCGGGCCAGCCGCATTGGCCGCTGCTTGGGCGGTCCCTGGAGCCAGTTGATTGAGTGGCCCTGGAGTCAGCCACTGTGGCCACTGCAGAAGTCACGGAGATTGCAGGAAGTCACAGAATCCATCACTTCCACCACCTCCGTGACAGACACGGAGACAAACCCCTCCCTGCTGTGACTGCAGTTCCTGGAAGGAAAGAGAAGAACAGAAAGTGACGAGAGAAAGAAAAAGAGAGATTCCCTGTCACTTCTCTCCCTGCTGCCTCCCCCCGTGTATTCTGTAACCCCATCTCACTGGGTTCCCGGTGCTGGTGCCATGGGGGTGACACTAGAGTTCTGGGGATTTGGGGGGTTCTTCATTTCTCAACATTTCACACAAATTTGTCTTTGGGCTGAAATTTCTCCTGTGAGGCCTCTCAGTCAGAGCTGTACCCCACCCTGTTTGCAGCGGGGGGGGGGGGGGAGATATAAATTGCAGAGCAGGCAGAGAAGTCGCCCATAAAGGGTCATATTGATCTGGTGACTGGTTATGACCGGGGTCACACGTCCTCTGACACAGGCTCATGTGCACAACATGGGAGCTCTGGCTTGTCCTAAATGCTGTAGAGTGTGAGTTCCTGGAAAGGGCAGGGGAGAGGGAGCAAGAGGCGAAAGGCAGAGACATTGGAGATGAGGACTTGGGGGGAGAAGAAGGAGAGAACAGAGAGACAATAAATGATTGAAGCAGAACAGGTGTCCCAACTCAATCTTGCTCATCACAGGTGTTCAGAGAGACAGGAAGTTGCAGGTTTTCCAGTGTCAAGTCTGAACTTTGATTCTCACAATGTGAGTTCAAATATCAAGGGGATCTCCACATACCTGATCTCTTCCCCCCTCCCCTTTTTTAGTATTAATTTTTATTTTGATGTGTTTGGCTTAACTGTGATCGTCTCTTTCCCCACCTGTATTGCAATTTGGGATTTATGTTTATTTTGCCTCCCTGTTGTTCATGTCATTATAATTATAACAGCAAAGGAACCTGCAGGAGCAAAAACTGACTCAAAACTTCATTTCCCCACCATGCCGGAACATCCTACAAACAGCTCACGCAGCTGGAATCATAACACGCAAGGCCACAGGATGGGAGATGCAGGTTTCCAAGGGTTCTGTTTTTCTCAGATGACACATTCCAGCCCCTTGTGTGCCTCCAGCCTGTATGACCTGCTGGACTTTGACACATTTATTGTCTCATTCTATTGATAATGTGATTGTAACACAATGTGACTGAAATTAAACCACTTCCAGATGAGGAAACAACAGAAGAGAAAATCCATTATTGCATTGGCTGGGAATCAAACCCAGGTGAATTGTTTGGAAGACACCTACGCACACCACTATACCACCAATGCATCTGGCAGGAGTAGCTTTCCTGCAGGTTGTGTGTGCTGGCAATGGGGTGACACATGACCATAGAGTTAATGAACAGGGTGGATGGGCTGGAAGCTGCCTGACAGCTGGGAGCAGAGTTAGGATCCCAGAGTGACTGAAAGGGGGCAATGGTGAAAACAGATCTCACTGGGAGCTGGCCCCACACCAGCCCCGCCCCAGGAGAGGGGAACTGAAGCTCAACTTCAATCACAGAAAAATCTTCCCAGAGAAGGAAGGGGACAGCTTGTTTTAAAGACCAGGTTTGTGTTTGTTCCTGCTACATACGGAGGGGCTGGGTAGTGCTGATTCCAGCCCCCAGACTCTGGGAGGATAAGGAACAAATTCAGGCTGCCAGTGACCTGCAGGAGGGAGATGATCTTTTGACAGTGACGGACGCCTTGTCCTAAAGGCCTTGGCCTGCCCCCTTCCAGTGACTGTTTGGTACAGGAATGCAGCCCCCACTCCTGGGTCTCTCCTGGGGAAATAATGTTTCTGTGCAAAACACCAAAGCTTTTAACAGAAAGGAAGAAAAGGAAATGGCCACATGATGGGACTAGAACATAAGGAATGAAACACAAGATTCTTCTCCCCTGTGCATTGACTTTTAACCTTGTTTGTGGTGGTGGTGTATCCATGTTGGTCCCAGGGGTCCTCTGGGGCGCCGAGCATTGGCCACTTTCGGGAGAGTGGGTGAGATGAACTGGTCTGACTCAGTGTGGCTGTTCTTATGTTCTAACTGCTGGTTATGGAAGAGACGACCTTCCAGGCTACACAGAACTGAAGAAGGGTGCTGGGTTAGCTCCACAGCTTGTCTCTTTCACCAACAGAGGTTGGTCCTCTGCAAGCTCTTACCCTCACCCGCCTTGTCTCTCTTGGACTGTGAAAAGTGCTTTCTCTCCAGTCCCCTTGGAGAGAAGTTAAGTTTCCCAAAGGGAAGACTTATCACGCTGAAGCAATTTTATTGATTGTTACACTAGAATTGAAGATTTAATATTATAAATAAATGAGTCTAAACCTGAGGTTCTGGTTTTCACATTGGTTTTTCTAGCTCAGTTCCCAATTCTCTTCTAGAAAGGCCTCCAGGCTGCCTGCCCAGCCCAGCAAAAGTGGCAAGGAGAAAGCCCACACTGCTGCTCTTTCAGGTAGTTGAAGGCTGCTATCAAACCCCCCTCACTCAGTCAGTCCCCAGGCTGTGGCAGTGCATAGGATTCTTCCATCCTAAATGCAGGACTCTGCACTTCTCCTTGTTGAACCTCCTCAGATTTCTTTGGGCCCAATCCTCCAATTTGTCTAGGTCACTCTGGACCCAAAGCCTGTCCTCCAGCACTTGGGATTCTTTACATGCTTTCACAAGGCTGGTCTACACTGGGGGGGATCAATCTAAGATGCACAACTTCAGCTATGTGAATAGCGTAGCTGAAGTCGAAGTATCTTAGATCGATTTACCTCTCGCTCTCACGGCGTGGGATTGACATCTGCGGCTCCCTCTGTCGACTCCGCTACCGCTGTTCGCACTGGTGGAGTTCCGGAGTCAACGGGAGCACTTTCGGGGATCGATATATCACATCTAGATGAGATGCGATATATCGATCCCCGAGAAACCAATCATTACCCACCGATACGGCGGGTAGTCTAGACGTACCCACAGAGCGAAAAGCACATGTTCCATGATTTCATAGGGCAGAGTTTTATGCTATAGGGAGCTTTCCCTGTGTGAATTTGACAGGTGGATCAACATAGAGACACATTATGACCCTTCTCAGGGTGCTGAGGGCTGTGAGTCTCCTTGTTGCCACCTGCCACAAGGAAGAGGGAGTTTTCCATTTGGATGTTAGTGACCAAACTCACCAGCCTGCTGGAACTCAAGGACCCTCCTCTGAGCTACAGCAGCCACCTTAACCCTTGAGTTCCTTCAATGTGTCCCCCTCTGGGGTCCAGCTTGGATCACCAGATACTCAGTGAAATCCCAGATCCTCTCTTCCCCAAGTATCCCAGGTTACTAGTTTTACTGTGGACCATTGCTACTGTATCTCACACAGCACCTGAGTACAGTTATCGAACAAGCAAAAAATTTATTTAACAATGGATAGAGATTTAAACAAACAAACGTGAGTGATGGAAACCAACTGTTACCACTAAACAAATGCAGAAAGTGATAGTATAGAAAGGCCAGCACAAAAAACAGAGAGAGGAACAATAAGATACTAAAAGGACAATGGATGGAACTCTCCATTTCTCTCAGTCTTTGGATTGATGGGTAGTAGAGCTGTAGCAACAGTTGAGGAACCAGGGTAAATTAAATCTAATTAACTTTTCAAGATTAGCCATCATTTCCTGTATGACTAACAAAACACAAAAACAAAACAACTTTCAGTTTTCCAAAATAATTCAGATTATCACACAGTCTCTTACTCTTTAACCAATAACTTCACCTATCATTTCATTTTAATTGGTAACAATAACATATTCAAAGATCACAAATTCTTGTCATATATGTTAGTTTGCTTTTAATCCCCATTGCCAACAACTGAACCCTAGTTCTTGTTGTGGTTTGTCCCAACATAGGTCCCAACCACTTCTGTGAGTTCATATATCTCAGGATCTTCTGCCATGTGTGTTGGTAGAAGGGGTCTTCTATGTCGGAATGTTTGCATCATGGAGAAAAATACCTCTCTTTTCACACTTTTTAATCTTTCAAAGTAGGAGGAGGTAGAGAAGTAATGTAAATGCATAAAACACAAGAGAAAACTAAGGTCTGGTTTAGACTAAAGACATTTATCGGGATAACTATATTGCTTAGGGGTTTGAAAAATCCACACAGCTGAGCAACGTAGTTACACAGCCCTAACCCCGTGTGTATATAGTGCTAGATGAGTGGGAGAGTTTCTCCTGCCAACATAGCCACCACCGCTTGCGGGGGCTGGACTAATCAAGTCCGATGGGAGAACTCTCTCCCATTGGCTTGGAGCATCTGTTATAGCAGTGCTAGAGCAGCGCAGCTACATTGGTACAGCTGTGCCAACATCAGCTTAATTGTGTAGCCACAGCGTCAGACACAAAACCATAGAATCAGGACTCAACATGCGTGTCTCTGGCAGTCTAAAATTGGAGCCTGACAAATTCGTTGCCTCATTGGTTACCCTCATTAAAAGTCCTTGTTACCCAACCAGGCAGCCAGTTTGGGATCACAGGGAAGGACTGTCCTATGAAGCACTCTCTCTTTGCATCCAAACAGTGAAGGATGACTGTTCTCAATCTAACCCTGGCATACTTTGGAAGTGTAATCAGTGACACTGAACTAGGAAGTGGAGTTGTACAAACCATTTTCCTTGGGTCACCATAGCTTCCTTTACTGGGGTGGAAACCAAGAACTGGGTGTGGACTCTTGGATGGGGTAAATCCTTGGTCTTGGATGGGGTAAATTTACACTTCTCTGAAGTAGAATCCTTTACAAAACCACTTAAAATCTCAGCAGTGTGAATGAGGAATGGCTTCCTGAAACATGCCCAGCTTTTCTTTAATTCGGTGGCACAGGTCCAGGGAAGGGACTGGATACAGGCCTGGATCAGAATCTTCGTTAGTTACCAGAGCTGGAGATTCTATTAAAAAATGGCTATTTTTCTGACGATATTACATTTTCAACACTGGTTTCATTTTATACACATCTTTAGCACCTCCAAAGGTTAAATTCGACAAAAACTCCGCTTCTATTTCCTCAACATCTGTGGCATAAGGGGCTGCATTTCCCATACCATAGGATTTGCTAGGAGAGATCTTCTGTAGGGCCTGGGTTACAAATGCTTTGGAAACCAAACACATGGGCATTTTGCCTAGTTCAAAACCACTTACCATGGAATTCTCTTCCCAGATCATCGGAGACAATATTGCCTTAAACAACTGAAATACACTGTGATCAGATGCACTTCCTTCCGTTAGTTGGGGTTCTGCTGTTGTTCACCATTTCTGAGTGGAGATTTTAAATCACTGCTGTTTCTTTGTGAGCCTGTCCAGTAAATTAGAGAGTTCTCTCCTGTTGATAGAACTGCACTTCAGCTTTCTCCATGTCATCACGGAGGGATGGGGAAAAAGCAAAGCTGAAATCATAAATGAGGACTTTAGCAAAGGGTCATTGTCTTAAATTCTTCAATAAATCTGAGCTACAGCCTATCAAACTGAACTAATATCCAATTGGGTGACCAAACAGCCTTCAGGAAAGATAGAAACCCACATCACAGATAGAGAATACATGACAAAGAAAGCGTCAAGTGAAATTCAAGAGCAGGTTACATCTGATTATTCAGTATCGGGACAAGAGATTCTCCCATCACATTCTCCTCTGATCCATTCAAAACTGCTTCCCTCATCCCTGTCTCAATAGTCAGTTATGTTATTTACAAATTTTTTAGTATCGTAGCATCCCCATAATAAGGGAAAAACAGCCACCTTGCCAGAAGTGGCTTTACAATAGATGGAACCTGGAATTTAAACTCCAATAACACTGTATTTGGGATCCATTTGAATTCCCCTCCCAGGTCTTTGACACTTTCATCTCCAGTCATAGCGACTCTGATATAGGATTAAAGAAGTCAAAACATCATCTGCAAGCACAGACAATGGAGAATGCTTCATCACATGACACTTTGAGAAGTGGATGGATACAATGTGATGAAGATAAACTCTGCCTGGCTCAGGCAAAAGGTAACAGTTCTGCAGTGAAGGGGAAGGAAGGAATCTCTGAGTCACCCCATCTCCTTCCAGTGTCACAGAAGCTGAAATTATACTTTTTTCCTGCCCCTGCTCCTCTTCATTTACATATAATTTGAAAACTTCCCAATATATCTGCTCTTCAGCACAACCCAGAGCAACGTGAGAACAACTGGCAAGGATACAATCTGGATCACTGGTGACTCTAACAATAACTTTGCAATAGGAGGAATGGTATAAACATGATGCTCCCTGGTTCCTCATAGGGAGGGCACACTCCAATTACTTGTGGGACAATAGAAAGGACAAATAGGTCCATCTCAAAAGAGGGTGAACTGCAAAAGGCAAAAATGGGCCAGTCATCTGGACAAGCTGAGGGATAATGGTTCTGCACACAGTTCAAAGAGTTTTAAAAGTTACTATGTGGGAATCAGGAAAAGTATTAAAGAAAAGAAAGTCTTGATAGCCCTAGAGATTTTTACAATGTTTATCTCCTTTGCAGATTCTCTGATGGCTAAAATGGGTTGAGCTGCGATTGAAGGTTTTCCCACACTCACAGCATTTATAGGGCCTGTCCCCTGTGTGGATTCTCTGATGTTGAGAAACTTGTGAGCTGCTAGTGAAGCATTTCCCACACTCACGGCATTCATAGAGCCTCTCTCCTCTGTGGATTGTTTGATGCCTAATAAGGTGCGAACTGCGATTGAAGGTTTTCCCACACTCACTGCATTCATAGGGCCTGTCCCCTGTGTGGATTCTCTGATGTAAAGAAAGGGCTGAGCTGTGAGAGAAGGTTTTCCTACACTCACGGCATTCATAGGGCCTTTCCCCTGTGTGGATTCTCTGATGTTTAGAAAGGTGTGAGCTGCTAGTGAAGCTTTTCCCACACTCACTGCATTCATAGGGCCTTTCCCCTGTGTGGATTCTCTGATGTTGAGAAAGGTGTGAGCTGCTAGAGAAGCTTTTCCCACACTCACTGCATTCATAAGGCCTCTCCCCTGTGTGGATTCTCTGATGTACAGAAAGGGATGAGCTGTGAGAGAAGGTTTTCCTACACTCACGGCATTCATAGGGCCTGTCCCCTGTGTGGATTCTCTGATGTTTAGAAAGTTGTGAGCTGCTAGTGAAGCTTTTCCCACACTCACTGCATTCATAAGGCCTCTCCCCTGTGTGGATTCTCTGATGTACAGAAAGGGATGAGCTGTGAGAGAAGGTTTTCCTACAGTCACGGCATTCATAGGGCCTGTCCCCTGTGTGGATTCTCTGATGTTTAGAAAGTTGTGAGCTGCTAGTGAAGCATTTCCCACACTCACGGCATTCATAGAGCCTCTCTCCTCTGTGGATTGTTTGATGCCTAATAAGGTGCGAACTGCGATTGAAGGTTTTCCCACACTCACTGCATTCATAGGGCCTGTCCCCAGTGTGGATTCTCTGATGTACAGAAAGGGCTGAGCTGTGAGAGAAGGTTTTTCCACACTCACTGCATGTATTTTTTCTTTTTCGCCTGAGAATATCCTGCTGTGTTGTGGTTTCCATGAGGACCTTCCGAGTTCCCCAACAGGAAATAAATTTATCCACTTTCTTCCCTGGCTGGTTTCCTTGATCTGTTTGTGGTCTGTGCTGAATCTCCCAAGATTTTCCCTGCTTATGACTCCTGGACACATTCCTTTTCGATCTTTGAGATAATGTTCTGTTTTTACCCACTGGCTCAACATTTCCAGGCTGAGAATTCTGCTCCTCTTTCTCACATGCCATTGCATCACCTGCTGTGACAGAGACACAAACCTCAAACAGGGATGGAAAAGGGAAGACCAAACAAAAACAAGTGCTGAGGACAGGTCAAATAAAAATCAGGAGCTGAACTCCCCCAAACTCTTCTCCCAAGTAGGAGAGAGGAGGGGGATGAATTCAGCCTTCACATCCCATCCAAATACGCAGTGGGAAGGGAGGAAGCCACTGCCTGGTGTCTGCTAGGATCTATAGGAATCCATGAACTATATTTACCCTGAGGATACGACCCCTGCTAGGGATAATAATGAACTGAGAGACCTCCCCAAGGGCTTTGTTGGGTATCCCAGATGTTTCCTTCAGGCACTTACAGATTCTGAGGTGGTTTAATGTTTCCTCACCTGTGCAGGGAGATCTCAGGATCTCTCTTTCCTCTGAACCCTGGAGGTCTGGGACCCATGGCTCTTCCCCTTGTTCCAGCTGGGAGATCACATCACGCTGGAAAACTAGAAACCCTGCTCAGATGAAAGAAAACAAAGGAGTTCAATTGATTTCATATGACTTGGTCATAAAAAAACATTCTATTCATTTAACTTCAGTGCTTAGTGTGACCTGGTGGGCCAGGGGCAGTTCTCACTGAAAATGCCAAAGTTAGGGCAGGCTGAAAAAGACAGAGCAGATGCTCCCAAAAGTGCTGATTAACACTGAAGTTAAACTCACCGATCAGTAACAAACTGTGCTTCTGATCCCCCACACGGGTTATCGAGAAGCTGAAAAAAGAAATCACATGGCCCCCATTATTGCATCCCAGATCTCTGACTCCCAATCAGCAACTAGGTCCAGTACAGTGAGAGGTTTTTTAGAAACTCTGCTCACATAAACAAAGTGTTCTCTGACCCCAAAGGGTCACCCACATCACCAGGTCAGTATAGGTTTGGATATTACCCAAAATTCCATCCTTCCAGACAATCCTTTAGCATCTAAACTAAAGGTTTAAACGAAAGAAAGACAGAAAGAAGTTAAATGGGAAAGCAGTCAGATACATTCCAAAATGGATATATCAGGTTCTTAGCAGTATTGGTGAGTTGCTGGTTTGAAAGTCCGTCTGGAACACATCCATAGCTTGGATGGGTCATTCAGTCCTTTGTTCCAGGGTTCAGTTTGTAGAGAAGTTGCTCCAGAGGTAGGAAGGGGGATTGAAGACAAAATGGAGATGATGCAGCTGCCCTTTACATTCCTTTTGCCATGTGGCCTGTACTTCCTGTGTCCCAAACACAAGCTTCACAGCACGTAGCATGGAAAAGCCTTGAAGTTCTCAGTAGACAGGCATACCCCGGCATGTCTTGCTGACTCAATAGGTGTATCCCCTTGGTCCTTTCCATGGGCTCATTGTACAGCTGATGACCCTGAATGGGCCATCAAACAGGCTAGGCAGTGTTGATGCCAATATGTCTGGGGGTGTCACCCAGAAATACTGCACAAGTCTGGAAATACAGATATACCCTACATATCTATAACTCACAATACAAAGGTGATACAAACGTAGAAACAAAATTATCATACTTGGCAAATCATAACATTTTCACTGACACGTGGCATGGCATATCTAGCACAATTCATTGCAAATTTATCAGATTATATTATTATTTTTATTATCAATACCAAAGTGTCTCAATTCCATACAGCGTCACACTTGGTAAACCAGTGAATTCCCAGGACCAGTTCCCCAGGTCCTTGAAGATGCTGAACACTGTGCTTATGAGGGATTGAAATACCCACATATCTGCTGGGAACACACACACAGACACTGTGTCAGCCTATACCCCTATGTTCACTCTTCTAGAAAATTATAATCAATTTTGTACGCAGTATGGCTTGTGAGGTATCATTTGAAAATGCATAATCTACTGAATATTACCCTCCTGTTAAAATGTGTAGTAACACTGTATGTAAAGTTATGAGATTTTAGAGTATGAGATTACTGAAAAAGTTACAATTCTGGGGAACACCCACAGAGCAGTTCCTCAGAGACAGCAAGGCAAACAGCTGGTCAAACAGCCATTCTCCTGCAGGGGGAAGGTGGGAAGAAGACATTTACATTCCATCACAGGGACCTCTTGAAGCTGTTGTGGAAAAAGACCACACAATTGATTTTGAATCAGCTCAGCCTGAGGTTCTTTTCTTGGTTAAAAGTGCGCAGGGGGCGACAGCTATTGGAATACTGTCCCCCTGAGCTAAAAATCACAGAAGCCTTTTAAAGCTTAAAACCCCCAAAAATGACACATACGTTGCACGTTAATTTCCTTATTTGGAATATATTGCAAAATATGATGCAGGTCAAAAGCGAGCTGAACAATCAGTTTTCCATATTCGGCCTTTCCTGTTATTGTTATTACACCTGGTGATATGGGAGCAAGACTCTGCATGTCTCAAGAAATGTCACTACCAACCTAGGCCATTTTCACATGCTGGGTGCAATCCAGAGCAGTGAGGAGTTGTGTCATCTGTAATCCTGGGTGAGATTCAGTGTTCTGCTGCTGGAGATCCCCTGTATGGATACTCCCAGCCAGCATTCAAGGACGCACAGAGTGTTTGTGTGATAAGTAACCCTGGACCAGCAGCTCTGACTCCAGCTGCCTGCTTGTTACACTCCAAGCACATTCTGGTTTGGGTAGAGAAGGCTCAGGGTTTGAGAGAAGGCCGGGGGTAGGAAGCTTCTGTTCGTTATGCTGGACCTAACCCCCAGTTTTACTTGAGTAAAGAGGAGCTATTTGACACTGTGTGATACTGCTCCTCTGCTGTGTTCCCGAAGTGTTCTGCAGCATGGGAGGGTCTCTGGTAGTGTGTGTGTCACTGGCATATTGGGGTGATGCAGAAACAGGACAGAGTAGAGGTGGCATTGGGGGGCTGGCGTGAACCTTAACTCTTCATTTCCCCTTCCAAGAACCGAGGGGACAGGAACCCTTACCCAGCAAGGTCACAGTCTCATAGTTCTGCTGCATGACATGCCAGTAGAGGGCTCTCTGAGCGGGGTCAAGCAGAGCCCACTCTTCCCTGGTGAAATGCACAGCCACCTCCTCGAAGGTCACCGGCCCCTGAAAGAGCAAGAACCCAACACTCAGGACCTCTTTCCCCACTCACAGCCCCACTATTTGTGGCAGAGAGGAGCCAATCAAATGGAAGCTCTGGGTGGATCCCACTCAACAGAGTCCAACCCCCACCCCCTCAGCGTATCCAGCAAATACCAGGGTGAGGGGATGAAGAGAGAGCCCCTTGTCTCTTCCAGCAGATCCATCACACCCCTACTGGCCACCGACTGATTCAGGAGTTGGAGCACCTAGTAGGGTTCATGGAGAGCTCCCTGGTAGGAAGCCCAATAACCTCCTCATTGTGAGGAGTGGGATATGAAGGGAGAGGCAGCTCCAATAAGCCTGACTCATGGGTGCCCCCTTCATATCTCACAGCAGCCGCTGGTTAGCGAGCTCAGGCTCCAGCACTATGAGTCTGGTGAGTTTTACCAGCTCCATGTAGGTGGGCTATTTTCTTTCTTCACAAATCAGGGCATTTCCACCTCCCAACCTCCTGGGTCTGTTCCTAGAATCTAGGCCACTTATTAAATAACTCCCAGCAGGTTTGCTACACCCTGGCCTCCTCCTTTCCCCACCCTGTGCATTTCCTGCCCCGCTCCAACCTCCAAACCAGACTGTGCAAACCTTCCCATCTCCGCTGTATTTGCTCTCCCTCTCCTCCAGCAGGAACCCACCAGCAACCCCCCGATAATCTCTACCTGAGTTGGCTCCACTGCAGCCATTTCTCTTCCCTGTCCCACGCCAGGCTGGGATGAGCTGGAGCAAAACATGGACGTCATTCTGCAGCCTGTCTGGGGGAGAAGGGCAGTTGTGGGTGTTTCAGAACCGGTTTTAGTTCATTTCACATCACAATTCCCCCAGGCCCTTTCCCTGCAGACAGACACCCTAGATTCTGCCATGCTGGGAAATGCTCAATCTGTTTATTACAATGTAGACCTGGCCCCTCCTGCCAGGCTAAGCCCAGACACATTTTTAACCTCCCTTCTCCCTCCCCTCACCCCGCAACAAAGTCTCTGAACACAAGGCTAGAAAAGAGCAGAAGCAAAGGAGTCACTGTGGGGGATTCCCTCGGACACTGACCCCACGGCAGCCACACCCCAGCAGGGGGAATATGGAGTCAGGAACTGGCTTTTCCTCTGTCTGATCCTTGTTTTGTTTACTGGAAAGTGGTTCTGCCCAGGGATGCAGCAATACATGTGTCATTTCTCCCACTGCCCCTTTCAGTTTCTCCTTCCCCTGTCCTCTCTCCCTGCCCCTCTGGCTGGGACAGTCCCATTCCTGGGGGCTTTGCTCTCCCATGGCTGGATTTTCTCCTGGCAATTGCTACTGGGAGGAGAAATGAGGAGGGGTCTGTTTGTGTGGAGTCATTTTAAGGCCAGATCCCAGCATTTGCCCTTCGTTCTTTTCAGTTACCTGGAGACTCTGGCTCAGAATTTAGTATTTACAGGGCCCAGGGCTGCCCTAGGGGGCTAGGACCAGCTGGAGAAAGTCATCCCCTGGGCCGGGCAGAGAAGCAGCTTTAATTCAGGTCACTTCCCAGCACAGAACCCCACTGGGGGAGCAGCAGCTGCTAAGCCTGGTCTCCCAGATCACAATGGAGGCTGCAGTGTCTGACCCAGGAAGCTGAACCCCAGTATCCTGAGCAGAGAGGGACAGAGCGTTTGAGCAGCTTCCCTCCTTTAGCTCTCTGGGGAGAGCAGCTAATGAGAGCCCCTCCTCACAGGGAGAATTGCTGATCTCATTTGCCCCACTGTCCATCCGGAGTCGCTCCTTGTTTTTCCATACAGTGACTGTGGATTAACAATGGTCTCAATGAAACCAGAGTTCAGAAAGACTGAGTCCAGAACGCTGTGGAAGATAGTGCCATAGTGTAGCAGTGCTAGATCCCTTCCCACCTCCCTCACCCTCCAGATCTAGGACAAGGAATCGGGCAGGAGTTTTCCCAATGGAACCGGAAGTTCCTGCGGTTTTCAAGAAGGGAGAAGAGCAAAAATCTGTGATTTCACCTCACAGTGTTTGATAAGTGGCTAGAAAGTTTTCACGGTGACTGGGCCTGGCCGGGGAATGTCGGGCAGTGCTTGGAGCCAGGATTCTGGCACAAGCTGATGAGATAGAAGGAACATGGTTAGTAGCAGCCCCCAGAGCTTCCATCCAGGGGGCCCCCCCCAACATCCGCAGTACCCAGACCACCCTAGCCAGGGTCCCACCAGATATTTCCTGGGACCCAACCCCCAGAATCCCTGGCCAGAGACCCCAGATACCCCTCAAAGCCCCACCGGCCAAAGAACCCCCACCAGATCTTCACTGCTGGCTGGGAATCTCAAAGGTTCCCCCCACCAAGAGCCCCCACCAGGCAGGGACCCCAGTTAGGAACTCACTGCCATCCTGAGATTTCCCCACTGCCCTCCTAGGACCACCGCCTGCCCTTCAGCAGAGAGGTAAGACATGTCCATGCCCTGTCACTAGCAAATAATGGTCACCATGGATCCAACCCAGAAGTGGCTGCATCACAGAGGCCATTTGTCATGGGGTTTAGGATACTTCTGGACCCACACTGCACTCAGAGTGACCTCCTCATCCCATGCCAGCTGGAGAAAAGAAAAGAGTCCAGACAACTCTCTCGTTACCACTTGGAACCGCTGACCCCCCCAAACAGGGGGAGGCCTCTGGCGTTGATGGGTATTAAATATGTGGCTGGTCTCTTTCATCAGCAAACATTTTAACAGAGGTAAAGGAGGGAACAAGTGATTCTCAAAGGAGACAGGAAAGATGATCTCTGGGCAATTTAACCCCCTGAGACCTCTAGGATGGAGGAGAATTCAGGGCAACAGGTTCCCTCGAAGGAAGAAGTTGCTGGGATTTAGAAACACGGGGAACAGCCCCAAACCTGAGAGGATTTTTAATTGATATTGACATAGAAAGAGGGAAATCCTGAGCTTTGAGATCAATGTTCAGAAATGAAAAATAAAGGGTGGAAATCTGAGCAATTTTGGATCTATTTTTGCCAATTATAGAGAGGAAAGTGTAAAAGAGGGATTTTATATCAGTTGTTGGCATGAGGTAAAATCTGAGTGTATTTCACATCAATATTTGATAAATGAATAGAACATGGGCAAGTGGGAAATGGGCAACATTTGCAAACATTTTGTATCCATGTTCAAGAATCTGAGGAAAGGTGTAAATCTGAGATTTTCTTTGTATTTTATCATGAGAGAGACAAGGAAAAAATCTCAGGGGATATTCACTTAGAATTAGACAACTAACGAAAAGTGGGGCAAATGTTTAGAGTATTTTATATCAGTCTTTGAGATTTGCAGAGAAAAGAAGCCACAAGCTAAGCAATTGATAACATGAGAGAAAAATACCAAGATCTGAGGGGATTTTATGTTGCTATTAAATAACTAGAGGGAAAAGGGAGACTGTTTGCCTGGATTTTATGAGACTGTCCAATACAGAAACACAAAGTGATGGTTCCCCCCCACTGCCACCATTCACAGGGGCAGCAGGGAGCCTGGAAGGAGCTGATTTAAGGGGGGAGGGGAGGGCTGGAAGGCTCCCTGGATAAAGGAAGGGGGCGGAAGTGGGGGATGGGCAGGTGACTGGCAACTGAGGGCTGGGGGAAACTGTGTTGGTAGTTTGGGGTCAGTGGGTGGGATTGGGAAGCTCGGGTCTGGGCAGTCTCCATGGGGGACACGTGCTTTTCCATCCCCGCCCTGGCAGAGAACGGGCATCTCCTCCCATCCCCATTCCAGGGGCTGCCATGTGCTGGGGAATGACTCAGGGCAACAATTTCCCACCTAAATGAGGACAAATCGCTGCAGAAAAAATGGGTGGGAAAAGCTGCCCCATGGGAGAGATTTTAAATTGACACTTGAGAAGTAGAGAGAGAGAGACCAGGGGGAAAATCAGGGGCGGTTAGAGAGCTCATCATTGGGGATCTCCCTGGATTTTCTAGCCACGGGGGATCACGGGGGAAAAGGGGAAAAGCTGGAGAGACTTGGTAGGTGGGAGGACGGGGCACAAACAGGGCAGGATTCAGTGAACTCCCCCCCCCCGCGGGAATTTCCTGGCTGCACAAAACAGTTCAAATGTCCTGCCCCCGCAACCCCGACGCCCCGCCTGGATCTTCCCTTTAGCCCCCAGCCCCGCCCCACCTGCCTGACTCCCCATCAATTCCCTGCTCAGCCCCGGCCCCGCCCGCTGCCTGTTGCTCCTCGCCCTGTCCCAGCCCCGCCCCCAGCGGAATGTTCCGGCTGATGCGGGCAGGGGATACTGAGCATGCGCAGTGCCCGGGAGTAGCACAGGGCCAGGGGAGCGATTTAATGCCCCGCCCCCCTGCCGGGCCCCGCCCCCCGCCGGGCCCCGCCCCCCCATCCCAGCGGGGGGGGGGGCGGATCCTGCTGCGGCTCCGCTGGGGCCGAGGCGGCTCCGAGGCTTCTCCCGGGCAGAGTCACGTGCCCCCCCCGGGGGGTCTCACTCACCGGGGCAGGGGCGGGCTGAGAGGCTCCAACGGTCCCGCGCGAGCCAGGCAGAGCCTCAGGGGCCCGCGCGCGTTCGCAACTCGGCTTGGTCTCTCCCCCCAACGTCACTTCCGTTCCAGGGAGAGTCAGGAACTACATCTCCCAGCCTGCCCCGGGGCGCTTCCGCTCTCTCCAGCCCAGGTAACGGAGGGTTTCAGCAGGTAAAATCGCGCATGCTCCGTTCGAGCCTCGCTGGGGGCGGGAGAACAAAGCTGCTGCTGCCGCCGCTGCGTGAGCCGGGCCCGGGCTGAGCCGCTGCTGCTCCCCGGGGGGCTCTGTGCGGGGGGGCCCGGCCGGGGGGGGGTTTCTCCCGCTGGGCCCCGCCCCCCGGGCAGCCCCGGGCTCTGCCCGCCCCAGCCCCGCCCGGAGCCCCCGGGGAGTGAGAGACCCCGGGGGGGCCCGGCGGGGGGTGTCAGGCAGGGAGGGGAGAAGCCGGAGTTGCGGGGGGGGGGGTTGAACTGTCTCTGGGCAGCCAGGAAATTCCCGGGGGGCGAAGGGGGAGGGGGGTTAATTGGATCCTGTCCCTGTTGGTGCCACTTGCCTCTCGCCCCCGGTACAAATTCTCTCCAGTTCTGCCCCTTTTCTCGCTCAGTGTCTCACCCGGGCTGTAACATCCGGGGAGATTCGCCCCTTTCCCCGCCAATGAGCCGCTCTCCCGTCTCCCCCATTTCCCCCTGGTCTCTCCAGGAGTCTGATTCTCCACCTCCAGTTGCAGGTCCTGACACGTTTTCTCTGCAAATCTCAAAGGTTGATATAAAATACCCTAAACGTTTGCCCCACTTCTCTCTAGTTGTTTGTTTCTAATTGAACATGCCCTGAGATTTCCCCCTCTCTCTAATTATAAAATACCAAGAAAATCTCAGATTTACCCCTTTTCTCAGCTTCTTGAACATAGATATAAAATGTTTGCAAATGTTGCCCATTTCCTCTCTATTCATTTAACGAATACTGATGTGAAACACTGACATTGTACTGCACATCAGATATAAACTGATATAAAATCCCTTTGATTTTCCACTTTCCTCTCTATTATTTGCAAAAATAGAGCCAAAATCTCTCAGATTTCCCCCCTTTCTCTTTCACTTCTACGTTATTATCAAATATCAATTAAAATTCCTTTCATGTTTGGGGCTGTTCCCCATGTTTCTCAATCCCAGCAACTTCTCTTTTCTTAGAGGAAACCTGTTGCCCTGAATCATTCTCCATCCTGGAAGTTGCAGAGGGTTAAATTTCCCAGTGTTGATCTTTCCCCTCTCCTTTGAGAACCATTTCTCCCCCCCCCTTTATCTGTGTTAAAATGTTTGCTGATGAAAGAGACCAGCCACATCTTTAATACACATCAAAGCTCGAGGCCTCCCCGTTTCGGGATCAATGGGAGAGTTGGCTGGACCCTTTTCTTTTCTCCAGCTGGCACGGGATGAGGAGGTCACTCTGAGTGCAGTGTGGGTCCAGAAGTATCCCAAACCCCATGGCAAATGGTCTCTGTGAGAGATTGATTCCCACAGTGCTAAGATGTAGCCACCTCTGGGGTGGATCCATGGTGGCCATTATTTGTTAGTAACAGGCATGGACATTTCTTACCTATTTTGTCCCTCCAGGCCTTCCATTCTCCTGTTCAAGAGACATCCCCCAGGGCTCCCTCTGCCTGTGTGACTGGCCAGCAGGGGGCGGTGGTCACTTTCTATCCACTTCTCAGGCACTGTCAGGTAACAGTGTTGCACTGGGGGAAGGGGTGTCTGTGTGGGGAGATTTCAGCTGGAGCTGAAGGGGTGTTGTGGTAATGGGAGTTGTTTAGGTGACTGGGCAGGTGGGACCCTAATCAAATTGGTGGGTTCTGGAGGTTTGGGGGGGTTGGTTCTGATGTACCCAGCCCTGAGGCTTTGGGTCCTGGAGGTGGGTGTCGCTGTTGGCTGCAGAACAGTGGGTTGGGCATCTCTTGAGGGTGGGGCAGGGGGTTAGAGGGAGCCTGGTGCTGTGCCAGGGGCTCTGTCTGGGCTTCCCCCGCAGACTCCTGGGATCGCTGCTGTGCCCAGTGCACAGGGGTGGGGGGGGGGAGCGGAGCTCTGGCACTAGCTCAGGGGATGCCAGGCAAGCAAAGTGAAGGGTCCCACTGAAAAGCATCAGGGCAGAGGAGGGGGTCCCAGACAAACGACATGGCAGATCCTGCTGGAAATCAGGGGGGTGTCCTAGGCAGGCAGTGAGGGACTGAGTTCCTGGCGGGTTGTCCCTGGCTGCTGGGGGCAGTTGGTGGGGGGAGCCCTTTGGGATTCCCAACCTGGCAATCATGGTCTGGTGGGGCTTCCCTGGCCAGTGGGGCTTTGAGGGGTATCTGGGGTCCCTGGCCAGGGATTCTGGGAGCTGTGTCCCAGGGAATATCTGGTGGGACCCTGGCTAGGGGGTGTCTGTTGCCCCTGGCTGTGGGGTCTGGGCTCTGGGTACTGGGGAGTGTCTGGGGGCTGCTACTAACCATGATCCTTCTCTCTGATCAACTTGTGTCAGAGTCCTGGCTCCAAGCACTGCCCGGCATTCCCCAGTCACAGGCCCTGTCACTGTGATAACTTTCTATCCACTTATCAGTCACTGTTAGTGTGAAATCACAGATTTTGCTTTTCTCCTCTTTTGAAAACTGCAGGAACTTTCAGTTCCATTTGGAAAATTGTGCCCCCCAGTCCTTGTCCTAGATCTGGGGTATGAGGGAGGTGGGAAGGGGGTCAGCACTGCCACACGATGGTCTCTTCCACAGCGTTCTGGACTCATTCTTTCTGAACTCTGGTTTCATTGAGACCAATGTTAATCCAGAGTCACTGTATGGAAGGACAAGGAGTGATTCCAGATGTACAGTGGGACAAATGAGATCAGCGGTTCTCCCTGTGAGGAGGGGCTCTCATTAGCTGCTCTCCCCAGAGAGCTAAAGGAGGGAAGCTGCTCAAACTCTCTGTCCCTCTCTGCTCAGGATATTGGGGTTCAGCTTCCTGGGTCAGACGCTGCAGCCTCCATAGTGATCTGGGAGACCAGGCTTAGCAGCTGCTGCTCCCCCAGTGCGGTTCTGTGCTGGGATGTGACCTGAATTAAAGCTGCTTCTCTGCCCGGCCCAGGGGATGACTTTCTCCAGCTGGTCCTAGCCCCCTAGGGCAGCCCTGGGCCCTGTTAATACTAAATTCTGAGCCAGTGTCTCCAGGTAACTGAAAGAAACGAAGGGAAAATGCTGGGGTCTGGCCTTAAAATGACTCCACACAAACAGACCTCCCTTGTTTCTCATCCAATTAACAATTGCAGGAGCAAATCCAGCCATGGGGGAGAAAACTACCCAGGAATGGGACTTTCCTACCAGATGGGCAGGGAGAGGGGAAAAGGAGATAGAAGGAGAAAGAGAGACTGAAAGGGGCTGTGGGAGAGAAGAGTTTGGAGAGAGATTTCCAGGTCTCTAATCTGCCCAGACAGATGTTTTACTGCACCCTGGGTGGAGTCACTTTCCTGTGGAAAAGATGAGAATCAGACAGAGGAAAATCCAGTTCCTGACTCCATATCCCTCCTGCTGGGGTGTGGCAGCCATGGGATCAGTGTCTGAGGGGATCACTCACAGTGACTCCTTTGGTTCTGCTTTTTTCTAGCCTTGTGTTCAGAGACTTTGTTACGGGGTGGGGGGAGGGAGAAGGGAGGTTAAAAATGTCTCTGTGGGCTTAGCCTGGCAGGAGAGGCCAGGTCTACACTGTACAAAGAGATCAAGCTTTTCTCAGCATGGCAGACTCTAGGGTGCCTGTCTGCAGGGAAAGGGCCTGGGGGAATCATGCTGTGAAATGTATTAAAGCCTGTTCTGAAACCTTCACAACTGCCCTTCTCGCCCTGCCAGGCTGCAGAATAATGTCCATGTTTCGCTCCAGTTCATCCCATCCTCTCGTTGGACAGGGGAGAGAAATGGCTGCAGAGGAGCCAGTTCAGGTAGGTATTATCAGGGGGTTGCTGGTGGGTTCCTTCAGCGGGGGAGAGGGACAGCAAATACGTGGGAGATGGGAAGGTTTGCACAGGCTGGTTTGGAGGTTGCAGTCTGGTTTGCAGGAAATGCACAGGGTGGAGAAAGGGAGGAGGACAGGGGTGTGCTAAACCTGCTGGGAGTTATTTAATATGTGGCCTAGATTCTAGGAACAGACCCAGGAGGTTCGGCAGTGGAAATGCTCTAGTTTGTGGAGCAGAAAATAACCCAGCTGCATGGGGCTGGGAAAATTGACCAGACTCATAGTGCTGGAGCCCGGCCTGACTAACCAGCGGCTGCTGTGAGATATGAAGGGGGCACCCACCAGTGAGGCTTAGGGGAGCTTCCCCTCCCTTCACATCCAGCTCTTCAGAATGGGGAGGTTGTTGGGCTCCCTGCCAGCGAGCTCTCTCTGGACCCCTCCATCTCCTGAATCAGTCTGTGGCTAGTAGGGGGGGGGTTGGCTCTGCTGGGAGAGAGGAGGGGCTCTCGCTTTGTCCCCTCCCCCTGGTGTTTCCTGGATGCTCTGAGCAGGGTGGGGGTGGGACTCTGACTGCAATTCACCCAGAGCTTCTGTTTGGCTCCTGTCCCCCATGTATAGGGGGGCTGTGAGTGGGGCAGCAGGTACTGAGTGTTGGACTCTCGCTCTTTCAGGGGCTGGTGACCTTCGAGGAGGTGGCTGTGTATTTCACCAGGGGAGAGGGGGCTCTGCTGGACCCTGCTCAGAGAGCCCTCTACAGGGATGTCATGCAGGAGAATTATGAAAATGTGACCTCGCTGGGTAAGGGTTACTCTCCCCTCTATTCTTGGAAGGGGAAAAGAAGAGAGATGGTTCATGCCACCCCACAATGCCACCTCTACTCTGTCCTGTTGCCTCATCACCCCAATATGCCAGTGACACACAAGCTACCAGTGACCCTCCCCTGCTGTAGAACACTTTGGGAATAGAGCACAGGAGACGTATCGCACAGTGTCAAATATCTCCTGTTTGCTCAAGTAAAACTGAGGGTTAGGTGCGGCATAATCAGCAGAAGTTTTCTACCCCTGATCTCTCAAACCCTGAGCCTTCTCCACCCAGAGCACAATAATGCTTGGGGTGTAACGAGCAGGCTGCTGGAGTCAGAGCTGCTGGCCCAGGGTCACGAATCACACAGACAGTCCGTGCGTCCTGGAATGCTGGCTGGGGGTGTCCCGAGAAGGAAGCGCAGTGGCGGATTTAGCGTTAGTGGGGCCCTGTGCTCAGCTCCATTTTAGGGTCCCTCCTTGGGACATAAGCAACAAAAACTCTCTTATTTCCTCTCACCCCCATTTTTTCATTCTTTTTTTCCCTTCCTCCTCCTCCTATAAGTAATAGGAAGTAAATGAAAATAAAGTGAGGTACATTGATTGTTTTTGTTGTCTAACCGATTCTTCCACAGACCACTTGAAAATCGCTGAGTCTTGGTGCACCACTTAATGATCTTTCCATATATTGTTTGTACCGTTAGCTATCTATTGTAAAGCGCTTTGGATAAGAGCCCTTTATTAAAAATTAAAAAGGTAGGAGTGCAGGGTCTGGCCAGGAGTTAGGGTGTGGGAGGGGGCTGAGGGTTGGGGCAGGGGGTCGGGGTGTGGAGCACTTACCTGGAGCAGCTCCTGTTTCATGCGAGCAATGCAGGTGGGGATGTGGTGGGGGGAGGCAGGAGTCAGGGAGGGCAGGGTGTTCAGGGTGCAGGGTCTGGGAGGGAGTTAGGTTGCAGGAGCAGCTGGAGATGGGGGTGCAGGGTCTGGCCAGATTTTAGGATGCAGGAGGGGGTTCAGGGTTGGGGCAGGAGGTTGGGGTGTGAAGTGCTTACCTGGGGCAGCTCCCATGTGGTGTGAGGGGTGCAGGTGGCAATGTAGAGGGGGTGTGTGCAGGAGCTCCCATTTGGTGCTCAGGGTGCAGTTGAGGATGGGGGGGTGCAGGAGTCAGAGCATGGGGTGTGAGGGCTCTTTATGTGGGAGGGGATGAAGGAGTCAGGTCTGGGGACTGGGGGGTATGTGATAGGGGAGTGCTTTGTAAAGCAGTGAGCAGGTGACCAGGGAGCTTTTCAAACAGGGCTGCTAACGGGGAGTTTCGTGAGGGAGTTTGGAAGGGGAGTGGGAAGGGGGGAGGTGCTCTTGCCATTCTTGAAAACATTTAAGCTATAATACAAACTTCTTGACTGAAACAAAACCCCTGTTGTTAACCTAGGTAGCTGTAAGAGAGAATGCAGGCAGAAGCCCAGCAGCAGAGTGGGGGCTATCCTGTTTATTGCTCTCAATGTAGCATGTATGATTACCTGCCCTGTGGGCGGGTGGCTTACGTGTGCATTCGGTGCAAGGAGCTCCTGGCCCTCAGAGACCGCGTGGAGGCTTTGGAGGCCAGCGTGAGACGTCCTGGAGGCCAAATTTAGTCTGCGAGGAAAGAGACTGAAATCTGGGACCTCTATGGTGGCATTCTCAGAAATGCTTCCAGTTCCACGCACAGGGCCAGGTAGGCAGGCAGAGCTTCAGAGTCTCAATGGGTGGATGAGATGATGGTGGAGAGAGGAGGCGTTTAGATTGATTAGGACCTGGGGAAACTTTGGGGATGGGGGGCCTATACAGGAAGGATGGGCTCCACCTAAACCAACGTGGAACCAGACTGCTGGCACTTAACATTAAAAAGGTTGCAGAGCAGTTTTTAAACTAAGAGATGGGGGAAAGCCAACGGCTGCAGAGGAGCTCGTGGATCGGACAGAGACTTGTCTTAGAGGAGAGTCTAGTGCTAGAGATTTTCTAGTTCTAGTCAGGAAGAGAGGCTGGAAGAGGATAAAGTAGGGGCCAGATCAGACGAGAAGCATTCACACACACAAGAATCTGACACATCAGAAAAGGGCAGACAAATAAACAGTGACAAGTTTTAAAGTGCTTGTACACAAATGCTAGAAGTCTAAATAATAGGATGGGTGAATTAGAGTGCCTCGTGTTAAAGGAGGATATTGACATAATAGGCATCACAGAAACCTGGTGGAGTGAGGAGAATCAATGGGACACAATTGTTCCAGGGTACAAAATATATCGAAGGACAGAGCAGGTCATAAGAACGGCCGTACCGGGTCAGACCAAAGGTCCATCTAGCCCAGTATCTGTCTACCGACAGTGGCCAATGCCAGGTGCCCCAGAGGGAGTGAACCTAACAGGCAATGATCAAGTGATCTCTCTCCTGCCATCCATCTCCATCCTCTGACGAACAGAGGCTAGGGACACCATTCTTACCCATCCTGGCTAATAGCCATTTATGGACTTAGCCACCATGAATTTATCCAGTTCCCTTTTAAACATTGTTATAGTCCTAGCCTTCACAACCTCCTCAGGCAAGGAGTTCCACAAGTTGACTGTGCGCTGCGTGAAGAAGAACTTTCTTTTATTTGTTTTAAACCTGCTGCCTATTAATTTCATATGGTGACCCCTAGTTCTTGTATTATGGGAATAAGTAAATAACTTTTCCTTATCCACTTTCTCAACATCACTCATGATTTTATATACCTCCATCATATCCCCCCTTAGTCTCCTCTTTTCCAAGCTGAAGAGTCCTATCCTCTTTAATCTTTCCTCGTATGGGACCCTCTCCAAACCCCTAATCATTTTAGTTGCCCTTTTCTGAACCTTTTCTAGTGCTAGAATATCTTTTTTGAGATGAGGAGACCACATCTGTACACAGTATTCGAGGTGTGGGCGTACCATGGATTTATATAAGGGCAATAATATATTCTCAGTCTTATTCTCTATCCCGTTTTTAATGATTCCTAACATCCTGTTTGCTTTTTTGACCGCCTCTGCACACTGCGTGGACATCTTCAGAGAACTATCCATGATGACTCCAAGATCTTTTTCCTGACTCGTTGTAGCTAAATTAGCCCCCATCATATTGTATGTATAGTTGGGGTTATTTTTTCCAATGTGCATTACTTTACATTTATCCACATTAAATTTCATTTGCCATTTTGTTGCCCAATCACTTAGTTTTGTGAGATCTTTTTGAAGTTCTTCACAGTCTGCTTTGGTCTTAACTATCTTGAGCAGTTTAGTATCATCTGCAAACTTTGCCACCTCACTGTTTACCCCATTCTCAAGATCATTTATGAATAAATTGAATAGGATTGGTCCTAGGACTGACCCTTGGGGAACACCACTAGTTACCCCTCTCCATTCTGAGAATTTACCATTAATTCCTACCCTTTGTTTCCTGTCTTTTAACCAGTTCTCAATCCTGAAAGGACCTTCCCTTTTATCCCATGACAGCTTAATTTACGTAAGAGCCTTTGGTGAGGGACCTTGTCAAAGGCTTTCTGGAAATCTAAGTACATTATGTCCACCGGATCCCCCCATACTCGGGGGATGGGGACGGGAGTGGCACTGTATGTTAAAGAAAATGTAAACTCAAATGAAGTAAAAATCTTAAATGAAACCACATGTTCCATAGAATCTCTCTGGATAGTAATTCCATGCTCTAATAAGAATATAACAATAGGGATCTGTTATTGACCACCTGTCAAAGACAGTGATAGTGAGGATGAAATGCGAAGGCAGATTAGAGAGGCTATCAAAATAAAGAACTCCATAATAGTGGGAGATTTCAATTATCCCCATATTGACTGGGTACATGTCACCTCAGGACAAAATGCAGAGACAAAATTTCTGGATACTTTCAATGACTGTTTCTTGGAGCAGCTGGTACAAGAACCCGCAATGGGAGAAGCAACTCTCGATTTAGTGCTGAGTGGAGCACAGGATCTAGTCCAAGGGCTAACTATAACAGGACCGCTTGGAAATAGTGACCATAATATAACAACATTTAACATTCCTGTGGTGGGAAGAACAGCTCAACACTGGCATTTAATTTCAGGAAGGGGAACTATGCAAAAATGAGGGGGTTAGTTAAACAGAAATTAAAAGGTACAATGACTATAGTGAAATCCCTGCAAGCTGCATAGACACTTTTCAAAAACACAATATTAGAAGCCCAACTTAAATATATACCCCAAATTAAAAAACACAGCAAAAGAACTAAAAAAGAGTCACCGTGGCTTAATGACCATGTAAAAGAAGCAGTGAGAGATAAAAAGGCATCTTTTAAAAAGTGGAAGTCAAATCCTAGTGAGGTACATAGAAAAGAGCATAAACACTACCAAATTAAGTGTAAAAATGTAATAAGAAAAGCCAAAAAGGAGTTTGAAGAAGGGGCTAGCCAAAAACTCAAAAGGTAATAACAAAAGCAGGAAGACTGCTAAACAACCAGTGGGACCACTGGACGATTGGAACTCAAATGTGAAATTGGGAAACTATTAGCTATGGTTTGTAACCTGTCTTTAAATTGGCTTCTGTACCCAATGACTGGAAGATTGCTAATGTAACGCCAATATTTAAAAAGGGCTCTAAAGGCGATCCTGGCAATTGCAGACCAGTAAGTCTAACGTCTGTACCAGGAAAATTAGTTGAAACAATAGTAAAGGAATAAAATTGTCAGGCACATAGAACAAAAATTGTTGAGCAAAAGTCAATACGGTTTCTGTAAAGGGAAATCATGTCTTACTAATCTATTAGAGTTCTTTGAAGGTGTCAACAAACATGTGGACAAGGGGGATCCAGTGGACATAGTGTACTTAGATTTCCAGAAAGCCTTTGACAAGGTCCCTCACCAAGGACTCTTACATAAATTGTTATCATGGGATAAGAGGGAAGATCTTTTCATGGATTGAGAACTGGTTAAAAGACAGGGAACAAAGGGTAGGAATAAATGGTAAATTTTCAGAATGGAGAGGAGTGGTGTTCCCCAAGGGTCAGTCCTAGGACCAATCGTTTCAACATATTCATAAATGATCTGGAGAATGGGGTAAACAGTGAGGTGGCAAAGTTTGCAGATGATACTTGTGACGAGGCGGTTCTGGTGGGACCCAACTGAGAGTGACAAATCGCTTAAAACAGGGCAGTTACAGCCCAAGGCTGGGATTTTTCCACCTCTAAGGCAAGGCAAACCAAACCAGCCAGACAAAGAGGATTTTGGTTTCACCCCACTGGTTAACCACAAGTCACACAAGCAATTCCCTTAGACACTCCAGTCTTCCAGTATCACCACCAGTGCACTTGTCCTGGGGATGAATGGTTATGAAAACCAACACCCCAATAAAAGAAAAAGGTTCTCTCGATCCCAAAGAATCAAGCCCCAGACCCAGGTCAATATACACATCAGATCTTACCCACAAATCATGCTGTTGCCAATCCTTTAGAATCTAAAATCTAAAGGTTTATTCATAAAAGGAAAAAAATAAAGATGAGCGCTAGAATTGGTTAAATTGAATCAATTACATGCAGTAATGGCAAAGTTCTTAGTTCAGGCTTGTAGCAGTGATGGAGTAAACTCCAGGTTCAAATCAAATCTCTGGAGTACATCCTCCTCTGGGATGGGTCAGTCAGTCCTTTGTTCAGAGCTTCAGTTTGTAGCAAAGTTCCTCCAGAGGTAAGAAGCAGGATTGAAAACAAGATGGAGATGAGGCATTAGCCTTTTATAGGCTTTTCCAGGTGTAAGAACACTTCTTTGTTCTTACTGTGGAAAATGACAGCAAAATGGAGTCTGGAGTCACATGAGCAAGTCCCTGCATACTTTGCTGAGTTACAAGGCCTATCTGCCTTCCCTCAATGGGTCAGTTGAATAGCTGATGTCCTTAATGGGCCATCAAGCAGGCTAGGCAGAGCTAACACCAGCTTGTCTGGGATGTCTCCCAGAAGCACAGCATAAGTTTGAAATACAGACAGGATAGAGCCAATACTCAAACTTCAACTACAAAATGATACATACATATAGACCCCATAATTATAACCAGCAACCCATAACCTGGTCTTGGACACCTTATATGACCCCCTTTACATAAGATTTGGTGCCACTACAGGACCTTGGTTGCAACCATGTTCTATAAGGTCCCAGATTATATCAATAACGTCACAATACTAAACTGCTCAAGATAGTTCAGACCAAAGCAAACTGTGAAGAACTTCAAAAAGATCTCACAAAACTAAGTGACTGGGCAACAAAATGGCAAATGTGTATAAATGTCAAGTGATGCAGATTGGAAAAAATAACCTCAACTATACATACAATATGATGGGGGCAAAATTAGGCTAATCAGGAAAAAGATCTTTTTGTCATTGTGGATAGTTCTCTGAAGACATCCAGCAGTGTGCAGCGGAAATCAAAAAAGCAAACAGGATGTTAGGAATTATTTAGAAAGGGATAGACAGTAATACAGAGAATATCTTACTGCCCTTGTATAAATCAATGGAAATAACTAATTTAGACCCCATCATTTTATATGTATATTTGTGATTATGTTTGCCAGTGGCCTGCACTATGTGTTATCCTGACATCTAGTACTGCTGAGATCCTGCATTCAATAATATCCCTGCCCTTCCTGTTCCTGTTCTGCACTGAGCCCCACGCTTATGTTTCCAGCTTCCCCAGGACTCTGTCTTTGTCTCTGGACACATCTATCAGCAAGAAGCAGTGCCAGGGAGACTTTGATTTCTGGGACGTGGATTTACTTTCTGTATGTTTTAGGGGAGACTTTGAAATTGAGTGTCTGTGACATTAAGCACAGTACAATCTGGACTGTTGTTAGCTGTGTTCCCTCAGTTCCCCAGGCTGGGGTGCCTTTTACACTGCTCTACTGTGAGAGCAGCCACTCCTGGGCAGTTCACACGCAGTCTCCAGCATGTAACTCGCTCCCAGCTACACAGTATTGAGTGCTGCTAGTCAGTGACTCACAAATTACAGTGCCTCACAGGAGAACCCTAGAAAATTCTCTGCTCCCAAACTTCCCCCAGAAATGTGCATCTTGTAGTGTCCAGCACACTCCTGAACAATGGGAGCTCATATGAAATCTGTTGTTTCATCAATGGAAAATGACATGCACCAGCCTTGTTATTCCAAATGGAGTTTCCAACACACTTTAATCCAAACACACTGGTTTGATAAAAAAAGGAAACAAAATTATTAACTACTGAAGAAAAAGATTTGAAGTGACTACAAGTACTGAGGCATAAAAGTCAGAATTGTTTATGAAAGAAATTCAAGATAAAACACAAACTAATGTTTAACCTAACGAGCTAAAAGGGATTTAAAACAAATGTTTCTCTCACCATGTGCTGAGACAGGCTGGTTTTCCTTTCAGCCAGGACTCCCCCTAACCTGCCCCTGCCGCCCACATTCAGTTCTTCAGGAGTTGTCATGAGCAGAGGGAAAAGGGGGGGGGGAAAGAGAGAGTCTCATGCATTTTCCTCACCTCTTTTTATAATTCAGTCCTTTGTACTAGAAACCACTTCAGTTCCCAGCTGAGTCATGGTGACAGGCTGTCATAGATACGAGCTTCAAGTGTCCCTCTGATGGAATGTAAATGTCTTCTTCACACCTTCCCCCTGGTGGAGAATGGCTATTTGACCAGCTATTTGCCTTGCTGTCTCTGAGAAACTTAAGGTTAGGGCTGCAGCTTTTTCAGTAATATCATACTGTAAAATCTCATCACTTTCCATACAATGTTGCTACACAGTTTAACAGGAGGATATTCAGTAGATTATGTCTTTTCAAATGGTACCTCACAAGCCCTACAGTGATAAATGAAGGGGAGGGGAGGGATCTCCCTTTTATAAACACCCAGCCAGCCAGTTGGCTGTAAAATCCCTGTTGGTGCGAGTTCTCTGCTTGCTTTACCTCTAAAGGGTTAACAAGCCAACAGGGTTTAAAAAAAAAAGTATTGGGCACCTGACCAAAAGAGCCAATGGAAAGGCTAGAACTTTGTTAAATGTCTGTGTGTTCCCAACATATATATGGGTATTATATATTAATATTAATTATATTATATTATTTACATTAAACCTTCCTACTCCAACTCCCACACTGTCTGACTGAAGCAGGGGTTTTTTATCACCTGACTGACTGCTGGTGCTCTAATTGGCCTCAGGTGCTCCAGTTAATCTGTAGCAAACCTTCCTCCCCTTGCAGGGAATAAGGCTCCCTGCTAACACTCTCCTGCTGCCCTCTGGCCATGCTGTATCACAATACCAATATGATGAAATTGCAATGAATCGTGCTATATATGCCATGTAAGGAGTCAGTGAAAATGTTATGAGTTTCCAAGTATGATAATCTTGTTTCTATTGTGAGTTACAGATATGTAGGGTATATCTGTATTCCAGACTTGTGCAGTGTTTCTGAGTGACACCCCCAGACATATTGGCATCAGCGCTGCCCAGCCTGTTCGATGGCCCAGCCAGGGTCATCAGCCATACAATGAACCCATGGAAAGGATTAAGGGGATACACCTATTGAGTCAGCAAGACATGCAGGGTTATGCCTGTTGTGGCAAATTGCCGGCACTATTATGATGGGTCTTGTGCTTTCTCTTCTTGGGGGGGGGGGGGGCGGTTCAGGGCACCATTTCTTGCCCCTGAATTGGAATATTAACTGCCCCACTAGTGTCCTTGAGGAGGGGAGTGGAGAGGGAGGGACCTGGGCCCGCCCTCTACTCCAGGTCCCAGCCCAGGGGCCCTGAGGATAGTGGTGAACCACTTGAACTGATGGTTCCTTCCCCTGGGCTACTTCCCGCTCCTACCCTTCAGCTTGTGGGGGCTTCCTGCCCTCCCTCTGTACAAGCCAGGTGCCCCTTACCTAGGGTCTTGGACTTCTTAGCCCACTGCAGCACTTCTCCAAACTTTCCTCTGCTTCCCTTCAAACTGTTCTCTGCTCCAACACCAATCCCCTCTCCTCCAGCTCCTTCCCTGTCTGATTGGAGCAAGGGTCTTTATCAGGTGACTGACTGCTGGGGCTCTAATTGGCTTCAGGTGCTCTAGTTAATCTATAGCAAACTTTCTTCCCTCTGCAGGGAATAAGGCTCCCTGCTAACCCTCTCCTGCTGCCCTCTGGCCAGGCTGTATCACACTGTGTACTGAGAACTCCAAGGCTTTTCCATGCCATGTGCTGTGAAGCTTGTGTTTGGGACACAGGAATTAGAAGCCACTTGGCAAAAGGAATATAAAGGGCAGCTGCATCATCTCCATTTTGTCTTCAATCCCCCTTCCTACCTCTGGAGCAACTTCTCTACAAACTGAAGGCTTGAACAAAGGACTGAATAATGTGGATGTGTACCAGAGAGCCTTTCAAGCCAGGAACTCACCAATACTGCTAAGAACCAGATGTATAGATTTCTGAATGTGTCTGACTGCTTTCCCATTTAACAACTCCCTTTTTCTTTTTCTTTTATAATAACCTTTAGTTTAGATGCTTTCTTGCTTATAAACCTTTAGTTTGGATGCCAATGACTGGCTGGCATCGTAGTATTTTGGGTAAGATCCAAACCTATACTGACCGGGTAATGTGACTGACTCTGGGGTCAGAAGAACACTTTGTTTATGTGAGCAGAGTTTTTAAATAACCTCTCACTGTGCTGGACCTAGGTGCTGATTAGGAGCCAGAGAACTGGGATGCAATAAAGGGGGCCGTGTGATTTCTTTTTTCAGTTTCTCGATAACCAGTGTGGGGGATCAGAAGCACAGTTGGTGACTGGTCGGTGAGTTTAACTTCCGTGTTAACCACCAGTTTGGGGAGCCTCTGCTCTCCCTTTTTCAGCCTGCCCTGGTCTTGGCATTTTCAGTGAGGACTAGCCCAGGCACACTGGGTCACACTAAGTATTAAAGTTAAATTAATAGAATGTTTTTTTATGACAAAGTTTTATGAAATCAACGGAACTCCTTTGTTTTCTTTCATCTGAGCAGGGTTTCCATTTTCCAAACCTGATGTGATCTCCCAGCTGGAACAAGGGGAAGAGCCGTGGGTCTCAGACCTGCAGGGTTCAGAGGGAAAACATACCCTGAGATCTTCCTGCAGAGGTGAGGAAACATTAAACCAACTCTGAGTGTGAAAGTGCCTGAAGGAAACATCTGGGATGCCCTACCAAGCCCTTGAGAGGTCTCTCAGTTCATTATTGTTGCCAGCAGGGGTAATATTCTCAGGGTAATTATAGCTCATGGCTTCCCGTAGATTCTAGCAGACACCAGGCAGTAGCTTCCTCCCTTCCCCCTGAGAATTTGGATGGCATTTGAAAGCCAAATTGATCCTCCTCTCTCCTGTTTTGGGAAGAGTATGGGGAGTTCAGTTTGTGATTTTTATTTGACCTCCCTCCAGCACTTAGGTTGTTTTAGCTTTTCACTTTTCATCCCTGTTTGATGTTTCTGTCTTTTCACCGCAGGTGATGCAATGGCATGTGAGAAAGAGGAGCAGAATTCTCAGCAGAAAAATGTTCAGCAAGTGGATAAACACAGAGCATTATTGCAAAGATCAAAAAGCAATGTGTCCAGGAGTCATGAGGAGGAAAAATCCTGTGAGATTCAGCACAGACCAGAGAGAGAACAAGGAAACCAGCCGGGGGTGAAAATGGGTAAACGTATTTCCTCTGAGGGAACTCAGAAGGACCTCAAGGAAACTACAACAAAGCAGGAAATCATCATTGGAAAGAGAAAAAATACATGCACAGAGTGTGGAAAAAACTTATGTGACTACTCAGCCCTTCTTAATCATCAGAGAATCCACACAGGGGACAGGCCCTACGAATGCTGTGAGTGTGGGAAAACCTTCAGTCGCCGATCAGACCTTTCTAAACATCAGAGAATCCACAAAGGGGACAGGCCCTACGAATGCCGTGAGTGTGGGAAAAGCTTCACTAGCAGCTCAGACGTTTCTAAACATCAGAGAATCCACACGGGGGACAGGCCCTACGAATGCCGTGAGTGTGGGAAAACCTTCAATCGCAGATCAGCCCTTTCTGTTCATCAGAGAATCCACACAGGGGACAGGCCCTACGAATGCCGTGAGTGTGGGAAAAGCTTCACTAGCAGCTCACACCTTTCTGTTCATCAGAGAATCCACACAGGGGAGAGGCCCTACGAATGCCTTGAGTGTGGGAAAAGCTTCACTCAAAGATCAAACCTTTCTGAACATCAGAGAATCCACACGGGGGAAAGGCCCTATGAATGCCGTGAGTGTGGGAAAAGCTTCACTCAAAGATCAAACCTTTCTGAACATCAGAGAATCCACACGGGGGACAGGCCCTACGAATGCCATGAGTGTGGGAAAACCTTCAATCGTAGATCAGCCCTTTCTGTTCATCAGAGAATCCACACAGGGGACCGGCCCTACAAATGCAGTGAGTGTGGGAAAACCTTCACTCAAACATCAACCCTTTCTGTTCATCAGAGGAGCCACACAGGGGACAGGCCCTACGAATGCTGTGAGTGTGGGAAAAACTTCACTACCAGCTCACACCTTTCTAGACATCAGAGAATCCACACCGGGGAACAGGCCCTACGAATGCCGTGAGTGTGGGAAAACCTTCTCTTGGCACTCAGCTCATATTAGCCATCAGAGAATCTGCAAGGGCAGTGAACACCATAAAACCCTCTAGGGCTATCAATTTTTTTTCTTTCATACTTTTCCTGATTCCCACATAATAACTTTTTTAATCTGTTTGAACTGTTTGCAGCACTGTTATCCCTCAGCTTGGCCAGATGAGTGGCCCATTTATGCCTTTTGTAGTTTGCCTTCTTTTGAGGTGGGCCCATTTGTCCTTTCTATCAACTCAATTATCCCACAAGTAACTGGAGTGTGCCCTTCTTATGAGGAACCAGAGAGTATCACATTTATACCTTTCCTCCTATTGCAAAGTGATTGTTAGAGTCGCCAGTGATACAGATTGAATCCTTGCCAGTTGTTCTCACGTTGCTCTGGGTTGTGCTAAAGAGCAGTTACATTGGGAATTTTTCATGTTATAGTTAAATAAAGAGGAGCAGGGGAAAAAAGTGTCATTTCAGCCTCTGTGACACTGGAAGGAGATGGGGTGGTTCAGAGATTCCCTCCTTCCCCATCACTCCAGAACTGTTACATTTTGGCTTCTCTGTGCAGAGTTTATTTTCATCACATTCTATCCCTCCACTTCTCAAAATGTCATATGAGGAAGAGTTCTCAGCTGTCCGTGCTTGGAGATGATGCTTTGATTTCTTTCCTCCTATATCAGAGTCGCTATGACTGGAGCTGAAAGTGTCAAAGACCTGGAAGGGGAATTTAAATGAATCCCAAACATAGTGTGATTATTTGGCATTTAAATTCCAGGTTTCATCTATTGGTAAAGCCACTTCCTGCAAGAGGACTATTTTGTCCCCCATTATGGGATGCTGGGATGCTTACAATTTTGTAAATTATATAACTGACTATTGAGAGAGTGCTGAGTGAAGCTGCTTTGAATGGATCAGAGGAGAATGTGATGGGAGAATCTCTTGTCCTGATTCTAACTAATCAGATGTAACCTGCTCTGGAATTTCTCTTGATACTTTCATTGCCATGTATTCTGTCTCTCTGTGATGTGGGTTTCTCTCTTTCCTGAAGGCTGTTTGCTCACCCAATTGGATATTAGTTCAGTTCAATAGGACGTAGCTCAGATTTCTTGGAGAATTGAAGACAAATGACCATTTCCTAAAATCCTCATTTGTCACTTCAGCTTTGCTTTTTCCCACCCCTCCATGATGACAGTTCAAGTGCAGTTCTGTCAACAGTGGAGAACTCTCCAATTTACTGCACATGCTAACAAAGAAACAGCAGTGATTTAAAATCTCTATTCGGAAATGGTGAACAACAACAGAACCCCAACTAACTGAGGGAAGTGCATATGATCACAGTGTAGTTCAATTATTTAAGTCAGTATTTTCTCAGATGATTTGGGGAGAGAATTCCACATTAAGTGATTTTTAACTTGGCAAAGTGCCCATGTATTTGGTTCCTGAAGCATTTTGTAACCCATGCCCCACAGAAGATCTTTCCTATTCGGAATGCTCCCCTTCATGATGCAGGTGTTGAGGAAAGAGAAGTGGTATTTTTGTTCAATTTATCCTTAATAGATGCAAAAAATGTGTATAAAATGAAATCAGTGTTGGAAATCTAATAGCAACAGAAAAATAGCTATTTTTAAATAGAAATTCTAGCTCTGGTAATGAAGATTCTGATCCAGGCCTGTATCCAGTCCCTTGCCTGGACCCGTGTCACCAAATTAAAGAAAAGCTGGGCATGTTTCCGGAAGCCATTGCTTACGACACAGCTGAGATTTTGAGTGGTTTTGTAAAGGATTCTACTTCTGAGAAGTGTAAATTTACCCTAAAAAGGGCAAGGAAACAAAGGGCATCAGGAATGTATGTTTTTTCGGATGAGGCAAGAAAAGGGAGTAGCATTGTCCCCCTTGGGTAGCCCCTGTTCAATTCCAGGTCAGAAAGCAAAACTCTTCTGCAAGAATATCCAAAAAATATTGTGTTTCACTTCACTTCATAAGTACAGTTGTGTGGCAATTAAATGATGACCCTAAAATTTCATAAAAGCAAAGAACGCTGAACAAAAAAGTGTGGGAAATACGGCTGTATCTGAGAAAATGGCTTGGAATGAAGGAAGACAAAAATTGATCGGTTGAGAGAAAAGACCCTGTTTCCCCCTAGTTTGGAACGTCTCTCACAACTACTGGAATAGAAAAGCTAAACAAATGGTGCTCTATTGTTGCAAAGGAGATTGAAGTGAGGCCATTTTCTCCAGATAAAAGAAAATGGTCATGTCAGGAGTGGGATTTGAAACCACGTCTCTATGCAGAAACCAGAACACCCAAGAGAGAGGAAAAAAAAGTCTTAAAACTGGCACTTTGGTCCAGTCCACAATCCTAACGCTACAAAGAATGTGACTTATCAACCCTAGTTTTCATTAATATTTGATGACACTCTTTAGGGAGGCCAAGATGGCACATCTCTTTCAACTCTTAGAGCCCTTCTCCAGCACAGCTGATTTTTAGGCACACTCACCCGGACCTAAAGTTACACGTTTCCTGGAGTTCCATGAGTTCTGCGGTGTTGGAATCTCCCTGCTCGCATTTTAAGCGAACAAAAGATGGGTGCTGGCATTCTGAGACCCTCAAAATCCTGCCCTGGGGGCCAGACAGTTAAGCAACCAGCATCCACAACCTCTACCATGATAGCATCCTGTCTGGCAACAACTCACTTATCAATAGCTGGGGTCTGAAATCCTCATTTCTTTGTTCTATCACTGTAGTCTCCACTTTCCTATTGCTTGTCTGTATAATCTCTGTCTGGTTCTGTGATTGTTTCTGTCTGCTGGATAATTAATTTGTTGGGTGTAAAGCAATTCAGGTGGTGGGGTATAACTGGTTAGATAATCATGTTACAATATGTTAGGATTGGTTAGTTACATTTCAGTAAAATGATTGGTTAAGGTATAGCTAAGCAGAACTCCAGTTTTACTATATAGTTTGCAGTCAATCAGGAAGTAAGGGGGGGGAATGGAATGGGGGTAGGGGAATTGGAGTTATGTTTTGCTAAGGGGGAAATAGAAAGAGGGACACAGACAAGCCTCTGTGGTGTCAGAGCTGGGAAGGGCGATACCGAGGAAGAAAATTGGAATCATTGCTTGCTGGAAGTTTACCCCAATAAACATTGAGTTGTTTGCACCTCTTGAACTGCGGGTATTGCTGCTCTCAGGTCATACGAGAAGGACCAGGGAAGGGGGGCGTGATGGGATAACCCCTCTAAGAAGTACGTCTTTCAAGATGTGAAAAACCCTAGAATCAGTATAATTAAGCTGCCCTAAGCCATGGTTAGATAGTACTAAATGAAAGGAAAGATTGTTCTGTCAATGTAGCTATTACAGGGATGGAAAACCCCTCCACTCACTATAGCAACTGTCTACTCCACAGTGCTAGAGCAGTGTCACAGCAGCATTTTAAGTGTAGACAGCCTCAGAGTGAGACCAGGTCTGGTTCTGTGGATGCTCAGGCACTACAAGAGCAGTGACAATACACGAATGCTTCCGTAGTTGGCAGGATTCAAACTTGCCTGGGGAGACCCCAATGGATTTCTAGTCCATCGCCTTAACCACTCGCCTGCAACTACTTGATGTATAGGTGCTTCACTACACAATGATTCTGTTCTCACTGAATTGTCACTTCAAATTGCTCAGACCAGCTCCCCCAGCACACTCCTGGCTGTGCATTAGTGTAAGTGTGTCCATGGCTGAACAACAAGGGTTCCTGCCCATTTCCCTTCTGGCTGGAGCATGATTAGAGTGTGTTTGTGGTTAACGACATTGCTATAGATTGTTGTTCAGTCCCCACACTGACAATTCAGACCGTCCCATTCCTATTCGAATCTGCACCAGATCATGCCAATAGCCGGAGTCAGGATTTCTCTGGGGCACTGAAATGTTTCAGGGGGTTGGTGCATGAACTCAGCCTTGCATCCATCCCTGATGTTTCATGGACTAACAACAGCAGCGTAAAGAAAGAGCTGATCCAATATCTCACTGTCAGAGGTGATGGTGGCCTCGTCCCGTCTGCCTGACCATTGCCATTGCAGGAGAGAAGGTTTCAGTGGAATCGAATGCCCTGGCTCAAACAAGAGACACAGGGAGGTTTTGCTGTTCATGGATCTGTGCAAAGGAAATTGTGTCTGTATGAAATTGAGGAGGGAAATGAAACGTCCACGTGGTGGCCCAACGCCCTAAGGAATGTGGGCGATGGACTCCGGCTGGGAAATGATTTCACAGGATCAGTGTATTGCCCTGATTAAAAGCTATGGCTAAAAGGCAGCCACTGTTGTCAGTACCTGAACCTGTGTAGGGACGCCCGAGTGGGTATCAAGTCCATTGCCTTAACCAGGGGTAGTCGATTATTTTATCAAGATTCAAATTTCTTGGTCAAGGTATAGTCAATGTATAGACGCCAGAGAAAATAAGACACTGATGCTAATAAGAATATAGAAATATTTTGCAGTCGCTATGGGCATAACTATGATAATTGTTTTGTGTTTCACTCTTTATATATGGCACCACCTTCCTTCCCTTTAGACTTCTAGTTTACCAAGGGTAAAACTAAACATCTCTTCAGATACCAGGGAGTGTTTTTGTTCATTCCTGCTAGCTACACAGGGATTTGATGTAGCTGCTTTCAATCCTCTGGCTCTGCCGGGTTAAGTAACATTTCAGGCTGTCACTGAACTGAAGGAGGGAGATCATTTTTTGACAGGTTACGCCTCCTCTTAAAGGTGTTTGTCTGGCAGCCTTGGTTCCCAGGTCTCTCCTGAGGGAAGAGAGTTTCTTTGCAAAATACCAAACCTTTTAACAGAGCGGAGGGAAAGGCAACGGCCGCATGATGAGGCCAATATCTACCACAACATGATTCTTTTATGTGGGATGACTCTGAACACTGACTGATCTGCACTCTCTTGTGTTTGAAGAGATGTTTAGTTTTGCACTTGGGAACCTATAAGGCTGAAGCAACGTTATGGATAGTGACACTGCGATTGAAGGGTGATTTAAGGTTGTAAAAATTGTTAAAAACACTGAGCTGCCCTGTCCCAGCCTCTGTTCCCCTGGGGGCCCTGCATGTTTGACTCTAGAGCAGGCCGGGAGCAGCAGCTGAGGCAGAGGACACCTGGGCTGGGCAGATAGGAGGGAGTTTAGCAAGTGGAAATGGTAAAACTGCAGTGAAGTATTACCTTGGACTCGACGGCATTTCTCCATTGGTCTGTCTGCTTTGGGTCAGGGACAATGACACGTCCTGCTGCATTTGTCATTTCAAAGGGGGCTTTAGGATTTTCATTCTCAGACATGGTGCACAAAGCAGGACTCAACCCAGGGTGCAAACGAAATGAGCCACTCACAGGTTCTGGCAGCCACAATGAGCCTTTGGTGTGAGAGCTCAGACCTGCCCCTGTCCCAGAGGGAGGGGGGGTGTCTACAAGGGGCTTGGACCACTGATCTACCAGTGCCTAACTCCCAAACTTTCAGTAACTCTATCATCAGTGCCCGTGAGTGTAATTAAAACCATGAGAAAAACCACACTAGGCTAGACCAAAGGCCCATCTAGCTCTGAATCTTGTCCTCTGACAGTAGCCAATAGCAGGTGCCCCAACAGCCACCACTGGGAGTTGAACCCAGGATCGCCTGTTTACAAGGCAGGTGCTTTAGCCGGCTAAGCCATGGTCCCTGCCTGGGTGTAAGACCTAATGTCTGCCCACACCTGACTCCCTGCCATCTCCACCAGGACCTGACAAGCTTTCCTTGTGTTTGGATTCTGCAAAGCAGAGGAGCAGGTGACGTTTTCCTTGCAAGCTGTGTGTGTGAGTGAATCTTTGTCCAAGTCTGCACTACCAAGTTGTTTCAGCAGAAATATATTGCTCAGGTGTGTGAAGAACACACAACGCTCCCTCGGTCGGCAGCTTGGTGTGGCTGGTGTACACACTGCAATGCCACGTCTGGCGACAAAACTGCCCTGTTTTGCTGACAAAATAAAACCACTTTGATGAGAGGCCTAGAGCTTTTTGCAGCAAACGGAAAGTGACGGCGTGCCAGTGTAAATGCTGCTGGTCATTAAATCACCATAACTGGCCTCCGCCAGTATCCCACAATGCCCACCGTGAACTCACCTGCCCTGCATTCCTGCTACAGAGGCTGGGCCCCTCCCCTTTCCTAGCTCCAGGAAGTTCTGACAGCTGAGCCTGCTGCTCTGCTCCGGCAGCCAGGAACAAATCACTGCCGTGGAATGCTGCTCTCCGGCCCTGGGAACACAGAGCAGGGTGGCGGGAACTTCCATACATGGGGGGGCCACCAGCATCCGAACTGTGACACCCCATGACACCCCTTCCCTCCAGGAGGCTCTTACCTTCTAAACAGGGACGGCTGTTTTCTAGTAAAATCACTAAAAGGAAAGGAGAAAACTCGAAAGAGGTTCCTCCTGGCGCTCACGTCCGTGAATCCGAATACTCTCTCAGTCCTCAAAGAGAGACCTGGAGAAGGAGACTTGCTGAAGCAAAGCCACAGGGGTCTCTGAGGTTTCCCTGGCCCCTCGCCCCTGTCCTGCCTCCGTGATGTCAGCATCTCTCTGTGAGGTCACCACCTCCGACCAATAGGCTGAGGTCCTGCCAAAGGCCTTTGTGATGTCACTGCCGCACCCCTCCCTCGCTGTGCCAATGTCCTGCCCCGGCCAGGCACTTTGGAGGTTTGAGCTACTCCCTGTGGATCACCCCACTCAAGGAGCGTTCGTTCTAGGCAGCAAGCCGGCTAGACAGGGAAACATCAGACGCTGCTCCCAATTCTACACTCAGTTTTTCAGAAATTAGTCGACTTTATGGCCAGAAGAGACCATTAGAGCATCTAATCTGACCCCCTGCATATCACAGGCCTCCTGTATGACACAAGAGCTACTTTGGGGGCAAACACATTCCAGAAAGGCATCTTGTCTTCATGAAATGACCTCAGGAGATGGAGAATCCACCACTTTCCTTGGTAGCTTGTTCCTGTGGTGAATCATCCTCGCTGTTGAATTTTTGTGCCTTAGTTGTAATATGAATTTGTCCCTTTTCACCTTCCAGCCATTTGGTCTTGTTATGCCTTTCTCTGCTCGATTAAAGAGCCCTTTAATACCCAATCTTTTCTCTCCATTAAGGCACTTCAACACTTCAGTGAAATCACCTTTCAATCTTCTTTTGATCAGCTAAACAGGTTGAGCTCTTTCAATAGCTCCCTAGAAGGCATTTTTCTCCAGCCCTCAGAACATTAGGTGGCTCTTTGCTGCCCCAGCTCCAATTTCACAACATCTTTTTCAAATGAGGACACCAAAACTGGAGGCAGTTTTCCACTATCAGTCTCACTGATGCCGTGTCAGCTCCTGTGACGTTATTGACATAATTTGTAACTGTATAGCTCACCATTGCAACCACTGTTCTATATTTGCAGCCAATATTGTAGA
The DNA here is from genome assembly GCF_016161935.1 of Mauremys reevesii. Lineage (NCBI taxonomy): Eukaryota > Metazoa > Chordata > Testudines > Geoemydidae > Mauremys > Mauremys reevesii. The sequence goes on along the minus strand of NC_052636.1, from coordinate 12,207,840 downwards.
AAGTTTGTCGTGTAAGGGGTCCATGGAGAGGTTCTGACTGGCTGATTATAATGATGCTATCTCTAGTTGTGTATCAGTTTTGTAGTTGACGTTATTAATATTGGCTCTATGCTGCCTGTATTTCAAACTTGTTCTCTGCTTCTGGGGAACACCCCGGACAAGTTGGTGTCAGTTCTGCCTAGCCTGCTTGATGGCCCATTAAGGACTATCAGCTATACAATCGACCCACTGAGAGAAGGCAGATACGCCTTGTGACTCAGCAAGGTCTGCAGGGACCTGCCTATGGAGAGAACTCTAAGGTTTTTCTGTGCCACGTGCTGGATAGAGTGTCCTTGGGACAAAGAAAGCAAAGACCACATGGCAAGAGACTATAAAAGGCTGATGCCTCATCTCCAATCCTGCTTTTTACCTCTGGAGGGACTTTGCTACAAACTGAAGCTCTGTACAAAGGACTGAATGACCTATCCCAGCTGTGGATGGACTCCCGAGACTTGATTTGAACCTGCAGTTTATTCCATCACTGCTACAAGCCTGAACCAAGAACTTTGCCATTACTGTATGTGAAGGGTTAAAATCCATGTGCATTTTATATAACAACCTGGTCTATGGCTTGTGCCAGCTCTTTTCCAGACCCAAAATCCAGATTATTGTCAGGGGACGAGAGGCCTAGCAAATAGTGATCAGCTAAGAGAAAGCTGGGTAAACAGAAAGCCTTGCTTGCTGAGATAGGCCTGGTCAGCAAATTGCCAGGTGTTGGAGCTAAGAACTAAATAATTGTGTCTTATTCAGAATTGCAGATTGAGCAAAGAATCCCTGTTCCTATTGTGTTAGTCTCTTCTGTAGGGAGACGTTTTTCCCACAGAGCCAACCTTGAGTTTATGAAAAGTTGGCACGTCAGTATAAGATATGGCATCCTTCCACCTCCCTTCCCAGGGACCAATGCCTGCCTTAAGACACACAGAAAACAATCTTTATTGCCATATACTTTCACTGTTTCTTTGCTTTAACCCCTAGGAATGTACCTGTTGGACAATCAAAGGAGTTGCTCCATTCCTATGGACCTCAAATCAGAATTCAACATATATATTTTATACTAATAACATATTATCAAAGTATTAATGAAATGTTAACTTGCTAACTTGAGACCATGGGTGGAGACATTATGTGACCTGTTAACCATTGGCTACTGTGCTATCTTGTCTTGCTGCAAAACCTATCCTAGGTTTTGGAACTGCCTTCACTTTCCCCCACCCATGGAAAATCTATATATTCTATTGTAATTAATTAATTAATTAATAGTGTCTCTGAGCCTAATAAGCCCACTCCGCCAGCACTGTGTGTAATAAACTCCTATTCTTTTCCTCTACACAGTGGAGATTTGTGTCCTTCAGAGACACCTGCTGAAGAAAGAGGAGATTCAGCATCCAGCTTGGCTGAATGTGTCTCCTCTCCCCACAGCTTGGTGATTTTTGAGGAAATGGAGAAGACTGCCTTTGTTTAGCTGTACATTGCTTGCAAAAGAAACAGGTCTTTTTGGTGACAAGAGTTGAAAGGAGCCATTAGACAAATGTGGAGATAGGAAAAATGTCCCCTAACTGAACTGGCATCTCTGGATGCTGAAGCCACAACACAAAGTGCTAAACAGTATATGAGAACGGCTGGTGTCAGAAGAGTCTCTACCAAAGCCTCCCAGTGGTGTCTTGTTCCCACCAGCGGGGGCCTCTCTGTGCACAGAACTCCTGGTAGCGTGATGGCTGCAGGCAGTGGAGAACTCCATTTTGGCATCTCTTTGTCAGTGAACATCTGCAGTGTCTGTTTAAAGGTCTCTGGATAGTGATCTTTGGGAAGAGCTGGCTGAAATGACTTCCTAGTAACCAGGAGATCCTGGCTTGGCCTGCCAGTTCTTCCTTGCAAGTCTTGAGGGAAATGGGGAACGTCTGTAGTTTGGAATTTGCAGGTGTTGTCCTGGACCATCAAATGGAACAGTTGCAAGTACTTTCTTGAGGCAGGCACCATGGCTTAGCTGGCTAAAGTACCTGTCTAGTAAACAGGAGATCCTGGGTTCAACTCCCAGTGGTGCCTTGTTCTATGACTTTTGTCTCCTCTGCTCACATTTTCCTGTCTCTTTCCAGGAAACAGAAGAGACCTCCCTTGGTATCCAAGTAATTGCTTGCTAAGGAAAAGGTTTCTTTGGAGAGAAACATTGGAAAGAATCAGATCACAAGCTTGGAGCTGATGAAAAGGCTGCTGTGACTGGCATTAGCATGGTGGTTGCTTCAACTACAATTGCTGCAACACAAGAGCCTGCGCCACACGTCCTTGTGATTCGCTGAGGATATCTGCACACAGATGTCATGTCATCTTCCTTTTGATTGTCACTGATGAAAAATGGAGCCGCTGGGAGAAAAGTCCCAGAGGCACCTGCCAGGTAAAGTGGAGGTTAGAGATGCAGCACCCAGTAGTGCCTTGCCAAATGTGTCCACTCCTCCCACCTTTTGGTCAATCTTTTGAGGAAACAGAGAGGACTGCCTCTGCCTTGCAATGCAAATGCTTCCAAAAGAAACCGGTCATTTTTTCTGACAAGTGTTGGAAGGAGGCACCTAAGAAATGTGGAGACAAGGAAAAGGTCGCCATAACTCAACTTGCATCCATGGTTCTTGAGGCCACAACGCAGAGCACTAAGCACTGTACGACCACAGCTGGGGACAGAAGGGTCTTTTCCAAAGGCATTTTCCACTTGCAGGGTCCTCTCTGTGCGCAGAATTCCTGATAATTTGATGTCTGCAGGCACTGGAGATCACTATTTTGCCATCTCTCTCACTGTTTCAGTGAACATCTGCTGTGGTTGTTGAAAGTCTGTGATGGGATCTATGGGATGCAACCTGAACAGTGGGACCCTGAGCTCCCTCTCACACTATGATGCTGTGAGGAGCTGTGAATCTCTGGCAGATATTGCACTTACACAGACATCCACAGGTAGGGACACATCCAGCTGAGTTGCATGAATGCTTCTCCCAGACACTCATAACACTAATGGTAGATAGAGAGCCTCCCGCCAATTTCCCCCAGCTCTGCAGCCTTGCGCCCCTGGATCATACCATCTTGCCTTAATCAGAAGCCTGATCAGTGTGAGTTTATTACGCAGGGTCCATCCCTCCCTCACTGTGAATTGTACATGAACCAGCCTTGTAACGGAGTTGCGATTTCCCAAGAACTTCAAGCAAAATACACCAGTTTAAGTACAGCATAAAACAGATTTATTAACTACAGAAAGATGGAGTTTTAAGGATTATAAGTGGTAGGCATAAAAGAGCAAAGTTACCATGGAAATTAAAGATAAATTCACAATCTAAACTTTACACCTTATTACACTAGGCCGTAGTTCGGTTATGCCACAGGACGGCTTAATGCTCGAGCTGCAGTGCATGCTGGGCAGGCTTAAGGCCGGGCTCCCCATGGCAGGAGAGAAGAAGATGACTCGGCCCCTGCAGGGGCAGGCTGGGGCTTCCTGGATCCCATTTGCTCACAGCCAGTGCCCTGCCCCCACTCCCATGTCATCAATGGCTCCCCCAGGTCAGCCAGAATGGAGCAGCGGTTTTCACTCCACGAAGTCCACTTATGGCTTACAGGCAACTCCCAGACCCACCATGTCGGCCAGAAAGGAGCCCACTCCACCTCGCCATTGCTGCTTTTCCTTCCCCCCAGAACCCCGCTTCTCCTGGGCTGCAAGGAGCCACCCCTGGGAAGCCAAGAGGCAGGCACAGGATTCTGCCTCCCAGCAGCCAACCGCACCTCCCCCGGCTTTGCAGAACGAATGGTGATGCTCTACTAACCCCATTTAGCTGCACTGAGGCGCTTAGCTTCTGCCCTGCCTTCCTCAGCTCGACTTTCCTCTTTTGCCCCATTCCTGCCTCACTTCCTCCTTTGGCAAGTCACGCAGAGGAGGCCAGCAGGAAGAGCCGGCCTCCACCGGCCAACCTCCCAGGGCAGAGGAGGCCAAGCCACAAGCCTCCAAAAGGTGACACGCCGCACTCCTCTAGGTTCTCCAGCCTGACACCAAGGTGCTTTCTCCACTGCTGTCAGCACCCTCTGTCATGCAGGGGTTGGAGTTATCCCACGGACAGGCCAATAGGAGAAGGAGGAGGCCTTCCTGAACAGCAAGGGGATCTGGGAAAAGGAAGCCATCATGTTTCTGCCTGGTTTTGAACCAGGGACCATTTGCGTGTTAGGTAAATGTGATAACCGCTACACTACAGAAACTCCATCTGCTTGGCTGTTGCTCACCCTGCCACAGACCAATGGACAAACCTAGAGAAAGTGGTGGCAGCCCTTCGATGGGTCAGCTGGCAGAGCAGAGGACTGGAGCGGGCACTCAGGAAGTCGTCCTTACGTCGCCTTTGTGACTCCAGCTTGAGGGAGAGCTTCTTTTTCTTCCCCTTGCTGACAAAGAGCAAGAGAAGAATGAAAGGTCAGGTGGGCCAACTCGGTGCAGAAGCCCATGCTGCCTTTTCCTGCTGCATAGCCTGAAATGAGGGACTCGTGGCAGTTAAAGGAACTGCTGCACTTTCAGAAAACATCCCACCCGTGCACAAAGGGGGATAGAAGAGCCTGTTAGTCTAGCACGCTCCCAACTGAACTACTTCAGCAGCTGCTCGGTTTCTTTTTGGCCTCCTGCTTTTCTGTCTGGGATGTTGTTGTCAGCTGTGGCATAGAAAAAGGACGTCATTGCGAGCGGCCCATGAAGACAAAGTTCACTTTTGCCTTCCTTGCTCGGCTTTACTTGCTTCCTTGCCCTATTCCTGCCTTAGTTCCTGTGTTACCTGAAGGCGACGGGGGGCCAGCAGTACCAGGAGGAAGTTGGGCAGCTAGACCCTGGTGGCAAAAGTCCTGCCACCACTTGCCACCCCACTCTCTTCTCCCAGCGTCACATATTGGCCACCAGGGACTTGGGGCCCAGCAGCGCAACGGAAGGCAGTGGACAGAGCCACCCTCGCCTTGAAGCTCCAGCTCATTAAACCACATCTTCAGTCGCTGATGGCCAATGAGAGACTGACATCGCTTGCTATTTTAGCACTTGAAAATGCCATTGGTCAGTCATTGGATCTCTGTAATGCTGTTACAGAACAAATGAACATGGAATCTCAGTGTGACATTCTATACCTTTGGGGGAGCGGCTGTAACCCCCATAATCCTCATTTTCATATCATCGTGATCTTACATATAGAGCATGAGTTGTAAGGTATCAGGGAAAGGATATGATCTGCTGAAAGTCATTTCTCTACCCATAGATGTATACCATTCATGCATATGAAGTCATGAGAATTGTGCAGCGTGGTTGTCACTGTGCTGCAAGGTGGGGGAGTCAGCCAAATATTAGCTCCCCAGTGGCAACAGCAAGGAAAGTAACCAACACCCGGACAGGGTGTCAAACAACCCATTGACAGCCATTGTCCAGCAAGGGAGCTACAATGCAATGACTCACCTGCATGAGGACACCCCAGGGGAATTGCTCAGACTTGCTTGGAGAGACGCAGTGATGCTCACCTGACTCTGAAGGGGGGTGGGGGCAAAGCCATGAGGGAAGAAAGGACATGATAAAAGGAGAGACATTTGCCAGGCTTTATCTCTCTATGTCACCTACATCTACAGACACCCCCACACCAAGCAACTGAAGCGCTGATGAAAGGGGAGAGCCTGGCTGAAAAGCCACCAGCCAGCCTGTGGTGAGAAGCATCTGAGTTTGTAAGGGTACTGAAAGGGTTAAGATCAGCTTAGAATTAAAAGCAATGAGGAGTCCGGTGGCACCTTAAGGACTAACAGATTTATTTGGGCATAAGCGTTCCTGGGTAAAAAGCCCACTTCTTCAGATGCATGGAGTGAAAATTGCAGATAGAGGCATAAATATAGATTGGAACACGAAGTGACGGGAGTTACCGTACAAGGGGAGAACCAGTGTTGAAGGCTAATTCAGTCAGGGTGGATGTGGTCTGTAGCCCTGAGGATTAATCTGTTGGTCTGTATAAAATGTCTTTTTGATAAAAGTGTGTAGGGTGAGGACTGAGAGAGTATTCGGGTTCATGGATGTGAGCGCCAAGAGGAACCTCTTTCGAGTTTTCTCCTTCCCTTTTAGTGATTTTACTAGAAAACAGCCGTCCCTGTTTAGATGGTAAGAGCCTCCTGGAGGTTTGAAACCTGTTCAGTCTGATCCATCTGGTGAGAGTTGAATTCTAGGGATGGAAAACACGAGCTTAAGGAGGCAGAATTTTATTCCACACCTGGGATTTTGTCCCTGAGAATCACTGGGGACATTGGGGTTTGTCCTTTTTGTTTCACCTTTTCCTCCATCCCTCCCTCCCTCCTTTCTCTTCGTTTCTTGCTTCTTTTCTCTTTTCTCCTGTTCCCCTCCCAACACCAGGAGGGGTGTGTGTGTGTGTGTGTGTGTGTGTGTGTGTTGTGGGGGAGGGCTCTGCAGCTCCCACTGTGGGAGGTCCACCCAAAAATGTGGGCCTGAAATAGTGCTCGGGCAGTGATCCCCACCATTGACCTGGGCCATCCTTTGGGCTCTCTGGTGAGAACCCTCCGCCTCCCGTCCTCAGTCTCTACCCTGATTGGCTGAGCAGGGGGTTATTGACAGGGAGGAGACTCAGGTCCTTGTTGTTCTCTTTTAAGACCAAGGAAATAAGTCAGAACCAGTTCTGTGTTTGATGAATTTTGCTGCTTCTCTACATTAATGGTCTCTGAGCAGTTCATGATTCTCTCAAATGTTGCAGTTCTCCTCAAATACTTGCTGAATAATTCGTGTCCACTGTTGTTGGTCTGGAGCTCATCTGTGAGCACTTTATTCAGGTCATTCAGTGTATGAAATTCAAGATCCGATGGTTAGATTGAAAATCAGGGCTTTTGGGTCCTATTCCCAACTCTGCCCCTGACTGGCTGTGTGACCTAAGAGAAGTCAATTCTCCTTTCTCAGCCTGAGCTTCTCTCTCTTTCGAGTAGGGGTAATAATGATCCGCTCCTACCTAGCTCAACACAGTCACTCTTCCCCAGCACACACACTGTCTCTCCCCAGAACACAAACAGTCTCTACCCCGCCACGCACACTGCAGTTGAAAAGCAGCTGGCAATCTAGTAAGATGCCCGTGGAACGGTGGGATAGAGAAACCTGCATCATGTGATGCTGTACCAGCCCGTGAGGCACTGCAAACCCTTCCCAAAACACCCTGCAGCCAGTTGCACAGTGGGATAGTTGCCCACAGTGCACTGCACTCTGTTGCCATCCACGAACTGCTAGCATGGATGTGCTCTGGTGACACAAGGGGCATAGGGAGGACATTCAATAGCTGTTTTAACTAAACACTTTAACTAAAGCAGCAATGCCAGGGGGGGTTGGTGGCTCCTTTCTTTCCTCACCCTGGAGTAAACTCAGCTTTTTATTCCATTCTTGATGTTTCATGGAATAACAACAGACGACCGAAGAAAGACGTGGACAGGGTGGGTCTCGGGAGGGGCAGAGAGTTTCGAGCGGTGGGCAGAGCAGGTCTCGGAGGTGGGGGCAGTGGGCAGGGCAGGTCTCAGGGGAGAGGCAGAGAGGTGTGGGTGGTGGACAGGGTGGGTTGCAGGGATGGGTCAGAGCGGTGGCGGCTGGTGGGCAGACCTTGTGGTAGGGGGTGGAGAGGCACGAGCAGGAGGCAGGAAGGCCTTGGGGGAGGAGAGGAGCAAGCGAAAGGTGGCTCAGCCATCCTCAGCCAAAGAGGAAGAGCGGGGGTGGGAAGTGGCCAAACAGGAGCAAGGGGGGAGCACAGGTGGGGCCTCAGAGAGAGGAGAAGGGTGGGGGGCAGTGCCATGGTCTGGGCACCAATGGGCCCCCCACTTCCAGGGAGCTTCCAGCGCTCACACCCAGCCTCCCCAAATGCAAGAGCCATGGGCCACCTATTCTCTTCATCTTCACTAACCAAGCCCCTCCCCAAGCTATGTTGATGGGAGAAGCCCTCCTGTTGGCACAGCGCTATCTGCACCCGGGGTTAGGCTGATATAACTGCATTGCTTAGGGAGGTAAATTTTTTACACCCCTGAGTAATGTAGTTACACCGATCTAATTTTGTAGTGTCGACCTGTCCAAAGAACCTTGGGAGTAAAACTTCCCCTGCTCCTCTGCTTTACTGAATCCAAACACCAGCAAAGCTTGTCAGGCCCAGATGGGGGTTGGCAGAGAGTCAGGTGTGTGCAGACATGATCCCTTCAGCAACTGTAGGCACCATGGCTTAGCTGGCTAAAACCACTGTTTTGTATACAGGAGATCCTGGGTTCAAGTTCCAGTGGTACCTTACTGAGTTGCTTTTGGGGCACCTGGTATTGGCTTCTGTCAGAAGACAAGATTCAGAGCTAGATTTACCGTCGGTCTAGCCTAGTGCGGTTTTTCTTATGGTTTAAATTACACTCACAGGCACTGATGATAGAGTTACTGAAAGTTTGGGAGTTAGGAGCTGATAGGTCAGTGGTCCAGTCCTCTCACAGACGACCTCCTCCCTCTGGGACAGGGGCAGGTCTGAGCTCTCTCACCAAATGCTCACTGTGGCTGCCAGAATCTGTGGGCAGTTCGTTTAGATTATGCCGAGGGTTGAGTCCTGTTTTGTGCACCGTGTCTGAGAATGAAAATCCTAACCTGCCCTTTGAAATAACAAAAGCAGCAGGACGTGTTTCTGTCCCTGCCCCAGAGCAGACAGACCGATGGAGAAATGCCATGAGTCCAGGGTAATACTCCCCTGCGGTTTTACCATTTCCACTTGCTAATCTCCCTCCCAACCTTCTGGGCTCCTGGAGCAGGGGACTGAGCCTGAGCTGAGACACGGACACTGCAACTTTACAGCCCAAGCCGCATGACCCTGATTAATGTGACACGGGCCAGTCGTGGGTGTTTCATTGCACTGGAGACGTAGCCTAATGTTATGTCTACACTGCGATTAAAACACCCAGGGCACCTGTCGCAAAGCCCGGGTCAGCTGACTCAGGGTTATGGGGCTTGGGCTGCAAGACTATAAAATTACAGGGCAGACAGATGGGCTTGAGCCCAGTCTCTGAGACCCCACGAGGGGTGAGGGTTTCCGAACCCAGGCTTCAGTGTGAACACAAATATCTGCACCACAGTTTTTAGCCTCTCAGCTTTAGCTTCATGAGCCCACGTCAGATGGACCAGGCCAGCCATGCTGCCATCTTTATCCCAGGAGAGATGGACTCTAAGGGTACGTCTCCATTGCCATGTCAGCCCAGGGGTGGCTCGCTGTGCTCAAAGCAGCACCCTGGAAGCCCCATATTCACCACCCTCATATAATGATGATACGGTTTGTACAAAGTCTGCCTGGTGAGGTGTCATTTCAAAAGTCTTGGTCTGTTGAACATTAATATTGTGTTGGATTGTGTGTGTAGCATTGGCTGGGAAGTTGTGCTCTGTGTGTTACTGAGATGAGGTTGGGAAATGCCCACCACCAGCCTTTCAGGTGTGACAAGGGAGGAGCCAGACCCGCTGCTGGCCCATTAAAGAGATCCACACGCCCAAGGACTATCCCAGGAACCGTGTACAATGCAGACTTTTCTCCGAGATAGCACAGCGACAATGGACACTGCTTGACTCCCATCCTAGCAAAGGTACTTCCTAGCCAGCTGGAAGAAACTATGAAAGGGGTGGTAGAGACATCATGAGTTGCCCTCTCTCCCCCACAACTCAACACCTGTAAACACATCTGGAGGACAAACACTGAACTGAAATAATTCAGAAATCAGAAGAGAATAATAATAGTACATTCAAACCAAAGTCCCAAACAGACTAGTAGTGGTTTTTCAGCAGAAAATTTTCAGTTTGGGGAATTTTGTTTTCTCAGTCAGACTTTGCCAAGGGAAGCAGGGAGAAAATGGTTGAGTTGTCTCCTTCAGAACAGCTTGACCTAGACACTAGCTCTGGTTCACTGTTGTGGCCTTGCTCAGGTTGGGGGTATTTTAATTATTTGGGGAGGTCCCAGGGTGTTTGGGGGAGATTAAGAGGCTGTTCCCTTTTGAGATAAAAACTAAGAAATGCAGGACTAGAGAATTTTTTTAGAAATCTGGGATTTAGATATTTTATTTGAAGCAAGGGGGGAGGGGCAGCTGAGATTCTGAGAAGGTTTTTGTTTGCAAGAAGCAACATCGTTTGATCTGTCATTGTACCAAGGGGGGAGATGGTTGTCTGTAAAGGAGAATGAAGACTAAATGCAGCCCATGAGGATGGGATTTGAACCCTGCGTGCAGAGCACAATGGATTAACAGTCCATCACCTTAACCACTCGGCCACCTCATCTGAACTGCTAAGATAGGGACAGGAGGAGAAATCTAAGGCCAGCAGAAATAGGGCCACTAAGGCGTTTCCCAATACTAAGCGTAACCAGGGGCTGAATGAGCTCCCCCCTCACACCTAGTGAGGAGCTGTGGGAAGACTTCAGGAACAGGCCGTGTTTGCACAGACACCCCTACTATGCAGCATGATGGGGCCACTTCCCCAAAATGACCAGTTTGGGATGGTGGTGGGTTGCAAATCACTTTAGCATTGAGTGCAATGAAATGTTATTCTCCTCCCTGTACGAGTGAAGGGCAGCAGAACGTACCTAGGCCGTCCTGACGGAGGGGTGGGTGGGGGAGGAATCGCTTTCATTGGACTGCAGAGAAGTGAATGAGGACGTCACCCTAACCCAGTGGGCCCCAAACATTTCACACTGTGCCCTCGTGTCCATGGCTGTGGCCCCTCGGAAGCCGCGGTCGAGAACCGGGGCTGGGAGTGGGGCTGTTGCTTGCTGGGGAGAGGGGTGCGGACAGGGGTAAGGGGGTCGAGGCCGGGCTGGGAGCCAGGGGCCCAGGCTGAGGGTGGGGTTGGGGAAGAGCTGGGACAGAGTGGGGCTCCCTCCCTGCCCTCCATGGTGGCTGGCTCAGGCCCTGAGGTGCCCCCATCAATCTTCCTCTGTGTCCCCCTAGGAGTCACGCCCCACATTTTGGGGACCACTGACCCCTACTCGCTAAGCAGGGGCTGGTGATGCCAAAGTCCAGGGAAAGGGAGAACAAGTGTGGGGGCCCCAGCACCAGAACCATGACCCCCCCCACTTCTGTGTGTGGCTCCGCCCCCTTCCACACCTTCCACCCACGGCCCCACCCACTGTCACCTCTGTTCTACCCCTTCCCCCACTGGCCCCACCCTGTCACTCCTTTACCCCGGCCCCGCTGCGGCCCCGAGACCAGAGAAGCTCTGTGCCCCTGCTGCAGCCCCCGGGCCGTAGCAGGGAGTGGGAGCTCCTCCAGCCCTGGGGCTGACATGGGGGAGACTTTCCCAGCGGGTCCCAATTTGGCTAGGGCCCCTAGTCATGGGCCCCACTGCCCCCTTGGCGACGCAAGGTTTGGGGAGGCTGAGCCCCCCCCCCCCCCCGAGCCTCCATTATGAGCCGCCCAGGCTACCTCTGCTCAGTGGGTGGCCAGTCTCCCTGTGTCTCTGCTGTTCGTGCTGGGGAGCCTGGCCGGCCTTAGGGGTGGGGCCCCCGGCAGCCGCCCAGGGCTCCAGGGGGTCAAAGGGCACCGTGTGGCCGTGCAAAGGTGCTCACTGCTCTCCCCTGCCCCAATGCTCCTCCGTGGCCCCATAGAGGGTGGGGGGAGCGAGGAGCAGCACTATGTGCTCCATGCGTCCTGGTCACTTTCCCCACCTGGGCTGGGCTGTGAGGGGAGCATCAGAAGCTGCTGCTCTCTGCCCTCCCCTGACGCAGCCCGGCTGAGGAACGTGACCTGGATGCAGGGAGCTCGGATGATGTCCCTCCTCGCCCCCCTGCCCCTGCTAGGGAAGGCTGCTGTGTGGTGTCTCCATGGCTGCACTGTCAGTGATGCAGGTTTCTCTCCCATTGTTCCAGGGGCATCCTACTAGATTGCCAGCTGCTTTTCAACTGCAGTGTGGAGACTGTGTGTGTGTGGGGAGAGACACTGCGTGTGTTGTGGAAGAGTGAGTGTGTTAAGCTAGGTAGGAGCGGATCATTATTATCCCTACTTGAAAGAGGGAGAAGCTAAGGCTGAGGAAGGAGAATTGACTTGTCTGAGGTCACACAGCCAGTCAGTGGCAGAGTTGGGAATAGAACCCAAGAGCCCTGATTTTCTAACTAACCATCGGATCTTGAATTTCAGACACTGAATGACCTGAATAAAGTTCTCTCAGATGAGCTCCAGACCAACAACAGTGCACAGGAATTATTCAGTAAGTATCTGAGGAGAACTGCAATGTTAGAGAGAATCATGAACTGCTCAGAGACCATTAATGCAGAGAAGCAGCAAACTCCATCAAACATAGAACTGGTTCTGACTTATTTCCTTGGTCTTAAAAGAGACCAACAAGGAGCTGACTCTCCTCCCTGTCAATAACCCCCTGCTCAGCCAATCAGGGTAGAGACTGAGGACGGGAGGCTGAGGGTTCTCACCAGAGAGCCCAAAGGATGGCCCAGGTCACTGGTGGGGATCACTGCCTGAGCACTATTTCAGCTCCACATTTTTGAGTGGAGCTCCCACAATGGGAGCTGCAGAGCACTCCCCCGCAACACACACACACACACTCACGCACACCTCCTGGTGTGGGGAGGGGCACAGGAGAAAGGACAAAAGAAGCAAGAGACGAAGAGAAAGGAGGGATGGAGGAAAAGGTGAAACAAAAAGGACAAACCCCAATGTCCCCAGTGATTCTAAGGGACAAAATCCCAGGTGTGGAATAAAATTCTCTCTCCTTAAGCTCGTGTTTTCCATGCCTAGAATTCAACTTTAAATCGGCTTCGGTACCCAATGACTGGAAGTTAGCTAATGTAACGCCAATATTTAAAAAGGGCTCTAGGGGTGATCCCGGCAATTACAGACCGGTAAGTCTAACGTCGGTACCGGGCAAATTAGTTGAAACAATAGTAAAGAATAAAATTGTCAGACACATAGAAAAACATAAACTCTTGAGCAATAGTCAACATGGTTTCTGTAAAGGGAAATCGTGTCTTACTAATCTATTAGAATTCTTTGAAGGGGTCAACAAACATGTGGACAAGGGGGATCTTGTGGACATAGTGTACTTAGATTTCCAGAAAGACAAGGTCCCTCACCAAAGGCTCTTACATAAATTAAGCTGTCATGGGATAAAAGGAAAGGTCCTTTCATGGATTGAGAACTGGTTAAAGGACAGGGAACAAAGGGTAGGAATTAATGGTAAATTCTCAGAATGGAGAGGGGTAACTAGTGGTGTTCCCCAAGGGTCAGTCCTAGGACCAATCCTATTCAATTTATTCATAAATGATCTGGAGAAAGGGGTAAACAGTGAGGTGGCAAAGTTTGCAGATGATACTAAACTACTCAAGATAGTTAAGACCAAAGCAGATTGTGAAGAACTTCAAAAAGATCTTACAAAACTAAGTGATTGGGCAACAAAATGGCAAATGAAATTTAATGTGGATAAATGTAAAGTAATGCACATTGGAAAAAAATAACCCCAACTATACATACAACATGATGGGGGCTAATTTAGCTACAACGAGTCAGGAAAAAGATCTTGGAGTTATCGTGGATAGTTCTCTGAAGATGTCCACGCAGTGTGCAGAGGCGGTCAAAAAGCAAACAGGATGTTAGGAATCATTAAAAAGGGGATAGAGAATAAGACTGAGAATATATTATTGCCCTTATATAAATCCATGGTACGCCCACATCTCGAATACTGTGTACAGATGTGGTCTCCTCACCTCAAAAAAGATATTCTAGCACTAGAAAAGGTTCAGAAAAGAGCAACTAAAACGATTAGGGGTTTAGAGAAGGTCCCATATGAGGAAAGATTAAAGAGGCTAGGACTCTTCAGTTTGGAAAAGAGAAGACTAAGGGGGGACATGATAGAGGTATATAAAATCATGAGTGATATTGAGAAAGTGGATAAGGAAAAGTTATTTACTTATTCCCATAATACAAGAACTAGGGGTCACCAAATGAAATTAATAGGCAGCAGGTTTAAAACAAATAAAAGGAAGTTCTTCTTCACGCAGCGCACAGTCAACTTGTGGAACTCCTTACCTGAGGAGGTTGTGAAGGCTAGGACTATAACAATGTTTAAAAGGGGACTGGATAAATTCATGGTGGCTAAGTCCATAAATGGCTATTAGCCAGGATGGGTAAGAATGGTGTCCCTAGCCTCTGTTCGTCAGAGGATGGAGATGGATGGCAGGAGAGAGATCATTTGATCATTGCCTGTTAGGTTCACTCCCTCAGGGGCACCTGGCATTGGCCACTGTCGGTAGACAGATACTGGGCTAGATGGACCTTTGGTCTGACCCGGTACGGCCTTTCTTATGTTCTTATGTTAACTGTCACCAGATGGATCAGACTGAACAGGTTTCAAACCTCCAGGAGGCTCTTACCTTCTAAACAGGGACGGCTGTTTTCTAGTAAAATCACTAAAAGGGAAGGAGAAAACTCAAAAAGGTTCCTCCTGGCGCTCACGTCCGTGAACCCGAATACTCTCTCAGTCCTCAAAGAGAGACCTGGAGAAGGAGACTTGCTGGAGCAAAGCCACAGGGGTCTCTGAGGTTTCCCTGGCCCCTCGCCCCTGTCCTGCCTGGCTGATGTCAGCATCTCTCTGTGAGGTCACCACCTCCCCACCACCTTGGACCAATAGGCTGAGGTCCTGCAAAAGGCCTTTGTGATGTCACTGCCGCACCCCTCCCTTGCTGGGCTAATGTTCTGCCCCTGGCCAGGCACTTTGGAGGTTTGAGCTACTCCCTGTGGTCACCCCACTCAAGGAGCGTTCGTTCTACGCAGCAAGCCGGCTAGACAGGGAAACAGCAGACGCTGCTCCTAATGCTACACTCAGTTTTTCAGAAATTATGGCCAGAAGAGACCATTAGAAAATCTAATCATAGAATCATAGAATATCAGGGTTGGAAGGGACTTCAGGAGGTCATCTACTCCAACCTACTGCTCAAAGCAGGACCAATCCCCAACTAAATCATCCCAGCCAGGGCTTTGTCAAGCCTGACCTTAAAAACCTCTAAGGAAGGAGATTCCACCACCTCCCTAGGTAACCCATTGCAGTGCTTCACCACTCTCTGAATGAAAAAGTTTTTCCTAATATCCAGCCTAAACCTCCCCCACTGCAACTTGAGACCATTGCTCCTTGTTCTGTCATCTTCTACCACTGAGAACAGTCTAGATCCATCCTCTTTGGAACCCCCTGTCAGGTAGTTGAAAGCAGCTATCAAATCCCCCCTCAGTCTTCTCTTCTGCAGACTAAACAAGCCCAGTTCCCTCAGCCTCTCCTCATAAGTCATGTGCTTCAACCCCGTAATCATTTTTTGTTGCCCTCTGCTGGACTCTTTCCACTTTTTCCACATCCTTCTTGTAGTGTGGGGCCCAAAACTGGACACAGTACTCCAGATGAGGCTTCACCAATGTCTAATAGAGGGGAATGATCACATCCCTCGATCTGCCGACAATGCCCCTAATTATACAGCCCAAAATGCCGTTAGCCTTCTTGGCAACAAGGGCACACTGTTGCCTCATATTCAGCTTCTCGACCACTGTAACCTCTTGGTCCTTTTCTGCAGAACTGCTTCCTAGCCATTCGGTCCCTAGTCTGTAGCAGTGAATGGGATTCTTCCGTCCTAAGTGCAGGACTCTGCATTTGTCCTTGTTGAACCTCATCAGGTTTCTTTTGGCCCAGTCCTCTAATTTGTCTAGTTCCCTCTGTATCCTATCCCTACACTCCAGCGTATCTATCACTCCTCCCAATTTAGTGTCATCTGCAAACTTGCTGAGGGTGCAGTCCACGCCATCCTCCTAATCATTAATGAAGATATTGAACAAAACCGGCCCCAGGACCGACCCTTGGGGCACTCCACTTGAAATTGGCTGCCAACTAGACATGGAGCCGTTGATCACTACCCATTGAGCCCGACGATCTAGCCATGTTTCTATCCACCTTATAGTCCATTCATCCAGCCCATACTTCTTTAACTTGCTGGCAAGAATACTGTGGGAGACTGTATCAAAAGCTTTACTAAAGTCAAGGGATAACACATCCACTGCTTTCCCCTCATCCACAGCCCCAGTTATCTCCTCATAGAAGGCAATTAGGTTAGTCAGGCATGACTTGCCCTTGGTGAATCCATGCTAACTGTTCCTGATCACTTGCCCCTCCTTTAAGTGGTTCAGAATTGATTCCTTGAGGACCTGTTCCATGATTTTTCCAGGGACGGAGGTGAGGCTGACTGACCTGTAGTTCCCCGGATCCTCGTTCTTCCCTTTTTTAAAGATGGGCACTACAGTAGCCTTTTTCCAGTCATCCAGGACCTCCCCCGATCGCCATGAGTTTTCAAAGATAATGGCCAATGGCTCTGCAATCACATCCGCCAACTCCTTTAGCACTCTTGGATGCAGTGCATCCGGCCCCATGAACTTGTGCTCGTCCAGTTTTTCTAAACAGTCCTGAACCACTTCTTTCTCCACAGAGGGCTGGTCACCTTCTCCCCATACTGTGCTGCCCAGTGCAGCAGTCTGGGAGCTGACCTTGTTTATGAAGACAGAGGCAAAAAAAAGCATTGAGTACATTAGTTTTTTCCACATCCTCTGTCCACTAAGTTACCTCCCTCATTCCTTGACTTTCTTCATGTTGCTAACATACCTGAAGAAACCCTTCTTGTTACTCTTAACATCTCTTGCTAGATGGAACTCCAAGTGTGATTTGGCCTTCCTGATTTCACTCCTTCATGCCTGAGCAATATTTTTATACTCCTCCCTGGTCATTTGTCCAATCTTCCACTTCTTGTAAGCTTCTTTTTTGTGTTTAAGATCAGCAAGGATTTCACTGTTAAGCCAAGCTTGTCGCCTGCCATATTTACTATTCTTTCTACACATGGGGATTTTTTTTCCTGCATCCTCAATAAGGATTCTTTAATCCTTTAGAGGATTGGAACTGATTTCAGTGAAGGCACGTTTGCTAGGTTTTTATGCATTTGCACAGGGAAACATTGAGTGTTTCTATTCATTTCAGGGATCCCTATTCAGTGGAACTCCTGAACATAATGGAAATGACATTATTTTCATTGAAGGAAGAGGTTTGTAAGGGGGCACTTGGATTTGAACCAAGGACCATTTGAACTGCAGTCAAACACTCGACCACTGAGCTATACCCCCATGACTGCTGTGTAGGTAAGTCAGAGATCTTAAAGATTTTGAAGGACAGGCCCTGCCTCAGGGATCTCCTGTTCTGTTCCCAGACCACAGTGCTTTTAAAAATGGGGTTTGATTAAACTTATAGATCCATGTAAACACCACAGCTTGCACACCCACCCACATAGCTTCCCCCAGTGACATAGCTACCACCTCTCGGGGAGATGGATTAACTACATGGACGGGACAGCTCTCTCCCCTCCGCTTAGAGCATCTTCATTATTTATGAATAGCTGGGAAATAACCTCCTGAATGGACAATTTATCAAATATTGCTGGGTCTGCATTCAATATGGATACCTGGTCATATTGGCTGGATTAGTAGGAGCATTGCCGGCAGATCGAGGGAAGTGATTATTCCCTTCTATTCGGCACTGGTGAGGCCCCCCCCCCACTACAGAAACAAATTGGAGAGAGTCTAGGGGAGGGCAACAAAAATGATTAGGGGGCAGGGGACTTACGAGGAGAGGCTGAGGGCAGGGCCACCCAGAGGGGGGGCAGGTGGGGCAATTTGCCCCAGGCCCTGCAGGGCCCCCACGAGAATACAGGATTCTAGAGTATTGCAACTTTTTTTTATGGAAGGGGCCCCCAAAATTGTTTTGCCCCAGGCCCCCTGAATCCTCTGGGCGGCCCTGCCCACTCCACCCCCTTGACTCGTTCGCCTCCCTCTCAGGCCCCACCTGTGTTCTGCCCTCACTCCCATTTGACCACTTCCCACCCCCGCTCTTCCACTGTGGCTGAGGCCTGCTGGTCCACCTTTCGCTCCCTCCTCTCCTCCCTGAAGGCCTCCTTGTGTCTCTCCACCCCCTACCCCAAGGCCTGCCCACCGCCCCCACCTCTCTGCCCCTCCCCTGAGACCCACCCTGCCCACCGCCCCCACCTCTCTGCCCCTCCTGAGACCCACCCTGCCCACCGCCCCCACCTCTCTGCCCCTCCCGTGAGACCCGCCCTGCCCACCGCCCCACCTCTCTGCCCCTCCCGTGAGACCCGCCCTGCCCACCGCCCCACCTCTCTGTCCCTCCCTGAGACCCGCCCTGCCCACCGCCCCCACCTCTCTGCCCCTCCCTGAGACCCGCCCTGCCCACCGCCCCACCTCTCTGCCCCTCCCTGAGACCCGCCCTGCCCACCGCCCCCACCTCTCTGCCCCTCCCGTGAGACCCTCCTGCCCATCGCCCCCACCACTCTGCCCCTCCCCTGAGACCCGCCCTGCCCCCGCCCCCACCTCTCTTCCTCCCTGAGACCTGCCCTGCCCCCGCCCCCATCTCTCTGCCCCTCCTGAGACCCGCCCTGCCCACCGCCCCCACCTCTCTGCCCCTCCAGTGACACCCGCCCTGCCCCTCGCCCCCACCACGCTGCCCCACCCCAGAGACCCACATGTCCACCACTTTACTCAGTCGTCTGTTGTTATTACTTGAAACACCAAGGATGGAAATAAAAGCTGAGTTTACTCCAGGGTAAGGAAAGAAAGGAGCCACCAACCCCCTGACAAATCTGAGTGCCCCAGAGAAAACCTGCCCCCTGTTATTGCGATCACTGCTGTGCTGGTGATATGGCAGGAAAGGGACTGTCTGAATGATCAAGGCAGGAAATGGGCAACAATCTACAGCAACGTCATTGACCACAAACACACTCTCCTCATGCTCCAGCCAGAAGGGAAATGAGCAGGAATTCTTGCAGTTCAGCCGTGGACACACTTACACAATGGCACAGCAGTGTGTGTGTTGTGGAAGCTGGTCTGAGGAAACAACTGGAATTGATCACTCAGTGAGAACAGAACTAGAGTGCAGTGAGAGACACATTTCAACCAAGTAGTTGTGGCTGAGTGGTTAAGGTGATGGACTAGAAATCCATTGGGGTCTCCCTGCGTAGGTTCGAATCCTGCCAACTACAGAGAAAGTTGTGGTTCTTTAGTTTCAAAGGAGCTGGGTCTTGTCTCACTCTCAAGCTGTGTCTACACTGTTGGGTAATGCGGCTTTAAAGTGTTTTAATTAATCACCTGTTGCATGTCCACACTATGCCCCTTGTGTCACCAGAGCACATCCACGCTAGAATCTTGAATGGCCCCAGAGAGCAGTGCACTGTGGGTAACTATCCCACTGGGCAACTGGCTGCAGGGTGTTTTGGGAAGGGTTTGCAATGCCTCATGGGCTGGTACAGCATCACATGATGCAGGTTTCTCTATCCCACCGTTCCATGGGCATCTTACTAGATTGCCAGCTGCTTTTCAACTGCAGTGTGCGTGGCGGGATAGAGACTGTGTGTGTGTGTGGGGAGAGGGAGTGTGTGTGTGGGGAGAGGGAGTGTGTCGCACACTGTCTCTATGTTCAGACAGCTGCTGCAAGCAACCAGTCCTGAGGCAGGGGGAGGGGGCAGCCCCAACATCAGTCCCCGCTTCCCTCACTGGCTCAGCTCAGCACAGCAGCCTCTGTCGCACACACACACACCGCTGCTGCTGCTTCTGAGCTCTGTGTCAGGGGTGCTGGAACAGGGGGTTTAGAGGGCCGTGGCCCCACCACTCTTAACTGGCTGTTAGGACAAATGATGGAGTGGGGAAAGGGGGAGTCTTGGGGGGGGGAGAGGAATTCTGTGGGTGTGGCCTCGGGGGGAGAGGCGGTGTGAGTGTGGGTCCTTAGGGAAGGGTTTTCATGGGAGTGCCACAGTTCAGACAATAGTGACCCCCCCCCACTGTAAGGAAGCTCCCGCCGCCCCTGCTCTGTGTTCGTAGCGCGGGAGAGAGCAGCGTTCCAGGGCAGTGATTTGCTCCCCGGGGCTCCGCCAGGGGGGCTTGGGAGGCTGCAGGGAGCCCTGGGCCCTTTAAATCACCAGCCTGGGGAAGCCGGGCTGGGCTGGCACAGCGTACCCGCTCTTGCCAGGACCTCATACCGGAATGTACCAGCTTACGTTCACCTCCGGAAGGTCCTCACGTGGATCAATAACTGGTTAAAAGCTAGGAAACAAAGGGTAGGAATAAATGGACAGTTTTCAGGATGGAAACAGGTAACTAGTGGTCCTGTACTGGGACTAGTCAACATCTTCATAAACGATCTGCTGAACAGCGAGGTGACAAAATGTGCATATGATCCAAAACTACAGAGGATAGTTAAGTCCAAAGCAGACTGGGAGGAGCTAAAAAGAGATTTCACAAAACTGGGTGAAAGGGCAACAAAACGGGAGATGAAATTCAATGTTGATCAGTGCAAAGTGATGCACATTGGCAAACATAATACAACTACACATAGAAAACTATGGGATGTAAAATAGCTGTTCCAACTCAAGTGAGAGATCTTGGAGTCACTGTGGATAGTTCTCTGCAAACATCCACTCAATGTGCAGTGGCAGGCAAAAAGCGAACAGAATGTTGGGAATCATTAAGAAAGGGATAGAGAATAAGAGAGAAAATCTTATTGCCACTGTATAAATCCATGGTACACCCATATCTTGAATACTGCGTGCAGATATGGTCGCTCCATCTTAAAAAAGATGTATTGGAATTGGAAAAGGTTCAGAAACGGGTATGGAATGTCTGCCATATGAGGAGAGAATAACAAGACTGGGACTTTTCAGCTGGGAGAAAAGCTGACTAGGGGGAAATATGCTAGAGGGCTATAAAATCATGACTGGTGTGGGGAAAGTAAATAAGGAGTGTTACTTATTCCTTCTCATAACACAAGAACTAGGGGTCACCAAATGAAATTAATAGGCAGCCCATTTAAAACAAACAAAAGGAAGTATTTTTTCACACAACGCACAGTCAACCTGTGGAACTCCTTGCCAGAGGAGGTTGTGAAGGCCAAGACTATAACAGGGTTTTAAAAAAAGAGCTAAATCGCTTCATGGAGGACATGCTCTGAGCCAGGATGGGCAGGGATGGTGTCCCTAGTCTCTGTTGGCCAGGAGCTGGGAATAGGCGACAGGGGATGGATCACTTGGTGATTCCCTGTTCTGTTCATTCCCTCTGGGGCACCTGGCTTTGGCCGCTATGGGAAGACAGGATACTGGGCTAGATGGACCCAGTCTGGCCGTCGTATGTCCTTACATCCTTATGCTCCTTTCATAAGATGCCTGGGATTCTGCCTCACAATGTGTCCCTGAGGTCTCAGCCAAAATGCCCAGACAGGCAAACGCTCTGGGCTCCTGAAGCCTTGGCCACCCACCTAGTGCCCTATGGCTCATCCCTGACCCTTGCTGCTGCTCATTGCTGTAGACTGTGAGAGGAGCGGAGGCAGCGCAGGAGCCTTCGGGGGACACAGATCTGAGGCTTTGGGAGAGACACATTGTCTGAGACATCAGAGCTCTGCAAACCCTGCAGCCACCCCCTCAATCCAGGGCCTGTTCCAGCCCTGAGTCTGGGCTACCGCGATCCCTCCCCCAGAGCAGGGCGCCCACAGATTACAGCCTGGAAATAGGCGTGTGAGACTAACTCCTGTTCTCCCTGACAGGGCCTCCCCTAGACCAAGTGGAGTCCCAGGCAAGACATGTCTTCGGTGCCCCCCCCATATGTTAAAATTTTGAATATCTTATTTTTATTGCATTTGTAGCTCAGCTCATGATTTTGACGCACAATTTCGATGCATGATTTTCTCTGTCATATAAGATGATAAATTTGCAGGCTAGGTTCTGTAAACCTGTATTTATTCATGCCATATATAAGCAAATAAAACAAATGCATTTTCTTTAAGCATATAGAAACTTTTTTATTTTGACAGTAAGTGAAATGTACTAACATCTAGAAATGGAGCACTCACCAGCACAGGGTGGGCCGGTATTAAATAGTGTTACAGTCGGAGACAGACAGCGTTAGGATGTTAACCCCAGGCCCTTTGTTCAAAGGTCGCTTCTCGCCTTTCCCCATGAACTGAAGCACAGCATTAAAGAGATCCAAAGATTGGCCAATGGCATTTCAAAGCTGATCTTAACCCTTTCAGTACCCTTGCAAACTCAGATGCTTCTCACCACAGGCTGGCTGGTGGCTTTTCAGCCAGGCTCTCCCCTTTCATCAGCGCTTCAGTTGCTTGGTGTGGGGGTGTCTGTAGATGTAGGTGACAGAGAGAGATAAAGCCTAGCAAATGTCTCTCCTTTTATCATGTCCTTTCTTCCTCATGGCTTTGCCCCCTTCAGAGTCAGGTGAGCATCACTGCGTCTCTCCAAGCAAGTCTGAGCAATTCCCCTGGGGTGTCCTCATGCAGGTGAGTCATTGCATTGTAGCTCCCTTGCTGGGCAATGGCTGTCGATGGTTGTTTGACACCCTGTCTGGGTGTTGGTTACTTTCCTTGCTGTTGCCACTAGGGAGCTAATATTTGGCTGACTCCCCCACTTTGCAGCACAGTGACAACCACACTGCACAATTCTCATAACTTCATATGCATGAATGGTCTACATCTATGGGTAGAGAAATGACTTTCAGCCGATCATATCCTTTCCCTGATACCTTACAAGTCATGCTCTATATGTAAGATCACGATGATATGAAAATGAGGATTATGGGGGTTACAGCCGCTCCCCGAAAGGTATAGTATGTCACACTGAGATTCCATGTTCATTTGTTCTGTAACAGCATTACAGAGATCCAGTGACTGACCAATGGCATTTCCAAGAGCTAAAATAGCAAGCGATGTCGGTCTCTCATTGGCCATCAGCGACTGAAGATGTGGTTTAATGAGCCGGAGCTTCAAGGTGAGGGTGGCTCTGTCCACTGCCTTCCGTTGCGCTGCTGGGCCCCAAGTCCCTGGTGGCCAATATGTGACGCTGGGAGAAGAGAGTGGGGTGGCAAGTGGCGGCAGGACTTTTGCCACCAGGGTCTAGCTGCCCAACTTCCTCCTGTTACTGCTGGCCCCCCGTCGCCTTCAGGAAACCCAGGAACTAAGGCAGGAATAGGGCGAGGAAGCAAGTAAAGCCGAGCAAGGAAGGCAAAAGTGAATCTTGTCTTCATGGGCCGCTCGCAATGACGTCCTTTTTGTGTGCCACAGCTGACAACAACATCCCAGACAGGGGAAGAAAAAGAAGCTCTCCCTCAAGCTGGAGTCACAAGGGTGACGTAAGGATGACTTCCTGAGCCCTGGCTCCAGTGCTCTGCTCTGCCAGCTGACCTATTGAAGGGCTGTCACCACTTTCTCCAGGTTTGTCCATCGGTCTGTGCTAGGGTGAGCAAGAGCCAAGCAGATGGAGTTTCTGTAGTGTAGTGGTTATCACGTTTGCCTAAACCGCAAAAGGTTCCTGGTTCAAAACTAGGCAGAAACATGCTGGCTTCCTTTTGCCAGATCCCCTTGCTGTTCAGGAAGGCCTCCTCCTTCTCCTATTGGCCTGTCCCTGGGATAACTCCAACCCCCGCATGACAGAGGGTGCTGACAGCAGTGGAGAAAGCACCTTGGCATCAGGCTGGAGAACCTAGAGGAGTGCGGCGTGTCACCTTTTGGAGGCTTGTGGCTTGGCCTCCTCTGCTGTTGGAGGTTGGCCGGTGGAGGCCGTCTCTTCCTGCTGGCCTCCTCTGCGTGACTTGCCAAAGGAGGAAGTGAGGCAGGAATGGGGCAAAAGAGGAAAGTCGAGCTGAGGAAGGCAGGGCAGAAGCTAAGCACCTCAGTGCGGCTAAGTGGGGTTAGTAGAGCGTCACCATTCGTTCTGCAAAGCCGGGGGAGGTGCGGTTGGCTGCTGGGAGGCAGAATCCTGTGCCTGCCTCTTGGCTTCCCAGGGGTGGCTACTTGCAGCCCAGGAGAAGAGGGGTTCTAGGGGGAAGGAAAAGCAGCAATGGCGAGGCTGAGTGGGCTCCTTTCTGGCCGACATGGTGGGCTGTGGTGGGTCTGGGAGTTGCCTGTAAGCCATAAGTGGACTTGGTGCAGTGAAAACCGCTGCTCCATTCTGGCTGACCTGGGGGAGCCATTAATGACTTGGGAGTGGGGGCAGGGCACTGGCTGTGAGCAAATGGGATCCAGGAAGCCCCAGCCTGCCCCTCCAGGGGCCCCAGTCTTCTTCTTCTCTCCTGCCAGGGGGAGCCCGGCCTAGAGCCTGCCCAGCATGCACTGCAGCTCGAGCATTAAGCCTTCCTGTGTGGCCTGTGCTGGAGCTGACCCTGGACCCCTGTGGGGCACTATTGGGGGAAATCCTGACTGCAAATAATTCTGGCCACAAGATCAACCCATTGGGTCGAATGGGGCAAGCTGGAGGCCTGGTGCCTTAGTCCGTGGGGCCAGCAGGTCAAGCCATTTTCCTGCATGTGGGGGAGGCAGCCGCTGTGCTTCGCCCTTCCTGCTCCCTGCGCTGCTGCACCCTAAAATCCCTGTCGGCCGGCAAGATGGGCTGGGAGCCTGGAGAGAGGGTCTGTGGTCTCCACCAAGCCCCCGTTCTCCTCCACTGCACATCAGCATCCCAGCAACCTTCTAGGAGGGTCCAGGCTGCCACCCATCTCCAGCACAGCAGCGCCCGCACCCCATCACCCGCCTTGTCTCCTCAGAGGTGAGTGACGGAGGGGGCACAAGGGGTCCGGTTCGGGGAGGGATAACAAAACACACCCTCTGGGGTCACCCCTCAGGAAGTGACGGTGACAGGCCCTGTGGTGGCAGTAAAGGGGGAGGGGAGGGCGTGGGAGCAGCACCCTCAAAGGCAATGCTGGAGACCCAGTAAACTCTGAAGGGGACTGAGAGTCTCCCAGGGCCCTATATCCTGTTGGGATCTGTCCAAAGTCCCCCCCCCCCCCTTCTTTTCTTTCATTCCTTTATTTACCCTTGTTTGCTGACAGTCGACTCTTGTGCTGTTTCACCTGGTGCCCCGAGAGAGGAAGAAGGTGCCCCGCGGCCTCAGGCAGAGAGGGTTGACAGCTTAGAACAGGGGTCCCCAATGTGGTGCCTGCGGATGCCACAGCGCCCACCAGGGCGTCTAAGTGCGCCCGCATACTGGCCGGTGAACAGAAATTCAGCGGCATTTTGCTGGCAACGCCTCTGGGTGTGTCCCCTGGGTCAGGAGAAGTCAGTGTCCAGCCCTGTGGGGGTGTGCTCCTGGCTCATACCTCCAGCACTCACTGCTGCCCCTCCCTTCCCAGCTGCACTGTTCAGCCAGTCCCAGGCCTCTGTGAGGTCACCGCCCCCACCTCAAACCTTCAAACTGGGACATGGTGCAGCAGTACCAATCAGAGTGCACTAGTGTAACTTCTGTCTACACTAAGGGTTTGCACCAGTGCCTAAAACACCAGGGTGGCAGAGACCTTCAGAAACAGCAGTACGGTGGCACTAGAACTGGGCTCTATTTCTAGCTCGGTCACGGACAGCCTGGGTGACCTTGGACACGTCAATGTTTCTCCTCCCAACTTCAGTCTCTTTACTCAGCTGCCCACTCACTGGGGTCTCCTCTCTCTGCAGAGCTGCTCACCACTACAGTCTGTGTGAGTGTCCCCAGAGCTAAGGCAGTTCAGCTCTGGAATAGTCTTACAAGGGGGGCTGGGGAGTCTCTTTCCCTGGAAGTTTTTAAGAACAAGTAGGACAAAGCTCTGTCAGAGACAATCTACAGATACTTGGTCCTGCCTCAGCAGAGAGCTGGACTTGATGACATCCTGAGGTCCTGTCCAGCTCTACGTTTCTAGGATGCCATGAAATATATACGTATAAAACACAACATCCAGAGTAAAACCCACCACAACATAATGTCAGGAAACTCAGAAAAAAAAAGGAAAAAAGAAACAACAAAAGCCACAGCATAAAATGACAATACAGAGGAAAAGAAAACACGATGCAAACTAACACACCCTAGGACAATATTACACAATGAATAAAAAAAAAAAGAGCTCATCTCAAACCAGCACAACACAGGCACCAAACATGCTGAGACAAAACAATGCACCATAAAACTGCTACACAACATGGTGTGATCACAGTTCCAAATGGCACCATGCAAAACAGCTCAGTGTAGAACAGGACACAGCACAAAAGAGAATTATTTCAGTGTAGGCCTGGAAGGGATCTTGAGACGTTGTCTCCTCAAGCCTCCTGTGACGAGTCAGGACCAAGTATCCCTAGACATTCCCAGACTGGTGTCTCTCTAACCTGATCTTAAAGACCTCCAATGAAGGAAATTCCACAGCCTCCCTTGGAAGCCAATGCAAGGCAAACACTGACCAAAACAACGCTGTACACACACACACGCTGGGCTTGGGGTTAAGGGGAGAGGCAAGAATTCAAACAATCTGGGTTCAGTTCCCAGTTTTGCCCCAAATTCCCCATGCAAACTTGAGCAAATTACTTCAGCTCTTTGAGCTTCAGTTTCCCCATCGCCTCCCACCATTGGCCTATTTAGCCTTTGAGCTTTTTGTGGCAAGGCCTCTCTGTCCCTGTGAGCATGTCCACACTGCAGTCAGACACCGGCGGCTGGCCCGTGCCTGCTGACTTGGGCTCACACGGCTCAGGTTGTGGGGCTGTTTAATTGTGGTGTCGATGTTCCGGCTGGGGCTGCAGCCCAAGGTCTGGCACCCTCCCACCTCGCAGGGTCCTACAGCCTGGCTCCAGCCCGAGCCCAGACACCTACACTGCAATTAAACAGCCCCTTCGCCTGAGTCACCTGGCACGGGCCAGCTGGGGGGTTTTAACGGCAGGGTAGAGATACCCTTGGTGTCTGTTCAGCACCTTTCACAATGGGGACCCTGATCTTGGTCAGTGTCTGTGCAGAGCCCTGCACAACAGGGGCCTGACCTCAGTCGGGGGCTCTGCAACTCCCAGCATTGCAGGATCTCTGATTTTGTTCGGGTTCCCTGCAGCATCTGGCAAATTGTGGGGGCAGGATCTCTGTCAGGGTCTGTGCAGTGCCCAGTACAGTGGTGGGGCATGATCTGGGTCGGGGTCAGTGCAGTGCCAGACCCAACAGGGACACAGATCTCAGTCGAGGTCTCTGAAGTGCCCAGCACAATGGACGCAGCAGTTTGGGTCACAGTCATGCGCTGCCTGGCACAAGGGGGGCCATGATCTCGGTCCAGGTCTCAGTTTTACCTGGCACAACAGTGAGGTCTGATCTCACCTGGGGTCTCTTCAGTGCCTGGCAGAACAGGGCCCAGATCTCACCTGGGGTCTCTGCAGCAGCTGTCAGAACAGGGCCACGCTCAGTACGATAAGAGCCCTGATCTCAGTCACACACCTGGGGAGAAAAGCGGGAAGATTTTTGAGCATTAGATATCAGTATTTCAGAACTGAGGAGAAAATGGGGCACAAACTAAATATTTCCCAATATAAGGGACAAGCATCATGTGGGGAGATTTTATGTCACCATTCAACCACTCAAGAGGGGAAATTTGAGGGGATTACACAGCGATATTAAATCAACAACAGAATGGGATGGATTCTTCTTGCCTCACATTCACATGGCCGGCAGGGATCCCTGGGTGATGTGGCTTTCACAAGGAAGAGGAGTGGGGCTGGAGTGAGGTCACTGGCTATGGGGAGGGGCTGGCAGTGGGGTCTGGGAATGTGACTAGTACAGGGGTCAGCAACCTTTCAGAAGTGCTGTGCCAAGTCTTCATTTATTCACTCTAATTTAAGGTTTTGCATGCCAGAAATACATTTTAATGTTTTTAGATTGTCTCTTTCTGTAAGTCTATAATATAGAACTAAATTCCTGTTGCATGTAAAGTAAATAAGGTTTTTTAAATGTTTAAGAAACTTCATTTAAAATTAAATTAAAATGCAGAGCCTCCCTCGGACCGGTGGCCAGGACCTGGCAGTGTGAGTGCCACTGAAAATCAGCTCGTGTGCCATAGGTTGGCTACCCCTGGCCAACAGCTCGTGGGGTGAGGGGGGGCTGCTGGGTTGGGCAGGGTGGTGGGGGGGAAGTAGCTGGACTGGGAAACCTGGGGCTGGGCCGTCTCCATGGGGGACACTTGCTCCTCCCTTCCCAGGCCCCGTTGCCAGCAGAGAGTGGCCCCCCCAGCCCAGCCCAGAGGTGTCCCTGTCTCAGGGCCCCCCCAGCCTCTGCCCATTCACCCTCTGCCCAGCTCAGGAATCCCTCGGGGGAACCATTTCCCACCCGCACAAGGACAAATCCCTGCAGGTGGAAATGGGGGAAACCCCCAAACCTGAGACCTGAACTGGCCATTGGCGAAGGGAGAGAAAATGGGGCACAAGGGGGGGGGGCACCGGTAACTCCTCTGGGGTTGGGGGCGGGGGGGTCACCCTGGGCGCTGCTCGTGGCTCTCTAGGGAGAAAGGGGGCAGGACGGGGGGCGGGGGTCCCCACGGGAGGGGCAGCGGTAAATCTGAGGATCTCAGCCCCCTTTCTCTCCCCGCTCCTCGGGGTCACCTGCCCCGGCCATGTCCGGGATGCACAGACATTTCCGCCCGCCCCTCCCCCGCCTGGTCTCACCCCCCAGCCCTGCGAGATGCCGGGTCCCCCCCTCCCCGGACACTGGGACAGAGTCACCGCCCGGCCCCGCCCCCGGGGCTCGCTCCGAGACCTGGAGGCTGCAGCTCCGCAGCGGGGCGGGCGGAGCCCGGAGCGAGCCAGGCACGGGGGGGGTTAATGAAGGGCTCTCCCGCCGCGATTTGCGCATGCCCAGAGCTCCAACGGCACCAACCCTTCTCCGGCCCGGGAGAGGCTCCAACGGCCCCGCGCGAGCCAGGCAGAGCCCCAGCACCCAACGTTCCCTCGCAGCCCGGCTCTGCCTCCTCTGCCAACATCACTTCCGCTTCCGGGAGAGTCCGGAACTACATCTCCCAGCCTGCCCCGGGGCCGTTTCCGCAGCCCAGGTAAGGAGGGTTTCAGCAGCTGTGAGTCGGCCCGGGCTGAGCTGCTGTTGCTCCCCGGGGGGGGGCCTGGCGGGGGGGCGGAGCTTTCTCCAGCTGGGCCCCGCCCCGGGCTCTGCTGAGGCTCCCGGTGACGGAGCCCGGGGGGCGGGGCAGGTCCCGGCTCTGCGCGGTGCCCCCCCCCCCATCGCTGCCCCCGGGGGCCTGGAGCTGCTGCCGCGCTGAGGCCGGGAGGATCCTTCCCGCAGCGAGTCTGAGCCGCCCCCCCCCCGGCTCTGCTGTGCCCGGTACCGGGGGGGTGAAGCGGGTCCCCCCGCCCGGTGCCCCCTTCCCCGCACGGGCGGAGCGGGGCAGCCGCGGGGGGCGCCCCCGGGAACGGGGCGGTGACCCCGGCTCCCAGCCCGGGGCAGGGCGCTAGGGAAGGGGGGAGGGGCTGGGAGAGGGGGTGAGTTGAACTTTGCGGGGGGGCAGGTTCCCAGCTCGCTGACCCCCCCCCCCCCCTCCCGGCACACTCACTGCAGCCTCCCTGCCCAGGGTCACTTCCCTGTGACCAAGGTGAGGAGCAGAGAGAGGAGGAACCAGCCCCGGACTCTCCCTGTTCCCCCTGCGGCAGGAGTGCGCTGCCCTGGGGGCAGGGTCAGGGGGACCCCCCCCCCCCAAGGGGCTCCTTTGGGTCTGGTCTGGTCCAGGGTTTGGTTCACACCCTGGTGCTGGGAGGGCTTCAAAATGTCTTGGTTGGTTCCTGCTGCTGGGGGGAGCACAAGGGGGAAAGGAGGGGCCGGGGGCCAGGTCTGTGCTGCACTGTGGGGACTGAGCATGTTCCCAGCCTGGCAGAATCTACAATCTCTGTCCCCAGGGAAAGGGCCTGGGGGAATCGTGATGTGAAATGAACTAAAGCCTGTTCTGAATCCTCCACAACTGCCCTTCTCGCCCTGCCAGGCTGCAGAATGACGCCCACCTCTCGCTCCAGCTCGTCCCAGCCTCCCATGGGACAGGAGAAATGGCTGTAGTGGAGCCAGCTCAGGTAGGGGTTATTGGGGGGTTGCTGGTGGGTTCCTGCTGGAGGGGGAGGGGCAGGAAATACTGAAGAGGTGGCAACTTCTGGGGAGTTAGGTCTGGAGGGGGGCAGGGAATACCCTGGGTGAGGATAGGATTGGGGACAGAGTGTGACAAACCTACTGGGACTTGTTAACATGGGCCTAGATCCTCAGAACAAACACTTGGGTGTTGGGGGAGAAAATTCCATAATTTGTGAAACAGGAAACAGACAAAGCAACTCCCTGGGCGGGGCTGGGAAAACTGACCAGACTTCCAGTGCTGAACCCTCAGCCTGCTAGCCAGGGGCTGGTGTGACATGGAAAGGGGGCACCCAGCAGGGAGGTGTAGGGAAGATGTCCCGGCCCCTCACATCCAGCTGCTGGCAGTGGGGAGGGCGTTGGGTTCTCTACCATGGGGCTGTGCCTGGACCCTACTGGGGGCTCCATCTCCTGTATCAGCCTCTGGCTAGTAGGTCTGTGGTGGATCTGCTGGGAGAGACAAGGGGCTCTCACTTGGTCCCCTCACCCAGATGTCTCCTGGCTGCTCTCAGCAGTGTGGGGATAGGACTCTGCTGACTCTCTCAGAGCTTCCATTTGATTGGCTCCTTTCCTCCCTGAATAGTGGGGTTGTGAGTGGGGCAGCAGGTACTGAGTGTTGGGCTCTTGCTCTTTCAAGGGCCGGTGACCTTCGAGGAGGTGACTGTGTATTTCACCAGGGGAGAGGGGGCTCTGCTGGACCCCACTCAGAGAGCCCTCTGCAGAGCCGTCATGCAGGAGAACTATGAGAATGTGACCTCGCTGGGTAAGGATTCCTGTTCCCTCGGTTTTTAGAAGGAGAAATGCAGCGTTAAGGTTCATGCCAGTCCCCCAGTGCCACCTCTGCTCTGCCCTGTTTCAGCATCACCCCGACATGCCAGAGACACCCACACTAGCCCTCTCCCCTCCCCTGTTACACAGCGCTCTGGGAACAGAGCAGTGCAGCAGAATGTCTAACATGTTCTTCTCTTTGCTAAGATAATATTTGGGTTCAACTCCATCATAGCAAACAGAAGCTTCCTCCCCCTGGCCTGCTCTCCAGTACTGAACCTCCTGCACCCAGGCCATCTGAGACTTGCACAGTGTTACTACCCCCTTGCCCTCAACCTGAGTTTTCCTTTTGAGTCACTGCCTTCACTTACCCCTCACTAAGCCCCACAGATCACTCGAACATATGCCACCAGGGTGCTGACAACCCCCATGGCAAGAACACACCCTTGGGCACCTTTGCTGACCAAGCCTACAACACTCAGCACGGAAATGAGGCAGAATTGCCCCCCAAGTTTCACATGCACCTCTCTGCATAGCACAGGCACAGCTCTGCCCAGCTGCTGCAACCAATCCCTCCATCAGCCAGTCACAGCTACAGCTGGCCCAGTGCACACAGCTACAGCTGGCCCAGTGCACACAGCTACAGCTGGCCCAGTGCACACAGCTACAGCTGGCCCAGTGCACACAGCTGGAGGCATGCGGATAGGTGCTGAGATTCACACCTGTGAGCACAGCACAGACAATGTCTTAGTCTTAGTCTTTCCTCGGGTCGATTATAGGTTCATAGATTTAAGGCCAGATGTGACTATTAGGTCGTCTACTCTGACGTCCTTTATACCACAGACCATAGAATTCATCCCGTTACTGCTGCATTGAGCTGAATACCTGAGTCCCTTTGGCAGTTGGTTAACCTTTGCACGGCCCACACAGAACCATTCTCACTGGTTCTGGCTAGCTACAGGGTTAAGGGTTGGGGGAAAGTTTACATTAACTTTTCCTGGTCTGCAGAGGTTAAAGTTTACTCACCGTCCATATGGTGCAAGGCAGGAGACAGCACTGGGCAACCTTAACTCTGCATTAATGTAGCTTATGAGCATTTAGTTTCCTGTTTTAAAAAATGGATGCTTTTGCCGCTATAGCTGTATCTGTAATTGAGCTTTGGCCAGCAGAGCCATGTTGGATGGTGTGCGTGTGTGCACTTTTTCACAGCCTTAAACAATAGAGCTGGACTGGCAAAGCTTTTAAGAGCTACCTAAGACCTACCTAACTAGTTCCTCAACAGACACCTGACACGTCACCTTTAGGTGAACGAATATGCGTCTACCTGGTGGGAATCCAAACCTTGCGCCCGGCACCCCCTTGGGTGGGGCACTGCACGGCCCCTAAAGGCCGGTCCTGGGTGGGGAGCAGAATTGATCCCCTCCACTGTCCCCTGTGGGGAAGAGTTTGGGGGGGGGGGTTCAGTCCCTGATTTTTATTTTCTGTCTCTCCAGCACTTACTTGGGTTTGTTCTCTGCCTTTCCATCCCCAATTCTGAGATTTCTCCTCTCTTCTAGAGAGCGAGGAGCAGAATCCTCACCAGGAAGATGCTGAGCTCGCCGAAGCGCATGGGGAATTACTGCGAAGAGCCAAAGGGAGTGTGTCCAGCCCCCATGAGCAGGGAAAAGCTGGTGAAAATTACCCCAGACCAGAGAGAGAGCAGGGAAACCACTCAGAGGAGAGAGTGGATGAACCCATTAATTGTCAGGGAACTCACAGGGACCTCAAGGAAACTACGTCCCAGGAGAAAATCCTCACGGAAAAGCGAGAGACTACGTGTAGTGAGTGTGGGAAAAACTTCCACTACCACTCAGCCCTTATTCGACATGAGATAATCCACACGAAAGAGACACCTTACAAATGCTGTGAGTGTGGGAAAAGCTTCAATCGTACCTCAGCCCTTAGTAGGCATCAGCGAATACACAGAGGAGACAAACCCTATGAATGCCGTGAGTGCGGGAAAAGCTTCACTCAGAGATATACCCTTAACTCTCATCAGAGAATCCACACAGAAGAGCGACCCTACGAATGCTGCAAGTGCGGGAAAAGCTTCACTCAGAGATCAGCCCTTATCTCTCATCAGACAACGCACACGGGAGAGCGACCCTACGAATGCTGTGAGTGCGGGAAAAACTTCACCCGAAGCTCAAACCTTACTAGGCATCAGAGGGTCCACACAGGAGAGAGACCTTATGAATGCCGTGAGTGCGGGAAAAGTTTCAGTCACTTCTCCTCCCTTATCTCTCACCAGAGAGTCCACACAGGAGAGAGACCCCATGAATGTTGCGAGTGTGGAAAAAGCTTCTCTCGGAGCTCAAACCTTACTATGCATCAGAGGATCCACACAGGAGAGAGACCCTATGAATGCAGTGAGTGCGAGAAAAGTTTCACTCACCTCTTCTCTCTTATCTCTCACCAGAGAGTCCACACAGGAGAGAAACCCTATGAATGCAGTGAGTGCGGGAAAAGCTTCTCTCGGAGCTCAACCCTTGTCACACATTACACAGTCCACACCGGAGAGAAACCCTATGAATGCAGTGAGTGCGGGAAAAGCTTCACTCATAGCTCAGGCCTTTCTAAACATCAGAGAATCCGTAAAGGAGATAAGCGTCATAAAAACCTTCTCTAGAGCTGTCAGGAGATTTTTTTCTTTAATTCTTTTGACAGTTCCCAGGTAGTGAGTGTTAAGACTGTTTGCATCTTTTGCACATTGTAGTCCCTCAGCTCCCACACATGAGTTGCCCACTTTTGAAGCTCGCCCGTCTTTGGGGTGGATCCTGTGGTCCTTTGTATCAACTCCATTGTCCTGCGAGTCATGGGAGTGGGTGTCTTTTCTACCAGGAATGTCATCACCCCAGGTGGGGGAGATGGGGGGTGTCTTCAACCAGCTACGTTGAGATAAAATCTACCTGGGTCTCATCACTGTGGTTGCCGTGGAGTTAGCTAGCTTGAGTTCACTTTCCTGATGTAATAAGACAGCTATTCTTGCAGTAAAGACATGGGCTATGGATAGTCAGTGGGGTTATCTAGCACATTTCCTCCTGATCTGACCTAATCACCGTCACATTTCCTTGTCTAAACAAACCTGGAGATTCACATTTGTACTCCTCCTGCCAGTGCAAAGTTATTGTTAGAGACGTCAAGTTCCTCTTTGAGGACAGATTGTCTCATTCCCAGTTGTTCTCACATTACCCTGGATTGTGCAGAACAGCAGTTATTTTGTTGACTTTTTTTTTTCCTCATTTAAAATATATTTAAATATGATGAAGAGCTGGAGCAGTGTCAGGGAAATAAGGGTCATTTTAGGCTCTGTGACACTGGAAGGAGATGAGGCGACTCAGACATTCCATCCTTCCCCATCACCCCAGAACTGTTACCTTGTGCCTGAGCCATGCACAGTTCACCCCTTCGTATTCCTTCGCTTCCCAGCGTGTCTGGTGGGGTCATGTTCTTGGCTGTCCATGCTTGGGAATGGTGCTTGTACGCCTTTGATCCTAAATCAGAGTCAGTCTGGCAGGAGATGAAAGTGTCAGACTTGGAAGGGGATTTCAAATGGATCCCAAGCACCGTTGAAATCCCCTTTTCCCTCAATGGCAAAGCTGCTTCTGGGAAGGTCGGCTGTTTTTTCTCCCATTATGAAGGTGCTAAAACTCCTGTAAATAACACTAATGAGAAAGGTATCAGAGGGGTAGCCGTGTTAGTCTGGATCTGTAAAAGCAGCAAAGAATACTGTGGCACCTTATAGCCTATCAGACTTTTGGAGCATGAGTTTTCGTGGGTGAATACCCACTTTGTCGGATGCATGAGAAAGCGCTGGGTGAAGCAGGTTTCAGTGGATCATGGGAGAATCTCTCATCCTGATTCTGAGACATCAGATGTAACCTAGTCTGGAATTTCCCTTTAAATTAAAATGAAAGTGTCTTCTACCTCTCTGTGAGATGGGTTTTCTATCTTTCATGAAGGCTCCTTGGTCATATAACTGCATGTTAGTTTTGTTTGACAGAATGTAGCTCAGATGTTTTGGGAAATTTCAGACAAATTACCATTTTTTTACTTCGGGTTTGTTTTTCCCCCTATCCCTGCATGATGACATGGAGAAAATTCAAATGCAGTTCAGTCAACAGGAGAGAATACTCCAAGCTGTTGGACATATTATCAAAGAAACAGTCGTATGTTTAAATCTCCACTCTGAAAAGGTGAACAGCAGCAGACCCCAAATGGTGCAACTGACTGAAGTAAGTGCACATGGTCACAGGCTAGTTCAGTTGTTTAAGTCAATATTGTCTCAGATGATCCAGGGATAGAATTCCACAGCAAGTGATTCGGAACTAGGAAAACGCCCAGGTATTTGGTTCCCAAGGTATTTGTGACCCAGTCCCTACAGGAGGTTACTTCTGAAGAGATCTCCCAGCTAATTCCAACACTTGGGAAATGCTGTCTGTGATGAGGTGTATCAACCCTGATAGGGTTAACTGTGCCATGTGGGCTGAAGAGGCCACACCCCCTCACCCTCTCTGGGCATGCTCCGACTGGAGACAGAGTATAAACGGGAGCAGTTCAGCCTGGGCCGACTGGGGAGAACAAATCTATGTTGTTGGCACGGGGTGGGGGGAGAGCCCAGGGCGGGGGAGGCCGGGGGCTGCGGGTGGGGGGGAAGCCCAGGGCTCGGTCAGCAGGAGCATGTGGCGGGGACCCCAGGGGTGGGGTGGGGGCAGCCAAAATATTTTTTGCTTGGGGCGGCAAAAAACCTAGAGCCGGCCCTGCCTCCACGCACTGTGAGGTAGGTAGGAGCGGATCATTATTATCCCTACTTGAAAGAGGGAGAAGCTAAGGCTGAGAAAGGAGAATTGAGTTCTCTTAGGTCACACAGCCAGTGGCAGAGTTGGGAATAGGACGCAAGAGCCCTGATTTTCAAACTAACCATCGGATCTTGAATTTCAGACATTGAATGACCTGAATAAAGTGCTCTCAGATGAGCTCCAGACCAACAATAGTGCATTGGAATTATTCAGCAAGTATTTGAGGAGAACTGCAATGTTAGAGAGAATCGTGAACTGCTCAGAGACCATTAATGCAGAGAAGCAGCAAAATTCATCAAACACAGAACTGGTTCTGACTTATTTACTTGTTCATAAAAGAGAACACCAAGGACCTGAGTCTCCTCCCTGTCAATAACCCCCTGCTCAGCCAATCAGGGTAGAGACTGAGGACGGGAGGCTGAGGGTTCTCACCAGAGAGCCCAAAGGATGGCCCAGGTCATTGGTGGGGATCACTGCCCGAGCACTATTTCAGCCCCACATTTTTGGGTGGACCTCCCACAGTGGGAGCTGCAGAGCACTCCCCTGCAACGCCCCCCCCCCACCCTCCTGGTGTTGGGAGGGGAACAGGTAAAAGGACAAAGGAAGCAAGAGAAAAAGAGGAGGGAGGAAGAGGGGAAGCTAAAAGAACAAACCCTAATGTCCCCAGTGATTCTAAGGGACAAAATCCCAGGCGTGGAATAAAATTCTGCCTCCTTAAGCTCGTGTTTTCCATGCATAGAATTCAACTGTCACCAGATGGATCAGACTGAACAGGTTTCACACCTCCAGGAGGCTCTTACCTTCTAAACAGGGACGGCTGTTTTCTAGTAAAATCACTAAAAGGGAAGGAGAAAACTCGAAAGGTTCCTCCTGGTGCTCACGTCCGTGAACCCGAATACTCTCTCAGTCCTCAAAGAGAGACCTGGAGAAGGAGACTTGCTGAAGCAAAGCCACAGGGGTCTCTGAGGTTTCCCTGGCCCCTCGCCCCTGTCCTGCCTGGCTGATGTCAGCATCTCTCTGTGAGGTCACCACCTCCCCACCACCTCTGACCAATAGGCTGAGGGCCTGCAAAAGGCCTTTGTGATGTCACTGCCACACCCCTCCCTTGCTGTGCTAATGTCCTGCCCCTGGCCAGGCACTTTGCAGGTTTGAGCTACTCCCTGGGGATCACCCCACTCAAGGAGCGTTCGTTCTAGGCAGCAAGCTGGCTAGACAGGGAAACATCAGACGCTGCTCCCAAAGCTACACTCAGTTTTTCAGAAATTAGTCGACTTTATGGCCAGAAGAGACCATTAGAGCATCTAATCTGATCCCCTGCATATCACAGGCGTCCTGTATGACACGAGCTACTTTTGAGGCAAAGACATTCCAGAAAGGCATCTAGTCTTCATTAAACGACATCAGGAGTTGGAGAATCCACCACTTTCCTTGGTAGCTTGTTCCTGTGGTGAATCATCCTCGCTGTTGAATATTTGTGACTTAGTTGTAATATGAATTTGTCTCTTTTCACCTTCCAGCCATTGGGTCTTGTTAGGCCTTTCTCTGCTATTTTAAAGAGTCCTTTAATATCCAATCTTTTCTCTCCATTAAGGCAGTTCAACACTTCAGTGAAGTCGCCTTTCAAGCTTCTTTTGATAAGCTAAACAGGTTGAGCTCTTTCAATAGCTCACTATAAGGCATTTTCCTCCAGGCCTCACAACATTTGGTGGCTCTTTGCTGCCCCAGCTCCAATTTCACAACATCTTTTTCAAATGAGGACACCAAAACTGGAGGCAGTATTCCAGTATCAGTCTCACTGATGCTGTGTCACCTCCTGTGATATTATTGACATAATCTGTAACTGTATAGATCACCATTGTGACCACTGTTCTATATTTGCAGCCCATATTACAGAAAAGTGGTCGTGTAAGGGGTCTATGGAGAGGTTCTGATTAGCTGATTATAATGATGCTATCTCTAGATGTGTATCATTTTTTTGTAGTTGACATTATGAATATTGGCTCTGTGCTGCTTGTATTTCAAACTTGTCAAATGCAGATGTGCCTGTGGAGGGTCCGCTGGTCCCGCAGCTTCGGTGGAGCATCCGCAGGCGTGCCTGTGGGAGGTCCACCGGAGCCGCGGGACCAGCAGACCCTCCACAAGCATGTCTGTGGGAGGTCCACCGGAGACGTTGGACCGGCGACCCCCAGAGCGCCCCCCGCAGCACGCCGCCCTGCTTGGGGCGCCATAAATCCTTGAGCTGCCCCTGAGCACACTCACTGCTGTGCAGCTCTGTACGTGTGGCCATGGCTGAACAGCAAGAATTCCTGCCCATTTCCCTACTGGCTGGAGCATGATGAGAGTGTGTTTGTGGTTAATGATGTTGCTGTAAATTGTTCATTCCCTGCCTTGGCAATTCAGACAGTCCCTTTTCCCGTTGTATCGCCAGCACCTCTGTGATTCCAATAACAGGGGCAGGTTTTCTCTGGGCACTGAGATTTTTGAGGGCATTGGTGGCTCCTTTCTTTCCTCACCCTGGAGTAAACTCAGCTTTTATTCCATCCTTGATGACTCATGGAATAACAACAGCAGCAAGAAGAGGAGAGTGAATATCTCATTGCCAGGGGGAAGGTGGACGCATTTCCTCTGTCTGACCATTGCCATTGCAGGAGAGAAGGTTTCAGTGGAATCGAATGCCCTGGCTCAGACAACAGACACAGGGAGGTTTTGCTGTTCATGGATCTGTGCAAAGGAAATTGTGTGTCTGTGTGAAAATGAGGAGGGATATGAAATGCCCATGTGGTGGTGCCTAAGGCAAAAGGGAACCCTAGAGGATTGGAATAGGATAAGTTCTCAAGCAACATGTTTCTTACTTTGCCCATCTGTTAGTTTTGATGATTATCGATGGAAAGATTTTGCCATTGGGTCATGTGTTTTTACACAGAAATTGACATTTACCAACAAATATGTAATTCTTCCAAGCCTGCCTAGTCTGCTGGTGGTGAGTTTAGAGGGACACATTCACTCTCCCCACCCCCCATGCCAGGCCAGTGCTCTCCAGAATGTCAACTTCCCACAGAGCTGGGATCCTGCCCTCATCTCCCCCCAGACCGCTGCCCCACCCCCACTTCTGGGTTCCCCTCCCAACACTGTCCAATGCCCCTGCTGGCAGGATCCCTTCCCATTCCTTTCATTTACTGTCGCCCCTCTGAGCAAAAGCTCTGCATTGTTCCCACACTAGGAATTGAACCCAGGCCGCCTGGGTGAAAACCAGGAATCCAGATCACGAGACCACACGGGACTTGTATAGGCAATAGCACGTTTACACATTCACACCCAACAATTCAAAGTAGCCATTCAAAAAAACTTCAGAAACAGACTTCAAAGAGAAATTGCAGAGTTACAATTGATTTGCAAACTTAACACCATTAATTTGAGCTTGAATAAGGACTGGGAGTAGCTGGCTCACGACAAAAGCAATTTTCCCTCTCTTGGTATTGACACCTCCTCATCAATTATGGGGAGAGGACCACATCCACCCTGACTGAATTAGCCTTCAGCACTGGTTCTCCCCTTGTACGGTAACTCCCGTCACTTCATGTTCCAATCTATATTTATGCCTCTATCTGCAATTTTCACTCCATGCATCTGAAGAAGTGGGCTTTTTACCCACGAACGCTTATGCCCAAATAAATCTGTTAGTCCTTAAGGTGCCACCGGACTCCTCATTGCTTTTAATTCCAAGCTGATCTTAACCCTTTCAGTACCCTTACAAACTCAGATGCTTCTCACCACAGGCTGGCTGGTGGCTTTTCAGCCAGGCTCTCCCCTTTCATCAGCGCTTCAGTTGCTTGGTGTGGGGGTGTCTGTAGATGTAGGTGGCAGAGAGAGATAAAGCCTAGCAAATGTCTCTCCTTTTATCATGTCCTTTCTTCCCTCATGGCTTTGCCCTCCTTCCCCCTTCAGAGTCAGGTGAGCATCACTGCGTCTCTCCAAGCAAGTCTGAGCAATTCCCCTGGGGTGTCCTCATGCAGGTGAGTCATTGCATTGTAGCTCCCTTGCTGGGCAATGGCCGTCGATGGGTTGTTTGACACCCTGTCCGGGTGTTGGTTACTTTCCTTGCTGTTGCCACTGGGGATCTAATATTTGGCTGACTCCCCCACCTTACAGCACAGTGACAACCACACTGCACAATTCTCATAACTTCATATGCATGCATGGTATACATCTATGGGTAGAGAAATGACTTTCAGCAGATCATATCCTTTCCCTGATACCTTACAAGTCATGCTCTATATGTAAGATCTCAATGATATGAAAATGAGGATTATGGGGGTTACAGCCGCTCCCCCAAAGGTATAGTATGTCACACTGAGATTCTATTTTCCTTTGTTCTGTAACAGCATTACAGGGATCCAATGACTGACCAATGGCATTTCCAAGTGCTAAAATAGCAAAGCGATGTCTGTCTCTCATTAGCCATCAGCGACTGAAGATGTGGTTTAATGAGCCGGAGCTTGAAGGCGAGGGTGGCTCTGTCCACTGCCTTCCGTTGCGCTGCTGGGCCCCAAGTCCCTGGTGGCCAATATGTGACGCTGGGAGAAGAGAGTGGGGTGGCAAGTGGCGGCAGAACTTTTGCCACCAGGGTCTAGCTGCCCAACTTCCTCCTGGTACTGCTGGCCCCCCGTCACCTTCAGGTAACCCAGGAACTGAGGCAGGAATAGGGCGAGGAAGCAAGTAAAGCCGAGCAAGGAAGGCAAAAGTGAATCTTGTCTTCATGGGCCGCTCGCAATGACGTCCTTTCTCTGTGCCACAACTGACAACAACATCCCAGACAGAAAAGCAGGAGGCCAAAAAGAAACCGAGCAGCTGCTGAAGTAGTTCAGTTGGGAGCGTGCTAGACTAACAGGCTCTTCTATCCCCCTTTGTGCACGGGTGGGATGTTTTCTGAAAGTGCAGCAGTTCCTTTAACTGCCACGAGTCCCTCATTTCAGGCTATGCAGCAGGAAAAGGCAGCATGGGCTTCTGCACCGAGTTGGCCCACCTGACCTTTCATTCTTCTCTTGCTCTTTGTCAGCAAGGGGAAGAAAAAGAAGCTCTCCCTCAAGCTGGAGTCACAAGGGTGACATAAGGACGACTTCCTGAGTCTGGCTCCAGCCCTCTGCTCTGCCAGCTGACCCATTGAAGGGCTGTCACCACTTTCTCTAGGTTTGTCCATCGGTCTGTGCTAGGGTGAGCAACATCCAAGCAGATGGAGTTTCTGTAGTGTAGTGGTTATCATGTTTGCCCAACATGCAAAAGGTCCCTGGTTCAAAACCAGCCAGAAACATCCTGACTTCTTTTTCCCAGATCCCCTTGCTGTTCAGGAAGGCCTCCTCCTTCTCCTATTGGCCTGTCCCTGGGATAACTCCAACCCCTGCATGACAGAGGGTGCTGACAGCAGTGGAGAAAGCACCTTGGCGTCAGGCTGGAGAACCTAGAGGAGTGCGGCGTGTCACCTTTTGGAGGCTTGTGGCTTGGCCTCCTCTGCTGTTGGAGGTTGGCCGGTGGAGGCCGGCTCTTCCTGCTGGCCTCCTCTGCGTGACTTGCCAAAGGAGGAAGTGAGGCAGGAATGGGGCAAAAGAGGAAAGTCGAGCTGAGGAAGGCAGGGCAGAAAGTAAGCACATCATTGCGGCTAAATGGGGTTAGTAGAGCATCACCATTCATTCTGCAAAGCCGGGGGAGGTGCGGTTGGCTGCTGGGAGGCAGAATCCTGTGCCTGCCTCTTGGCTTCCCAGGGGTGGCTACTTGCAGCCCAGGAGAAGCGGGGTTCTGGGGGGACGGAAAAGCAGCAATGGCGAGGCTGAGTGGGCTCCTTTCTGGCCGACATGGTGGGCTGTGGGCTGTGGTGGGTTTGGGAGTTGCCTGTAAGCCATAAGTGGACTTGGTGCAGTGAAAACCGCTGCTCCATTCTGGCTGACCTGGGGGAGCCATTAATGACTTGGGAGTGGGGGCAGGGTGCTGGCTGTGAGCAAATGGGATCCAGGAAGCCCCAGCCTGCCCCTCCAGGGGCCCAGTCTTCTTCTCTCCTGCCATGGGGAGCCCGGCCTAGAGCCTGCCCAGCATGCACTGCAGCTCGAGCATTAAGCCTTCCTGTGTGGCCTGTGCTGGAGCTGACCCTGGACCCCTGTGGGGCACTGTTGGGGGAAATCCCGACTGCAAATAATTCTGGCCACAAGATCAACCCATTGGGTCGAATGGGGCAAGCTGGAGGCCTGGTGCCTTAGTCTGTGGGGCCAGCAGGTCAAGCCATTTTCCTGCATGTGGGGGAGGCAGCCGCTGTGGTTCGCCCTTCCTGCTTCCTGCGCTGCTGCACCCTAAAATCCCTGTCGGCCGTCAAGATGGGCTGGGAGCCTGGAGAGAGGAGGCAAAGGGGTGGCCCGAGCCCCCTTGGCCACTGCCCCTGCCCCAGGCAGCCCACAGAGACCTGATGCCTCCCCAAGTGACACACGGAGATGTGCCGGCAGAGCTAAGGCGGCTCCCTGCCCACTCTGCCCCCTCCCTCCCTGCCACACTGCTCCTGGAAGTGGCCGGCATATCCCTGCAGCCCTGAGTGCAAACGCCACAGCTGACCCGCCCCCGTATCCCACTGCCTAGGAGCCACTGCCGGAGGGGAGTGTGTGCCAGTCACTTTGGGAGCTGTGCTGCCCGAGGTAAGCACCTCCACCCCCCGACCACCTCCTGCACCCCTACCCCTGCCCCAGCACAGAGGCTCCCTGTGTCTTGAACAAGCACTTTCAAGGATTGGCCAAGAACTTCTGCTCTGTTTCTGTGAAAGAGACACAAAAAAGGGAGCCCAATGGACAAGTTTAGTTCGCAAGCACAAACTGGCAGGGCCAAGCCTGGATCTCTCAGTTACTCAGAAGGCTCTTCAGCCAGATCTTCCCAAAGGCCAGTCTCTAGAGGCTTTTGTGACATGATGTACTTCAAAATAGCTCCCTGTAGCTCACATAGTCATCATTCATATATGGCTGTGATATGTCCTACCAACCATTCCATGTAAGTTATCATATGAAAAGTCATGATCTGCTGAAATCGGTTATTCTGTCCAAATATGTATAGCATGAGGGTGTGTGAAGTTATGCATTTTGCTGTATGGTTGTTACTGAAATAGGCTATAATTTTGCTAGTGACCCCTGCCGAGGAGGGTGTTCAACAGCCATGAATCAGCAGAGGAATTGTAATTAAGGGATTTCCAATTCAGTGACAGATGCCCAAACACAACACTGTGGGGACCGCTCAAGTCTATGACTCAGTTGCACAAGACCACACCAGGAGGATTCCCCAACCTAGTGACTCAGCAGAGCCCACCCGGACACGTCTGGGCAAGTGTCTTCTAGACACTTGAACTAAAGATATAAAATAGGAGACTGGGGCATCATGTTTTTGCCTTTCTCCTCCCCCACCTATGCTGGAAGCAGCAGGAATCCTGAGAAAATGAAGGTCATCTGAGGACAGTAATCCAGGTTTTAGGGGGAATTCTATGTATTAAGGAGGGTAACATCCAGTAGGATGAGAAAATTGCTTGACCTAACTACTGCCTAGTGTAATAAGGTGTAAAGTTTAGATTTTGCTGTGGTCATACAGTGCTTAGTGCTCTGCGTTCTGGCCTCAAGAGCCATGGATGCAAGTGGAGTTACGATGACCATTTCCTTGTCTCCACATTTCTTATGTGCCTCCTTCTGACACTTGTCAGAAAAAACAACTGGTTTCTTTTGCAAGCCTTTGCATTGCAAGGCAGAGGCAGTCTTCTCTGTTTCCGCAAAAGATTCACCAAAAGGTGGGAAGAGCAGACACATTTGTTAAGGCACTACTGGGAGCTGCATCCCTAACTCCACCAAGCAGGTGAGTCACCCAGCTTAGCCACGGTGTGACTCTCTGGGACTTTTCTACCAACCGCTCCATTTTTCATCGAATGACAATCAAAAGGAAGGTGACATGACATCTGTGTGTGAACATCTCCAGGGAATCACAAGGATGTGTGGCGCAGGCTCTCGTGTTGCAGCAATTGCAGTCGAAGCAACCGCCATGCCAATGCCAGTCATAGCAGTGTTTTCATCAACTCCAGGTTTGTGATTTGATTGTTTCCAATGCTTCTCTCCAAAGAAGCCTTTTCCTTAGCAAGCAATGACTTGGATACCAAGGGAGGCCTCTTCTGTTTCCTAGGAAGACGCAGGAAAATGTGAGCAGAGGAGACAAAAGCCGTACACCAAGGCACCACTGGGAGTTGAACCCAGGATCTCCTGTTTACTAGACAGGTGCTTTAGCCAGCTAAGCCATGGTACCTGCCTGAAGAAAGTATTTGCAACTGTTTCATTTGATGGTTCAAGTCAACACCTGCAAATTTGAAAGTACAGACGTTCCCCATTTCC
Organism: Mauremys reevesii; assembly: GCF_016161935.1. Classification (NCBI taxonomy): domain Eukaryota; kingdom Metazoa; phylum Chordata; order Testudines; family Geoemydidae; genus Mauremys; species Mauremys reevesii. The sequence goes on along the minus strand of NC_052636.1, from coordinate 12,163,827 downwards.
CTCAAGACTTGCAGACCTTGAGGTGTCTGGCTCTCTGTGCACAGAAAGCCACAGCTGAGTAGACAGAGGGCTTCTAAGATGTGCCTCTCACCAGTCACTGTGATCATATAATGGTTAGTGATCTGTGTTTCAGTCGCAGCAACCTCGGCTCAGTTCTGAGTCATGGTAACCTTTCCTTCAGCTCCAGACTTCTCATTTGCCACTTTCCATGTGTGGTGGGCTGTCTGCCTGAAACAAGCAGGAGAAAGATTAAGGCAGCCTTGAAGAGGCTGTGCAGAACCCAGCCTATCAAGAAAGGGCTTATTGGGAGAGCCAATCAGGAGAAGGCTTGCTGGAGCAGCCCATATATAAAGAGCTGCTCAGCCCAGCAAGAGTTAGTCACTCCTTGGAGTTTGAGGAGGAGGGTTGGCTGCTATGAAGGAAGGCAGGAGCAGGAGGGCACCATGATCATAGTGCTGGGGTAAGGGGTACATGAGTGACCTCCTGGCTGACTACTGCCAGACTAAGGCCCTATACAAAGGTGGAGGAAGGTTCTAGGTCTGTTGGGAAATGGTCCAGGGAAACAGATGGCAGGGTTGGAGGTTCACACCTTTTGCCTCAGTAGCCACTGACACAGGTGGCTACACCCTGACTGCAGCCGGCCACTGAGGCAAGTGTCTGGGTAGAGGACATATCCCCTCCCCAGCAGGGGGAGAGAACTGAGTGGGGCACAGCCAGAGGGCTGTGACCGTAAGAGGACACTGAAGTCCTGAGAGCAACATGGATCCTAATGATAGAACCGATGGTGGCCAGATGCTACTAGATGAAGGCGCACCGGTGAACCAGAGCTAATTGCTAGGATGGTCAGCAGGAGGTGCAGCAGTGAGGCATGCCCCATGGCACCAAGACTTAGCCGCAAGGAAGGCTCTCTCTGTCTTGAACAAGCACTTAGAAGGATTCTGCTGACAGATCTTTTCTTTTTCTGAAAAGAGCTACAAAAAAAGGAGCCAACAGACACACTAGGTTCGGCAAGGAAGAACTGCCAGGCCAAGCCAGGCTCTCCTGGTTAGTAGGAAGGTTCTTCAGCCAGCTCTTCACAAAGATCACTATCTAGAGACCTTTAAACAGTCACTGCAGATGTTCACCACAAAAGAGATGCCAAAATGGAGTTCTCCACTGCCTGCAGCCATCACGCTACCAGGAGTTCTGTGCACAGAGAGGCCCCTGCTGGTGGGAAAAGGCTTTGGTAGAGACTCTTCTGACACCACCCGTTCTCATATAGTGTTTAGTGCTCTGTGTTGTGGCTTCAGCATCCACAGATGCCAGTTCAATTGGGGGACATTTTTCCTGTCTCCACATTTGTCTAATGGCTCCTTTCAACACTTGTCACCAAAAAGACCTGTTTCTTTTGCAAGCGATGTACAGCTAGGCAAAGGCAGTCTTCTCCATTTCCTCAAAAGATCACCAAGCTGTGGGGAGAGGAGACACATTCAGCCAAGCTGGATGCTGAATCTCCTCTTTATTCAGCAGGTGTCTGTGAAGGACATAAATCTACACCGTGTACAGGTCAAGAATAGGACTTTATTACACACAGTGCTGGCAGAGTGGGCTTATTAGGCTCAGAGACACTGTTAATTAATTAATTACAATAGAATATATAGATTTTCCATGGGCGGGGGAAAGTGACAGGCTAGGCAGTTCCACACCCCGGGACAGGTTTTGCAAGACAGGATAAGCACATTAGCCAATGATTAACAGATTAGATAATATCTCCACCCATGGTCTCAAGTTACCAAGTTAACATTTCATGAATACTTTGATAAAATATTATTAGTATAAAATATATATGTTGAATTCTGATTTGGGATCCATAGGAATGGAGCAACTCCTTTGATTGTCCAACAGGTACATTCCTAGGGGTTAAAGCAAAGAAAGAGTGAAAGTATATGGCAATAAAGATTGTTTTCTGTGTGTCTTAAGGCAGGCATTGGTCCCTTGGAAGGGAGGTGGAAGGATGCCATATGTTATACTGACGTGCCAACTTTTCATAAACTCAAGGTTGGATCTGTGGGAAGAATGTCTCCCTAGAGAAGAAACAAACACAATAGGGATTCTTTGTTCAGTCTGCAATTCTGAATAAGACACAATCATTTAGTTCTAAGCTCCAACACCTGGCAATTTGCTGACCAGGCCTATCTTAGCAAGCAAGGCTTTCTGTTTACCCAGCTTTCTCTTAGCTGGTCACTATTTGCTAGGCCTGTAGTCCTTGACCATAATCCGGACTTTGGGTCTGGAAAAGAACTGGCACAATCCATAGACCAGGTTGTTATACAAAACACAGATGGATTTGAACCCTTCACATACAGTAATGGCAAAGTTCTTGGTTCAGGCTTGTAACAGTGATGGAATAAACTGCAGGTTCAAATCAAGTCTCTGGAGTCTGTTCAAAGCTGGGATGGGTCATTCAGTCCTTTGTACAGAGCTTCAGTTTGTAGCAAAGTCCCTCCAGAGGTATGAAGCAGGATTGAAGACAAGATGGAGACGAGGCATCAGCCTTTTATAGTCTCTTGCCATGTTGTCTTTGCTTTCTTTGTCCCAAGGACACTCTATCCAGCACGTGGCATAGAAAAACCTTAGAGTTCTCTCCATAGGCAGGTCCCTGCTACCTTGCTGAGTCACAAGGCGTATCTGCCTTCTCTCAGTGGGGCGAATGTATAGCTGATGGTCCTTAATGGGCCATCAAGCAGGCTAGACAGAACTGACACCGGAAGCAGAGCACAAGATTGAAATACGGGCAGCATAGAGCCAATATTCATAACGTCAACTAAAAAAAAGATACACATCTAGAGATAGCGTCATTATAATCAACCAATCAGAACCTCTCCATAGACCCATTGCACGACACCTTTCTACAATATTGGCTGCAAATATAGAACAGCGGTTGCAACGGTGATCTATACAGTTACAGATTATGTCAATAATGTCACAGGAGGTGACACGGCATCAGTGAGACTAATACTGGAATACTGCCTTCAACTTTGGTGTCCTCATTTGAAAAAGATGTTGTGAAATTGGAGCTGGGGCAGCAAAGAGCCACCAAATGTTGTGAGGTCTGGAGGAAAATGCCTTCTAGTGAGCTACTGAAAGAGCTCAACCTGTTTAGCTTATCACAAGAAGATTGAAAGGTGACTTCATTGAAGTGTTGAAGTGCCTTAATGGAGAGAAAAGATTGATATTAAAGGGCTCTTGAATCGAGCAGAGAAAGGCATAACAAGACTCAGTGGCTGGAAGGTGAAAAGAGACAAATTCATATTACAACTAAGGCACAAAATTCAACAGCGAGGATGATTCACCACAGGAACAAGCTACCAAGGAAAGTGGTGGATTCTCCATCTCCTGATGTCATTTCATGAAGACTAGATGCCTTTCTGGAATGTGTTTGCCCCCAAAGTAGCTCTTGTGTCCTACAGGAGGCCTGTGATATGCCGGGGGTCAGATTAGATGCTCTAATGGTCTCTTCTGGCCATAAAGTCGACTAATTTCTGAAAAACTGAGTGTAGCATTGGGAGCAGCATCTGATGTTTTCCTGTCTAGCCGGCTTGCTGCCTAGAACGAACATTCCTTGAATGGGGTGATCCACAGGGAGTAGCTCAAACCTCCAAAGTGCCTGGCCAGGGGCAGGACATTAGCCCAGCAAGGGAGGGGTGTGGCAGTGACATCACAAAGGCCTTTTGCAGGACCTCAGACTATTGGTCCAAGGTGGTGGGGAGGTGGTGACCTCACAGAGAGATGCTGACATCAGCCAGGCAGGACAGGGGCGAGGGGCCAGGGAAAACTCAGAGACCCCTGTGGCTTTGCTGCAGCAAGTCTCCTTCTCCAGACCTCTCTTTGAGGACTAAGAGAGTATTTGGGTTCACGGACGTGAGCGCCAGGAGGAACCTCTTTCGAGTTTTCTCCTTCCCTTTTAGTGATTTTACTAGAAAACAGTAAAACCTGTTTAGAAGGTAAGAGCCTCCTCGAGGAAGGGGTGTCATGGTGTGTCACAGTTTGGATGCAGGTGGCCCCCCCATGTATGGAAGTTCCGGCCCCCTGCTCTGTGTTCGCAGGGCCGGAGAGCAGCATTCCACGGCAGTGATTTGCTCCTGGCTGCCGGAGCAGAGCAGCAGGCTCAGCTGTCAGAATTTCCTGGAGCTAGGACAGGGGAGGGGCCCAGCCTCATTAGCAGGAATGCAGGGCAGGTGGATTCACGGCGGGCATTGTGGGATACTGGCGGAGGCCAGTTATGGTGATTTAATGACCAGCAGCATTTACACTGGCACTCTGTCACTGTAAGTTTGCTGCAAAAAGCTCTAGGCCTCTCATCGAAGTGGTTTTATTTTGTCACCAAAACAGGGCAGTTTTGTCGCCAGACGTGGCATTGCAGTGTGTACACCAGCCACACCAAGCTGCCGACCGAGGGAGCGTTGTGTGTTCTTCACACACCTGAGCAATATATTTCTGCTGAAACAACTTTGTAGTGCAGACCTGGCCAAAGATTCACTCACACACACAGCTTGCAAGGAAAACGTCACCTGCTCCTCTACTTTGCAGAATCCAAACACAAGGAAAGCTTGTCAGGGCCTGGTGGAGATGGCAGGAGTCAGGTGTGGGCAGACACTATATCTTACACCTAGGCAGGCACCATGGCTTAGCTGGCTAAAGCACCTGCCTTATTAACAGGTGATCCTGGGTTCTACTCCCAGTGGTGGCTTTGGGGGCACCTGGTATTGGCTACTGTCAGAGGACAAGATTCAGAGCTAGATGGGCCTTTGGTCTAGCCTAGTGTGGTTTTTCTCATGGTTTAAATTACACTCACGGGCACTGATAATAGAGTTACTGAAAGTTTGGGAGTTAGGCACTGGTAGATCAGTGGTCCAAGCCTCTTGTAGACACCCCCACCTTCCTCTGGGGCAGGGCCAGGTCTGAGCTCTCACACCAACGCTCATTGTGGCTGCCAGAACCTGTGAGTGGCTTATTTCGTTTGCACCCTGGGTTGAGTCCTGCTTTGTGCACCGTGTCTGAGAATGAAAATCCTAAACCACCCTTTGAAATGATGAATGCAGCAGGACGTGTCATTGTCCCTGCCCCAAAGCAGACAGACCAATGGAGAAATGCCGTCGAGTCCAAGGTAATATTCACTGTGGTTTTACCATTTCCACTTGCTAAACTCCCTCCTATCTGCCCAGCCCAGGTGTCCTCTGCCTCAGCTGCTGCTCCCGGCCTGCTCTAGCATCAAACATGCAGGGCCCCCAGGGGAACAGAGGCTGGGACAGGGCAGCAGCCTGGGCTGGGCTGGGCAGATGCTGGGAGTTCTCGTTCCCTGAGAACTGGCCTGGCTCCCTTCTCAACAGCAAACAACTCAATTCCACGCCTCCCCAGAAAAATCAGCCTGGAGCCAAGGGCAGCAGGGGATGATTCCTCGAGTTCCCACCGAGGCAGGAGAGAACCCAGGGCCTTTCTAGCAGAGCTTATGGAACTGATGGGGAAACCAGCCTTTAATAACAGGCAGTTCACATTTAAGCTCAGTGTTTTTAACAATTTTTTACAACCTTAAATCACCCTTCAATCGCAGTGTCACTATCCATAACATTGCTTCAGCCTTATAGGTTCCCAAGTGCAAAACTCAACATCTCTTCAAACACAAGAGAGTGCAGATCAGTCAGTGTTCAGAGTCATCCCACATAAAAGAATCATGTTATGGTACATATTGGCCTCATCATGTGGCCGTTGCCTTTCCCTCCGCTCTATTAAAAGTTTTGGTATTTTTCACAGAAACTTTCTTCCCTCAGGAGAGACCTGGGAACCAAGGCTGCCAGACAAACACCTTTAAGAGGAGGCGTAACCTGTCAAAAAATGATCTCCCTCCTTCAGTTCAGTGACAGCCTGAAATGTTACTTATCCCGGCAGAGCCGGAGGATTGAAAGCAGCGACATCAAATCCCTGTGTAGCTAGCAGGAATGAACACAAACACACCCTGCTATCTGAAGAGATGTTTAGTTTTACCCTTGGTAAACTAGAAGTCTAAAGGGAAGGAAGGTGGTGCCATATATAAAGAGTGAAACACAAAACAATTATCATAGTTATGCCCATAGTGACTGCAAAATATTTCTATATTCTTATCATCAGTGTATTATTTTCTCTGGCGTCTATACATTGACTATGCCTTGACCAAGAAATTTGAATCTTGATAAAATAATCGAATACCCCTGGTTAAGGCAATGGACTTGATACCCACTCGGGTGTCCCTACACAGGTTCAGGTACTGACAACAGTGCTGCCTTTTAGCCATAGCTTTTAATCAGGGCAATACATTGATCCTGTGAAATCATTCCCAGCCAGAGTCCATCGCCCACATTCCTTAGGGCATTGGGCCACCATGTGGACGTTTCATTTCCCTCCTCAATTTCACACAGACACAATTTCCTTTGCACAGGTCCATGAACAGCAAAACCTCCTGTGTCTCTTGTCTGAGCCAGGGCATTCAATTCCATTGAAACCTTCTCTCCTGCAATGGGAATGGTCATGCAGATGGGACGAGACCACCTTCACCTCTGACAGTGAGATATTGGATCAGCTCTTTCTTTACGCTGCTGTTAGTCCATGAAACATCAGGGATGGATGCAAGGCTGAGTTCATGCACCAACCCCCTGAAACATTTCAGCGCCCCAGAGAAATCCTGATTCCGGCTATTGGCATGATCTGGTGGAGATTCAAGAGGAACGGGACGGTCTGAATTGTCAGTGTGGGGAATGAACAACAATCTATAGCAATGTCGTTATCCACAAACACTCTCTAATCATGCTCCAGCCAGAAGGGAAATGGGCAGGAACTCTTGTTGTTCAGCCATGGACACACCTACACTAATGCACAGTCAGGAGTGTGCTGGGGGAGCTGGTCTGAGCAATGTGAAGTGACAATTCAGTGAGAACAGAATCATTGTGTAGTGAAGCACCTATACACCAAGTAGTTGTGGCCGAGTGGTAAAGGCAATGGACTAGAAATCCATTGGGGTCTCCCCAGGCAAGTTTGAATCCTGCCAACTACGGAAGCATCAGTGTATTGTCACTGCTCTTGTTGTAGTGCCTGAGCATCCACAGAGCCAGACCTGGTCTCACTCTGAGGCTTTCTACACTTAAAATGCTGCTGTGACACTGCTATAGCACTGTGGAGTAGACAGTTGCTACAGTGAGTGGAGGGGTTTTCCATCCCTGTAATAGCTACATTGACAGAACAATCTGTCCTTTCATTTAGCACTATCTAACCATGGCTTAGGGCAGCTTAATTATACTGATTCCAGGGTTTTTCACACCCTGAAAGATGTACTTCTTAGAGGGGTTATCCCATCACCCTCCCATTCCTGGTCCTTCTCGCATGACCTGAGAGCAGCAATACCCGCAGTTCAAGAGGTGCAAACAATTCCATGTTTATTGGGGTAAACTTCCAGCAAGCAATGATGCCAATTTCCTTCCTCGGTATCGCCCTTCCCAGCTCTGACACCACAGAGGCTTGTCTATGTCCCTGTTCCCATTCCCTCTTCCTATTCCCCTCTTAGCAAAACATAACTCCAATTCCCCTTCCCCCATTCCATTCCCCCCCGTTCTTCCTGATTGACTGCAGCCTAGACAGTAAAACTGGAGTTCTGCTTAGCTATACATTAACCACTCAGTTTACGGAAATGTAACTAACCAATCCTAACATATTGTAACATGATTATCTAACCAGTTATACCCCACCACCTGAATTGCTTTACACCCAACAAATTAATTATCCAGCAGACAGAAACAATCACAGAACCAGACAGAGATTATGCAGACAAGCAATAGGAAAGTGGAGACTACAGTGATAGAACAACAAAGAAATGAGGATTTCAGACCCCAGCTATTGATAAGTGAGTTGTCGCTAGACAGGATGCTATCATGGTAGAGGTTGTGGATGCTGGTTGCTTAACTGTCTGGCCCCCAGGGCAGGATTTTGAGGGTCTCAGAATGCCAGCACCCATCACATTCTCCTCTGATCCATCCAAAGCAGCTTTACTCAGCACTCTCTCAATAGTCAGTTATGTTATTTACAAAATTGTAAGTATCCCAGCATCCCATAATGGGGGACAAAATAGTCCTCTTGCCAGAAGTGGCTTTACCAATAGATGAAACCTGGAATTTAAACGCCAAATAATCACACTATGTTTGGGATCCATTTAAATTCCCCTTCCAGGTCTTTGACACTTTCATCTCCAGTCATAGCGACTCTGATATAGGAGGAAAGAAATCAAAGCATCATCTCCAAGCACAGACAGCTGAGAACTCTTCCTCACATGACATTTTGAGAAGTGGAGGGATAGAATGTGATGAAAATAAACTCTGCACAGAGAAGCCAAAATGTAACAGTTCTGGAGTGATGGGGAAGGAGGGAATCTCTGAACCACCCCATCTCCTTCCAGTGTCACAGAGGCTGAAATGACACTTTTTTCCCCTGCTCCTCTTTATTTAACTATAACATGAAAAATTCCCAAAGTAACTGCTCTTCAGCACAACCCAGAGCAACGTGAGAACAACTGGCAAGGATTCAATCTGTATCACTGGCGACTCTAACAATCACTTTGCAATAGGAGGAATGGTATAAATGTGACGCTCCCTGGTTCCTCACAGGAAGGGCACACTCCAGTTACTTGTGGGATAATTGAGTTGATAGAAAGGACAAATGGGCGCAGCTCAAAAGAAGGCAAACTACAAAAGGCATAAATGGGCCACTCATCTGGCCAAGCTGAGGGATAACGGTGCTGCAAACAGTTCAAACAGATTTAAAAAGTTGTTATGTGGGAATCAGGAAAAGTATTAAAGAAAAAAAATGGATAGCCCTAGAGCGTTTTATGGTGTTCACTGCCCTTGCAGATTCTCTGATGGCTAACATGGGCTGAGTGCCAAGAGGTTTTCCCACATTCTCTGCATTCATAGGGCCTTTCCCCTGGTGTGGATTCTCTGATGTTTAGAAAGGCCTGATCTGAGAGTGAAGGTTTTCCCACACTCACGGCATTCACAGGGCCTGTCCCCTGGTGTGGATTCTCTGATGTTTAGAAAGGTCTGATCTTTGAGTGAAGCTTTTCCCACACTCACTGCATTCATAGGGCCTGTCCCCTGTGTGGATTCTCTGATGAACAGAAAGGGCTGAGCTGCGATTGAAGCTTTTCCCACAATCACAGCATTCATAGGGCCTTTCCCCCGTGTGGATTCTCTGATGTTTAGAAAGGTCTGATCTGCGATTGAAGGTTTTCCCACACTCATGGCATTCATAGGGCCTTTCCCCCGTGTGGATTCTCTGATGAACAGAAAGGACTGATCTGCGATTGAAGGATTTCCCACACTCACGGCATTCGTAGGGCCTGTCCCCCGTGTGGATTCTCTGATGAACAGAAAGGGCTGATCTGCGATTGAAGGTTTTCGCACACTCACGGCATTCGTAGGGCCTCTCCCCTGTGTGGATTCTCTGATGAACAGAAAGGGTTGATATTTGAGTGAAGGTTTTCCCACATTCACAGCATTCATAGGGCCAGTCGCCTGTGTGGATTCTCTGATGATTAAGAAGGGCTGAGTAGTCACATAAGTTTTTTCCACACTCTGTGCATGTATTTTTTCTCTTTCCAATGATGATTTCCTGCTCTGTTGTGGTTTCCTTGAGATCCTTCTGAGTTCCCTGAGAGGAAATACATTTACCCATTTTCACCCCCAGCTGGTTTCCTTGTTCTCTTTCTGGTCTGTGCTGAATCTCACAGGATTTTTCCTCCTCATGACTCCTGGACACATTGCTTTTTGATCTTTGCAATAATGCTCTGTGCTTATCCACTTGCTGAACATTTTTCTGCTGAGAATTCTGCTCCTCTTTCTCACATGCCATTGCATCACCTGCTGTGAAAAAGACAGAAACATCAAACAGGGATGAAAAGTGAAAAGCCAAAACAACCTAAGTGCTGGAGGGAGGTCAAATAAAAATCACAAACTGAACTCCCCGATACTCTTCCCCAAAACAGGAGAGAGGAGGGGATCAATTTGGCTTTCAAATGCCATCCAAATTCTCAGGGGGAAGGGAGGAAGCTACTGCCTGGTGTCTGCTAGAATCTACGGGAAGCCATGAGCTATAGTTACCCTGAGGATATGACCCCTGCTGGCAACAATAATGAACTGAGAGACCTCTCAAGGGCTTGGTAGGGCATCCCAGATGTTTCCTTCAGGCACTTTCACACTCAAGAGTTGGTTTAATGTTTCCTCACCTCTGCAGGAAGATCTCAGGGTCTGTTTTCCCTCTGAACCCTGCAAGTCTGAGACCCACGGCTCTTCCCCTTGTTCCAGCTGGGAGATCACATCAGGTTTGGAAAATTGAAACCCTGCTCAGATGAAAGAAAACAAAGGAGTTCCGTTGATTTCATAAAACTTTGTCATAAAAAAACATTCTATTAATTTAACTTTAATACTTCATGGGACCCGGTGTGCCTGGGCTAGTCCTCACTGAAAATGCCAAGACCAGGGCAGGCTGAAAAAGGGAGAGCAGAGGCTCCCCAAACTGGTGGTTAACACGGAAGTTAAACTCACCGACCAGTCACCAACTGTGCTTCTGATCCCCCACACTGGTTATCGAGAAACTGAAAAAAGAAATCACACGGCCCCCTTTATTGCATCCCAGTTCTCTGACTCCCAATCAGCACCTAGGTCCAGCACAGTGAGAGGTTATTTAAAAACTCTGCTCACATAAACAAAGTGTTCTTCTGACCCCAGAGTCAGCCACATTACCAGGTCAGTATAGGTTTGGATCTTACTCAAAATACTACGATGCCAGCCAATCATTGGCATCTAAACTAAAGGTTTTTAAGCAAGAAAGCATCTAAACTAAAGGTTTATTATAAAAGAAAGAAAGAAATAGGGAGTTGTTAAATGGGAAAGCAGTCAGACACATTCAGAAATCTATACAGCTGGTTCTTAGCAGTATTGGTGAGTTCCTGGCTTGAAAGGCTCTCTGGTACACATCCACATTATTCAGTCCTTTGTTCAAGCCTTCAGCTTGTAGAAAAGTTGCTCCAGAGGTAGGAAGAGGAATTGAAGACAAAATGGAGATGATGCAGCTGCCCTTTATATTCCTTTTGCCAAGTGGCTTCTAATTCCTGTGTCCCAAACACAAGCTTCACAGCACATGACATGGAAAAGCCTTGGAGTGCTCAGTACACAGTGTGATACAGCCTGGCCAGAAGGCAGCAGGAGAGGGTTAGAAGGGAGCCTTATTCCCTGTAGAGGGAAGAAAGTTTGCTATAGATTAACTAGAACACCTGAAGCCAATTAGAGCACCTGCAGTCAGTCACCTGATAAAGACCCTTTTCAATTAAAATTGAAAAGGAAAACAATACATCTGGAACTTAGGCTTTTGCTAGATCTTAAAAGAAAATTTTTGTAAGCACCCAAAATAGCTTTCTTGGGGGTTCAGCTTAAAGCTTACAAGCAAAGAAAAGCATCTGGAATAGAGCAGAGGAGATCCAAAAGCCAAAATAGGTATGGAAGATGAATTTTCATACCTGCTTCAAGCCTTACACAGCATTGCTACTCCGTGTCGCCTTCTCCGGAGAACAAGAGACAAAGGGAAAGTTACTTTCCCATTTAAAAAAGTTCTAGCCTTTCCATTGGCTCTTTTGGTCAGGTGCCCACTCCTTTTCTTTTACCTGTTGGCTTGTTAACCCTTTACAGGCAAAGCAAGCAGAGAAGTCACACCAACAAGGATTTTACAGCAATCTGCCTGGCTGGGTGTTTATAAAAGGGAGAGCCCTCCCCTCCCCTTCATTTATCACTGTAGGGCTTGTGAGGTATCATTTGAAAAGACAATCTACTGAATATCCCCCTGTTAAACTGTGTAGCAACATTGTATGGAAAGTGATGAGATTTTACGCTATGATATTACTGAAAAAGCTGCAACCCTAACCCTAAGTTCCTCAGAGACAGCAAGGCAAACAGCTGGTCAAATAGCCATTCCCCACCAGGGGGAAGGTGTGAAGAAGACATTTACATTCCATCACAGGGACACTTGAAGCTCGTATCTATGACAGCCTGTCACCATGACTCAGCTGAGAACTGAAGTGGTTTCTAGTACAAAGGACTGAATTATAAAAAGAGGTGAGGAAAATGCATGAGACTCTCTCTCTCTCCCCCTTTTCCCTCTGTTCATGACAACTCCTGAAGAACTGAATGTGGGCGGCAGGGGCAGGTTAGGGGGAGTCCTGGCTGAAAGGAAAACCAGCCTGTCTCAGCAGATGGTGAGAGAAACATTTGTTTTAAATCCCTTTTAGCTTGTTAAGTTAAACATTAGTTTGTGTTTTATCTTTGCGTTTCTTTCATAAACAATTCTGACTTTTATGCCTCATTACTTGTAGTCACTTCCAATTTTTTTTTTCAGTAGTTAAAAGTCTTGGTTTATTGTTTTATCTAACCAGTGTGCTTGGATTAAAGTGTGTTGGAAACTCCATTTGGAATAACAAGGCTGGTGCATGTCATTTTCCACTGATGAAACAACAGATTTCATATGAGCTCCCATTGTTCAGGAGTGTGCTGGACAGTGCAAAATGCACATTTCTGGGGGAAGTCTGGGAGCAGAGAATTTTCTGGGGCTCTCCTGTGGGGTACTGTAATTTGTGAGTCATTGACTAGCAGCACTCAGTACTGTGTAGCTGGGAGCGAGTTACATGCTGGAGACTGCGTGTGAACTGCCCAGGAGTGGCTGCTCTCACAGTAGAGCAGTGTAAAAGGCACCCCAGCTTGGGGAACTGAGGGGACACAGCTGTTAACAGTCCAGATTGTACTGTGCTTAATGTCACAGACACTCAATTTCAAAGAGTCTCCTAAAACATACAGAAAGTAAATCCACGTCCCAAAAATTGAAGTCTCCCTGGCACTGCTTCTTGCTGACAGATGGGTCCAGAGACAGAGTCCAGGGGAAGCTGGAAACATAAGCATGGGGTTCAGTGGAGAACGGGAACAGGAAGGGCAGGGATATTGAATGCAGGATCTCAGCAGTCCTAGATGTCAGGATAACACATAGTGCAGCCCATTGGCAAACATAATCCCAAATATACATAGAAAATGATGGGGTCTAAATTAGTTATTTCCATTGATTTATACAAGGGCAATAAGATATTCTCTGTATTACTGTTTGTCCCTTTTTAAATAATTCCTAACATCCTGTTTGCTTTTTTGACTTCCGCTGCACACTGCTGGATGTCTTCAGAGAACTATCCACAATGACAAAAAGATCTTTTTCCTGATTAGCCTAATTTTGCCCCCATCATATTGTATGTATAGTTGGGGTTATTTTTTCCAATCTGCATCACTTGACATTTATACACATTTGCCATTTTGTTGCCCAGTCACTTAGTTTTGTGAGATCTTTTTGAAGTTCTTCACAGTTTGCTTTGGTCTGAACTATCTTGAGCAGTTTAGTATTGTGACGTTATTGATATAATCTGGGACCATATAGAACATGGTTGCAACCAAGGTCCTGTAGTGGCACCAAATCTTATGTGAAGGGGGTCATATAAGGCGTCCAAGACCAGGTTATGGGTTGCTGGTTATAATTATGGTGTCTATATGTAGGTATCATTTTGTAGTTGAAGTCATGAGTATTGGCTCTATCCTGTCTGTATTTCAAACTTAGGCTGTGCTTCTGGGAGACAGCCCAGACAAGCTGGTATTAGCTCTGCCTAGCATGCTTGATGGCCCATTAAGGACCATCAGCTATTCAACTGACCCATTGAGAGAAGGCAGATACGCCTTGTAACTCAGCAAAGTATGCAGGGACTTGCCCATGTGACTCCAGACTCCATTTTGCTGTCATTTTCCACAGTAAGGAACAAAGAGGTTCTTACACCTGGAAAAGCCTATAAAAGGCTGATGCCTCATCTCCATCTCGTTTTCAATCCTGCTTCTTACCTCTGGAGGAACTTTGCTACAAACTGAAGCTCTGAACAAAGGACTGACTGACCCATCCCTGAGGAGGATGTACTCCAGAGACTTGATTTGAACCTGCAGTTTACTCCATCACTGCTACAAGCTTGAACCAAGAAATTTGTCATTACTGCATGTAATTGATTCCATTTAACCAATTCTAGCTCTCATCTCTATCTTTTTCCTTTTATGAATAAACCTTTAGATTCTAAAGGATTGGCAACAGCATGATTTGTGGGTAAGATCTGATGTGTATATTGACCTGGGTCTGGGGCTTGATTCTTTGGGATCGAGAGAACCTTTTACTTTTATTGGGGTGTTGGGTTTCATAACCATTCATCCCTAAGACAAGTGCACTGGTGGTGATACTGGAAGACTGGAGTGTCTAAGGGAATTGCTTGTGTGACGTGGTTAACCAATGGGATGAAACCAAAGTCCTCTTTGTCTGGCTGGTTTGGTTTGCCTTGCAGGTGGAAAAATCCCAGCCTTGGGCTGTAACTGCCCTGTTTTAAGCCATTTGTCACTCTCAGTTGGGTCCCACCAGAACCGCATCACCACAAGTAGCATCTGCAAACTTTGCCACCTCACTGTTTACCCCTTTCTCCAGATCATTTATGAATATGTTGAATAGGATTGGTCCTAGGACTGACCCTTGGGGAACACCACTAGTTACTCCTCTCCATTCTGAAAATTTACCATTTATTCCTACCCTTTGTTCCCTGTCTTTTAACCAGTTCTCAATCCATGAAAAGATCTTCCCTCTTATCCCATGATAACAATTTATGTAAGAGCCTTTGGTGAGGGACCTTGTCAAAGGCTTTCTGGAAATCTAAGTACACTATGTCCACTGCATCATCCCATACTCGGCGGGGGTGGAGAGGGGAGTGGCACTGTATGTTAAAGAAAATGTAAACTCAAATGAAGTAAAAATCTTAAATGAAACCACATGTTGCATAGAATCTGTACGGATAGTAATTCCATGCTCTAGTAAGAATATAACAATAGGGATCTGTTATCGACCACCTGTCAAAGACAGTGAGGATGAAATGCGAAGGGAGATTAGAGAGGCTATCAAAATAAAGAACTCCATAATAGTGGGAGATTTCAATTATCCCCATATTGACTGGGTACATGTCACCTCAGGACAAAATGCAGAGACAAAATTTCTGGATACTTTAAATGACTGTTTCTTGGAGCAGCTGGTACAAGAACCCGCAATGGGAGAAGCAACTCTCGATTTAGTCCTGAGTGGAGCGCAGGATCTAGTCCAAGGGCTAACTGTAACAGGGTCTGTGGCAGTGTGTGTGTGTGTCACTGGCATATTGGGGTGATGCTGCAACAGGACAGAGTAGAGGTGGCATTGTGGGGCTGGCATGAACCATCTCTCTTCTTTTCCCCTTCCAAGAATAGAGGGGAGAGTAACCCTTACCCAGCGAGGTCACATTCTCATAGTTCTCCTGCATGACATCCCTGTAGAGGGCTCTCTGAGCAGGGTCCAGCAGAGCCCCCTCTCCCCTGGTGAAATACACAGCCACCTCCTCGAAGGTCACCGGCCCCTGAAAGAGCAAGAGTCCAACACTCAGTACCTGCTGCCCCACTCACAGCCCCCCTATACATGGGGGACAGGAGCCAAACAGAAATTCTGGGTGGATTGCAGTCAGAGTCCCACCCCCACCCTGCTCAGAGCATCCAGGAAACACCAGGGGGAGGGGACGAAGCGAGAGCCCCTCCTCTCTCCCAGCAGAGCCATCACACACCTACTAGCCACAGACTGATTCAGGAGATGGAGCCCCTAGCAGGGTCCAGGGACAGCTCCCTGGTAGGAAGCCCAACACCCTCCCCATTCTGAAGAGCTGGATGTGAAGAGAGGGGAATCTCCGCTAAGCCTCACTGGTGGGTGCCTCCTTCATATCTCACAGCAGCCGCTGGTTAGTGAGCTCAGGCTCCAGCACTACGAGTCTGGTCAGTTTTCCCAGCCCCATGCAGCGGGGTTATTTTCTGCTCCACAAACTAGAGCATTTCCACCGCCGAACCTCCTGGGTCTGTTCCTAGAATCTAGGCCACATATTAAATAACTCCCAGCAGGTTTAGCACACCCCTGCCCTCCTCCCTTTCTCCACCCTGTGCATTTCCTGCAAACCAGCCTGTGCAAACCTTCCCATCTCCCACGTATTTGCTGTCCCCCTCCCCCCCGGGAGGAACCCACCAGCAACCCCCCTGATAATACCTACCTGAACTGGCTCCTCTGCAGCCATTTCTCTCCCCTGTCCAACGAGAGGATGGGATGAACTGGAGCGAAACATGGACGTTATTCTGCAGCCTGGCAGGGCGAGAAGGGCAGTTGTGAAGGTTTCAGAACAGGCTTTAATTCATTTCACAGCATGATTCCCCCAGGCCCTTTCCCTGCAGACAGGCACCCTAGAGTCTGCCATGCTGAGAAAGGCTTCATCTCTTTGTACAGTGTAGACCTGGCCTCTCCTGCCAGGCAAAGCCCACAGAGACATTTTTAACCGCCCTTCTCCCTCCCCTCACCCCGTAACAGTCTCTGAACACAAGGCTAGAAAAAAGCAGAACGAAAGGAGTCACTGTGGGGAATCCCCTCAGACACTGACCCCACGGCAGCCACACCCCAGCAGGAGGGATATGGAGTCAGGAACTGGATTTTCCTCTGTTTCTCATCTTTTCCACAGGAAAGTGATTCTACCCAGGGTGCAGCAATACATCTGTCTAGGCAGATTAGAGATCTGGAAATCTCTCTCCAAACTCTTCTCTCCCACAGCCCCTTTCAGTCTCTTTCTCCTTCTATCTCCTTTTCCCCTCTCCCTGCCCATCTGGTAGGTAAGTCCCATTCCTGGGTAGTTTGCTCCCCCATGGCTGGATTTGCTCCTGCAATTGTTAATTGGACGAGAAAGGAGGGGGGGGGGTCTGTTTGTGTAGAGTCATTTTAAGGCCAGACCCCAGCATTTTCCCTTCGTTTCTTTCAGTTACTTGAAATGTCTGGATCAGAATTTAGTATTAACAGGGCCCAGGGCTGCCCTAGGGCGCTAGGACCAGCTGGAGAAAGTCATCCCCTGGGCCGGGCAGAGAAGCAGCTTTAATTCAGGTCACTTCCCAGCACAGAACCCCGCTGGGGGAGCAGCAGCTGCTAAGCCTGGTCTCCCAGATCACAATGGAGGCTGCAGCCTCTGATCCAGGAAGCTGAACCCCAATATCCTGAGCAGAGAGGGACAGAGCGTTTGAGCAGCTTCCCTCCTTTAGCTCTCTGGGGAGAGCAGCTAACAAGAGCCCCTCCTCACAGGGAGAATTGCTGGTATCATTTGCCCCACTGTCCATCTGGAGTCACTCCTTGTCTTTCCATACAGTGACTCTGGATTAACAATGGTCTCAGTGAAACCAGAGTTCAGAAAGAATGAGTCCAGAATGCTGTGGAAGAGACCATTGTGCGGCAGTGCTGACCCCCTTCCCACCTCCCTCACCCCCCAGATCGAGGACAAGGACTGGGGGGCACAAATTTTCCAAACAGAACCGAAAGTTCCTGCAGTTTTCAAAAGAGGAGAAAAGCAAAATCTGTGATTTTACACGAACAGTGACTGATAAGTGGATAGAAAGTTATCACAGTGACAGGGCCTGTGACTGGGGAATGCCGGGCAGTGCTTGGAGCCAGGACTCTGGCACAAGTTGATCAGAGAGAAGGATCATAGTTAGTAGAAGTTCCCAGAGCCCACAGCCCTGAGAGTCCCCAGCCAGGGACCCCAGATACCCCTCAAAGCCCCACCGGCTAGGGAAGTCCCACCAGACCATGAGTGTCAGGTTGGGAATCCCAGAGGGTTCCCCTCACCATGAGCCCCCAGCAGCCAGGGACCTGCCCACTGGGAACTCAGTCCCTCACTGCCTGCCTAGGACTCCCCAGCAGGATCTGCCATTTGTCTGGGATCCTCCCACCCAGCGGGACCCCCTGATGCTTTTCAGTGGGACCCCTCACTCTGCTTCCCTGGCATCCCCTGACCTAGTGCCAGGGATCCCCTCCCCCAGCTCTGTGCACTGGGCAGGGCAGCGATCCCAGGAGCCAGCCGGGGAAGCCCAGACGGAGCCCCTGGCACAGCACCAGGCTCCCTCTAACCCCGTCCCGCCTCCCCAAGAGACGCCCACCCCGGCTGTTCTGCAGCCACCAGGCCCCCAGCGATACCCACCTCCAGGACCCACAGCCTCAGGGCTGGGCACATCCACCCTTGAGATTTGCAGAGAAAACATGTCACGACCTGCAACTGAGGGTGGAAAATCAGACTCCTGGAGAGACCAGGGGGAAATGGGGGAGACGGGAGAGCGGCTCGTTGGCGGGGAAAGGGGCGAATCTCCCCGGATTTTACAGCCCGGGTGAGACACTGAGCGAGAAAAGGGGCAGAACTGGAGAGAATTTGTATCGGGGCGAGAGGCGAGTGGCACCAACAGGGACAGGAGCCAATTAACCCCCTCCCCTGCGCCCGCCCGCCCCCGCGTCCCCAACCCACTGACCTTCCCCGCAACTCCAGCTTCTCCCGCCCGACACCCCCAGGGACCCCTGCCGGGCCCCGCCCCATCCCAGCGGGGCGGATCCTGCTGCGGCTCCGCTGGGGCCGAGGCGGCTCTGAGGCTTCTCCCGGGTTCCCGGGCAGAGTCACGTGCCCGCCCCCAGCGCCCCCTCCGGTCTCTCACCCCGGGCTCCGGGGCTGGGCGGGCAGAGCCCGGGCTGCCTGGGGGGGGGCCCAGCTGGAGAAACCCCGGCCGGCCCCTGCACAGACCTGCCCCGGGGAGCAGCGGCTCAGCCTGGCCCGGCTCACACGGAGGCAGCAGCAGCTTTGTTCTCCCGCCAGCGGGGCTCGCACGGAGCATGCGCAGTAACAGCTACTGAAACCCTCCTTCCCTTGGGCCGGAGAGGCGGAAGCGGCCCGGGGCAGGCTGGGAGATGTAGTTCCTGACTCTCCCCGGAGCGGAAGTGACGTCGGCACAGGAGCCGGAGCCGGGCTGGAAAGGAGCGTTGGGCGCTGGGTCTCTGCCTGGCTCGCGCGGGGCCGTTGGAGCCTCTCCCGGGCCGGAGAAGGGTGCCGTTGGAGCTCTGGGCATGCGCAGATCGCGGCGGGAGATCCTTCATTAACCGTGGCCGGGGAGCAGGTGACCCCGAGGAGCGGGGAGAGAAAGGGGGCTGAGATCCTCGGAATTACCGCTGCCCCCTCCCGTGGGGACCCCCCTCCCCCCCGTCCTGCCCAACCCAGCAGCCCCCCCCCCATCACCTGCTAGTCACATTCCCAGACCCCACTGCCAGCCCCTCCCCACTGATAGTGACTTTCTCACTCCAGCCCCCTCCTGTCCCTTGTGAAAAGACATCACCCAGGGCTCCCTGCCGGCCATGTGAGTGTGGGGCAAGAAGAATCCATCCCATTCTGTTGTTGATTCAATATCCTTGTATAATCCCCTCCAATTTCCCATCTTTTCTCTTGAACCGTTAAATGGTGACACAAAATCTCCCAGACGTTGGTGCTTCTCTCTTATATTGGCAAATATTTAGTTTGTGCCCCATTTTCTCCTCAGTTCTGAAATACTGATATTGAATTCTCAAAAATCTTCCTGCTTTTCTCCCCAGGTGTGTGACTGAGATCAGGGCTCCTATCTTACTGCCAGGCGCTGCAGAGACCCCAGCTGAGATCTGGGCCCTGTTCTGCCAGGCACTGAAGAGACCCCATGTGAGATCAGACCCCACTGTTGTGCCAGGTAAAACTGAGACCTGGACTGAGATCATGCCCCCTCCCCCCCCCCCCCCCTTGGGCCAGGCAGCGCACAACTGTGACCCAAACCACTGCCTCCATTGTGCTGGGCACTTCAGAGACCTCGACTGAGATCTGTGTCCCTGTTGGGTCTGGCACTGCACTGACCCTAATGAAGATCACACCCCACCACTGTACTGGGCACTGCACAGACCCTGACAGAGATCCTGCCCCCACATTTTGCCAGATGCTGCAGGGGCCCTAAACAAAATCCGGGATCCTGTAATGCCGGGAGTAGCAGAGTCCCTGACTGAGGTCAGGTCCCTGTTGTGCAGGGCTCTGCACAGACACCGAGATCAGGGTCCCCATTGTGACAGGTGCTGCACAGACACCAAGGGTATCTCTACCCTGCCATTAAAACCCCCAGCTGGCCCATGCCAGGTGACTCAGGCTCAGGGGGCTCAGGCGAAGGGGCTGATTAATTGCAGTGTAGATGTCTGGGCTCGGGCTGGGGCCAGGCTGTAGGACCCTGCGAGGTGGGAGGGTGACAGACCTTGGGCTGCAGCCCCAGCTGGAACATGGACACCACAATTAAACAGCCCCACAGCCTGAGCCATGTGAGCCCAAGTCAGTGGGCACAGGCCAGCCGCTGGTGTCTAACAAGTTTGCATGGAGAATTTGGGGCAAAACTGGGAACTGAACCCAGATTGTTTGAATTCTTGCCTCTCCCCTTAACCCCAAGCCCAGCGTGTGTGTGTGCAGCGTTGTTTTGGTCTGTGTTTGCCTTGCATTGGCTTCCAAGGGAGGCTGTGGAATTTCCTTCACTGGAGGTTTTTAAGACCAGGTTAGAGATGCACCAGTCTGGGAATGTCTAGGGATACTTGGTCCTGCCTCAGCACAGGGGGCTGGAGTAGACGCCCTCTCAAGATCCCTTCCAGGCCTACACTGAAATAATTCTCTTTTGTGCTGTGTCCTGTTCTACGCTGAGCTGTTTTGCATGGTGCCATTTGGAACTGTGATCGCACCATGTTGTGTAGCAGTTTTGTGGTGCGTTGTTTTGCCTCAGCTTGTTTGGTGCCTGTGCTGTGTTGGTTTGAGTTGAGCTATTTTCCATTGTGTACTTTTGTCCTAGGATGTCGTTGTTTGCATCTGTTGCTTTCTTCTCCTTTGTATTGTCATTTTATGCTGTGGAGTGTAGGTTGTGTTTTTTTCCCCCCTGAATTGCCTGACATTATGTTGTGGTGGGTTTTATTCTGTATGTTGGGTTTTTATACGTATATATCGCATCACATCCTAGAAATGTAGGGCGTGATAGGACCTCAAGATGTCATCAAGTCCAGCTCTCTCTGCCGAGGCAGGACCAAGTATCTGTAGATTATCTCTGACAGAGCTTTGTCCTACCTGTTCTTAAAAACTTCCATGGACAGAGACTCCCCAGCCCCCCTTGTAAGACTATTCCCGAGTTGACCTGCCTTAGCTCTGGGGACACCCACACAGATTGTAGTGGTGAGAAGCTCTGGAGAGAGAGGAGACCCCAGTGAGTGGCAGCTGGGTAAAGAGACTGAAGTTGGGAGGAGAAACATTGACGTGTCCAAGGTCACCCAGGCTGTCTGTGACCGAGCTAGAAATAGGTTCTAGTGCCACCGTACTGCTGTTTCTGAAGGTCTATGCTACCCTGGTGTTTTAGGCACTGGTGCAAACCCTTCGTACAGACAGAATTTACACTAGTGCACTCTGATTGGCACTGGTGCACCATGTCCCAGTTTGAAGGTTTGAGGTGGGGGCAGGGGGAAGTGACCTCACAGAGGCCTGGGGCTGGCTGAACAGTGCAGCTGGTAAGGGAGGGGCAGCAGTGAGTGCTGGAGGTATGAGCCAGGAGCGCAGCCCCACAGGGCTGGACACTGACTTCTCCTGACCCAGGAGACACCCCCCCAGCGAGGTGGTTTGTCCATGGATGCACAGGCTGTCTTGGCAGGGCAGCTCATCTGCAGTCCCTGCACACCTCTTCCTCCAGCCTAATACAGTGTGCTCTGGGGGCTTTCCAAGCTGCAGGTGACGGGGCTCTGGCATTAACAGGGTCTGTTCCTGGCTCTGTCACAGACCTGTTTACTGACCATGTGGAAGTCACAGCCCCTCTCTCTGTAACGCTGTCTTCAGTGACTCGAGAGCACGAGCACCAGCCTCAGGCAGACTGGTAAGAAGCAGGGAACAAACCCCAAATTGGGTGTGAGGTCTGTATGGAGATTTCACCAACCAAGTATCCAGTGTAAACACTTCAGGCACTGTAACAGCATTAACATGGAATCACAGACAGTCTCCTTGGGTGATCCCATATATCTTGCCACGCAGGTGAGCTCACCTTCGTGACAGATGATCCCTTACTCCAGGGGTTCTCAACCTTTTTCTTTCTGAATCCCCAATGACGGAGATTCCGCAACCTCCCTAGGCAATTTATTCTAGTGCTTAACCACCCTGGCAGTTAGGGAGTTTTTCCTAATGTCCAACCTAAACCTTCCTTGCTGCAATTTAAGCCCATTGCTTTTTATCCTGTCTGCAGAGGTTAAGAAGAACAATTTTTCTCCTTCCTCCTTGAAATGACCTTTTATGTACTTGAAAGCTGATCATGTCCCCTCTCAGTCTTCTCTTCTCCAGACTAAACAAACGCAATTTTTTCATTCTTCCCTCATAGGTCATGTTCTCTAGACCTTTAGTCATTTTTGTTGCTCTTCTCCGGACTTCCTCCAATCTTTCCACATCTTTCTTGAAATGTGGCACCCAGAACTGGACACACTATTCCAGTTGAGGCCTAATCAGCGCGGAGTAGAGCGGAAGAATTACTTCTTGTGTCTTGCTTACAATACTGCTGCTAATACATCTTAGAATTATACTTGCTTTTTTTGCAACAGTGTAACATTGTTGACTCATTTTTAGCTTGTGATCCACTGTGACTCCCAGATCCGTTTCTGCAGTGCTTCTTCCTGGGCAGTCATTTCCTATCTTGCATGTGTGTAAGTGATTGTTCCTTCCTAAGTGGAGTACTTTGCATTTGTCCTTATTGAATTTCATCCTGTTTACTTCAGACCATTTCTCCAGTTTGTCCAGATCATTTTGAATTTTAATTCTGTCCTCCAAAGCACTTGCAACCCCTCCCAGCTTGGTATCATCCACAAACTTGATAAGTGTAACAGAGAGACTCTGCTGCTGGGAGGGTTTCACCATGTGTCAGAGGGTTACACCCTGGTGGGAAGGGGCTAGGCCTGTACTGGGATAAGGTCACTCTCTGCTTCACAGTGTGGCAGAACCTGGAATGTCCATTAGCAGGGAACAATGCTGGGGGGAATCGACATGTGGAAAGGACAGAAACCCTATCTGAATTCTCTCACATTGCCCTTCTCACCCTGGCAGGCTACAGAATAACGTCCACATTTCGCCCCAAATCATCCCCTCCTTCCAGCGGGAAGGGAATGGCTGCAATGGAGCTGGCTCAGGTAAGGGATTCTCAGGGAGCTGGTGGTGGGTTCTGCTTAGAGGGAGAGGAGCAGTAAATGTATAGGAGGGTGGGAGGCAGGAACTATCTAGGGTGCGGAATGGGAGGGGACAGGATGTGACAAACCTGCTGAGACTTGTGTACTCTAGGGTGTGATGGGTTGTCACCCCGGTGTGCAGTCTGGGGGGCTTCTGGGAACCGCTGTGCCCTCTAACCCTCAAGCTGGGCTGGCCCTTCTGTCACGGAGTGTGGGGGAGTCTGGTCCTGCACCCCTCTGCCTGGGACTCTCAGTGACTCTCAGCCAGCCAGTAAAACAGAGCTTGGAGGCACAGCCAGGACCCCTCAATCAAGCCCCTCTGGGGTCCAGGAAGCTTTGTCCCCTAAATTCCAACCACCCAGCCCAAAACCGAAACTAAACTCCCCTCCCTCCAGCTGTCCCCTTCCTTTGTCCACCTTCCCGGGCAAAGGTGTTGACACCCCTCCCTGCTCCCTGGCTCAGGTTACAGGCTGAGCACTTGTCTCTCACCTAAAGTAATCCCGGCTCTCCCATCCCCACACAGACAGCCCCTACTCCATCACACCTTCTCACACTGCTTTGCTGGAGATTCAGCCAGCCTCTTCAGGCCCTGTTATCACCCTACACAACAGCAGGTGGCGCCATACACCCAACTAAGCTACCTGAGTGCTTTACCTGAGCCACTCAAGGAGAGAGAGAAGACAACAGCCAATTTCCCAGCGATAAGTGTTAGCTTATCAAAAGCAGATGACTTACCAAATGACCAAAAACTCAAAAAAGCCTAACATACTAGATGGATAGAATTTGAATTAGCAATTTCTCACCCTGACTGATGATAGAAGCAGTCCCCCAAGTTTCCATACACAAGCTAGAAATCTCTTTACCCTGGGACCAGCACTTCCCTCAGTTCAGTCTTTGTTCCTCGGGTGTTTCCAGGAGTTCTCTTGTGTGGGGAATGAAGCCAAGAGATGATGTCACACCCACCTTATGTAGCTTTTCCATATGGCGGGACCCCTTTGTTCCAAACTCAGTTCCCAGTCCAGTTTGTGGAAAAATACAGGTACCAAAATGGAGTTTAGTGTCAAATGGTCTGGTCACATGCACTAGCATGTCCTGCTGAGTCATAGTAGCCATGACTCATAGGCTGGCTGAAACATTCACAAGAAGGCTCAGCTCTTCCATGGTCCATTGTCTTTGTTGATGAGCCATCAGCTCTGTCTGGCTTCTTTGTTGTACCTGAAAGGCTCATTGTGACTGTTACCCAGAGTAAGCACATTTGAAATACAGATACAGAGTCAATATCCATAACTTCAGATACGGACATGATACATGCACACAAATAGAACAATCATTTTCAGCAAATCATAACTTTTTCAATGACACTGAACATGATGCATCTTGCACAAAATGCATCATAATTATGTCCTAATCATTTGATAATCATACCACTCTGCTGAATGTGGGGTGTAGTGTCAGGGCCTAATTTCAAGGCAAAGGTGTTGGGAATGGAACTTCCCCTCTTTGTGGAACAGGAAATAACCCTCCAGCCAGGGCTGGGAAAACTTCCCAGACTCCCAGTGCTGAACCCTGAACCTACTGACACTTCATTAGTTACCACCAACCCCGATCTTTGTGGCAACTGCAAACTTTATCAGTGATGATTTTATATTCTCTTCTAGGTCATTGATAAGAATGTTAAATAACACAGGGCCAAGAACCAATCCTTGTGGGAACCCCCTAGAAATAAATCTACTCCACCATGGTTCCCCATTTACAATCATAGTTTTTAATCTATTTAGTGTATGTTGTGTTCATTTTGTATCTTTCTAGTTTTCTAGTCAAAATGTTGTGCTGAACCAAGTCATACGCCTTACAGAAGTCTAGGTATATTACATCAATACTATTAGTTGCAACCAAACTTTTTAATCTCATCCAATAAGGATATCCAGTTAGTTTGATTGGATCTGTTGTCTCTGAACCTTTGTTAATTGGTACTAATTACATTACCCTCCTTTCATTCTTTATTAATTAAATCCATATTCGCTGCTCCATTATCTTGACCAGTATCAGACTAACACTTGTAATTAGCTGGGTCATCTCTTTTACACTTTTAAAATATTGGCACAGCATTAGCTTTATTCCAGTCTTCTGGAATTTCCCCAGTGTTCTAAGTCCTAATTATAATCACCATTAAAAGTCCATCACACTCCTCCACCAGGGCTTTCAAAACTCTTGGATACAAGTTATCTGGACCTACTTATTTAAACATGTCTAACTGTAATAGCTGCTGTTCAACATCCTCGTGAGTTATTGTTGGAATGGAAAGACTGTCATCCTCAACGTCCTATATGACTTACATCATCCGTTTTTCTCCAAATCCAGGAGAGAAATATTTATTGAACACTTTTACCTCTTCTACATTATTTTTGATAATTCTGCCATTTCCATCTAGTAATTTGCCACTTCCATTGTTAGGATTAATTTTGTACTTAATATACTTTTTAAAAACTTCCTTCTTATTTTCATAAATTGGTCATTGATCTCTGATAGCTTCCCTTGCCAACTTTCTACAATTCTGACCTTCTATTCTTTACTATTGACTTCCCCTTTCTTCCATATATTTTATTTGGAGAGTGTTGGGATTCCTACCAGGGAGCCACCAGCAGGGTCCAGAGACAGCCTCATCTCCTATATTAAGCTCTGGCTAGTAGGTATGTGATAAATGTGAAGACCCTGCCTCCGTCTGTCAGCTGGGAGACACAAAGGTTCTCTCTTTCCACCCTCTGATGCCGCCTGGCTGTTCTAGGCAAGGTGGGGTGGGACTCTGTTAACATGTGCCTCCCGGAGCTTCCATTTCCCTGGTGCAGCTGTTCCCTGAATAGTGGGGTTGTGGGTGGGGCAGCAGGTACTGAGTGTTGGACTCTTGCTCTTTCAGGGGCTGGTGACCTTCGAGGAGGTGGCTGTGTATTTCACCAGGGGTGAGGGGGCTCTGCTGGACCCCACTCAGAGAGCCCTCTACAGGGGTGTCATGCAGGAGAACTATGAGACGGTGACCTTGCTGGGTAAGGAGTCCTGTCCCCTGGGTTATTAGAAGCTGTGGGGTCTCTGAAGAACCTGAGCAGTAATAACTTTATACCTTTATTCATCATACAAGTTTTGACAAGTTTCCTTGCCCCCCCTTTATTTGCCTTATCTCCCACCCACTAGAATCATTTTTGGACATGTGCCTTTTTGGTGCCGTCAGTCATTTTAAAATTGCATTTAATGTGTCCTTATTGGCTACATGAATAACTGTAGCTTTCATGCCTTTCCCTCATTTTAAGAGGAAAATATACCTCCTGTAGAATTCTAAATTGAGTAAATAGGTGTATGACTCATGCATGGCTTGTGTGACAGTCAGATGAGCTCCTCTTTCGATAGGAGAGCGTATAATGTTGCCATTCAGGACCCCACGGGTGAAGGGAGAACAGAGCTGTGGGAGGGGAGGAGAAGGGGGGAGTAGATAATTCTGGGGTGCCAGGACATGGGGAGGGTGTGCGCAGGGTTAGAGCTAAGAAGCAGTGGGGAGGGATGAGGTAGTGAGAGACGAGGAGGGAACACAAGACTCTCCCAAGGTGCCGGCAGGTGGTGCTGGCTGAGAGTAATGGGAAGAAGTGGAGAGGAGTGTGCAGGAAGGGCACCGAGGAAGTGGCTCAGTCTCAGGTGCTGAAGCTAAGTGGCCTGTCCTTGTGGAAGAGTGGGACCCCTTGGGGGTCTAGTGCACTCAAGGGGCACCTCCCAAGGACTGTTTAAAAGCCAGGGCATTGCAGAGATCCTGTGGATCCATGACAGTGCCAGAGGTTCAGCCTTATGGGGAAAAGATATAAAACAAGAAAAGGATCTAAATGCGTGTTTACCATCGCTCCCTCTCAGTCCTCATGGGAATCGCTGATCCGTTCCAAAGTGTATTAAAACCTTCCTTAAAGGCTTATCTCTTGGTTATCAGGTCATGTCCATTTGTTAGAGGGTTTTCCCTTTACCCTCTCACTTCCCTGGTTCTTGTCACGCAGACAGCAAGCAGCGAAAGACCAGAAGTCTGAAGCACAGATAATGCGATGTTTATTGGGGTTATTTCCAAGCAAGCATATTCCACTGCCCTAATGAACTTACACCTAGAAAAATTAATTATGCAGCAGACAGAAACAATTAGAGAACCAGACTGATTAACAAGGTAAAAGTGGTGGCCATAAAGATAGAACAATACAGAAATGAGGGTTTCACAACCACAACCATTGAGAAGGGATTTATTGCCAGACAGGCTGCTGTCAGACTAAGTTTTCTTTAACCACCTTAAGATCTGTTTCTTTATCTGGTGCTGATGGGCGCTATCGGGACAGGATCGTCTTCCTAACAGCCCAGTAGCACCTTATTTCAGTGTGACTGGTTTGGGATGTCAGGATGTGACCCTTCGCTTCACAGCTTATGGCTGCCCCTGGTGCTGAGCCAAAGGCCTTAGCCTAAGAACAAGGCCTCAGACTATCCTAGTGAGAGAAGGCCCATTCACAGGCAGACTGTGATTTTGATTCTTAGCTAGACAAAGTGATAAAAATACCCCTAAGTTCTTAAAGTCTAGGCTTTACAGGCAGGCCTGAATATCTCTATTCTAACAGTGGGTTCTAGCCCTTCCCCCATTCTGTGTCTGTCTTGTCTATTTAGATCAGGGGTCGGCAACCTTTCAGCAGTGCTGTGCCGAGTCTTCATTTATTCACTCTAATGTAAGGTTCCGTGTGCCAGTAACACATTTTAATGTTTTTAGACTGTCTCTTTCTATAAGTCTATAATATAGAACTAAACTATTGTTGTAAGTAAAGTAAATAAGGTTTTTAAAATGTTTAAGAAGCTTAATTTAAAATTAAATTAAAATGCAGAGCCCCCCCCTTGGACCAGGGGCCAGGACCCAGGCAGTGTGAGTGCCACTGAAAATCAGCTCGCTGCCGCAGGTTGCCTACCCCTGATTTAGATGGTAAATTCTTCAGAGCATGGGCCATCTACAGTTCTCTGTTTGCACTTTGCCTAGCACAATAGGGACCCACTGTTAGTTGGTCGTTAGGCACTAAGGTAGTGAATATGATTTGTTATAATAGTAACTCTCCGGCCACTTTGAGCCAAGGAAGATGGCCTTGGGATGCGTAGTCTTATTTGGGGTGTGTGAGTAATGTTGATTTGATTAATCAACTTTAATTTGTTTTGTAGTTATATTAATTAATTAATAATACTTAATCATTTATATTAATTAATATGGGTTTAGGCTCGACAATTTGTTTGATCAGAAGATAAAAGTTCGTGTTTCGAATCGGGTTCCACAGAATTGATAAAGGGACCTTTCGGGGTATGACAGGAAGCTCACACGGAGACAGATATAGTCATAACGACTTTTTATTAAACTCAATGAAATAGTGAGTAAATTGAATAACAGTAATACAATTGTAACTCTGTAATTCTACCTGTTTTACAAGAGATACATATGATGATACAATATTATGTGCTGCAAACTTTGGTTAATATTCACCCGTTTTGATAAATTGGTGTTGGCCTCACCTCTGGCGGTTCGGTTTCACACCCTTGCAGAGGAAACTAATGCAAAGAGCTGTCAAATCTACTTTAGAATTTATTTTTTAGCTCAACTAAATAATCTGATACACAAACTAAAATAACATTTAGATAGAACAAGCTTAGCCTAGTCCCTTTTGAACTTAAAGTTTGAAAAGAAAATAAGTGCAGTCTATTACTGGTTAATAGCTGTTGTAGATGGATAACATGAATACGTAGTTCATAGAATCATAGAATCTCAGGGTTGGAAGGGACCTCAGGAGGTCATCTAGTCCAACCCCCTGCTCAAAGCAGGACCAAACCCAACTAAATCATCCCAGCCAGGGCTTTGTCAAGCCTGACCTTAAAAACCTCTAAGGAAGGAGATTCCACTACCTCCCTAGGTAACCCATTCCAGTTCTTCACCACCCTACTAGTGAAAAAGTTTATCCTAATGTCCAACCTAAACCTCCCCCTCTGCAACTTGAGACCATTACTCCTTGTTCTGTCATCTTCAACCACTGAGAACAGTCTAGATCCATCCTCCTTGGAACCCCCTTTCAGGTAGTTGAAAGCAGCTATCAAATCCCCCCTCATTCTTCTCTTCTGCAGACTAAACAATCCCAGTTCCCTCAGCCTCTCCTCATAAGTCATGTGCTTCAACCCCCTAATCATTTTTGTTGCCCTCCGCTGGACTCTCTCCAATTTATCCACATCCTTCTTGTAGTGTGGGGCCCAAAACTGGACACAGTACTCCAAATGAGGCCTCACCAGTGAAGATGGTGAAGTGTAGTGAAGAAGGAGGAGGTCAAGGTGGGGCGGGATACCATAGTGAGGTAGGTTACCTCTTTTTATAGAAATAAATGCTGGAAATCCTTCCTCTTATGCCCAAATTTCAGTCTTCCCCCATAGAAATGTTAGGGTATGCTTACTCCATAGGCTACTATGTGTGTGCGTGTGGATGGCAGGTATCTGCGCACTTGTGGGGTACTTGTTAAGTCTGTGAGTACAACTTTGAAAAATCCCCTTTGCTATTCTTCATTGTCTGTTGGTCTAGGTAAAGGGTCTTAGACCTAAGCGTAGGCACTTTATTTGGGTATAGGAAAAACAGTTCCTTTTCTGGGTGAAAGGGCACAGGATGTAGCTATGCTAACTTTGCTTTAGCTTAAAATGCAGGTTTTTGGCCTGTAGGTTTCTTGCAGTACAGCCAAACATATTTGTAATAGGAATTAATAAACCTATCACAATACTGTACTTATAAGAAAAGAGATATTGATGCAGGCAAGCAGATGAATCCTGAGGGCTACAGATGTTACTGCCTAAAAATGAGATGGGGGTTAAAACTATGGACTATTCTTTGTGACAAGTATCCCACCAATTCCACTGACCTCCCTTGTTTTCTTTCCCTGCAGTAGGGTATCCAATTTCCAAACCTGATGTGATCTCGCAGCTGGAAAGAGGGGAAGAGCCGTGGGTCCCGGATCTCCAGGGCTCTGAGAAAGAAGTGCTCCCAAGAGCTGCCTTCGCAGGTGAGGAATCAGTTAAACAACTCAACAACTGCTTAGGAATGCAGGAAACATTTGGGATGCCCTACAAAGACCTTGTGAGCTCTCCAAGTTCAGGATTGTTCCCTGCAGATGTGGAATCATTATGGCAGATGTCACTCATGGCTTCCCTCCTACCCTGACTGACAACTGGCAGCAGGTCCCTCCCCGATCTCACTTTCCCCTGAGAGTTATGGTGCAATGAGGATCCAGAACTGATGCCTTCCTCTCTTTTCTGTGGAAGGGTTTGGGGAAAATGATCTCCTGATAGGTTTGATCTCTCCCACATATATTTTGGTTTGTTCATCCCTTTTCCACTCCTCTCTGACATTCCCTTTTCTCAGGCACAGGGAGTGACCTATGTCTGGATTCTCTCTGTCTCCCATCCGGCGAGGGGATGGTGAGTGAGAAGGAGGAGGAGAAACCCCAGCAGGAAGACACTGTGCAAGTAGATCCACATTGGATGTTATCAGGAAGATCCAAAGGGAATGTTTCCAGGAGTTGTGCACTCCCAGAAAACACAAAAGTCTGTGAGACTCAGCAGAGGCCAGAGGAAAACTACAGTAGCCACTCAGACCTTATTCCACGCAACAGAATCAACTTGGAAGAGACACGCTACATGTGCCATGAGTGCGGGAAAAGCTTCAATGGGAGCTCTCACCTTATCAGACATGAGAGAATCCACACAGGGGAGACGCCCTACACGTGCTCTGAGTGCGGGAAAAGCTTTAGTCAGAGCTCTGCCCTTATCACACATCAGAGAATCCACACAGGGGAGAAGCCCTACACGTGCTCTGAGTGCGGGAATAGCTTTGGGCGGAGGTCTCACCTTATCAGACATGAGAGAATCCACACTGGGGAGACGCCTTACACGTGCTCTGAGTGTGGGAAAAGCTTCAAGCAGAGCTTTGCCCTGAGCGCACACAGGAGAATCCACACAGGGGAGAAGCCCTACACGTGCTCTGAGTGTGGGAAAAGCTTCAGTCGGAGCTCACGCCTTATCAGACATCGGAGAATCCACACAGGAGAGACGCCCTACACATGCCATGAGTGCGGGAAAAGCTTCAGACAGAGCTCAACCCTTATCAGACATCGGAGAATCCACACAGGGGAGACGCCCTACACATGCTCTGAGTGCGGGAAAAGCTTCAATCAACGCTCTGCCCTTATCAGACATCAGAGAGTCCACATGAGAGAGAACTGTAATAAATCCCTTGACTAGGGCTGGAGAAAGCTTTTTTCTTTTTAATCACATTTGCTAATTCCCACATAGTGATTTTTGCACCATCTTCACCGTGGTGTCTCAGCTCCACCAGATCAGTTGCCTGCTTCTGCCTTTTGCAGCTCACCCTTCTTTGGGGTCAGTCCTGTGATCTTTTCTATCAACTCCTTTCCTTTTGAGTCGAAGGTGTGTCCCCTCCAGCCAGGAATGTTCGTCAGCTCCAGGTGGGGGGAGAGAGGTTTGATTCCAACAAGCTACACTGAGGCTAAAGCTACCTGTGCCTGACATCCACTAGGGCTGCACATGGCGTTGGCTGCTCAAGTTAGTGATCTTGGTGTAACAAGACAATTATAGTTGTAGAGCAGATGCAGCCCAGGTGCAGGGGTTGGCATTAGCTTTCCCATTGACCTGACCTAAACTCCATCACTGTTCCTAGTCTTAACAAACCCTGAGCATCACGGTTATACTGTTCCCCCATTTCACAGCAATTCTTAGTCATCGAGTTCACTCTTGGGGAAGAAGTTGTTTCATTCCCAGTTGCTCTGATGTTGGTTCAGGTTGTGCTGCAGAGCAGATATTTATACTACCATTTTTCTCATTTAAAATATATTGAACTATAAGAGAGCAGGAACAGGGCAGGGATGGGGAAAATGTCATTTCACCCTCTGTAACAACAGAATAAGATGGGGAATAAGGGAAGCCCTCTGATTTACCCCATCATCATCCCAGTCCCCCTGTTGTGCAGTTGGTTAGGTCAGTATTTTTTCTAAAGGGCTGGGAAGAGGATTCCCTCGTAAATAACTTGTAACTAAACAAAGTGCCCATGCATTGGGCTCCCAAAGCCGTTGTGGCCCAGGCCCTGCAGGGAGTGGCTCCTGAAGAGATCTCCTTCCCCATTAGCTGCATGTTGCCTATTATTTGGCAAATACAATCCCTAACTAGGTAGAGATGGGAAACATGGAAGTGACTTTTCTCTTCAGCTCACCCCTGGGAGATGCTGCAAATGTGTAGAAAATGAAATCCGTGTTGAATGTGCTATAGCTGCAGAAAGATACCTATTTTTAATAGAGACCTGACATTTGGTGTCTTACAGGGATTCTAAACCGCACCTGAATTTAGTCCATAATTTAAATCTGTGCCACCAGATTAAAGAAATAAAAGGGCACAGTAGGGGGAGTTGTACCTCACTGTCGCTACTGATCTGTTGTGCGGTTGGTCTTCTATGCCAGAGAAGTGTCAAATTACTCCAAGTAAGGTCAAAGATTTGACAAGAGCTCAGGTAGAAATTGCAGGTACTAGTGGTTGATTTTCACCCCTGAGATGGAAGCTGTGGTGACCTGTGGCCCAGGTAAACTATTTTTAGAATGCTGCTCTCTAGTTAAGTGGCATTGGTCACACTCCTGAAGGACGCCATGATTAAATTGGGCACAACTGTCTTTTACCATTTGGATCCAAAGTTAGATGAAGCACAGAGAAACATCTGATTCCTTCAGAGCCATTCCATGCCTGCGGATCCCAATCTGGCTGCCTTGTTGGACAAGAAGCACTTCCCTGCTGGCCAAACAATGGTAGCCAATGAGGGAATGTATCCAGTGATGAGCTGCCAAAATCATAACAACTGGGTCCCTCCTCTGAGGAGGGAACCGGTTGCCCTCCCGTTCCTTGACGCCCCCTTTTTTTTTTTAAACTGCGGCTGGGGCGGACGCCGGGGCAGGAGCTGAGCCCCGCTGCGCCCCACCAGGAGCCCCGCCGCCGGACTCCGGACCGGCAGGAGCCCCCGCGCCCCGGACTGGCGGCAGGAGCCCCCGCCACCTGGACCCCGGACCGGTGGCAGGAGCCCGCACCGCCCGGACCCCAGGGCGGCAGGAGCCCCCGCCGCGGAGCCCGGGGCAGGAGCCTCGCCTCCCCAGGTTGCCTGCCTGCCTGCTGCTTGTTCAGGCTTCCCGCGAACATCTGATTCGCGGGAAGCAGGGCAGGGGGAGGAGAAAGGGGGCGGAGCAGGAGAGCTTGGGCCGGAGCTTTTGTGAAATTTAGCAGCCCTTATAGGTTGTCCTGGAACAACCGGTTCTAAAATGGCTGCTAAATTTAACAACTGGATCGCGCGAACCGGTGCAAACCGGCTCCAGCTCACCACTGAATGTATCAGATGTGAAGTTCAGACTGCAGGATACTTGAATGCTGAGTCCAGAGTCTGTGGTTTAGTCTAGGCCTGCACAACTCGTAAAGCAGCGAGGGCAATATTACTCCAAAGAAAACAGCTGAGGGATGAAACCCCCCCCCGGCCTCACTGAACACCAGCGCCACTGAGCCCCTCCCTGAAACAATCCCCCCGAAGCGCCACCCACTCCATGGAAACAAACCCTCCTTCCCCAGCACTGCCCTACCAAAACGGTGGCATTGAACCTTGGTAATATATTATAGCGGGCCCCTAAGGTAGTATAATTAAGGTAAAAGGAAAATGTATTTTTGCTAGAAGTAAAATAAGATCTTCCCCTCACTTGGTAATCAGTTGCTCTATTGAGTGAATGAGGTGGGACTGAGGAAGGCGTGGAAGGCAGCACCTCCAGACAGCTGCAACCCTTGGAGAGGGGCTGGGAGCCAGACCAGATCAGCAGAACAGGTCAGCCACTGATTCATAGCTCGTCTCCTCAGTCCCCTGCTGCCGGCTCACCAGCCCCCCCCACTCGCCTCCTCAGCCCCCCCTTCCGTGCCGCCAGCTCACCCGCCCCCTCGCCTCATCAGCCCCCCTCCCTCACCTGCTATTGTGTCATACAGGAGGCCTGTGATATGCAGGGGGTCAGATTACATGCTCTAATGGTCTCTTCTGGCCATAAAGTCAACTAATATCTGAAAAACTGAGTGTAGCTTTGGGAGCAGCGTCTGATGTTTCCCTGTCTAGCCGGCTTGCTGCCTAGAACGAACCCTCCTTGAGTGGGGTGATCCACAGGGAGTAGCTCAAACCTCCAAAGGGCCAGGCCAGGGGCAGGACATTGGCACAGCAAGGGAGGGGTGTGGCAGTGACATCACAAAGGCCTTTTGCAGGACCTCAGACTATTGGTCCAAGGTGGTGGGGAGGTGGTGACCTCACAGAGAGATGCTGACATCAGCCAGGCAGGACAGGGGCGAGGGGCCAGGGAAACCTCAGAGACCCCTGTGGCTTTGCTCCAGCAACTCTCCTTCTCCAGGTCTCTCTCTGAGGACTGAGAGAGTATTCGGGTTCACGGACGTGAGCACCAGGAGGAACCTCTTTCGAGTTTTCTCCTTCCCTTTCAGTGATTTTACTAGAAAACAGCCATCCCTGTTTAGAAGGTAAGAGCCTCCTGGAGGTTTGAAACCTGTTCAGTCTGATCCATCTGGTGACAGTTGAATTCTAGGCATGGAAAACAGGAGCTTAAGAAGGCAGAATTTTATTGCGCACCTGAGATTTTGTCTCTTAGAATCACTGGGGACATTAGGATTTGTCCTTTTTCTTTCACCTTTTCCTCCATCCCTCCCTCCTTTCTCTTCATCTCTTGCTTCTTTTGTCCTTTCTCCTGTTCCGCTCACAACACCGGGAGGGAGGGAGGTGTGTGTGGTTGTGTGGCGGGGCAGTGCTCTGCAGGTCCCACTGTGGGAGGTCCACCCAAAAATGTGGGGCTGAAATAGTGCTCGGGCAGTGATCCCCACCAGTGACCTGGGCCATCCTTTGGGCTCTCTGGTGAGAACCCTCAGCCTCCCTTCCTCAGTCTCTACCCTGATTGGCTGAGCAGGGGGTTATTGACAGGGAGGAAACTCAGATCCTTGTTGTTCTCTTTTAAGACCAAGGAAATAAGTCAGAACCAGTTCTATGTTTGATGAATTTTGCTGCTTCTCTACATTAATAGTCTCTGAGCAGCTCATGATTCTCTCTAACATTGCAGTTCTCCTCAAATACTTGCTGAATAATTCCTGTGCACTGTTGTTGGTCTGGAGCTCATCTGCGAGCACTTTATTCAGGTCATTCAATGTCTGAAATTCAAGATCTGATGGTTAGTTTGAAAATCAGAGGTCTTGGGTCCTATTCCCAACTCTGCCACTGACTGGCTGTGTGACCTAAGACAAGTCAATTCTCCTTTCTCAGCCTTAGCTTCTCCCTCTTTCAAGTAGGGATAATAATGATCCACTCCTACCTACCTCAACACACTCACTCTTCCCCAACACACACACTGTCTCTCCCCACACACACACATAGTCTCCACTCTGCAGTTGAAAAGCAGCTGGCAATCTAGTAGGATGCCCAGGGAACAATAGGGGAGAGAAACCTGCATCACTGAAAGTGCAGCCATGGAGACACCACACACCAGCCTTGCCTAGCTGGCAAGAATCAAACCTGCACAGAAACACCCTGTGGCTTCTAACCCAGCTCCCTAAGGCCTCAGCCACAACCACTTACCACATGGGGCCTTTCTACACTCTGCTTCTATTCTCACTGAAGGGTCATTTCCAATTGTTCACTCGGACCAGCTTCCCCAGCACACTCACTGCTGTGCAGCTCTGTACGTGTGGCCATGGCTGAACAGCCAGAGCTCCTGCCCATTTCCCCACTGGCTGGAGCATGGCTAGAGTGTGTTTGTGGTTAATGACGTTGCTGTAGATTGTTCGTTTCCTGCCTTGGCAATTCAGACAGTCCCTTTTCCCAACATATCTCCAGCACATCAGTCCCTGGCTGGGTCTCCTGGGCAGTGGAAAACATCCCTTGTTTGGCCCTGCCAAGGAGATTGTGGAGGGTGAGACACCCCTTGGCTTGTATCAAACGGGGAGTTGGATGGAATTTATCACACAACCCTCCCTGCTCCCCAGAGCCCCACGGGGAGAAGCTAGGGAAGGGGGAGTCGTTCCTCCCCTGCGCTCCCAGAAGAGCTGCTAGGGCTCCTTCCTGCCAGCTACTCATCCCTGGATCCATCCTCAGCTCCTGGGATCTTCCTGCTCCAAAGGCTCCAGAGGCCTGGGGTGGGGAGGGCGTCACTGCACCGTCTGACACACAAGGGAGGTTTCTGGAATTGAAGGAAGGAGCAGAAAATGGAGAGGAAAGAAACAGAGAGAAAATGCCTCGTCTCTCCCCTCCCCCTCCCAGCAAGAAATGTTACCAAGGACCCGTGTTAGGGGAAATGGTGCCCTGGGCAAAACTTGTACTTTGGCACTTCCCCATCGCCCCTGGACGATCCCCCTCCCCCTTTACCCCCAGCTCCTGCACTCCCGACCCTTGCACCTCCCCCACCCCTAACTCTGCCCCCTCCTGTGCCCTAACCCCTACGCTGTGTCCCCTCTGCCCTTAACTCCTGCACCCCCTCCTGTGCCGCCAGCCACTGCCCCTCTCCTGCACCCCTTCACCCCTAACCCCTGCGCCCCTCCTGTACCACCAGCCACTGCCCCTCTCCTTCACCCCTTCACCCCTAGCCCCTGCACCCCTCCTGTGCCACCAGCCACTGCCCCTCTCCTGCCCCCTTCACCCTCATCCCTGCGCCCTCCTGTGCCCCCAGCCACTGCCCCTCTCCTGCACCCCCTTCACCCCTAACCCCTGCGCCTCCTGTGCCCCCAGCCACTGCCTCTCTCCTGCACCCCCTTCACTCCTAACCCCTGCGCCCCATCCTGTGCCACCAGCCACTGCCCCTCTCCTGCACCCCCTTCACCCCTAACCCCTGCACCTCCTGTGCCACCAACCACTGCCCTCTTCTGCACCCCCTTCACCCCTAACCCTGCACCTCCTGCGCCACCAGCCACTGCCCCTCCGCCCCACTTCACCCCAACCCTGCGCCCGCTCCTGTGCCACCAGCCATTGCCCCTCTCCTGCACCCCCTTCACCCCTAACTCCTGCCCCCTCCTGTGCCACCAGCCACTGCCCCTCTCCTGCACCCCTTCACCCCTAACCCCTGCACCCACTCCTGGGCCCCAGCCACTGCCCCTCCCACCCCACTTCACCCCAACCCCTGCACCCCTCCTGTGCCACCAGCCACTGCCCCTCTCCTGCACCCCCATCACCCCAACCCCAGTGCCCCCTCCGGTGCTACCAGCCACTGCCCCACTCCAGCACCCCTTCACCCCTAACCCCTGCACCCCTCCTGTGCCCCCAGCCACTGCCCCTCCTGCACCCCCTTCACCCCTAACCCCTGCACCCCTCCTGTGCCACCAGCCACCAAGACACACCCCGTAATCCAAAGTGTGGGGGGGGGGCGGGGTGAGGGACCATGCACTGCTCCTGCCATTGAGGGTACATGGGCAGCTGCTTCTGCCCTAGCACCTGGCTCTAGTGTGTAGCCAGAAGCCCTGGCGAGCAGGCAGAGGGATCCTGCTAGCATAGGGAGCGTTTGATTTTAGAGTCTGATCCAAACAGACCCAGCAGAGAACACAACAATAGCTCTGCCTCTGCCATCCCAGCACAGGGCCATAAACAAGAGAGGCAGAGACGTGCTTGATACCGTGCATGGGGTGGGGAGGGAGCACAGACCAGGGACGGGGCATGGAGAAAAACCACAGAGAGGGAGAGAAGGAGAAAGTGAGGAAGGAGGAGAAGCCAGGACTGTGTTTCTGGAGGGAAGGCCTGGGAAGGGATGTTCGGATGCAGCATGTTAATGAGCCCCTTGCAAACACAAGGGAAAGAAGCAGGGAAGGGATTGCAGAGGACAAGCCGGGCTACTCACTCAGTCTCCCCTGTGGCATTGGGTAGCAGGGCCCAGGAAATGAAAAATCTCTTAACCACAGAGAATTGTTAACTGCTCCCAAATCCTTTTGTGCCACGGCCGTGAGCTTAGAAGAGCTTAAGCTGTGAGCTGCATGCACGGCCTCAAGAAACCTCTCTTGTGCGGCGCCTCAAGCAGGTTTGCATTGTGTGACCCCGATGAAAAGCCCAGCAGAGAAAGCTTGCAACTGTTCCAGCTCTTTCAGCCGCGTTTGGGGCCTTTAAATCACTCAGGCTGCATCTTCCAACTAAAATGCATTAACAATACAGCTCAGGCAAGTGAGCCGGGGGCCGTGCAGGCTGCCGGGACCAGCTGATAGCACTTCCCGCTAACGGCTGCTTTTCTATGCTTGTGTTTTGCTGTTGGACAGAAGCCCAGACTTCCTCCCATCTAAACCCGCCCTGTTCCCTGACTGCCCCAGCCCCCAGAAAGTGTCCCCCCCCGAACCATCCAACCATCCCCCCACTCCCTGACTGCCCCCCAGGACTCCTCTTACCACCCGGCAGCTCGAGCCGCTGGCTGCCTCTGGAGCCAAAGTGAAACACCTGCCAGCACACAGCCCCTCCCCCGCAGCGTGCTGAGGCAGCGGGTGTGTGTGTGTGTGTGTGCAAGGGGGGGTCTGGCTGCTGGAGGCCCAATGGGAGCAGCTCAATCAGGACCCGGTGGCCAATCAGCAGTGCCGCACTCTGCAGGGGGGGAGAAATCCAGATCTTTCCACCTTATTCCAAATTCCTACTAAGGCGCCACTTTGGGGGAATGTGCTCAGTGGGGGAGCGGCAGCCCCGCCTGCTCCCCCCAGCGACGCTCCTGCTTGTGGGGGCCCCTGCAAGACCCAGGGCCTGGGGCAAATTGCCCCCCTTGCCCCTGCCTCTGGGCGGCCCTGCTAGCAGCTCTTCTGGGAGCGCAGGGGAGGAATGACTCCCCCTTCTCTAGCTTCTCCCCGTGGGGCTCTGGGGAGCAGGGAGGGTTGTGTGATAAATTCCATCCAACTCCCCCTTTGATCCAAGCCGAGGGACGTCTCAGCCTCCACGATCCCCTTGGCAGGGCCAAACAAGGGATGTTTTCCACTGCCCAGGAGACCCCAGCCAGGGACTCAAGGCAGCCCCAGACTTTCCCTTTCTCCCTTCTGGGAAATCAAGTTCAAGTTCTACAAGGAGCTAAAGAAGCCTCAACCCCGCATCTGAATTAATGTCACATTTCTCACTGCCCGACACAAACAAATGTCAATTCAATCCCAGGTGAGTCCACTTCAGTCATTCCTCAGCCCCATTCCTTCACCCTCCTGCCTTAGCTTAGGGCATTGCACCACCCTGTGGCCGTTTCATGTCCCTCCTCAGTTTCACACAGAGACACAATTTCCTTTGCATGGATCCATGAACAGCAAAACCTCCCTGTGTCTCTTGTCTGAGCCAGGGCATTCAATTGTATTGACACCTTCTCTCCTGCAATGGCAATGGTCAGACAGAGGGGACGTGGCCACCTTCAGCCCTGGCAGTGAGATATTCCCTCTCCTCTTTCTTCAGGCTGATGTTGTTATTCCATAAAACATGAACCATGGAATAAAAAGCTGAGTTTACTCCAGGGTGAGGAAAGAAAGGAGCCACCAACTTCCCAAAAAATCTCAGTGCCCCAGAGAAAAGCTGCCCCTGTTATTAGAACTAATGATGTGCTGGAGATATATTGGGAAAAGGGACTGTCTGAATTGCCAAGGCAGGAAACGAACAATCTACAGCAACATCATTAACCACAGACACACTCTAGCCATGCTCCAGCCAGTGGGGAAATGGGCAGGAATTCATAACATCAACTGTAAAAATGATACACATCTAGAAATAGCATAATTATAATCAGCCAATCAGGACATCTCCATAGACCCCTTACGTGACAACCTTTCTACAATATTGGCTACAAATAGAACAGTGGTCGCAACGGTGATCTATACAGTACAGATTATGTCAATAACGTCACAGGAGGTGACACGGCATCAGTGAGACTGATACTGGAATACTGCCTCCAGTTTTGGTGTCCTCATTTGAAAAAGATGTTGTGAAATTGGAGCTGGGGCAGCAAAGAGCCACCAAATGTTCTGAGGGTTGGAGAAAAATGCCTTCTAGTGAGCTATTGAACGAGCTCAACCTGTTTAGCTGATCAAAAGAAGATTGAAAGGTGACTTCATTGAAGTGTTGAAGTGCCTTAATGGAGAGAAAGGATTGGGTATTAAAGGGCTCTTGAATGGAGCAGAGAAAGGCATAACAAGACCCAATGGCTGGAAGGTGAAAAGAGACAAATTCATATTACAAATAAGGCACAAATATTCAACAGCGAGGATGATTCACCACAGAAACAAGCTACAAAGGAAAGTGGTGGATTCTCCATCTCTTGATGTCATTTCATGAAGACTAGATGCCTTTCTGGAATGTGTTTGCCCCAAAAGTAGCTATGGTGTCCTACAGGAGACCTGTGATATGCAGGGGGTCAGATTAGATGCTCTAATGGTCTCTTCTGGCCATAAAGTCGACTAATTTCTGAAAAACTGAGTGTAGCATTGGGAGCAGCGTTTGATGTTTTCCTGTCTAGCCGGCTTGCTGCCTAGAACGAACGCTCCTTGAGTGGGGTGATCCACAGGGAGTAGCTCAAACCTGCAAAGTGCCTGGCCAGGGGCAGGACATTGGCACAGCAAGGGAGGGGTGTGGCAGTGACATCACAAAGGCCTTTTGCAGGACCTCAGACTATTGGTCCAAGGTGGTGGGGAGGTGGTGACCTCACAGAGAGATGCTGACATCAGCCAGGCAGGACAGGGGCGAGGGGCCAGGGAAACCTCAGAGACCCCTGTGGCTTTGCTTCAGCAAGTCTCCTTCTCCAGGTCTCTCTTTGAGGACTGAGGGAGTATTCGGGTTCACGGACGTGAGCGCCAGGAGGAACCTCTTTCGAGTTTTCTCCTTCCCTTTTAGTGATTTTACTAGAAAACAGCCGTCCCTGTTTAGAAGGTAAGAGCCTCCTCAAGGACTGAAACCTGTTCAGTCTGATCCATCTGGTGACAGGTCACTTCTCTTCTCTATACCTCAGGCTCCTCCCCATCTGCCCAATGGGAAAAGGGACAATTCTCGAACTCTGGGCAGTTGTGAGCCTGAGTGAGATAAGGGGCGATAAAGCCCTCTGTGACGGAGAAAGGGGAGTTTCATGGTGTTTAGCACCAAGGAATTCTAAAGTTTGCTAAAATGTCTAGTCTGTGGAAACAAGAAATGGTCAGGGCCAAACTTTTTAACCACTGCCTTTTCTAAATCCCTTTCAGGGATTTGAGTCTCTGTCTTTTAGGTACCTGGGGTTCTTTGCCAGCAGGAGAGAAGAGGTTCCTGCCTCCATTTTTGTGGCCTTAACAAACCAGGTGTTGTGCCCCAGTTCTTGTCTGAGATCCCAGAAAAAGAACATCTTCCCATCCATGAACAAGACAGGACCTATCTTTCAAAGGGGAACAAAGAGACCCCCTGGGACTTGCAGACTAGCCAGCCTCACTTCCATAGCTGGAGAGATACTGGAATATATTCTTAAACAATCAGTTTGTCAGCAGCACCTACAGGATAATTTGGTTCTTAGGACGAGTGAGCATGGATTTGTCAAGAACAAATCATCCCAAACCCAGCCTCTTTCCTTCTTTGGCAGGGTTACAGGCCTAGTGGAGGTGGGCAAACAGTAGATGGGATCTATCTCAGGGTTACTAAGGCTTTTGACACAGTCCTGCAGGACATTCTCACAAGCAAACGAGGGAAATGAGGTCTAGATGCAATCAGTGTCATGTGGGTGCAGAGCTGGTTGAAAGCCCAGACTCCAAGGGCCCTTCTCCATGGTTGGCTGCCCAACGGAGAGGGGGCACCTAGTGGGTCCAGCAGGGATCAGTCCGGGGTCGGGTACTATTCAATAGTTTCATGAATGATTTGGAAAATGGAGTGGAGAGCCTGCTTCTAAAATGTGCAAATGACACCAAGCACTTTGGAGCTCAGGATTGGAATTCAAAACGCCCTTAACGAATTGGAGACTTGGTCTTCTTGAGCCAAACCCCATGGCTGGGCCCCTCTCTCTAGACTGGGCTGAAGTGAAACCCCAGAGCCAGACACTCCTCCTCCTGGGCAGTGCGCTCCGACCTTGAATGGTCAGATGCTGCTTAGCTCTGTCAGAGCAGCTTTGGCTGGGGGATTCTCCCTGCACTTTCCAATAGTGGGAAAGTACGAAATCCCCATTTGCCTGCTGGGGATGGAGCCCTACAGGGGGGAGCAACTTGCCCAGAGTCCTGCCGGAAAAGGAAAACAACCAGCAGTGGAACCGATAGGAAACCCAGCAATGGAACCCAGGAGTCCTGGGGGGGTGCTAGGGTGACCAGATGTCCCAATTTTGGGGTCTTTTTCTTATCTAGGATCCTATTACCCCCCCCCCCCCACTCCCTGTCCTGATTTTTCACACTTGCTGTCTGGTCACCCTCGGGTGTGCACATGTGTGGGTCCCAGCTGCTCCCTGCCCCCCCATTGAAGCAGGTGTGCATGGTTACTGCCCTGGGAACTGCAGGGCACCAGTGGACATGGGGCTGGCTGGAGGCAGGGCAAGGGTTGTGGGGCTGGCTGGAGACAGGGGTGTGTGGGGCAGGCTGGCTGCAGGCAGGGACGCCGGGCGGGTGCATCAGGGGTTGGCAGGGCTGGAGACAGAGGAGTGCAGGACTGGCTGGCTTCAGGCAGGGGGGGGTGCGGCAGGAGTTGGCTGGAGACAGGGCAGGGTGTGCACGGCTGGGGGTGTGTGGGGGCTGGCTTGCTTTGGGTGGGGCCACAGGGGGTGCGGCAGGAGTTAGCTGGAGACAGGGCAGGGGGTGTGGCAGGGGCTGGCTGTGGGCAGGGGGTGTGGGGCTGGCTGCAGGCAGGGCAGGGAGGACGTGGCTGGTGCGGGCAGGGCAGAGGGTGCAGGGCTGCAGGCAGGGGCTGGCTGCAGGCAGGGCATGGGGTGAGGGGCTGGCTGGAGGCAGGGCAGGGGGTGCGGGGCTGGCTGCAAACGGGGGCTGGCTGCAGGGAGGGCAGGGGGTGGAGGGCTCGCTGAAAATGTCCTGGGCGGTATTTTAAGGTGAAGATAACACCATGGTTACCAGTTGACTGGCACATCCTGGGTTAAAGAAAGGAAGGGACCTGGAGTTAATAGTCTGAAGTATTTGTGTTACCAACCCTGTCACTGTCTGACCCCCCTTCAGTGCAGAGCAGGTGTGTACGTTGCTGGGTGGAACGCACAGACTCCTGCAGAGCAGGGGCAGCTGTTTCCATGGCAGAGAGCCTGGCACTTAGGAGACTTTCTTGTCTTGCTGTTTTGAAGCAATTCAGTAAAATAACGGTGGAGCTACAATGTCCGGTCCAAAATTTCAGCCCCCCCGGTGCAAAAACGCTATTTTAGGATCTAAACAGGAGGCTTCCAGCGCTAGGACACCTGACCAGAGAGCTCAGTGGGGGCGTAACAGCTGCTGACTCTGAGGGTCCTGGGCTAAATCCATTTGCAGGTGGAGGCGTTTTGATTTATTTGATCGATAATGAGGAAGGCGAAGATTTAATCGCAGGTATTTTTAGTAAATGTCATGGGCAGATCACGGGCAAAAACCAAAAGATCGTTGCCCATGACCCGGCCATGACTTATACCATAAATACCCCTCACTGAATCGTGGGGAGGGAGGCCCAGAGGGTCCGTGGCACCAGCTGTGGGCGCAGGGAGTCCAGGGGGCTCGTGGCACCATGTACTGGGGGAGAAGCCCCGGGGACCCACTGCCGCTCCAGATGCTGCCAGGTGAGGGGAGCCCCAGAGGCCAGCCCTGCTCCGGCCACCTCGGGACAGGTGCCAGGAGCCACTGAGCTGTGGCTGCGCCTGCCACCCTTGGAACCACTGCTTAGGCTGCCCCTAGGCCAGCTGCTGGGGCAGCCACGGAGTCAGCCACAGTGGCCACTGCAGAAGCCACAGACTCTATGACTTTTGCAGCCTCCGTGACACAGAGGGATCCCTAATAAAGAGACAAACCCCTCCCTGCTGTGACTGCAGTTCCTGGAAGGAAAGAGAAGAAGAGAAAGTGAAGAGAGAAGGAAAGAGAGATTCCCTGTCACCTCTCTCCCCTGCTCCCTCCCCCTTGTATTCTGAAACCCCATCTCACTGGGTTCCCTGTGCTGGTGCCATGGGGGTGACACTAGAGTTCTGGGGATTTGGGGGGAGGGGAAGGGGGCTCTTCACTTCTCAACATTTCACACAAATTTGTCTTTGGGCTGAAGTTTCTCCTGTGAGGCCTCTCAGTCAGAGCTGTACCCCACCCCCTTCAGTG
This sequence comes from Mauremys reevesii, assembly GCF_016161935.1. Taxonomy (NCBI): domain Eukaryota; kingdom Metazoa; phylum Chordata; order Testudines; family Geoemydidae; genus Mauremys; species Mauremys reevesii. The sequence continues at coordinate 12,119,244 of NC_052636.1, read as the reverse complement.
GGGGGGGGGGTGTAAATTGCAGAGCAGGCAGAGAAATCGCCCATAAAGGGTCATATTGTTCTGGTGACTGGTTCTGACCGGGGTCACATGTCCTCTGACACAGGCTCATGTGCAGAACATGGGAGCTCTGGCTTGTCCTAAATGCTGTAGAGTGTGAGTTCCTGGAAAGGGCATGGGAGAGGGAGCAAGAGGAGAAAGGCAGAGACATTGGAGATGAGGAATTGGGGGGAGAAGAAGGAGAGAACAGAGAGACAATAAATGATTGAAGCAGAACAGGTGTCCCAACTCCATCTTGCTCATCACAGGTGTTCAGAGAGACAGGTAGTTGCAGGTTTTCCAGTGTCAAGTCTGAACTTTGATTCTAACAATGTGCGTTGAAATATCAAGGGGCTCTCCACATACCTGATCTCTTCCCCCCTCCCCTTTTTTGTATTAATTTTTATTTTGACGTGTTTGGCTTAACCGTGATCTTCCCTTTCCCCACCTGTATTGCAACTGGGGGTTATGTTTATTTTTCCTCCCTTTTGTTCATGTCATTATAATTGTAACAGCAAAGGAATCTGCAGGAGCAAAAACTGACTCAAAACTTCATTTCCCCATCATGCAGGAACATCATACAAACAGCTCACACAGCTGGAATCATAACACGCAAGGCCAGGGGATGGGAGATGCAGGTTTCCAAGGGTACTGTCTTTCTCAGATGACACATTCCAGCCCCTTGTGTGCCTCCATCCTGTATGACCTGCTGGACTTCGACACATTTATTGTCTCATTCTATAGATAATATCAGAGGGGTAGCCGTGTTAGTCTGGTTCTGTAGAAGCAGCAAAGAATCCTGTGGCACCTTATAGACTAACAGACGTTTTGCAGCATGAGCTTTCGTGGGTGAATGCCCACTTCGTCGGATGCATCCGACGAAGTGGGCATTCACCCACGAAAGCTCATGCTGCAAAACTTCTGTTAGTCTATAAGGTGCCACAGGATTCTTTGCTGCTTCTATAGATAATGTGATTGTAACATAATGTCACTGAAATTAAACCACTTCCAGACGAGGAAACAACAAAGGAGAAAAGCCATTATTGCATTGGCTGGGGATCAAACCCAGATCAACTGCTTGGAAGACACCTACACACACCACTATACCACCAATGCATCTGGCAGGAGTAGCTTTCCTGCAGGCTGTGAGTGCTGGCAAAGGGGATGACACATGACCATGGAGTTAGTGAGCAGGGTGGATGGGCTGGAAGCTGCCTGACAGCTGGGAGCAGAGTTACCATCCCAGAGTGACTGAAAGGGGGCAAAGGTGAAAACAGAGCTCACTGGGAGCTGGCCCCACACCTGCCCCGCCCCTAGGAGAGGGGAACTGAAGCTCAACTTCAATCACAGAAAACTCTTCCCTGAGAAGGAAGGGGACAGCTTGTTTTAAAGACCAGGTTTGTGTTTGTTCCTGCTACATATGGAGGGGCTGGGTAGTGCTGATTCCAGCCCCCAGACTCTGGGAGGATAAGGAACAAATTCAGGCTGCCAGTGACCTGCAGGAGGGAGATGATCTTTTGACAGTGACGGACGCCTCGTCCTAAAGGCCTTTGTCTGCCCCCTTCCAGTGACTGTTTGGTACAGGAATGCAGCCCCCACTCCTGGGTCTCTCCTGGGGAAATAATGTTTCTGTGCAAAACACCAAAGCTTTTAACAGAAAGGAAGAAAAGGAAATGGCCACACGATGGACACAAGGAATGAAACACAAGATCCTTCTCCCATGTGCATTGACTTTTAACCTTGTTTGTGGTGGTGGTGTATCCATGTTGGTCCCAGGGGTCCTCTGGGGCGCCGGGCATTGGCCACTTTCGGGAGAGTGGGTGAGATGAACTGGTCTGACTCAGTGTGGCTGTTCTTATGTTCTAACTGCTGGTTATGGAAGAGACGCCCTTCCAGGCTACACAGAACTGAAGAAGGGTGCTGGGTTAGCTCCACAGCTTGTCTCTTTCACCAACAGAGGTTGGTCCTCTGCAAGCTCTTACCCTCACCCGCCTTGTCTCTCTTGGACTCTGAAAAGTGCTTTCTCTCCACTCCCTTTGGAGAGACGTTAAGTTTCCCTTTGGGCAACTATCAGGCTGAAGCAATTGTATTGACTGTGACACTAGAATTGAAGATTTAATATTATAAATAAACGAGTCTAAACCTGAGGTTCTGGTTTTCACATTGGTTTTTCTAACTCAGTTCCCAGTGCTCTTCTAGAAAGGCCTCCAGGACGCCTGCCCAGCCCAGCAAAAGTGGCCAGGAGAAAGCCCACACTGCTGCTCTTTCAGGTAGTTGAAGGCTGCTATCAAACCCCCCTCACTCACTCAGTCCCCAGTCTGTGGCAGTGCCTGGGATTCTTCCATCCTAAGTGCAGGACTCTGCACTTCTCCTTGTTGAACCTCCTCAGATTTCTTTTGGCCCAATCCTCCAATTTGTCTAGGTCACTCTGGACCCAAACCCTGTCCTCCAGCGCTTGGGTTCTTTACATGCTTTCACAGAGCACAGAGCACATGTTCCATGATTTCATAGGGCAGAGTTTTGTGCTATCGGGAGCTTTCCCTGTGTGAATTTGACAGGTGGATCAACATAGAGACACATTGTGACCCTTCTCAGGGTGCTGAGGACTGTGAGTCTCCTTGTTGCCACCTGCCACAAGGAAGAGGGAGTTTTGCATTTGGCAGCTGGATGTTAGTGACCAAACTCACCAGCCTGCTGGAACTCAAGGACCCTCCTCTGAGCTACAGCAGCCACCTTAACCCTTTAGTTCCTTCAATGTGTCCCCCTCTGGGGTCCAGCCCGGATCACCAGCTACTCGGTGAAATCCCAGATCCTCTCTTCCCCAAGTATCCCAGGTTACTAGTTTTACTGTGGACCATTGCTACTGTATTTCACACAGCACCTGAGTACAGTTATCGAACAAGCAAAAAATTTATTTAACAACGGATAGAGATTTAAACAAACAAACGTGAGTGATGGAAACCAACTGTTACCAACTAAACAAAGGCAGAAAATGATAGAATAGAAAGGCCAGCACAAAAAACAGAGAGAGGAACAATAAGATACTAAAAGGACAATGGTTGGAACTCTCCATTTCTCTCAGTCTTTGGATTGATGGGTACTAGAGCTGTAGCAACAGTTGAGGAACCAGGGTAAATTAAATCTAAGGTTTGAGCTGCTAGTGAAGCATTTCCCACACTCACTGCATTCATAGGGCCTCTCTCCTCGTGGATTGTTTGATGCCTAATAAAGTGTGAACTGCGATTGAAGGTTTTCCCACACTCAGTGCATTCATAGGGCCTGTCCCCTGTGTGGATTCTCTGATGTCTAGAAAGGACTGATCTTTGAGTGAAGCTTCTCCCACACTCACGGCATTCAAAGGGCCTCTCCCCCGTGTGGATTCTCTGATGTTGAGAAAGGTCTGAGCTGCTAGTGAAGCTTTTCCCACACTCACTGCATTCAAAGGGCCTCTCCCTTTGTGGATTCTCTGATGTTGAGAAAGGTTTGAGCTGCTAGTGAAGCGTTTCCCACACTCAGGGCATTCAAAGGGCCTCTCCCCTGTGTGGATTCTCTGATGAACAGAAAGGGCCGAGCTGCTAGTGAAGCATTTCCGACACTCACGGCATTCATAGGGCCTCTCTCCTCTGTGGATTGTTTGATGCCTAATAAGGTGTGAAATGCGATTGAAGGTTTTCCTACACTCATGGCATTCATAGGGCCTGTCCCCTGTGTGGATTCTCTGATGTTTAGAAAGGTCTGAGCTGCTAGTGAAGCTTTTCCCACACTCACTGCATTCAAAGGGCCTCCCCCTGTGTGGATTCTCTGATGTTGAGAAAGGTTTGAGCTGCTAGTGAAGCATTTCCCACACTCACGGCATTCAAAGGGCCTCTCCCCTGTGTGGATTCTCTGATGTTGAGAAAGGTTTGAGCTGCTAGTGAAGCATTTCCCACACTCACGGCATTCATAGGGCCTCTCTCCTCTGTGGATTGTTTGATGACTAATAAGGTACGAACTGCGATTGAAGGTTTTCCCACACTCAGTGCATTCATAGGGCCTGTCCCCTGTGTGGATTCTCTGATGTACAGAAAGGGCTGAGCTGTGAGAGAAGGTTTTTCCACACTCCCTGCATGTATTTTTTCTCTTTCACCTGAGGATATCCTGCTGTGTTGTGGTTTCCATGAGGATCTTCTGAGTTCCCCAAGAAGAAATAAATTTATCCACTTTCTTCCCTGGCTGGTTTCCTTGCTCTGTTTTTGGTCTGTGCTGAATCTCCCAGGATTTTCCCTGCTCATGACTCCTGGACACATTCCTTTTCGATCTTTGCGATAATGCTCTGTTTTTACCCACTGGCTCAACATTTTCAGGCTGAGAATTCTGCTCCTCTTTCTCACATGCCATTGCATCACCTGCTGTGATAGAGACAGAAACCTCAAACAGGGATGGAAAGGGGAAGACCAAACGAAAACAAGTGCTGAAGACAGGTCAAATAAAAATCAGGAGCTGAACTCCCCCAAACTCTTACCCCAAATAGGAGAGAGGAGGGGGATGAATTCAGTCTTCACATCCCATCCAAATATGCACGGGGGAAGGGAGGAAGCTACTGCCTGGTGTCTGCTAGGATCTATAGGAATTCATGAACTATATTTACCCTGAGGATATGACCCCTGCAATGGACAATAATGAACTGAGAGACCTCCCCAAGGGCTTTGTTGGGCAGTCCAGATGTTTCCTTCAGGCACGTACAGCTTCTGAGGTGGTTTAATGTTTCCTCACCTGTGCAGGGAGGTCTCAGGATCTCTCTTTCCTCTGAACCCTGGAGGTCTGGGACCCATGGCTCTTCCCCTTGTTCCAGCTGGGAGATCACATCACGTTGGAAAACTAGAAGCCCTGCTCAGATGAAAGAAAACAAAGGAGTTCAGTTGATTTCATAAAACTTGGTCATAAAAAAACATTCTATTCATTTAACTTCGGTGCTTAGTGTGACCTGGTGGGCCAGGGGCAGTTCTCACTGAAAATGCCAAAGTTAGGGCAGGCTGAAAAAGGGAGAGCAGATGCTCCCAAAACTGCTGGTTAACACTGAAGTTAAACTCACTGACCAGTCAGCAACTGTGCTTCTGATCCCCCACTAGGGTTATCGAGAAGCTGAAAAAAGAAATCCCACGGCCCCCTTTATTCCATCCCAGTTCTCTGACTCCTAATCAGCAGCAAGGTCCAGTACAGTGAGAGGTTATTTAAAAACTCTGCTCACATAAACAAAGTGTTCCTCTGACCCCAAAGGCTCAGCCACATCACCAGGTCAGTACAGGTTTGGATATTACCCAAAATTCCATCCTTCCAGCCAATCCTTTAGCATCTAAACTAAAGGTTTAAACAAAAGAAAGACAGAAAGAAGGTAAATGGGAACGCAGTCAGATACATTCCAAAATGGATATATCAGGTTCTTAGCAGTATTGGTGAGTTGCTGGCTTGAAAGTCCGTCTGGAACACATCCATAGCTTGGATGGGTCATTCAGTCCTTTGTTCAAGGCTTCAGTTAGTAGAGAAGTTGCTCCAGAGGTAGGAAGGGGGATTGAAGACAAAATGGAGATGATGCAGCTGCCCTTTATATTCCTTTTGCCATGTGGCCTGTACTTCCTGTGTTCCAAACACAAGATTCACAGCACATGGCATGGAAAAGCCTTGGAGTTCTCAGTAGACAGGTATACCCCGGCATGTCTTGCTGACTCAATAGGTGTATCCCCTTGGTCCTTTCCCTGGGCTCATTGTACAGCTGATGATCGTCAATGGGCCATCAAACAGGCTAGGCAGTGTTGATCCCAATATGTCTGGGGGTGTCACCCAGAAACACTGCACAAGTCTGGAAATACAGATATACCCTACATATCTATAACTCACAATACAAAGGTGATACAAACATAGAAATAATATTATCATACTTGGCAAATCATAACATTTTTACTGACACCTTACATGGCATATCTAGCACGATTCATTGCAATTTTATCAGATTATATTATTATTTTATTATTAATACCAAAGTGTCTCACAATTCCATACAGTGTCACACTTGGTAAAAGAGTGAATTCCCAGGACCAGTTCCCCAGGGCCTTGAAGATGCTGAACACTATGCTTATAAGGGATTGAAATACCCACATATCTGCTGGGAACACACACACAGACACTGTGTCAGTCTATACCCCTGTGCTCACTCTTCTAGAAAATCATGATCAATTTTGTACACAGTATGGCTTGTGAGGTATTATTTGAAAACGCATAATCTACTGAATAGTATCCTCCTGTTAAAATGTGTAGTAACACTGTATGTAAAGTTATGAGATTTTACAGTATGAGATTACTGAAAATGTTACAATTCTGGAAGTGATGGTTGCCCCACCCCCACCATTCCCATGGGCAGCAGGGAGCCCTTTGAGGAGCTGATTAAAAGGGAGGGGGACGGGTTGCTAGAAGGTCCCTGGATAAAGGAAGGGGGCAGCAGTGGGGGATGGGCGGGTGACTGGCAACTGATGGTTGGGGGCAACTGTGTTGGTAGTTAGGGGGCAACAACTGGGATTGGGAAACGGGGGTCTGGGCAGTCCCCACGGGGGACACGTGCGCCTCCCTTCCAGTGATGAGCTGCTAAAATCTTAACAACCGGTTCCCTATAGAAAGTTCTGATTTAAGAGATGTGCCACAGTATGGATTTTTTGTACCTATTGGGTTACCATATGTCCGTATTTTCCCGGGAGGTATTTTTAAAATTTACCACCCAGACAGCGATTTAAGAACCTAAAAGCCTGACATCTCTGAGAAAATAGAGCTGTATGTTAACCCGACCTACAGTTCTTTTTTACAAAGATGGGCCTGAACTAGAACTGAGCTCCGTTTCCCATGTGTGGGTCCCCGCCACTCCCTGGGGTGTGCTAGGGTGACCAGATGTCCCCATTTTATTGGGACAGTCTCAATTTTGGGGTCTTTTTCTTATATAGGATCCTATTACCCCTCACCCTCTGTCCTGATTTTTCACACTCGCTGTCTGGTCACACTCGGGTGTCCACGTGTGTGGGTCCCGGCAGCTCCCTGCCCCCCTCATTGAAGCAGGTGTGCAGGGTTCGTGCCCTGAGAACTGCAGGGCACCAGTGGCCATGGGGCTGGCTGCAGACAGGGGCGTGGGGCAGGGCTAGCTGGAGGCAGGGAGTGAGACACGGGCTGGCTGCAACAGGGGCTGGCTGTGGGCAGGTGGTGCAGACAGGCTGTGGCGGGGAAAGGGGCTGTGGCTGGGGTTGGGGGGGTGGCAGGGGCTGTGGGCAGGGGCTGTGGCAGGACGGATGGCAGGGGCTGGCTCTGGCCAGGGGGTGCAGACAGGGGCTGGCTGGAGGCGGGGGTGGCAGAGCCTGCGGGTGGGGGACGGTGGCAGGGGCCAGCTGTGGGAAGGGAGGAGCGGGGTGCAGACACTGACACAGGGGAGCAGCTGGGAGCAGGAGGTGGCTGTAGGCAGGGGCTGCGGGCGGTGGGTGCAATGGGGGTGGCAGGGCAGGGGTGCAGGCAGGGGCTGGCTGGGGGCAGGGAGGGTGGCAGGGCAGGGGTGCAGACAGGGGCTGGCTGTGGGCAGGGAGGTGGCAGGGCAGTGGGTGCAGACGGGGCTGGGGAGGGCAGGGGTGCAGACAGGGGCTGGCTGTGGGCAGGGGTGGCAGGGCAGGGGTGCAGACAGGGGCTGGGGCAGGGGAGGTGGCAGAGCAGAGGGTGCAGACAGGGGCTGGGGCAGGGGTGCAATGGGGGCAGGGCACAGGGTGCAATGGGGGTGGCAGGGCAGGGGTGCAGATGGGGTAATAGGATCCTATATAAGAAAAAGACCCCAAAATTGAGACTGTCCCAATAAAATGGGGCTGGGGCAGGGCAGGGGTGCAGACAGGGGCTGGGGGCAGGGCAGGGGGTGCAATGGGGGTGGCAGGGCAGGGGCAGGGCAGGGGTGCAGACAGGGGCTGGGGCAGGGCAGGGGTGCAATGGGGGTGGCAGGGCAAAGGGTGCAGACGGGGCTGGGGCAGGGCAGGGGTGCAATGGGGTGGCAGGGCAGGGGTGCAATGGGGGTGGCAGGGCAGGGGCAGGGCAGGGGCTGGGGGCAGGGCAGGGGTGCAGACAGGGGCTGGTGGCAGGGCAGGGGTGCAATGGGGCAGGGCAGGGGTGCAGACAGGGGCTGGGGCAGGACAGGGGTGCAATGGGGGCTGGCTGCGGCGGGGGTGCAGACGGGGCTGGGGGCAGGGCAGGGGTGCAATGGGGGTGGCAGGGCAGGGGTGCAGACAGGGGCTGGGGGCAGGGCAGGGGTGCAATGGGGGTGGCAGGGCAGGGGCAGGGCAGGGGCTGGGGCAGGGCAGGGGTGCAGACAGGGGCTGGGGCAGGGCAGGGGTGCAATGGGGTGGCAGGGCAAAGGGTGCAGACAGGGGCTGGGGGCAGGGCAGGGGTGCAATGGGGTGGCAGGGCAGGGGTGCAATGGGGGTGGCAGGGCGGGGGCAGGGCAGGGGCTGGGGGCAGGGCAGGGGTGCAGACAGGGGCTGGGGCAGGACAGGGGTGCAATGGGGGCTGGCTGCGACGGGGTGCAGACGGGGCTGGGGCAGGGCAGGGGTGCAATGGGGGTGGCAGGGCAGGGGTGCAGACAGGGCGGGGGCAGGGCAGGGGTGCAATGGGGTGGCAGGGCAGGGGTGCAGACAGGGGCTGGGAAGGGCAGGGGTGCAATGGGGGCAGGGCAGGGGTGCAGACAGGGCTGGGGGCAGGGCAGGGGTGCAATGGGGGTGGCAGGGCAGGGGTGCAGACAGGGGCTGGGGGCAGGGCAGGGGTGCAATGGGGCAGGGCAGGGGTGCAATGGGGCAGGGGTGCAATGGGGGTGGCAGGGCAGGGGTGCAATGGGGGTGGCAGGGCAGGGGCTGCAGACAGGGGCTGGGGCAGGGCAGGGGTGCAATGGGGGTGGCAGGGCAGGGGTGCAATGGGGGTGGCAGGGCAGGGGGTGCAATGGGGGTGGCTGCGGCGGGGTGCAATGGGGTGGCAGGGCAGGGGTGCAGACAGGGGCTGGGGAGGGTGACAGGGGCTGGCTGCGGCCAGGGGGGTGCAGGCAGGGGGCTCTGGGCAGGGGAGGGGCGCAGACACTCACACGGGGGGGGGGGGAGCAGCAGGAGGCAGCCGGGCACCCACCAGGCAGCAGCAGGAGCCCCAGGGCCAGAGCTCCAAAGAGCAGGAGCAGCAGCAGGGCCAGGAGGCAGCTCACGTGGCTCCCGCAGCGCAGCGCCCCCCGCTGGCCGGGAGGAGGAATTACACCTTCCCAGCCAGAGCCCATCCAAGCGACCCGGCTCCAGCTCCCCCTGCCTCCTGCCCTGCCCTGGCAGAGACCCGGCACCTCCTAGAATATCAGGGCTGGAAGGGACCTCAGGAGGTGTCTAGTCCAACCCCCTGCTCAAAGCAGGGCCAATCCCCAACTAAATCCCCAAATGGCCCCCGCAAGGAGTCAGCTCCCAGCCCTGGGTTTAGCAGGCCAGTGCTCCAACCACTGAGCCATCCCACCCCCACTCCAGGGGCAGCCATGGGCTGGGGAATGACTCAGGGCAACAATTTCCCACCTACACAAGGACAAATCGCTGCAGATCAAACGGGTGGGAAAATGCCACTCACTAGAGAAGATTTTAAACTGACGTTTGAGACTCATGGGGAGAAGGGAAATCGGGGGACGGGAGAGCTGATCATTGGAGGGGAAAGGGGGGAATCGCCCCAGATTTTATAGCCCCGTGTGAGACACTGAGCGAGAAAAGGGGCAGAACTAGAGAGAATTTGTATCGGGGGCGAGAGGCAAGTGGCACAAACAGGGGAAGGATCCAATTAACTCACCTCCCCTTCCCCGCCCGCCACTCCCGGAATTTCCTGGCTGCCCAGAGACAGTTCAACCCCGCGTCCCACTGACCTTCCCCCTCCTACACCTCCAGCTTCTCCTCCCTGCCTGACACCCCCATCTCCCCCCACACCACAGGGGATCCCCCCGCCAGGCCCCAGTCTCTGCCCCCCAAATCCCACTGGGGCTGAGGCAGCTCTGAGGCTTCTCCCAGGTTCCCCGGGGCAGAGTCACTTTCCTGCCCCCCCCAGTGCCCCCCCCGGGGTCTCTCGCTCCCCGGGGGGCTCCGTGGGAGGCTGGACACCAGGGATGCAGGACGGCAGGAATGGGGGTGACAGGCCTCCTGTGCCTCAGTCTCACGGCGGGACCCAGGGGCTCGTCGCTCTCCGGCTCGGGAGCACTGGGAAGACCCGACCGTGGAGGGGCCGTCGCTGGGGGGGGCGGCCCCGCGCAGGCGCTGAGCACGTCCTTATATCACTTCTGTGGCGGGAAAAGTGCTGAGGAGATGGAACGCTGAGGGCTGGTTTTGGTGGGAAAAACCGGTTTGGACTGGTTTGAGCCTGTCCCCTGATGGTAAACAAGTCCCCTCTCAGAGCTGGAGTCCAGGGGTCAATAGTTCATATGCTCCAGATTGGATCTTATTCTAAAGCCAGTGATTTACTTCAGAAACATCTTATTAACCAACTAATTGAACATATTGAACAGTTCATACTTCTCACACCTAACAATGAGATAAAAAAAAGAACACAGACAAGCCTTGTCAGTAACAGCTAATGTCCCAACGGGGAAGCACGTGAGCTTGTTGCAGAGCTGCTGCTCAGGGACGGGAACCTCCTGCCACCCCAGCCTCCAAAATCACTCAGGCTGCACTTTCTGCACGACTAGGTGCTGGCTGAGGGGGGCGTGGGATTTGGTGGCCTCTGCTGCAGGTGATGGGAATCTCAGGTATTTAAAGCCATGGCCTAGAGGAGGGAAGTGCCTAACTCCAGAGTCTGCAGCTGCCTAGGGCCAGGGCTGAGGATTTAGAGTTCCTAGTGCAGCCATTGCAAGGTTCAAGCAGGCTCAGCCCTGCCATTGCCACCCCTCCTGCGGCTAGTAGCTGCAGCTGGCTAAGGCTGGCCACTGGGAACTGGCCCCATGGCCGTAGCCAGAGAAGCTGCAGGTGGCTCTGTGACTACTGGGGCCATTAAGCTAGAGCAGCTAAAGACACTGGAGTTCACCTCAAGGAACAGAGGTCACCAGTAGGACAGGAATGTCAGGGGGAGCAGGGAAAGAGGGAGCAGGTCAGGCTGGCAGAGGGAGCTTCCAGCTGGGTGGGAACATTTCCAAAGTAGAAAGGAAACAAGCATGGGGAGAGGTGGTGGTGACCAGGTAGCAGACTAGCATGTAGATGGGAGCAGAGGGAGAGAGGCTGGTGGCTTCGGATTCCCAAGGGCTAAGTCCTGACTTTGGGGAGATGGTGTTTGCAGGTGGCTGGCTCACATGGCAAGATGGGTGCTGAGGGGGGGATCTGTCAGAACTGATCAGGTGTCTGCTGGCTTTAGAACTCTGAGCTGAGACTAGGACCACATGCCGTGACTGGTGACATGGGGGGTACTCGAGACATGGCTAGAGAAGGTCTGAATGAGGAAGGAGATAAATCTGTGGGGAGTTTCCTTGATCACTATGAAAGTTCTGCTCACTGTGGACACTGGTAAAGCCACATGGGTGTACAGCTCAATAAGAAAACCCGGGGGCTGAGGGAGCTGTGTATGGCAATGCGTACAGTCATGGAGAGGTGTGTGATCAAAATGAAAAATGTCTCTGAGGTTCAGTACCGGGTATGCTATGGCACCAATGGCACAGCCCCACCAGGCCCACACTCAGAGCCCACAGTGACTATATAGGGGCCTACAAATATGTTTGGTGCTGGGACCCACAAAAGGTTAATTCAGTCCTCACTGCCTGAGCACTATTTCAGCCCCACATTTTTAGGTGGACCTCCCACAGTGGGAGCTGCAGAGCCCTCCTCCATGACACACACACACACACATCCCCTCCTGGTTTTGGGAGGGGAACAGGAGAAAGGACAGAAGTAGCAAGAGAGGAAGAGAAAAGAGGGAGGGAGGGATGGAGGAAAAGGTGAAACAAAAAGGACAAACCCCAATGTCCCCAGTGATTCTTAGGGACAAAATCCCAGGTGCACAATATAATTCTGCCTCCTTAAGTTCATGTTCTCCATGCCTAGAATTCAACTGTCACCAGATGGATCAGACTGAACAGGTTTCAGACCTCGAGGAGGCTCTTACCTTCTAAACAGGGACGGCTGTTTTCTAGTAAAATCACTAAAAGGGAAGGAGAAAACTCAAAAGTGGTTGCTCCTGGCACTCACGTCCGTGAACCCGAATACTCTCTCAGTCCTCAGAGAGAGACCTGGAGAAGGAGACTTGCTGAAGCAAAGCCACAGGGGTCTCTGAGGTTTCCCTGGCCCCTCGCCCCTGTCCTGCCTGGCTGATGTCAGCATCTCTCTGTGAGGTCACCACCTCCCCCCCACACCTTTGACCAATAGTCTGAGGTCCTGCAAAAGGCCTTTGTGATGTCACTGCCACACCCCTCCCTTGCTGTGCCAATGTCCTGCTCCTGGCCAGGCACTTTGGAGGTTTGAGCTACTCCCTGTGGATCACCCCACTCAAGGAGCGTTTGTTCTAGGCAGCAAGCCGGCTAGACAGGAAAACATCAGATGCTGCTCCCAATGCTACACTCAGTTTTTCAGAAATTAGTCGACTTTATGGCCAGAAGAGACCATTAGAGCAGGCCTGCACAACTCGTAAAGCGGCGAGGGCCACATTCCTCCAAAGAAAACAGCCGAGGGCCAAAACCTCCTGGCCCGCAGCAACACCACCCCAGGGCCGTCCAGCCCTGCAGAAACAAACCCTCCGTCCCCAGCGCCGCCCCACCAAACCAGCTGTGGGCCAAAAAGGAAGGTTGGGGGTGGGGAGGTGATACTTTATTTTAAATCAACCGGGGGCTCCCAGCTGAAGAGGTGGCTGGGAGCCCTCAGGGTCAAATTAAAGGGCTCGGGGCTCCGGCGGCTGGGGGGAACCCGGCAGGGCTGGCTCTAGGTTTTTTGCTGCCCCAAGCAAAATAAAATTTGGCTGCCCCCAGTCCCAGCCCTGGGCTCCCCCCTGTACCCCCCTGCTGCCCCAATCCTGGGCTCTCCCCACTGACCCACACCCCTGCCGCCCCAGCGCTGGGCTTCCCCTTTCCTCCCACCAGTGCCCTCCCCACCCTGCTGATGCCCCAGCACTGGGCTCCCCACCAGTGCCTCCCCCCCCCACACACCTCCTGCCTCCCCAGCCCTGGGTCACTGGTAACGCTCCCAGGGCAGGTCATTCAGCAGGAATTTTGGATGTGCACAAAACACAGACAGGATTGGTTCCCATATGCTTACAGAGCTGCAGTAAAGTGGAACAATTTTCAGCTTGTGTGATTGGAGGAGATCTGGATGCATATTATAAAACTGTCCTCCATAAATGAGGAAAAGTTGAGGTGCCTTTATTATTCTTTTGTTCCACTCTTTCTTTCTATGGGGAATTTGCCTATGCAATATCACTGTCTTCCTGAAACAAACAAAAAGGCAATGGCTGTTGAAAATAGCAATTCCAGTGCTAATAAGCATTTCTTGCTCAATTTTATCCTGCTTTTTCTACAGCAAGTTACAGTGGGTCAGTATATTTAATTTGGGAGAAATGATGTAACGGCTGCCCAAACTGAGCTTGAGCACTCCTGAATTTTGAGGTGTTCAAATCTGGAAGGCAGGTGCTCAGGGTGGGGCCTGTGGGCTCCATGGGGGAGCATGGCAGCAATGTGTCTGGAGCTGCATGGAACTAGACACGCTGGTCTGAGTGGCACGGTAAGGGGGCTGGGGGTTGGAGAAGGGGTAGGGAGTTCCAGGGGGCAGTCAAGGGACAGGAAGCAGTTGGATAGGCATGGGAGTCCCAGGGGACAGGTAGGGGGTGGGGTCCTGGGGGAAAGTTGGAGGGGCAGTTGGGGACAAGGAGCAGGGAGAGGGAGATAGGGGCTGTGGTCCCAACTGGCAGTTCGAGCAGGGGTCTTGGGAGGAGCAATCGGGGACAAGGAGCAGCAGCATTTAGATAGGGGTGGGGGCCCTGGGGGCAGTTGGGGCAGAGGTCTGGGGAGGGGCCAAACAGCGGCTGCAGGCCGGGATTCAAACAGCTCTGGGCTGCCCACAGCCGCGGGGAGCCCTGAGCCCTTTAAATCCCAGCCGCGGCTGGGAATCTCTGCGGGCAGCCCAGAGCCCTCTGACTCCCGGCCGCGGCTGAGATTCAAAGGGCTCTGGGATCCCCGCGGCTGCGGGCAATGTAGAGCCTTTTGATTCCCAGCCGCGGTTGGGATTTAATGGGCTCTGGGCTCCCCGCCGCTGCGGGCAACCCAGAGCCTTTTAATTCCTGGCTGCGGCTGAGATTTAAAGGGCTCTGGGCTCCCCGCGGCTGCGGGCAACCCAGAGCCTTTTGATTCCCGGCCACGGCTGGGATTTAAAGGGCTCTACGCTCTCTGCCGCTGCGGGCAACCCAGAGCCTTTTGATTCCTGGCCACGGCTGGAATTTAAAGGGCTCTACGCTCTCCGCCGCTGCGGGCAGCCCAGAGCCCTCTGACTCCCAGCCGCGGCTGAGATTCAAAGGGCTCTGGGCTGCCCGCAGAGCGCCGTGTGCGAGGGATTTAGAATCTCCTCGCGGGCCGCACAGTGAGGCTCCGCGGGCTGCATGCGGCCCGCGGGCCGTATGTTGTGCAGGCCTTGCTTAGAGAGTTGTAGTAATAACAGCAGCAAAGAGTCCTGTGGCGCCTTATAGACTAACAGACGTATTGGAGCAGGAGCTTTCGTGGGTGAATCCCCACGTCAGATGCACCAATAGTCCCATATGGGCTAGTGATCAGGATTCCTGGTTTTCACCCAGGGGCCTGGGTTCAACTTCTGCTGTGGGAACCGTGCAGAGCTTTTGCCCAGAGTGGAGACAGGAAATGAAAGGAACAGGAAGGGATCCTGCCAGCAGGGGATTTGGACAGTGTGGGGAGGGGATCCCAGAAGTGGGGGTGGGGCAGTGGTCTGGGGGGAGATGAGGGAAGGATCCCAGCAGTGTGGGAAGTTGAGAGCACAGGCCTGGTCTGGGGGGTGGGGAGAGTGAATGTGTCCCTCTAAACCCACCAACTGCAGACTAGGCAGGACTGGAAGAATTACGTATTTGTTGGTAAATGTAAATTTCTGTGTAAACGCACAACCCAATGGCAAAATATTTCCATCGATAATCATCAAAATTGGCAGATGGGCAAAGTAAGAAACATGCTGCTTGAGAACTTACCCTGTTGTAGGAGCAGCAGTGATCTGTGTGCTCCGTATCACCTGTATCCCCAAAAGGTCTGTTACACTTCCCCCATCCCCAGCTTGTGTCCTCTACCTCTCTGAATGCCTGTGAAGTTGCGTTCCCCCTACCCCCCCTCCTGCAATGCTTGTGGGATGAAGGGGCTGGTTGAACAGCTGGAAGAGCAGAAGAGCTCCTAGATAGACAAGGTGTCTGGGACTCTCATTAGGCAGCACTCACACACCCAGAGCAGGGACACTGCATGGACACTGGCCGAGGTGGAGTGTGACCCACCAGATGCAGCCAAGTCATCTCCAGTCGCAGGCCATGAGGAGCAGGTCCTTAAAAGGGGAAGGGGCCCTGTGCTCAGGAGTCACTCACAAGCTTGTACCTCCAGTGAATGCCCTTCGCCCCGACCGCCTGGCCAGTGGTTCGCTGCATTGCAGTTCATCGTGCCTCGGGAAGACTTACCTTCATCACACCATCCATCGCGGCGCTGGGGGACACTTACCTTAAAGGATCCTGACATCTCCAGTGCCAGGCCTGTCCTGGGAGCGTGAGTATGACACCCCCCTATCCCTTCTTTTGAGCTTAGCTGTCAGTATAATAAACATGCTGCTTTTTGCCAAACTCTGGGGGTTATTAGTTCTCCCTACACTTACTAGCTGGCCCTATTTTGGGTAACAGAAGCAACATTGCTGGGTCTGTCATCGTACCAAAGGGGGAGATGGTTGTCTATGAAGGAGGGTGAAGACTAAATGCATCCGATGAGGATGGGATTCAAACCCATGCGTGCTGAGCACAATGGATTAGAAGTCCAGCACCTTAACGACTAGGCCACCTCATCTGAGCTATCAAGAAGTGGACAGGAGGAGAAATCTAAGGCCAGCAGAGATAGGGCCACTAAGGAGTTTCCCAATACTAAGCGTAAGCAGGGGCTGAATGAGCTCCCCCCTCACATCTAGTGAGGAGCTGGGGGAAGACTTCAGGAACAGGTTGTGTTTGCATAGACACCCCTACTCTGCCTAGCTATGCAGCATGATGGGGCCGCTTCCCCAAAATGACCAGTTTGGGATGGTGGTGGGTTACAAATCACTTTAGGATTGAGTGGAATGAAATGTTATTCTCCTCCCTGTACGAGTGAAGGGCAGCAGAACGTACCTAGGCCGTCCTGACGGAGGGGTGGGTGGGGGAGGAATCGCTTTCATTGGACTGCAGAGAAGTGATTGAGGACGTCACCCTAATCCAGTGGTCCCCAAACATTTCACACTGCGCCCTCGTATCCATGGCTGTGGCCCCTCGGAAGCCGCGGTCGAGAACCGGGGCTGGGAGTGGGGCCGGTGCTTGCTGGGGAGGGGGGTGCGGACCGGGTTAAGGGGTACGAGGCGGGGCTGGGAGCCTGGGGCCCTGGCTGGGGGTGGGGTTGGGGAAGAGCTGGGACAGAGTGGGGCTGAGTGGGGCTCCCTCCCTGCCCTCCATGGGGGCTGGCTCAGGCCCTGGGGTGCCCCCATCAATCTTCCTCTGTGTCCCCCTAGGAGTCACGCCCCACATTTTGGGGACCACTGACCCCTACTCGCTAAGCAGGGGCTAGTGATGCCAAAGCCCAGGAAAGGGAGAACAAGTGCGGGGCCCCAGCACCGGAACCATGGCCCCCACTTCTGTGTGTGGCTCCGCCCCTTCCACACCTTCCACCCACGGCCCCCACTGTCACCTCTGTTCCACCTTCCCCACTGGCCCCACCCTGTCACTCCTTTACCCCGGCCCCGCTGCGGCCCCGAGACCAGAGAAGCTCTGTGCCCCTGCTGCAGCCCCCGGGCCATAGCAGGGAGTGGGAGCTCCTCCAGCCCTGGGGCTGACATGGGGGAGACTTTCCCAGGGGGGCCCAATTTGGCCAGGGCCCCTAGTCATGGGCCCCACTGTCCCCCTGGCGACGCAAGGTTTGGGAGGCTGAGCCCCCGAGCCTCCATTACGAGCCGCCCAGGCTACCTCTGCTCAGTGGGTGGCCAGTCTCCTGTGTCTCTGCTGTTCGTGCTGGGGAGCCCGGCCGGCCTTAGGGTGGGGCCCCCGGCAGCCGCCCAGGGCTCCAGGGGGCAAAGGGCACCGTGTGGCCGTGCAAAGGTGCTCACTGCTCTCCCCTGCCCCAGTGCTCCTCCGTGGCCCCACAGAGGGTGGGGGGAGCGAGGAGCAACACTATGTGCTCCATGCGTCCTGGTCACTTTCCTCCTGGGCTGGGCTGTGAGGGGAGCATCAGAAGCTGCTGCTCTCTGCCCTCCTGACGCAGCCCGGCTGAGGAAAGTGACCTGGATGCAGGGAGCTCGGATGATGTCGCTTCTCGCCCCCCTGCCCCTGCTAGGGAAGGCTGCTGTGTGGTGTCTCCATGGCTGCACTTTCAGTGATGCAGGTTTCTCTCTCCCATTGTTCCATGGGCATCCTACTAGATTGCCAGCTGCTTTTCAACTGCAGTGTGGAGACTGTGTGTGTGTGGGGAGAGACAGTGTGTGTGTTGGGGAAGACTGAGTGTGTTGAGCTAGGTAGGAGCAGATCATTATTATCCCTACTTGAAAGAGGGAGAAGCTACGTGTGAGAAAGAATTGACTTGTCTGAGGTCACACAGCCAGTCAGTGGCAGAGTTGGGAATAGGACCCAAGAGCCCTGATTTTCAAACTAACCATCGGATTTTGAATTTCAGACATTGAATGACCTGAATAAAGTGCTCTCAGATGAGCTACAGACCAACAACAGTGCACAGAAATTATTCAGCAAGTATTTGAGAACTGCAATGTTAGAGAGAATCATGAACTGCTCAGAGACCATTAATGGAGAGAAACAGCAAAATTCATCAAACACAGAACTGGTTCTGACTTATTTCCTTGGTCTTAAAAGAGAACAAGGACCTGAGTCTCCTCCCTGTCAATAACCCCCTGCTCAGCCAATCAGGGTAGAGACTGAGGACGGGAGGCGGAGGGTTCTCAACAGAGAGCCCAAAGGATGGCCCAGGTCACTGGTGGGGATCACTGCCCGAGCACTATTTCAGCCCCACATTTTTGTGTGGACCTCCCACAGTGGGAGCTGCCGAGCACTCCCCCGCAACACACACACACACCCCTCTGCTGCTGTTGGGAGGGGAACAGGAGAAAGGACAAAAGAAGCAAAAGACAAAGAGAAAGGAGGGAGGGAGGGAGGAAAAGATGAAACAAAAAGGACAAACCCCAATGTCCCCAGTGATTCTAAGAGACAGAATCCCAGGTGTGGAATAAAATTCTGCCTCCTTAAGCTCGTGTTTTCCATGCCTAGAATTCAACTCTCACCAGATGGATCAGACTGAACAGGTTTCAAACCTTGAGGAGGCTCTTACCTTCTAAGCAGGGACGGCTGTTTTCTATTAAAATCACTACAAGGGAAGGAGAAAACTCGAAAGAGGTTCCTCCTGGTGCTCACGTCCGTGAACCCAAATACTCTCTCAGTCCTCAGAGAGAGACCTGGAGAAGGAGACTTGCTGAAGCAAAGCCACAGGGGTCTCTGAAGTTTCCCTGGCCCCTTGCCCCATCCTGCCTGGCTGATGTCAGCATCTCTCTGTGAGGTCACCACCTCCCCACCACACCTTGGACCAATAGGCTGAGGTCCTGCAAAAGGTCTTTGTGATGTCACTGCCACACCCCTCCCTTGCTGGGCTAATGTCCTGCCCCTGGCCAGGCACTTTGGAGGTTTGAGCTGCTCCCTGTGGATCACCCCACTCAAGGAGCGTTCGTTCTAGGCAGCAAGCCGGCTAGACAGGGAAACATCAGATGCTGCTCCCAATGCTACACTCAGTTTTTCAGAAATTATGGCCAGAAGAGACCATTAGAGCATCTAATCATATAATCATAGAATATCAGGGTTGGAAGGGACTTCAGGAGGTCATCTACTCCAACCTACTGCTCAAAGCAGGACCAATCCCCAACTAAATCATCCCAGCCAGGGCTTTGTCAAGCCTGAGCTTAAAAACCTCTAAGGAAGGAGATTCCACCACCTCCCTAGGTAACCCATTCCAGTGCTTCACCACTCTCTGAGTGAAAAAGTTTTTCCTAATATCCAACCTAAACCTCCCCCACTGCAACTTGAAACCATTACTCCTTGTTCTGTCATCTTCTACCACTGAGAACAGCCTAGATCCATCCTCTTTGGAACCCCCTGTCAGGTAGTTGAAAGCAGCTATCAAATCCCCCCTCAGTCTTCTCTTCTGCAGACTAAACAAGCCCAGTTTCCTCAGCCTCTCCTCATAAGTCATGTGCTCCAGCCCCCTAATCATTTTTGTTGCCCTCTGCTGGACTCTTTCCAATTTTTCCACATCCTTCTTGTAGTGTGGGGCCCAAAACTGGACACAGTACTCCAGATGAGGCTTCACCAATGTCTAAGCATGGGGCAGGGGTCGCTTGCTAAGGAGTGGGTGGATCGGCTTATGTGGCCTGCATCTTGCAGGAGGTCAGACTAGATGATCATAATGGTCCCTTCTGATCTTGAATTCTATGATTCTAATAGAGGGGAATGATCACATCCCTCAATCTGCCGGCAATGCCCCTAATTATACAGCCCAAAATGCCGTTAGCCTTCTTGGCAACAAGGGCACACTGTTGACTCATAGCCAGCTTCTCGTCTACTGTAACCCCAAGGTCCTTTTCTGCAGAACTGCTTCCTAGCCATTCGGTCCCTAGTCTGTAGCAGTGAATGGGATTCTTCCGTCCTAAGTGCAGGACTATGCATTTGTCCTTGTTGAACCTCATCAGGTTTCTTTTGGCCCAGTCCTCTAATTTGTCTAGGTCCCTCTGTATCCTATCCCTACCCTCCAGCGTATCTACCACTACTCCCAGTTTAGTGTCATCTGCAAACTTGCTGAGGGTGCAGTCCACGCCATCCTCCAAATCATTAATGAAGATATTGAACAAAACCGGTCCCAGGACTGACCCTTGGGGCACTACGCTTGAAACTGGCTGCCAACTAGACATGGAGCCGTTGATCACTACCCGTTGAGCCCGACAATCTAGCCAGTTTTCTATCCACCTTACCGTCCATTCATCCAGCCCATACTTCTTTAACTTGCTGGCAAGAATACTGTGGGAGACCGTATCAAAAGGTTTTTTAAAGTCAAGGAATAACACATCCACTGCTTTCCCCTCATCCACAGAGCCAGTTATCTCCTCATAGAAGGCAATTAGGTTAGTCAGGCATGACTTGCCCTTGGTGAATCCATGCTGACTGTTCCTGATCACTTTCCTCTCCTCTAAGTGCTTCAGAATTGATTCCTTGAGGACCTGCTCCATGATTTTTCCAGGGACTGAGGTGAGGCTGACTGACCTGTAGTTCCCCGGATCCTCCTTCTTCCCTTTTTTAAAGATGGGCACTACAGTAGCCTTTTTCCAGTCATCCAGGACCTCCCCCGATCGCCATGAGTTTTCAAAGATAATGGCCAATGGCTCTGCAATCACATCTGCCAATTCCTTTAGCACCCTCGGATGCAGCGCATCCGGCCCCATGGACTTGTGCTCGTCCAGTTTTTCTAAACAGTCCTGAACCACTTCTTTCTCCACAGAGGGCTGGTCACCTTCTCCCCATGCTGTGCTGCCCAGTGCAGCAGTCTGGGAGCTGACCTTGTTTTTGAAGACAGAGGCAAAAAAAAGCATTGAGTACATTAGCTTTTTCCACATCCCCTCTCCACTAAGTTACCTCCCTCATTCAGTAAGGGGCCCACACTTTCCTTGACTTTCTTCATGTTGCTAACATACCTGAAGAAACCCTTCTTGTTACTCTTAACATCTCTTGCTAGATGTAACTCCACATGTGATTTGACCTTCCTGATTTCACTCCTGCATGCCTGAGCAATATTTTTATACTCCTCCCTGGTCATTTATCCAATCTTCCACTTCTTGTAAGCTTCTTTTTTGTGTTTAAGATAAGCAAGGATTTCACTGTTAAGCCAAGCTTGTCGCCTGCCATATTTACTATTCTTTCTACACATCGGGATGGTTTTTTCCTGCAACCTCAATAAGGATTCTTTAATCCTTTAGAGGATTGGAACTGATTTCAGTGAAGGGACATGTTTGCTAGGTTTTTATGCATTTGCACAGGAAAACATTGAGTTTTTCTATTCATTTCAGGAATCCCTATTCAGTGGAACTCCTGAACATAATGGAAATCCCATTATTTTTGTTGAAGGAAGAGGTTTGTAAGGGGGTACTTGGATTTGAACCAAGGACCATTTGAACTGCAGTCAAACACTCTACCACTGAGCTCTACCCCCATGACTGCTGTGTAGGTAAGTCAGAGATCTTAAAGATTTTGAAGGACAGGCCCTGCCTCAGAGATCTCCTGTTCTGTTCCCAGACCACAGTGCTTTTAAAAATGGGGTTTGATTAAATTTATAGATCCATGTAAACACCACAGCTTGCACACCCACCCCCATAGCTTCCCCCAGTGACAGAGCTACCACCTCTCGGGGAGATGGATTAACTACACGGACGGGACAGCTCTCTCCCCTCCGCTTAGAGCATCTTCATTATTTATGAATAGGTGGGAAATAAACTCCTGAATGGACAGTAACCAATTTATCAAATATTGCTGGGTCTGCATTCAATATGGGTACCTGGTCGTATTGGCTGGATTAGTAGGAGCATTGCCGGCAGATCGAGGGAAGTGATTATTCCCTTCTAGTCGGCACTAGTGAGGCCACATCTGGAGCATTGAGTCCAATTTTCGTCCCCCCCACTACAGAAACAAATTGGAGAGAGTCTAGGGGAGGGCAACAAAAATGATTAGGGGGCAGGGGACTTACAAGGAGAGGCTGAGGGCAGAGCCGCCCAGAGGGAGGGCAGGGGGGCAATTTGCCCCAGGCCCTGCAGGGCCCCCATGTGAATACAGTATTCTAGAGTATTGCAACTTTTTTTTATCGAAGGGGCCCCCAAAATTGTTTTGCCCCAGGCCCCCTGAATCCTCTGGGCAGCCCTGCCCACTCCACCCCCTTGACTCGTTCGCCTCCCTCTCAGGCCCCACCTGTGCTCTGCCCTCACTCCCATTGGCCACTTTACACCCCCGCACTTCCCCAGTGGCAGGGGCCTGCGGGTCCACCTTCCGCACGCTCCTCTCCTCCTGAAGGCCTCCTGGTGCCTCTCCACCCCTACCCCACGGCCTGCCTGCTGCCCCCACCTCTCTGCCCCTCCTGAGACCCGCCCCGCCCACCGCCACCCCCCTCGCTCTCCCCCCCCTGAGACCCTCCCGGCCCCCCGCCCCCACCCCTCTGCCCCTCCCGAGACCCGCCCTGCCCACCCCCTGCACCTCTCTGCCTCTCCCGAGACCCACCCTGCCCAGCGCTCACACCTCTCTCCCCCCTCCCCTGACCTTCCCTGTCCAACACCCCCACCTCTTTGGCCCCCCCCAGTGCCCCCCCCAGTCCACCACTTTCAGCGGTGATCGGTGGTTTTTCCTGGTAACATAAAGGATGGGATTAAAAGCTGAGTTTACTCCAGGGTGAGGAAAGAAAGGAGCCACCAACCCCCTGACAAATCTCAGTGCCCCAGAGAAAACCTGCCCCCTGCTATTGCAATCACTGCTGTGCTGGGGATATGGCAGGAAAGGGACTGTGTGAATGATCGAGGCAGGAAATGGACAACAATCTACAGCAACGTCATTGACCACAAACACACTCTAATCATGCTCCAGCCAGAAGGGAAATGAGCAGGAATTCTTGCAGTTCAGCCCTGGACACACTTACACAATGGCACAGCAGTGTGTGTGTTGTGGAAGCTGGTCTGAGGAAACAACTGGAATTGATCACTCAGTGAGAACAGAACTAGAGTGCAGTGAGAGATGCACCCCAACCAAGTAGTTGTGGCTGAGTGGTTAAGGTGGTGGACTAGAAATCCATTGGGGTCTCCCTGCGCAGGTTTGAATCCTGCCAACTACAGAGGAAGCTGTGGTTCTTTAGTTTCAAAGGAGCTGGGTCTTGTCTCACTCTCAAGCTGTGTCTACACTATTGGGCAATGCGCCTTTAAAGTGTTTTAATTAAACAGCTGCTGCATGTCCGCACTATGCCCCTTGTGTCACCAGAGCACATCCACGCTAGAATCTTGGATGGCCACAGAGAGCAGTGCACTGTGGGTAGCTGTGCAACTGGCTGCAGGGTATTTTGGGAAGGCTTTGCAATGCCTCACGGGCTGGTACAGCATCACATGATGCAGGTTTCTCTATCTCACTGTTCCATGGGCATCTTACTAGATTGCCAGCTGCTTTTCAACTGCAGTGTGCGTGGCGGGGCAGAGACTGTGTGTGTGTGGGGAGAGGGAGTGTGTGTGTGGGGAGAGTGAGTGTGTCGGCACACTGTGTCTATGTTCAGACAGCTGCTGCAAGCAACCAGGCCTGAGGCAGGGGGAGGGGGCAGCCCCAACATCAGCCCCCGCTTCCCTCACTGGCTCAGCTCAGCACAGCAGCCTCTGTCGCACACACACACACACTGCTGCTGCTGAGCTCTGTGTCGGGGTGCTGGAACAGGGGGTTTAGAGGGCCGTGGCCCCACCACTCTTAACTGGCTGTTAGGACAAATGATGGAGGGGGGAAAGGGGGAGTCTTGGGGGGGGGAGAGGCGGTCTGTGGGTGTGGCCTCGGGGGAGAGGTGGTGTGAGTGGGGGTCCTTGGAGAAGGGGTGTCATGGGAGTGCCACAGTTCAGACAATAGTGACCCCCCACTGTAAGGAAGCTCCCGCTGCCCCTGCTCTGTGTTGGTAGCGCGGGAGAGAGCTGTGTTCCAGGGCAGTGATTTGCTCCCCGGGGCTCCGCCAGGGGCGCTTGGGAGGCTGAAGGGAGCCCTGGGCCCTTTAAATCACCAGCCTGGGAAGCCGGGCCGGGCTGGCACAGCGCACGCTCTTGCCAGTACCCCATACCGGAATGTACCAGCTTACGTTCACCTCCGGAAGGTCCTCACGTGGATCAATAACTGGTTAAAAGCCAGGAAACAAAGGGTAGGAATAAATGGACAGTTTTCAGGATGGAAACAGGTGCCTGTACTGGGACTAGTCAACATCTTCGTAAACGATCTGCTGAACAGGGAGGTGACAAAATTTGCGGATGATCCAAAACTACAGAGGATAGTTAAGTCCAAAGCAGACTGTGAGGAGCTAAAAAGAGATTTCACAAAACTGGGTGAAAGGGCAACAAAATGGCAGATGAAATTCAATGTTGATCAATGCAAAGTGATGCACATTGGCAAACATGATCCCAACTCTACATATAAAACGATGGGATGTAAAATAGCTGTTCCAACTCAAGTGAGAGATCTCGGAGTCACTGTGGATAGTTCTCTGCAAACATCCACTCAATGGGCAGTGGCAGGCAAAAAGCGAACAGAATGTTGGGAATCATGAAGAAAGGGATAGAGAATAAGAGAGAAAATCTTATTGCCACTGTATAAATCCATGGTACGCCCATATCTTGAATACTGCGTGCAGATATGGTCGCTCCATCTTAAAAAAGATGTATTGGAATTGGAAAAGGTTCAGAAACGGGTATGGAGTGTCTGCCATATGAGGAGAGAATAACAAGACTGGGACTTTTCAGCTGGGAGAAAAGCTGACTAGGGGGAAATATGCTAGAGGGCTATAAAATCATGACTGGTGTGGGGAAAGTAAATAAGGAGTGTTACTTATTCCTTCTCATAACACAAGAACTAGGGGTCACCAAATGAAATTAATAGGCAGCCCATTTAAAACAAACAAAAGGAAGTATTTTTTCACACAACGCACAGTCAACCTGTGGAACTCCTTGCCAGAGGAGGTTGTGAAGGCCAAGACTATAACAGGGTTTTAAAAAAAGAGCTAAATCGCTTCATGGAGGACATGCTCTGAGCCAGGATGGGCAGGGATGGTGTCCCTAGTCTCTGTTGGCCAGGAGCTGGGAATAGGCGACAGGGGATGGATCACTTGGTGATTCCCTGTTCTGTTCATTCCCTCTGGGGCACCTAGCTTTGGCCGCTATGGGAAGACAGGATACTGGGCTAGATGGACCCAGTCTGGCCGTTCGTACGTCCTTATGTCCTTATGCTCCTTTCATAAGATGCCTGGGATTCTGCCTCACAATGTGTCCCTGAGGTCTCAGCCAAAATGCCCAGACAGGCAAACGCTCTGGGCTCCTGAAGCCTTGGCCACCCACCTAGTGCCCTATGGCTCATCCCTGACCCTTGCTGCTGCTCATTGCTGTAGACTGTGAGAGGAGCGGAGGCAGCGCAGGAGCCTTCGGGGGACACAGATCTGAGGCTTTGGGAGAGACACATTGTCTGAGACATCAGAGCTCTGCAAACCCTGCAGCCACCCCCTCAATCCAGGGCCTGTTCCAGCCCTGAGTCTGGGCTGCCGCAATCCCTCCCCCAGAGCAGGGCGCCCACAGATTACAGCCTGGAAATAGGCGTGTGAGACTAACTCCTGTTCTCCCTGACAGGGCCTCCCCTAGACCAAGTGGAGTCCCAGGCAAGACATGTCTTCGGTGCCCCCCCCATATGTTAAAATTTTGAATATCTTATTTTTATTGCATTTGTAGCTCAGCTCATGATTTTGACGCACAATTTCGATGCATGATTTTCTCTGTCATATAAGATGATAAATTTGCAGGCTAGGTTCTGTAAACCTGTATTTATTCATGCCATATATAAGCAAATAAAACAAATGCATTTTCTTTAAGCATATAGAAACTTTTTTATTTTGACAGTAACTGAAATGTACTAACATCTAGAAATGGAACTGTCACCAGCACAGGGTGGGCCGGTATTAAATAGTGTTACAGTCGGAGACAGACAGCGTTAGGATGTTAACCCCAGGCCCTTTGTTCAAAGGTCGCTTCTCTCGCCTTTCCCCCATGAACTGAAGCACAGCATTAAAGAGATCCAAAGATTGGCCAATGGCATTTCAAAGCTGATCTTAACCCTTTCAGTACCCTTACAAACTCAGATGCTTCTCACCACAGGCTGGCTGGTGGCTTTTCAGCCAGGCTCTCCCCTTTCATCAGCGCTTCAGTTGCTTGGTGTGGGGTGTCTGTAGATGTAGGTGACAGAGAGAGATAAAGCCTAGCAAATGTCTCTCCTTTTATCATGTCCTTTCTTCCCTCATGGCTTTGCCCCCTTCAGAGTCAGGTGAGCATCACTGCGTCTCTCCAAGCAAGTCTGAGCAATTCCTGGGGTGTCCTCATGCAGGTGAGTCATTGCATTGTAGCTCCTTGCTGGGCAATGGCTGTCGATGGTTGTTTGACACCCTGTCTGGGTGTTGGTTACTTTCCTTGCTGTTGCCACTAGGGAGCTAATATTTGGCTGACTCCCCCACCTTGCAGCACAGTGACAACCACACTGCACAATTCTCATAACTTCATATGCATGAATGGTCTACATCTATGGGTAGAGAAATGACTTTCAGCCGATCATATCCTTTCCTGATACCTTACAAGTCATGCTCTATATGTAAGATCACGATGATATGAAAATGAGGATTATGGGGGTTACAGCCGCTCCCCCAAAGGTATAGTATGTCACACTGAGATTCCATGTTCATTTGTTCTGTAACAGCATTACAGAGATCCAATGACTGACCAATGGCATTTCCAAGTGCTAAAATAGCAAGCGATGTCGGTCTCTCATTGGCCATCAGCGACTGAAGATGTGGTTTAATGAGCCGGAGCTTCAAGGTGAGGGTGGCTCTGTCCACTGCCTTCCGTTGCGCTGCTGGGCCCCAAGTCCCTGGTGGCCAATATGTGACGCTGGGAGAAGAGAGTGGGTGGCAAGTGGCGGCAGGACTTTTGCCACCAGGGTCTAGCTGCCCAACTTCCTCCTGTTACTGCTGGCCCCCCGTCGCCTTCAGGAAACCCAGGAACTAAGGCAGGAATAGGGCGAGGAAGCAAGTAAAGCCGAGCAAGGAAGGCAAAAGTGAATCTTGTCTTCATGGGCCGCTCGCAATGACGTCCTTTTTGTGTGCCACAGCTGACAACAACATCCCAGACAGGGGAAGAAAAAGAAGCTCTCCCTCAAGCTGGAGTCACAAGGGTGACGTAAGGATGACTTCCTGAGCCCTGGCTCCAGTCCTCTGCTCTGCCAGCTGACCTATTGAAGGGCTGTCACCACTTTCTCCAGGTTTGTCCATCGGTCTGTGCTAGGGTGAGCAAGAACCAAGCAGATGGAGTTTCTGTAGTGTAGTGGTTATCACGTTTGCCTAACCCGCAAAAGGTTCCTGGTTCAAAACTAGGCAGAAACATGCTGGCTTCCTTTTGCCAGATCCCTTGCTGTTCAGGAAGGCCTCCTCCTTCTCCTATTGGCCTGTCCCTGGGATAACTCCAACCCCCGCATGACAGAGGGTGCTGACAGCAGTGGAGAAAGCACCTTGGCGTCAGGCTGGAGAACCTAGAGGAGTGCGGCGTGTCACCTTTTGGAGGCTTGTGGCTTGGCCTCCTCTGCTGTTGGAGGTTGGCCGGTGGAGGCCGTCTCTTCCTGCTGGCCTCCTCTGCGTGACTTGCCAAAGGAGGAAGTGAGGCAGGAATGGGGCAAAAGAGGAAAGTCGAGCTGAGGAAGGCAGGGCAGAAGCTAAGCACCTCAGTGCGGCTAAGTGGGGTTAGTAGAGCGTCACCATTCGTTCTGCAAAGCCGGGGGAGGTGCGATTGGCTGCTGGGAGGCAGAATCCTGTGCCTGCCTCTTGGCTTCCCAGGGGTGGTTCCTTGCAGCCCAGGAGAAGCGGGGTTCTCGGGGGAAGGAAAAGCAGCAATGGCGAGGCTGAGTGGGCTCCTTTCTGGCCGACATGGTGGGCTGTGGTGGGTCTGGGAGTTGCCTGTAAGCCATAAGTGGACTTGGTGCAGTGAAAACCGCTGCTCCATTCTGGCTGACCTGGGGGAGCCATTAATGACTTGGGAGTGGGGGCAGGGCGCTGGCTGTGAGCAAATGGGATCCAGGAAGCCCCAGCCTGCCCCTCCAGGGGCCCCAGTCTTCTTCTTCTCTCCTGCCAGGGGGAGCCCGGCCTAGAGCCTGCCCAGCATGCACTGCAGCTCGAGCATTAAGCCTTCCTGTATGGCCTGTGCTGGAGCTGACCCTGGACCCCTGTGGGGCACTATTGGGGGAAATCCTGACTGCAAATAATTCTGGCCACAAGATCAACCCATTGGGTCGAATGGGGCAAGCTGGAGGCCTGGTGCCTTAGTCCGTGGGGCCAGCAGGTCAAGCCATTTTCCTGCATGTGGGGGAGGCAGCCGCTGTGCTTCGCCCTTCCTGCTCCCTGCGCTGCTGCACCCTAAAATCCCTGTCGGCCGGCAAGATGGGCTGGGAGCCTGGAGAGAGGAGGCAAAGGGGTGGCCCGAGCCCCCTCTGCCCCTGCCCCAGGCAGCCCACAGAGACCTGATGCCTCCCCAAGTGACACACGGAGATGTGCCAGCAGCGCTAAGGCGGCTCCTGCCCACTCTGCCCCTCCTCCCTGCCACACTGCTCCTGGAAGTGGCCGGCATATCCCTGCAGCCCTGAGTGCAAACGCCACAGCTGACCCGCCCCGTATCCCACTGCCTAGGAGCCACTGCCGGAGTGTGTGCCAGTCACTTTGGGAGCTGTGCTGCCCGAGGTAAGCACCTCCACCCCCGACCACCTCCTGCACCCCTACCCCTGCCCCAGCACAGAGGCTCCCTGTGTCTTGAACAAGCACTTTCAAGGATTGGCCAAGAACTTCTGCTCTGTTTCTGTGAAAGAGACACAAAAAAGGGAGCCCAACAGACAAGTTTAGTTCGCAAGCACAAACTGGCAAGGCCAAGCCTGGATCTCTCAGTTACTCAGAAGGCTCTTCAGCCAGCTCTTCCCAAAGGCCAGCCTCTAGAGGCTTTTGTGACATGATGTACTTCTAAATAGCTCCCTGTAGATCACATAGTCATCATTCATATATGGCTGTGATATGTCTTACAAACCATTCCATGTAAGTTATCATATGAAAAGTCATGATCTGCTGAAATCGGTTATTCTGTCCAAATATGTATAGCATGAGGGTGTGTGAAGTTATGCATTTTGCTGTATGGTTGTTACTGAAATAGGCTATAATTTTGCTAGCAACCCCTGCCGAGGAGGGTGTTCAACAGCCGTGAATCAGCAGAGGAATTGTAATTAAGGGATTTCCAATTCAGTGACAGATGCCCAAACACAACACTGTGGGGACCGCTCAAGTCTATGACTCAGTTGCACAAGACCACACCAGGAAGATTCCCCAACCTAGTGACTCAGCAGAGCCCATCCAGACACTTCTGGGCAAGTGTCTGCTAGACACTTGAACTAAGGATATAAAATAGGAGACTGTGGCATCATGTTTTTGCCTTTCTCCTCCCACATCTATGCTGGAAGCAGCAGGAATCCTGAGAAAATGAAGGTCATCTGAGGACAATAATCCAGGTTTTAGGGGGAATTCTATGTATTAAGGAGGGTAACATCCAGTAGGATGAGAAAATTGCTTGACCTAACAACTGCCTAGTGTAATAAGGTGTAAAGTTTAGATTTTGCTGTGGTTGTACAGTGCTTAGTGCTCTGCGTTCTGGCCTCAAGAGCCATGGATGCATGTTGAGTTACGATGACCTTTTCCTTGTCTCCACATTTCTTATGTGCCTCCTTCTGACACTTGAAACCAGTTGTTTTTCTAACTTTTGCAAGCATTTGCATTGCAAAGCAGAGGCAGTCTTCTCTGTTTCCGCAAAAGATTCACCAAAAGGTGGGAAGAGCAGACACATTTGTTAAGGCACTACTGGGAGCTGCATCCCTAACTCCACTTTACCTGGCAGGTGAGTCACCCAGCTTAGCCACGGTGCGACTCTCTGGGACTTTTCTCCCAACCGCTCCATTTTTCATCAATGACAATCAAAAGGAAGGTGACATGACATCTGTGTGTGAACATCTCCAGGGAATCACAAGGATGTGTGGCGCAGGCTCTCGTGTTGCAGCAATTGCAGTCGAAGCAACCGCCATGCCAATGTCAGTCATAGCAGCGTTTTCATCAACTCCAGGTTTGTGATTTGATTGTTTCCAATGCTTCTCTCCAAAGAAGCCTTTTCCTTAGCAAGCAATGGCTTGGATACCAAGGGAGGCCTCTTCTGTTTCCTAGGAAGACACAGGAAAATGTGAGCAGAAGAGACAAAAGCCATACACCAAGGCACCACCGGGAGTTGAACCCAGGATCTCCTGTTTACTAGACAGGTGCTTTAGCCAGCTAAGCCATGGTGCCTGCCTGAAGAAAGTATTTGCAACTGTTTCATTTCATGGTTCAAGTCAACACCCGCAAATTCTAAAGTACAGACATTCCCCATTTCCCTCAAGACTTGCAGACCTTGAGGTGTCTGGCTCTCTGTGCACAGAAAGCCACAGCTGAGTAGACAGAGGGCTTCTAACATGTGCCTCTCCCACCAGTCACTGTGATCATATAATGGTTAGTGATCTGTGTTTCAGTCGCAGCAACCTCGGCTCAGTTCTGAGTCATGGTAACCTTTCCTTCAGCTCCAGATTTCTCATTTGCCACTTTCCATGTGTGGTGGGCTGTCTGCCCCCAAACAAGCAGGAGAAAAATTAAGGCAGCCTTGAAGAGGCTGTGCAGAACCCAGCCTATCAAGAAAGGGCTTATTGGGAGAGCCAATCAGGAGAAGGCTTGCTGGAGCAGCCCATATATAAAGAGCTGCTCAGCACAGCAAGAGTTAGTCATTCCTTGGAGTTTGAGGAGGGAGGATTGGCTGCTGTGAAGGAAGGAAGGAAGGAAGGAAGGAAGGCAGGAGCAGGAGCAGGAGCAGGAGCAGGAGCAGGGAGGGCACCATGATCAGAGTAGTGCTGGGGTAACGGGTGCATGAGTGACCTCCTGGCTGACTACTGCCAGACTAAGGCCCTATACAAAGGTGGAGGAAGGTTCTAGGTCTGTTGGGAAATGGTCCAGAGAAACAGATGGCAGGGTTGGAGGTTCACACCTTTTGCCTCAGTAGCCACTGGCACAGGTGGCTACACCCTGGACTGCAGCCGGCCACTGAGGCAAGTGTCTGGGTAGAGGACATCCCCCCCCCCCCCAGCAGGGGGGAGAGAACTGAGTGGGGCACAGCCAGAGGGCTGTGTCCATAAGAGGACACTGAAGTCCTGAGAGCAACATGGGTCCTAATGATAGAACCGATGGTGGCCAGATGCTACTAGATGAAGGCGCACCGGTGAACCAGAGCTAATTGCTAGGATGGTCAGCAGGAGGTGCTGCAGTGAGGCATGCCCCATGGCACCAAGACTTAGCCGCAAGGAAGGCTCTCTCTGTCTTAAACAAGCACTTAGAAGGATTCTGCTGACAGATCTTTTCTTTTTCTGAAAAGAGCTACAAAAAAAGGAGCCAACAGACACACTAGGTACGGCAAGGAAGAACTGTCGGGCCAAGCCAGGCTCTCCTGGTTAGTAGGAAGGTTCTTCAGCCAGCTCTTCACAAAGATCACTGTCTAGAGACCTTTTAACAGCCACTGCAGATGTTCACCACAAAAGAGATGCCAAAATGGAGTTCTCCACTGTCTGCAGCCATCACACTACCAGGAGTTCTGTGCACAGAGAGGCCCCTGCTGGTGGCAAAAGGCTTTGGTAGAGACTCTTCTGACACCAGCCGTTCTCATATAGTGTTTAGCGCTCTGTGGTGTGGCTTCAGCATCCACAGATGCCAGTTGAATTGGGGGGCATTTTTCCTGTCTCCACATTTGTCTAATGGCTCCTTTCAACACTTGTCACCAAAAAGACCTGTTTCTTTTGCAAGCGATGTACAGCTAGGCAAAGGCAGTCTTCTCCATTTCCTCAAAAGATCACCAAGCTGTGGGGAGAGGAGACACATTCAGTCAAGCTGGATGCTGAATCTCCTCTTTATTCAGCAGGTGTCTGTGAAGGACACAAATCTACACTGTGTAGAGGTCAAGAATAGGAGTTTATTACACACAGTGCTGGCGGAGTGGGCTTATTAGGCTCAGAGACTCTGTTAATTAATTAATTATAATAGAATATATAGATTTTCCATGGGTGGGGGAAAGTGACGGGGTAGGCAGTTCCACACCCCAGGACAGGTTTTGCAGCAAGACAAGATAGCACATTAGCCAATGATTAACAGATTAGATAATGTCTCCACCCATGGTCTCAAGTTAGCAAGTTAACATTTCATTAATACTTTGATAAAATGTTATTAGTATAAAATATATATGTTGAATTCTGATTTGGGATCCATAGGAATGGAGCAACTCCTTTGATTGTCCAACAGGTACATTCCTAGGGGTTAAAGCAAAGAAAGAGTGAAAGTATATGGCAATAAAGATTGTTTTCTGTGTGTCTTAAGCAGGGGTGGCTCTAGACCCCAGCGCGCCAAGCAGGCGCGTGGGGCGGCCCTTTCCTGGGGGGGCGGCATGTGGCTCCGGTTGAGCTCCCGCAGGCATGCCTGCGGCAGAGCCGCTCGTCCCGGGCTCCGGTGGATCTGCCGCTGGCATGCCGGCGGGAGCTCAACCGGAGCCGCGGGAAGAGGGGACCCGCCGCGGGACCGGGGAAGGGCGGCGCAGCGCACCCCGCTGCTTGGGGCAGCCTGATTTCTAGAGCCGCCCCTGGTCTTAAGGCAGGCATTGGTCCCGTGGAAGGGAGGTGGAAGGATGCCATATCTTATACTGACGTGCCAACTTTTCATAAACTCAAGGTTGGATCTGTGGGAAGAATGTCTCCCTAGAGAAGAAACAAACACAATAGGAATAGGGATTCTTTGTTCAGTCTGCAATTCTGAATAAGACACAATCATTTAGTTCTTAGCTCCAACACCTGGCAATTTGCTGACCGGGCCTATCTTAGCAAGCAAGGCTTTCTGTTTACCCCAGCTTTCTCTTAGCTGATCACAATTTCCTAGGCCTCTGGTCCTTGACCATACTCTGGACTTTGGGTCTGGAAAAGAGCTGGCACAATCCATAGACCAGGTTGTTATATAAAATGCACATGGATTTGAACCCTTCACATACAGTAATGGCAAAGTTCTTGGTTCAGGCTTCTAACAGTGATGGAATAAACTGCAGCTTCAAATCAAGTCTCTGGAGTCTATTCAAAGCTAGGATGGGTCATTCAGTCATTTGTACAGAGCTTCAGTTTGTAGCAAAGTCCCTCCAGAGGTATGAAGCAGGATTGAAGACAAGATGGAGACGAGGCATCAGCCTTTTATAGTCTCTTGCCATATGGTCTTTGCTTTCTTTGTCCCAAGGACACTCTATCCAGCACGTGGCACAGAAAAACCTTAGAGTTCTGTCCATAGGCAGGTCCCTGCATACCTTGCTGAGTCACAAGGTGTATCTGCCTTCTCTCAATGGGGCGAATGTATAGCTGATGGCCCTAAATGGGCCATCAAGCAGGCTAGACAGAACTGACACCGGAAGCAGAGCACAAGATTGAAATACGGGCAGCATAGAGCCAATATTCATAACGTGAACTACAAAAATGATACGTATCTAGAGATAGCATCATTATAACCAACCAATCAGAACCTCTCCCCCTTGCACGACACCTTTCTACAATATTGGCTGCAAATATAGAACAGTGGTCACAACGGTGATCTGTACAGTTACAGATTATGTCAATAATGTCACAGGAGATGACATGGCATCAGTGAGACTGATACTGGAATACTGCCTTCAGCTTTGGTGTCCTCATTTGAAAAAGATGTTGTGAAATTGGAGCTGGGGCAGAAAGAGCCACCAAATGTTGTGAGGTCTGGAGGAAAATGCCTTCTAGTGAGCTATTGAAAGAGCTCAACCTGTTTAGCTGATCAAAAGAAGATTGAAAGGTGACTTCACTGAAGTGTTGAAGTGCCTTAATGGAGAGAAAAGATTGGGTATTAAAGGGCTCTTGAATCTAGCAGAGAAAGGAATAACAAGACCCAATGGCTGGAAGGTGAAAAGAGACAAATTCATATTACAACTAAGGCACAAATATTCAGCACCGAGGATGATTCACCACAGGAACAAGTTACCAAGGAAAGTGATGGATTCTCCATCTCTTGATGTCATTTCATGAAGACTAGATGCCTTTCTGGAATGTGTTTGCCCCAGAAATAGCTATGGTGTCCTACAGGAGGCCTGTGATATGCAGGGGGTCAGATTAGATGCTCTAATGGTCTCTTCTGGCCATAAAGTCGACTAATTTCTGAAAAACTGAGTGTAGCTTTGGGAGCAGCATCTGATGTTTCCCTGTCTAGCCGGCTTGCTGCCTAGAACGAACGCTCCTTGAGTGGGGTGATGCACAGGGAGTAGCTCAAACCTCCAAAGTGCCTGGCCAGGGGCAGGACATTAGCACAGCAAGGGAGGGGTGTGGCAGTGACATCACAAAGGCCTTTTGCAGGACCTCAGCCTATTGGTCCAAGGTGGTGGGGAGGTGGTGACCTCACAGAGAGATGCTGACATCAGCCAGGCAGGACAGGGGCGAGGGGCCAGGGAAACCTCAGAGACCCTGTGGCTTTGCTCCAGCAAGTCTCCTTCTCCAGGTCTCTCTTTGAGGACTGAGAGAGTATTCGGGTTCACGGACGTGAGCGCCAGGAGGAACCTCTTTCGAGTTTTCTCCTTCCCTTGTAGTGATTTTACTGGAAAACAGCCATCCCTGTTTAGAAGGTAAGAGCCTCCTGGAGGTGTGAAACCTGTTCAGTCTGATCCATCTGTTGAGAGTTGAATTCTAGGCATGGAAAACATGAGCTTAAGGAGGCAGAATTTTATTGCACACCTGGATTTTGTCCCTTAGAATCACTGTGGACATTGGGGGTTGTCCTTTTTGTTTCACCTCTTGCTCCATCCACTGTCTGATCCCTCTTTTCTCTTCGTCTCTTGCTTCCTTTGTCCTTTCTCCTGTTCCCTCCCAACACCAGGTTTTTTCTCCTGCTGATAACCGCTCACGTTAACTGATAACTCTTGTTATAGTGTGTATGGCAACACCCATTTTTTTCATGTTCTCTGTGTGTATATATATTTCCTTCTGTATTTTTAACTGCATGCATCCGATGAAGTGGGTTTTAGCCCACAAAAGCTTATGCTCAAATACATTTGTTAGTCTTTATGGTGCCACATGTTCTCCTTGTTCTTTTGCAGATAAATTAATGGAGGTTAAGTGCATTAATGGCTATTAGCCAGGATGGGTAAGGAATGGTGTCCCTAGCCTCTGTTTGTCAGAGGGTAGAGATGGATGGGAGAGAGATCACTTGATCATTACCTGTTAGGTTCAGTCCCTCTGGGGTACCTGGCATTGGCCACTATTGGCAGATAGGATATGGGGATGGATGGACCTTTGGTCTGACCCAGTATGGCCGTTCTTATATTCTTATGAAGGGAGGGGCAGAACCCTGCAACAGAGTTTCTGTAGTGTAGTGGTTATCACGTTTGCCTAACACGCAAAAGGTCCCTGGTTCAAAACCAGGCAGAAACATGAGGGCTTAATTTTTCCCAGCTCCTAGTGGCCTGTCCCTGCTGTTGTAGGAGCAGCAGTGATTTCTATGCTCAATAGGTCTGTTATACTTCCCCCATTCCCATTTTGTCTCCTCTCCCTCTCTGTATGCCTGTTAAGTGACTTTCCCCCGCCCCCTCCCGCTCCCTCCTGCAATGCTTGTGGGATGAAGGGGCTGGTTGAACAGCTGGAAGATCAGAAGAGCTGCTAGATAGACAAGGTGTCTGGGACTCTCATTAGGCAGCGATCACACACCCAGAGCATGGACACTGGCTGAGGTGGAGTGTGACCCACCAGATGCAGCCAAGTCATCTCCAGTCGCAGGCCATGAGGAGCAGGTCCTTAAAACGGGAAGGGGCCCTGTGCTCAGGAGTCACTCACAAGCTTGTACCTCCAGTGAACGCCCTTCGCCCCGACCGTCTGGCCAGTGGTTCGCTGCGTTGCAGTTCATTGTGCCTCAGGAAGACTTACCTTCATCGCACCGTCCATCGCAGTGCTGGGAGACACTTACCTGGCAGAATCCTGTGCCTGCCTCTTGTCTTCCTAGGGGTGGCTACTTGCAGCCCAGGAGAAGAAGGATGGTTCTGGTGAAAGGAAGACAAGCAAAGCACTGGGAGGAAATTTGGGTGTGGGCTCTGCGCTGGGGGTGGGTGGGTGGTGCAGCTCCCAAAGTGACCGGTACACACAACCCTCTGGCAGCAGCTCCTAGATGAGTGGGGCCAGGGGATCTCCATGTGCTGCTGTCTGCAGGTGCTGCCCCCAGAGCTCCCATTGGCTACAGTTCCTGGCCAATGGGAGCTGCAGAGTTGGTGCTCGGGGCAGGGGCAGCACGTGGAGACACTCCCCCCACCCCAGGGGATGCTGGGACATGCCAGCCACTTCTGGGAGCGGCACGGAGGGGCGGATGTAGAGTGGGCAGGGAGCCACCTTAGTGCTGCTGGCACATCTCTGCACACCCGTTGTGGGGAGGAGCAGAGGGCCTCCATGTGCTGCCTGGGGTAGGGGCAGTGCACAGAGCTGCCTCCCCTCCCGGGTCTATTCCAGGAGTGGGTGGGTTGGGTCTTTTGGCCTGCAAGGTGCAGCAGGTCAGACTAGATGATCACACTGGTCCCTTCTGACTTTAAAGGCTCTGAGTCTAAAAGGGAGAGGGAAGTAAAGGAATTTAAAAAAAAATTGAACCAAGCATAGTAATAACAGGATGACTCCAACTGCTTATTATATAGTCCCACCCCTTTCTTCCTCCACTGGGTGTTTAATGACCTGTTGGGATTTGGGACACTGATTCTCTCATTCCATTGATAAACTGATACAACATGACTGAAATTAAACTAATTCCCAGTGGAGGAATCATCATATCATTGCATTAGCTGGGAATTGAACGCAGGTCAATTGCTTGGAATGCAGCTATGCTCACCACTATACCACCAACACATCTGGTGAAAGTCTCTGATTTTTCACACTTGGTGATTGGTCACCTTACTTCTTAGCATGAGGCGAATGTCTCTGTGGTCTCTGCCATTCATCGTGGGGAGTTTCCCCACTGATAACAGTTCTTGCTGGGTTGGGGATGGGAGACAGAAGAGGCGTTTATTCTGTTTCATTCTTCTCCATTTTCTGTTCCTCCCCTTCCCTTCCAGGGTCCTCCCTTCCATTTCAGACTGTGCAGTGACACCCTCCCTGCACCCAGGACTCTCGAGCCTCTGGAGCAGCACGATCCCATGAGATCCTCAGTGACCAAGGGTCTTTTCCAACTTCCAGGAGACCCAGCTTGAATCTAAAGGAAGCTCTGTTCCTTCCTGGGGATCCTCTCTCCCTTCATGGAGATCAAGAGCATGAAGCCTCTCTGCCTTGCCTCCTGGGTCTGAATTAATGTCCCATTTCCCACTATGTGCTCGAAAGAAACAAATGTTTCTAACCCAGGTGAGTGGAGTTAATTCAGCTGGAATCCTTCACCCACATTCCTTAGGAGATACAGACTCTCTGTGACACACACTGACTGGGGTTCATCTCTGCATGTCCCCAATGGGGAAGGAAAGACACTGAGGGCGAAGGAAGAAGATGGACAGAAGGAGTCAAATGGGGCTAGACCAGAATAGGACATTTTCTGCCTGTTAAAATGTACTAGACTCTAATTGCTTAAAACAAAACAAAACCCCACCAGCTTCTGTCTGAACCATCAGCTTTTCACAGAGCAGCCAAAGTGGTGAAGCACAGACACACATAACCACCTATAGCCCAAGTTTGTCTAAGAAGCACCTATAGTGGCTCATGCAGGGGGAAATACAGCTGTGGGTGTGAGTTCAGGCCTCACCCAGAGCGTTGGTTTTCATTAGCCACGGAGCTTCCCCCACTTGCTTTGCCCAATTCACATGGAAAGTGCCATAGGAGGGTGATGAGAGTAAATTCTAAACTCTGAAATGCGGAGGTTGGCCCAGAGATTGGGATAAGGGGTTTGAAGAGAAAAAGCTCTAAGAGTATAAAACCAGACAGTCTCCAGGGGCAGGTACGGTACAACGCCTCAACAGAGAGCCATTTGGGGTGGTTCACTTTCTCTGTTCAATGTCCTGAGAGGTATTTGAAGATGAAGATAACGCCATGGCTAACAGGTGACTGGCATGTCCTGGGTTAAAGAAAGGGACCTGGGTTAATAGTCTGAAGATTTGCGTTACCGTCACTGTCTGACCCCCCTTCAGGGAGCAGGTGTGTACGTTGCTGGGTGGAACGCACAGACTCCTGCAGAGCAGGGGCAGCTGTTTCCATGGCAGAGAGCCTGGCACTTAGGAGACTTTCTACACTTGCTGTTTTGAAGCAATTCAGTAAAATAACAGTGGAGCTACAATGTCTGGTCCAAAATTTCAGCCGCCCCTGGTGCAAAAACGCTATTTTAGGATCTACATTGGAGGCTCCCGGCACTAGGACACCTGACCAGAGAGCTCAGTGGGGGCGTAACAGCTGCTGACTCTGAGGGTCCCGGGCTAAATCCACTTGCAGGGGGAAGTGTTTTGATTTAATTGATGGATAATGAGCACCAGCTACGAGGGGAGAAGCCCTGAGAGTCGCTGCCACTCCAGCTGCTGCTAGGGCAGGGGGGAGCCCCAGGGGGCCAGCTGCTGCTCTGGCCACCCCAGAAGTGCTGCCAGAGGCCACCAAGCTGTGGCTGCTCCTGCTGCCCTCGGGACCACTGGTCAAGTGGTCCCCAGGGCCAGCCGCACTGGCCGCTGCTTGGGCGGTCCCTGGAGCCAGTTGATTGAGTGGCCCTGGAGTCAGCCACTGTGGCCACTGCAGAAGTCACGGAGGTTGCAGGAAGTCACAGAATCCGTCACTTCCACCACCTCCGTGACAGACACGGAGACAAACCCCTCCCTGCTGTGACTGCAGTTCCTGGAAGGAAAGAGAAGAACAGAAAGTGACGAGAGAAAGAAAAAGAGAGATTCCCTGTCACCTCTCTCCCTGCTGACTCCCCCCTTGTATTCTGTAACCCCATCTCACTGGGTTCCCTGTGCTGGTGCCATGGGGGTGACACTAGAGTTCTGGGGATTTGGGGGGCTCTTCATTTCTCAACATTTCACACAAATTTGTCTTTGGGCTGATATTTCTCCTGTTAGGCCTCTCAGTCAGAGCTGTACCCCACCCTGTTTGCGGGCGGGGGGGAGAGGGGAGATGTAAATTGCAGAGCAGGCAGAGAAGTCGCCCATAAAGGGTCATATTGATCTGGTGACTGGTTCTGACCGGGGTCCCACGTCCTCTGACACAGGCTCATGTGCAGAACATGGGAGCTCTGGCTTGTCCTAAATGCTGTAGAGTGTGAGTTCCTGGAAAGGGCAGGGGAGAGGGAGCAAGAGGAGAAAGGCAGAGACATTGGAGACGAGGAATTGGGGAGCGAAGAAGGAGAGAACAGAGAGACAATAAATGATTGAAGCAGAACAGGTGTCCCAACTCCATCTTGCTCATCACAGGTGTTCAGAGAGACAGGTAGTTGCGGGTTTTCCAGTGTCAAGTCTGAACTTTGATTCTAACGTGTGTTCAAATATCAAGGGGATCTCCACATACCTGATCTCTTCCCCCCTCCCCTTTTTTAGTATTAATTTTTATTTTGATGTGTTTGGCTTAACCGTGATCGTCTCTTTCCCCACCTGTATTGCAATTTGGGGGTTATGTTTATTGTGCCTCCCTTTTGTTCATGTCATTATAATTGTAACAGCAAAGGAATTTGCAGGAGCAAAAACTGACTCAAAACTTCATTTCCCCATCATGCCGGAACATCATACAAACAGCTCACGGAGCTGGAATTATAACACGCAAGGCCAGGGGATGGGAGATGCAGGTTTCCAAGTGTTCTGTCTTTCTCAGATGACATATTCCAGCCCCTTGTGTGCCTCCATCCTGTATGACCTGCTGGACTTCGACACATTTATTGTTTCATTCTATAGCTAATGTGATTGTAACACAATGTGACTAAAATTAAACCACTTCCAGATGAGGAAACAACAGAAGAGAAAAGCCATTATTGCATTAGCTGGGAATCAAACCCAGATGAATTGCTTGGAAGACACCTACACACACCACTATACCACCAATGCATCTGGCAGGAGTAGCTTTCCTGCAGGCTCTATGTGCTGGCAATGGGGTGACACATGACCTTGGAGGTAGTGAGCAGGGTGGATGGGCTGGAAGCTGCCTGACAGCTGGGAGCAGAGTTACCATCCCAGAGTGACTGAAAGGGGGCAAAGGTGAAAACAGATCTCACTGGGAGCTGGCCCCACACCCGCCCCACCCCAGGAGAGGGGAACTGAAGCTCAACTTCAATCACAAAAAATCTTCCCTGAGAAGGAAGGGGACAGCTTGTTTTAAAGACCAGGTTTGTGTTTGCTCCTGCTACATAGGGAGGGGCTGGGTAGTGCTGATTCCAGCCCCCAGACTCTGGGAGGATAAGGAACAAATTCAGGCTACCAGTGACCTGCAGGAGGGAGATGATCTTTTGACAGTGACGGACGCCTCGTCCTAAAGGCCTTTGTCTGCCCCCTTCCAGTGACTGTTTGGCACAGGAATGCAGCCCCCACTCCTGGGTCTCTCCTGGGGAAATAATGTTTCTGTGCAAAACACCAAAGCTTTTAACAGAAAGGAAGAAAAGGAAATGGCCACATGATGGGACTAGGACATAAGGAATGAAACACACATGGGCGGCGATTTCTATACCACGTGGTGCCGGGCACCAGCAATATTCAGAGCCCTGGGGCCCAGCTCCACCAAAGTTTGGGGCGGGTCTCCCCTCTGGCCCCACCTGCCACCCCGTGCTTCCCAGTGTCCCCGGGCCCCCTTGCTGGCCCCATGCATGTCCCTGGGCCCCGAGGGAGCAGAGCGTCCCTGCCTCTTCCATGCAGCTCCATGCTGCCTCCCTGCAGCAACTGCTGCCACAGGGTCCTAGTGCCCCCCCTTCCCAACTCACTGC
This sequence comes from Mauremys reevesii, assembly GCF_016161935.1. Classification (NCBI taxonomy): domain Eukaryota; kingdom Metazoa; phylum Chordata; order Testudines; family Geoemydidae; genus Mauremys; species Mauremys reevesii. The sequence continues at coordinate 12,078,104 of NC_052636.1, read as the reverse complement.
CAGGGCAGACTGACTCTGAGCCTGCCCTTCCACCTCAGACCCTTCCCTTTTCCAGCGGGACCCTCCACCATCACAGCCCCCCCACCCCTGCAGTCACCACTCCTGCCCCATGCTGGGCAAGGAGACAGCCCCATCCCCCACCCCCAGTGAGGCTATAGTCAGGGGCAACAGCAGGGGAGGAGGTACAAGCAGCAGCCCCCGGCACCCATAATGGGGGAGGCGAGGGAGATTCCTGGACCTGAGAAGGGCCCTAGGAGCACCTGCAGAGACAGTGGTGGGAGTGAGGGTGCTGCTGGGGGGGGGGGGAATGAGGGGTTCCTCCCCCAGAGCTTGCTGCTGCCAGCAGGGAAAGGGCTGGGGGGAGTCCTCCTTACTGGCCCTTGTCCCGGAGAAGCCTGCCTGCACCCCAAACTCATCCCCAGCCCTGCCCCACCCCAGAGCCCACCAATCTCCTAGAACTGGAAAGGACCTTGAAAGGTCATCGAGTCCAGCCTCCTGCCTTCACTAGCAGGACCAATTTTTGCCCCAGATCCGTAAGTGGCCTCCTCAAGGATTGAACTCACAACCCTGGGTTTAGCAGGCCAATGCAGGTGGAAACTCTGGTCAAGTTTAGAAGGGGGTTCGAGCCGATGATGGAGCAAAGACATGAGGAGGCTGAAGGGATAAGCTCAGACTTGCAGATGGAAGCAGGACCAAAGAACTCTGAGGGGAGACTGCTGGGTGAGGAAAGTGGACGGTGGAAGCATGTGACTAAGAGAACCAGGCAGAGGAAAAGACGGGCCAGTGACGGAGAAATAGAGCTCAGGGACAGGTTTGCAGAGCTGGAAAATGAAGAAGGGGCACAGCAGGTAGTCACTGAAGGTGAGAGGGCAAGGAAAAAGAGAAGAGCTGCTAGTCCTACAGGAAGAGGGGAAGAGTCAATGGAGACAACACCAAATATGAGCCCCAGGAGGATACGGGAAGGGTTGCGGAGGATTGCAGGGGTGAATAGGAATCGAGAGGACTTGCAGCCAGTGGGAGCAGGGGACAGACCGGAGAATCACACTGTCACCAGGAAAAGGCAGGTCTACATGATTGGGGACTCCTGACTGAGAAGAATAGACAGGCCTGTAACTAGAGCTGATCCGGAGAACAGAAGGGTGTGCTGTCTGCCAGGTGCTAAGATATGGGATGTGGACCTGAGGTTGAAAAGGATCCTAACGGGAGCGGGAAAGAATCTGTTGATTGTCCTTCATGTGGGAACAAATGATACAGCTAGATTCTCGCTGGAACGTATCAAGGGAGACTATGCCAGCTGGGGAAGACGCTTAAGGAAATCGAGGCTCAAGTGATCTTCAGTGGGATTCTGCCGGTTCCTAGGGAAGGGCAACAAAGGTGTGAGAAGATTATGGCGACCAACAGATGGCTCAAGCAGTGGTGCTATGAGGGCGGCTTTGGGACGTACAGCCACTGGGAAGCATTCATGGACAGAAGACTGTTCTCTCGGGATGGACTCCACCTGAGTAAGGAGGGAAATAGACTTCTAGTATGGAGGCTGGCACAACTGATTAAGAGAGCTTTAAACTAGGAATTTGGGGGAGATGTCCAGGTAATCTCCACGCCGGAATTTAACACTGAGAGGGAAGAAAACAAAGTAAGAAAGGATACAGCCGTGGGCAGGAGAATGGACATAAGGAGGAAGGGTAGTGTAGATACCAGTCTAATAGGTGATGCTGGTGGTAGAATGTCTGTGCCTAACCCCCGGGGAAAGAATGTCAGTGAAGCCAAACAGCAGGAGCCTAGGTAACAAAATGGAGGAACTAGAGCTACTGGTGCAGGAAGTGAAACCGGATATTATAGGGATAACAGAAACATGGTGGAATAGTAGATCATGACTGGAGTACAGGTATTGAAGGGTATGTGCTGTTTAGGAAAGACAGAAATAAGGCAAAGGTGGTGGAGTAGCACTGTATGTCAATGATGAAGTAGACTGTAAAGAAATAAGAAGTGATGGAATGGATAAGACAGAGTCTATCTGGGCAAAAATCACACTGGGAAAGAAAGCTACTAGAGCCTCCCCTGAGATAGTGCTTGGGGTGTGCTACAGACCACCAGGATCTGATTTGGATATGGATGGAGACCTCTTTAATGTTTTTAATGAAGTAAACACTAATGGGAATTGTGTGGTCATGGGAGACTTTAACTTCCCAGATATAGACTGGAGGACAAGTGCTAGTAACAATAATAGGGCTCAGATTTTTCTGGATGTGATAGCTGATGGATTTCTTCACCACACAGTTGAAGAACCAACAAGAGGGGATGCCATTTTAGATTTGGTTTTGGTGAGTAGTGAGGACCTCATAGAAGAAATGGTTGTAGGGGACAACCTTGGTTCGCGTGATCATGAGCTAATTCAGTTCAAACTAGATGGAAGGATAAACAAAAATAGATCTGGGACTAGGGTGTTTGATTTCAAAAGGACTAACTTTAAAGAATTAAGGAAATTAGTTAGGAAAGTGGATTGGATTGAAGAACTTGTGGATCTAAAGGCAGAGGAGGCCTGGAATTACTTTAAGTCAAAGCTGCAGAAACTATCAGAAGCCTGCTTCCCAAGAAAGGGGGAAATATCACAGACAGGAGTTGTAGACCAAGGTGGATGAGCAAGCATCTCAGAGAGGTGATTAAGAAAAAGCAGAAAGCCTACAAGGAGTAGAAGATGGGCAGGATTAGCAAGGAAATCTACCTTATTGAGGTCAGAACATGTAGGGATAAAGTGAGAAAGGACAAAAGCCATGTAGAGTTGGGCCTTGCAAAGGGAATTAAAACCAATAGTAAAAGGTTCTATAGCCATATAAATAATAAGAAAACAAAGAAAGAAGAAGTGGGACCACTAAACACTGAGGATGGAATGGAGGTTAAGGATAATCTAGGCATGGCCCAATATCTAAATAAATACTTTGCCTCAGTCTTTAATAAGGCTAATGAGGAGCTTAGGGATAATGGAAGGATGACAAATGGGAATGAGGATATGGAGGTAGATATTACCACATCTGAGGAAGAAGCCAAACTCGAACAGCTTAATGGGACAATCGGAGGGCCCAGATAATCTTCATCCAAGAATATTAAAGGAACTGGCACATGAAATTGTAAGCCCATTAGCAAGAATTTTTAATGAATCAGTAAACTCAGGGGTTGTACCGTATGACTGGAGAATTGCTAACATAGTTCCTATTTTAAAGAAAGGGAAAAAAAGTGATCCGAGTAACTATAGGCCTGTTAGTTTGACATCTGTAGTATGTAAGGTCTTGGAAAAAAATTTGAAGGAGAAAGTAATTAAGGACATTGAGGTCAATGGTAATTGGGACAAAATACAACATGGTTTCACAAAAGGTAGATCGTGCCAAACCAACCTGATCTCCTTCTTTGAGACGGTAACAGATTATTTAGACAAAGGAAATGCAGTGGATCTAATTTACCTTGATTTCAGTACGGCATTTGACACAGTTCCACATGGGGAATTATTAGTTAAATTGGAAAAGGTGGGGATCAATATGAAAATTGAAAGCCGGATAAGGAACTGGTAAAAGGGGAGACTACAACGGGTCGTACTGAAGGGTGAACTGTCAGGCTGGAAGGAGGTTACTAGTGGAGTTCCTCAGGGATCCATTTTGGGACCAATCTTATTTAACCTTTTTATTACTGACCTTGGCACAAAAAGCAGGAATGTGCTAATAAAGTTTGCGGATGACACAAAGCTGGGAGGTATTGCTAACACAGAGAAGGACCGGAATCTCATACAGGAAGATCTGGTTGACCTTGTAAACTGGAGTAATAGTGAAAAGTGCAAGGTCATGCATTTAGGGATTAATAATAAGAATTTTAGTTATAAATTGGAGACATATCAGTTGGAAGTAACAGAGGAGGAGAAGGACCTCGGAGTATTGGTTGATCACAGGATGATCATGATGTGATATGGCTGTTAAAAAAGCTAATGCAGTTTTAGGATGCATCAGGCGAGGTATTTCCAGCAAAGATAAGGAGGTGTTAGTACCGTTATATAAGACACTGGTGAGACCTCATCTGGAATAATGTATGTAGTTCTGGTCTCCCATGTTTAAGAAGGATGAATTCAAACTGGAACAGGTTCAGAGACGGGCTACTAGGATGATTCGAGGAATGGAAAACCTGTCATATGAAAGGAGACTTAAAGAGCTTGGCTTGTTTAGCCTACCAAAAGAAGGTTGAGGGGGGATATGATGGCTCTTTATAAATATATCAGAGGGATTAATATTAGGGAGGGAGGGAGAGGAATTATTTAAGCTTAGTACCAATGTGGACACAAGAACAAATGGGTATAAATTGGACACTAGGAAGTTTAGACTTGAAATCAGACGAAGGTTTCTAACCATTAGAGGAGTGAAGTTCTGGAACAGCCTTCCAAGGGGAGTAGTGGGGGCAAAAGACATATCTGGCTTTAAGACTAAGCTTGATAAGTTTATGGAAGGGATGGTATGATGGGATAGCCTAATTTTGGCAATTCATTTTGGCAATTGATCTTTGATTATCAGCAGGTAAGTATGCCCAGTGGTCTGTGATGGGATGTTAGATGGGATGGGATCTGAGTTACTGCAGAGAATTCTTTCCTGGGTGCTGGCAGGTGAGTCTTGCCCACATGCTCAGGGTTTAACTGATCGCCATATTTGGGGTCGGGAAGGAATTTTCCTCCAGGGCAGATTGGCAGAGGCCCTGGAGGTTTTTCGCCTTCCTCTGCAGTGTGGGGCACAGGTCACTTGTTGGAGGATTCTCTGCAGCTTGAGGTCTTCAAACCACAATTTGAAGACTTCAATAACTCAGACATAGGTTAGGAGTTTGTTATAGAAGTGGATAGGTAAGATTCTGTGGCCTGCATTGTGCAGGAGGTCAGACTAGATGATCATAATGGTCCCTTCTGACCTTAAAGTCTATGATGTGGTCACCCCATCTCAAAGAAGTTTACTGGAGCAAATAGGAGATATTTGACACTGTGATACTGCTCCTGTGCTCTGTTCCCAAAGTGTTCTGCAGCAGGGGAGGGTCTGTGGCAGTATATGTGTCACTGGCATATTGGGGTGATGCAGAAACAGGGCAGAGTAGAGGTGGCATTGTGGGGCTGGCGTGAACTTTCTCTCTTCATTTCCCCTTCCAAGAACTGAGGGGACAGGAACCCTTACCCAGCGAGGTCACATTCTCATAGTTCTCCTGCATGACGTCTCTGTAGAGGGCTCGCTGAGTAGGGTCCAGCAGAGCCCACTCGTTCCTGGTGAAATACACAGCAACATCCTCGAAGGTCACCGGCCCCTGAAAGAGCAGGAGTCCAACATTCAGTACCTGTTGCCCCACTCACACTCCCACTATTCGTGGAGGAGAGGAGCCAAACAAATGGAAGCTCTGGGTGGATCACAGTCAACAGAGTCCCACCTCCACCCCATTCAGAGCATCCTGGAAACACCAAGGTGAGGGGACGAAGAGGGAGCCCCTCCTCTCTCCCAGCAGAGCCATCACCCACTTATTAGCCACAGACTGATACAGGAGATGGAGCCCCTAGCAGGGACCAGGGAGCTCTCCCTGGTCAGAAACCCAACACCCTCCACCTTGTGAGGAGCTGGATGTGAAGGGAGGGGCATCTCCCCTAAACCTCACTGCTGGGTGCCCCTTTCATATCTCACAGCAGCCGCAGGTCAGTCAGGTCAGGCTCCAGCACTGGGAGTCTGGTCAACTTTCCTAGCCCCATGTAGGAGGGTTATTTTCTGTTTCACAAATTAGGGCATTTCCACCTCCTAATCTCATGGGTCTGTTCCTAGAATCTAGGGCACTTAATAAACAACTCCCAGGAGGTTTGCCACACTCTGTCCTCCTCCCTTTCCCACCCTGTGCATTTCCTGCCCCGCTCCAACCTCCAAACCAGACTGCACCACCCTTTCCATCTCCGGTGTATTTGCTGTCCCTCTCCTCCAGCAGGAATTTACCAGCAACCCCCCTATAATCTCTACCTGAACAGGCTCCTCTGCAGCCATTTCTCTTCCCTCTCCCATGAGAGGATGGGATGAGCTGGAGTGAAACATGGACGTCGTTCTGCAGCCTGTCTGGGTGAGAAGGGCAGTTGTGGGGATTCTAGATTCCGCCATCCTGGGAAAATGCCTGATCTCTTTATTACAGTGTAGACCTGGCCCCTCCTGCCAGGTTAAGCCCACAGAGAGATTTTTAACCTCCCTTCTCCCTCCCCTCACCCCCTAACAAAGTCTCTGAACACAAGGCTAGAAAAGAGCAGAACCAAAGGAGTCACTGTGGGGGATTCCCTCGGACACTGACCCCACGGCAGCCACACCCCAGCAGGGGGAATATGGAGTCAGGAAATGGCTTTTCCCCTCTCTGATCCTTGTTTTGTTCACTGGAAAGTGGTTCTGCCCAGGGATGCAGCAATATATGTGTCTGGGTGGATTAGAGAGCTGGAAATCTCTCCCCCCTCATTTATCCCACTGCCCCTTTCAGATTCTCCTTCCCCTATCCTCTCTCCCTGCCCCTCTGGCTGGGACAGTCCCATTCCTGGGGGCTTTGCTCTCCCAGGACTGGATTTTCTCCTGGCAATTGCTACTGGGAGGAGAAATGAAGAGGGGCTGTTTGTGCAGAGTCACTTTCTTGCCAGTCCCCAGCACTTTCCCTGAGGTCTTTCAGTTACCTGGAGACTCTGACTCAGAATTTAGTATTAACAGGGCCCAGGGCTGCCCTAGGGGGCTAGGACCAGCTGGAGAAAGTCATCCCCTGGGCCGGGCAGAGAAGCAGCTTTAATTCAGGTCACTTCCCAGCACAGAACCCCACTGGGGGAGCAGCAGCTGCTAAGCCTGGTCTCCCAGATCACAATGGAGGCTGCAGCGTCTGACCCAGGAAGCTGAACCCCAGTATCCTGAGCAGAGAGGGACAGAGCGTTTGAGCAGCTTCCTCCTTTAGCTCTCTGGGAGAGCAGCTAATGAGCCCCTCCTCACAGGGAGAATTGCTGATCTCATTTGCCCCACTGTCCATCCGGAGTCACTCCTTGTCTTTCCATACAGTGACTCTGGATTAACAATGGTCTCAGTGAAACCAGAGTTCAGAAAGAATGAGTCCAGAACGCTGTGGAAGGACCATTGTGCGGCAGTGCTGACCCCCTTCCCACCTCCCTCATACCCCAGATCTAGGACAAGGGCTGGGGGCACAAATTTTCCAAACAGAACCAGAAGTTCCTGCAATTTTCAAGAGGGAGAAAAGAAAAATCAGTGATTTCACCTCACAGTGTCTGATAAGTGGATAGAAAGTTATCACAGTGACAGGGCCTGTGGCTGGGAATGCCGGGCAGCGCTTGGAGCCAGGACTCTGGCACAAACTGATCAGGAGAAGGATCATGGTTAGTAGCAGCCCCAGACACCCCCAGTACCCAGAGCCCACAGCTAGGGCCCCAGACACCCCACAGCCCCAGCCAGGGTCCTGCCAGATCTTCCCTGGCACCCGGTCCCCAGAGTCCCTGGCCAAGGACCCCAGATACCCCCAAAGCCACAGTGAGAGCTGGACACTGGCGAAGGGGAGAGAAAATGGGGCACAATCGGGGGGGGCGGCAGGGAACTTCTCAGGGGTTGGGGGAGGGGGGTCACCCTGGGCGCTGCTCGTGGCTCTCTGGGGAGAAAGGGGGCAGGACGGGGGAGGAGGGGGGTCCCCACGGGAGGGGGCAGCGGTAAATCCGAGGGGATCTCAGCCCCCCCTTTCTCTCCCCGCTCCTCGGGGGTCACCTGCCCCCCCCCCGGCCATGTCCGGGCTGCACAGACATTTCCGGCCCGCCCCCACGCAGGGACCCCCGGGGTAATGAAGGGCTCTCCCGCCGCGATCTGCGCATGCCCAGAGCTCCACCGGCACCAACCCTTCTCCGGCCCGGGAGAGGCTCCAACGGCCCCGCGCGAGCCAGGCAGAGCCCCAGCGCCCAACGCTCCTTCGCAGCCCGCCTCCGCCTCCCCACGTGACGTCACTTCCGCTTCGTGGAGAATCAGGAACTACAACTCCCAGTCTGCCCCGGGGGCGCTTCCACCCCACCCCTCTCGCAGCCCAGGTAAGGGAGGCCCCATCTCATCCCCGCCCCTCGCAGAGACCCAGCCCCCAGCCGGCGCGTCTCAGACCCGCCCCGCCCCAGGAGCAGCGGCCCCGCCCGGAGCCCCCCGGCCCCCCTCCCATGTGCCGGTCCCTGCCCGCGGCCGCGGCGCGTCCCCCTCGCGCCAGAGCCCGAGACCCAGGGAGCAGCTCGCGGGGCCCGAGACGCAGCGGCCTGTGGGGAGGCGGGGCCGGGCTCTGCCCGCAGCGAGGCCGGGAAGGGACCGGAGGAAAGTGCCCCGGAGACTGTCCGGCCCCAGGTTCCCCGGCCTGGTCCTGCTGCGCCAGCGCCCCCAGCTGCTGCCCCCGCCCAGCGCCCCCACCCCCGCTGCTGTGACAGCGCCCCCAGCTGCCAGTCACCCCGCCCTGCTGCTGCCCCCGCCCAGCGCCCCCAGCTGCCAGTCACCCCACCCCCGCTGCTGCCCCTGCCCAGCGCCCCCACCTGCCAGTCACCCGCCCGCCCTGCTGCTGCCCCGCCCAGCGCCCCCAGCTGCCAGTCACCCCCGCCCTGCTGCTGCCCCACCTGCCCAGCGCCCCCAGCCGCCAGTCACCCGCCCCTGCTGCTGCTGGTGCCCCTGCCCAGCACCCCCAGCTACCAGTCACCCGCCCCTGCTGCTGCCCCCGCCCAGCGCCCCCAGCTGCCAGTCACCCGCCCCTGCTGCTGCCCCACCTGCCCAGCGCCCCCAGCTGCCAGTCACCCCTGCTGCTGCTGCCCCACCTGCCCAGCGCCCCCAGCTGCCAGTCACCCGCCCCTGCTGCTGCTGCCCCTGCCCAGCGCCCCCAGCTGCCAGTCACCCCACCCTGCTGCTGCTGCCCCGCCCAGCACCCCCAGCTGCCAGTCACCCCGCCCTGCTGCTGCTGCCCCCTGCCCAGCGCCCCAGCTGCCAGTCACCCCGCCCTGCTGCTGCTGCCCTGCCCAGCGCCCCAGCTGCCAGTCACCCTCCCGCCCTGCTGCTGCTGGTGCCCCCACTGCCCAGCGCCCCCCCCCAGCGGCCAGTCACCCCCCACCCGGCGGCTGCTGCCCCCACAACCACGGAGTTTTCCTGCTCCATACTCCCCACACGTAGCCTCTGAAAGCACCTCCCAAAGGGCTCCCTGCTGCCCCTGTGAAGGGTGGGAAATTATTACTGTCTGTTTATGGAACTTTCATATACAATCCCGTCACACTGTCCAACTACCGTCACTTACTTGGTATAAAATCTCTTCAGAACCGGGTGCTTTTCTCTCATTATCAAATATTTCTTTTAGACCTATTTCTTCCCAGTTCTCAAGGATAGAGTTAAAATATCCCGTGTGCGGTGCTGTAGTAGCCATGGTGAGCCCAGGATATTCGAGGGTGGGGCGCGGCTGGGGCACGTCCCTCTCGCGCCAGAGCCCGAGATCCCGGGAGCAGCTCACGGGGCCCGAGACGCAGCGGCCTGTGGGGGGGAGGCGGGGCCGGGCTCTGCCCGCAGCGAGGCCGGGAAGGGACCGGAGGGGAAAGTCCCCCCCGGAGACTGTCCGGCCCCAGGTTCCACCGGCCTGTTCCTGCTGCGCCAGCGCCCCACCCCGCTGCTGCCCCCTGCCCAGCGCCCCCACCTGCCAGTCACCCGCCCGCCCTGCTGCTGATTTATATACAAATGTTCCGTGTTATTCTCCATCCCATTCCTTGTGAATCTGAACACGTTCGCTTTTCTGCTGGCAGCTGTGCAGTGAGTGGAGCTTTGCATTGATCTGTCTACAGCAGTGGTTCCCAACCTTTTTGTGGCCAGTAGCACATTCAGGTTTTCAGAAGAGTGTGGCGGGCGCCAACCATTTTCAAGGCTTATTTTCTGTTTGTACATTAAATATACAAAAAGTCATTTAATATTACATAATATATGAATCCATAAGATAAAACGGTAATTTTACATGTAAAAGGTATTAACTAAATTATTCAGCAATTAATTTTTCACCTTCCCATGTCAATTTGCTATTTTTTATCTACAAATTATTTTACAAAATAAATATATTCAGTTTTCATCTTCTTTATTTTTAAAAAAGTAAAACATTGCTGAACTGCTGGTCCAAATATATTTATTATCCTTCCTTTAACATAGACTGAAGCCTGCAGCCCCAGAGTTCTCTGTTCCCGGCCGGGGCTGGGCTGCAGCTTCTCTCCAGCTTCAAAGCCGCAGCCCCGTGCCTGCCAAGGACAGAGAACGCCGGCGCCTGCAGCTCCGGAGAAGCCGGAGAAAAGCTGCAGCCCTGCGCCTGCCAGGGACAGAGAGCACCGGCGCCCGCAGGCTGCAGCCCTGGAGAAGCCGGAGAGAAGCTGCAGCCCTGTGCCTGCCAGGGACAGAGAGCACCGGTGCCCGCAGCCTGCAGCCCCGGAGAAGCCGGAGAAAAGCTGCAGCCCCGCGCCTGCCAGGGACAGAGAGCACTGGAGCCCGCAGCCTGCAGCCCCGGAGAAGCGCCAGAGAAAAGCTGCAGCCCCGCACCTGCCAGGGACAGAGAGCACCGGTGCCCGCAGCCTGCAGCCCCGGAGAAGCTGCAGCCCCGCGCCTGCCAGGGACAGAGAGCACCGGTGCCTGCAGCCTGAGTTCTCTGTCCACGTCAGGCGCAGGGCCACAGCTTCTCTCCTGCTGGGCAGTAGGTGGGCGCACATAAATGCCCCAGCGGCGCCATGGTGCTCATGGGCACCCTGTTGGGAGCCACTGGTCTACAGCCACGTGCAGATCCCTTTCTTTAGTTGTGAAGCCGATATGTTCTGCTGACGCTGCTAGGTGTAATGCATGTTCAGTAGGGTTTCTCCTTACTAAGGCTGCCGGGTCCTTCTCCTCTAGGTTAGTATATTAATGATCTCATTTTGGTGTCACGTGTGTCAGTTCGTTGCCATGGCACTCGTGTGCTCAGACATCTGAGGGCTTGGCTACACTTACAAATTTGCAGCGCTGCAGCAGGGTGTGAAAACACACCCTCTCCAGCGCTGCAAATTGCGGCGCTGCAAAGCGCCAGTGTGGTCAAAGCCCCAGCGCTGTCCGTTATTCCCCACAGGGAGGTGGAGTACGGACAGTGCTGGGAGAGCTTTCTCCCAGCGCTGGCGCTTTGACTACACTTAGCGCTTTAAAGCGCTGCCGCGGCAGCGCTTTGAAGTGCTAAGTGTAGCCACAGCCTTAGGATGCTCTGCAGAAAAGCTCCTTGAGTGGGGTGATCCACAGGGAGTAGCTCAAACCTCCAAAGTGCCTGGCCAGGGGCAGGACATTAGCACAGCAAGGGAGGGGTGTGGCAGTGACATCACAAAGGCCTTTTGCAGGACCTCAGACTATTGGTCCAAGGTGGTGGGGAGGTGGTGACCTCACAGAGAGATGCTGACATCAGCCAGGCACGACAGGGCGAGGGCCAGGAAACCTCAGAGACCCCTGTGGCTTTGCTTCAGCAAGTCTCCTTCTCCGGGTCTCTCTTTGAGGACTGAGAGAGTATTCGGGTTCACAGACGTGAGCACCAGGAGGAACCTCTTTCGAGTTTTCTCCTTCCCTTTCAGTGATTTTACTAGAAAACAGCAGTCCCTGTTTAGAAGGTAAGAGCCTCCTCGAGGTTTGAAACCTGTTCAGTCTGATCCATCTGGTGGGAGTTGAATTCTAGGCATGGAAAACACGAGCTTAAGGAGGCAGAATTTTATTGCACACCTGGGATTTTGTCCCTTAGAATCATTGGGGACATTAGGGTTTGTCCTTTTTGTTTCACCTTTTCCTCCATCCCTCCCTCCCTCCTTTCGCTTCTTCTCTTGCTTCTTTTGTCCTTTCTCCTGTTCCCCTCCCAACACCAGGAGGTAGGATGGGGTGGGTGTGTGTGTTGCGGGGGAGGGCTCTGCAGCTCCCACTGTGGGAGGTCCACCCAAAAATGTGGGGCTGAAATAGTGCTCAGGCAGTCAGGACCAGATTAACCTTCTGTGGGTCCTGGTACCAAACATATTTGTAGGCCCCTATATAGTCACTGTGGGCCTGGTGGGGCAGTGCCATTGGTGCCATAGGATACCCGCTACTGAACCTCAGAGACATCTTTCATTTTGATCACACACCTCTCCATGACTATATGCATTGCTATACACAGCTCCCTCAGCCCCCGGGTTTTCTTATTGAGCTGTACACCCATGTGGGTTTACCAGTGTCCACAGTGAGCAGAACTTTCATAGCGATCAAGGAAACTCCCCAGATTTATCTCCTTCCTCATTCAGACCTTCTCTAGCCATGTCTCCAGTGCCCACCCCCCCACGTCACCCGTCACGGCATTGCTTGAACCTTGCAACGGCAGCCCTCGGGACTCTCACTCCTCAGCCCTGGCCTAGGCAGCTGCAGACTCTGCAGTTAGGCACTTCCCTCCTCTAGGCCATGGCTTTAAATACCTGCGATTCCCATCACCTGCAGCAGAGGCCACCAATTCCCACGCCCCCCTCAGCCAGCACCTAGTCGTGCAGAAAGTGAAGCCTGGATGATTTTGGAGGCTGGGATGCCAGGAGATTCCGTCCCGGAGCAGCAGCTCTGCAACAAGCTCACATGCCCCCTCCGCTGTGAGACCAGGACCCTGTGAAGACAGTGGGGTTACCCGTGTATAACCAGTTCGGGCCACAGCCTGTTGAAGTGAGTGGGAGGCTTTTCATTGTCTTTAATGGGCTGTGTATAGACGCAAAGGCCCCATTCTAGACTCCAGGAGCAAAGTGCCTGCTGTGTAGCACTGGTTTACTAGTGTAACAGGAAGGTCTCACATCACCTAGTGAATAAGCAACACCTCCTACAGCACCTAACTTTTTCTGAGACGCTTCCCACCCAATTACTAAATGTGAACCTGCTTCCCTTACAAGGGCTGAACATATCAGGTGAGATGGTCACAAAGAGATGGTGAGATGGTGATTCTGAGTTCAGCAGGGATTTTGGATGCGCACAGAACACAGACAGGACTGGTTCCCGCATGGTTACTGCAGTAAAGTGGAATAATTTTCAGCTTGTGTGATTGGAAGATGTCTGGATCCATCTTATAAGACTGTCCTACATAAATGAGGAAAACTTGAGGTGCCTTTATTATTCTTTTGTTCCATTCTTTGTTTCTATGGGGGATTTGCCAGTGCAATATCACTGTCTTCCTTTTAAACAAGCAAAACTTTAAAAAAAGGTAATGGCTGTTGAAAATAGCAATTCCAGCCCTAGTGAGCACTGGGAAGACCCCAGCATTTGTTGCTCAATTTTATCCTACTTTTTCTACAGCAAATGATAGTGGATCAGCATATTTGATTTGGGAGAAATGAAGTAACAGCTGCCCAAATTGAGCTTGAGCACTCCTGAATTTTGAGGGTGTTCAAATCTGGAAGGCAGGCGCTAGATTCCCTTTCTGAACATTAGCTAAATCTGGAAAGGAAAAAGTCAATTTCTATTTTCATGGCTCAGAAGTGGAAATCCTCCTGTGCTGTTTCTGAAGCTGCCCAGGTCCTCTAGTAAAGCCTCCCCTCCCTTACTTACCATTTTAACTTCTGGTGGGATCCACATACCTCTCTTGCCAGGCTTCAGATAGAAGGGGACACTGTCCATTTAGTCCACCCAGTTCCTTCATTGGGGCTGCCAGGCGAGGTCACACCAGCATCCTAAGCCAGTCTGGGGAAGTCTTCTGAGGGTGCTACCTGGGCCAAAGCCTTCTACTCCTTGGGCACACTTGTTCCCCATTCACACTGCCACCCACTTCTAGCAGCCAGCTCCCCAGCCACAGCAAGCTGCAGCGCATGGAGTCTCGCAGCTTCCCCCCTCCCTTTCCTGTTGATAGCAGCCAAGGGAATGCTGGGAAATGTAGTTCCTTCCCTGCTCCAAGGCAGGGAGCTGGCCAAGGAACTACAGCTCCCAGGGCCCCGTGGAGTCTCAGCTCCCATGCTGGATCCAGGCTGCTCTTTCTGCAGAGGGGAGGATGCGAGTGTTACAGGCCTGGAAAAGCCTTGGCGTTCTCGTTACACAGGCATTCCCCGGCATGTCTTGCTGACTCAATCCGTGTATCCCCTTGATCCTTTCCATGGATTCATTGTACAGCTGATGACCCTGGATGGGCCATCAAACAGGCTAGGCAGTGCTGATGCCAATAGATCTGAGGGTGTCACCCAGAAACACAGTCCACAGTCTGGAATACAGATATACCCTACGTATCTATATCTCACAATAGAAAGGTGATACAAACAAAAAATGATCATACTTGGAAAATTATAACATTTTCCTGACACCTAATATGGCATATCTAGCACAATTCATTATTAATACCAATATGATAAAATTGCAAAGTAATAATAATAGGAAGCGTCTCACAATTCCATGCAGTGTCACACTTAGTAAACCAGATCCTTGAAGATGCAGAACACTTTGCTTAGGAGGGATTGAAAAATCCACATATCTGCTGGGAACACACACACAGGCCCTGTGTCAGTCTGTAATCCAATGTTCACTCTTCTGGAAAATTATGATCAATTTTGTACACAGTATGGTTTGTGAAGTATCACTTGAAATCACATAATCTACTGAATATTATCCTCCTGTTAAAATGTGTAGCAACACTGTATGTAAAGTTATGAGATTTTACTGTAGGATATTACAAAAAGTTACAATTCTGGGGAACACCCACAGACCAGTTCCTCAGAGACAGCAAGGCAAACAGCAATTCGCTGGCAGGGGGAAGGTGTGAAGAAGACATTTACATTCTATCAGAGGGAGACCTGAAACTCATATCTCCAACAGACAGCCTGTCACCATGACTCAGCTGAGAACTGAAGTTGTTTCTAATAGAAAGGACTGAATTATAAAAAGAGGTGAGGAAAATGCTTGGGACTCTCTCTCTCTCTCTCTTTTCCTCTGCCCATGACAAATCCTGAAGAACTGAACTTGGGAGGCAGGGGCAGGTTACGGGGGAGTCCTGGCTGAATGGAAAGCCAGCCTGTCTCAGCACATGGAGAGAGAAACATTTGCTTTGAATCCATTTTAGCTTGTTAACTTAGACGTTAATTTGTGTTTTATCTTTGCATTTCTTTTGTAAACAATTCTGACTTTTATGCCTCATTACCCTTAATGCCTCTCTAGAGAGCGGGCAAGTCTCCCTGGCACTGCTTCTTGCTGACAGACAGGTCCAGAGACAATGAGAGAGTCCTGGGGAAGCTGGGAACAGTAACTATGGGCTGGTGGGGTTCAGGGGAGAAAGGGAACAGGAAGGGCAGGGATATCACTGATTGCAGGATCTCAGCAGTACTAGATGTCAGGATAACACATAGTGCAGCTCATTGGAAAACAATCTCAACTATACATAAAATTATGGGGTCTAAATTATGTTTCCACTCGAGAGATTTTGGAGTCACTGTGGATAGTTCTCTGAAAACATCCACTCAACGTGCAGTGGCTGTCAAAAAGCAAACAAGAAGTTGGGAGTCATTAAGAAAGGGATAGATAATAAGACAGAAAATGTCATATTGCCTCTCTATAAATCCATAGTACACCCACATCTTGAATACTGCGTGCAGATGTGGTCTCCCCATCTCAAAGAAGATATATTGGAATTGGAAAAGGTTCAGAAAAGAACAAAAAAAAATGATTAGGGGTATGGAACAACTTCTGTTTGAGGTGAGATTAAAAAGACAGGGACTTTTCAGCTTGGAAAAGAGACAAAGGGGGGATATGAGAGAGGTCTATAAAATCATCACTGGCATGGAGAAAGTGAATAAGGAAGTGTTATTTACTGCTCATAACACAAGGACTAGGAATCACCAAATGAAAATTAATAGGAAGCAGGTTTAGAACAAACAAAAGGAAGTATTTCTTCACACAACGCACACTCAGCCTGTGGGACTCCTTGCCTGAGGAGGTTGTGAGGGCTAGGAATATAACAGGGTTTAAAAGAGAACCGGATAAATCCATGGAGGTTAACTCCATTAATAGCTATTAGCTAGGCTGGGTAAGGAATGGTGTCCTTAGCCTCTGTTTGTCAGAGGGGGGTGATGGACGGCAGGAGAGAGCTCACGAGTCCAGAATGCTGTGGAAGATAGTGCCATAGTGTAGCACTCCTTCCCACTTCCCTCACCCTCCAGATCTAGGAGGGTGGAAGTTCCTGCAGTTTTCAAGAGGGGAGAAATGCAAAATCTGTGATTTCACTTCACAGTGTTTGATAAGTGGCTAGAAAGTTATCACGGTGACTGGGCCTGGCCAGGGAATGTTGGGCAGTGCTTGGAGCCAGGATTCTGGCACAAGCTGATCAGAGAGAAGGAACATGGTTAGTAGCAGCCCCCAGAGCCTCCATCCAGGGGCCCCCAACACCCCCAGTACCCAGAACCCAGATCCCCCCAGCCAGGGTCCCACCAGATATTTCCTGGGACCCAACTCCCAGAATCCCTGGCCCGAGAGAGCCCAGAGACCCCTCCGAGCCCCACCGGCCAGAGAACCCCCACCAGATCTTCACTGCCAGGCTGGGAATCCCACCAAGAGCCCCCACCAGCGAGGGACCCCAATTAGGAACTCACTGCCTTCCTGGGATTCCCCCACTGCCCTCCTAGGATCCCCGCCTGCCCTTCAGCAGAGAGGTAAGACATGTCCATGCCCTGTCACTAGCAAATAATGGTCACCATGGAGCCACCCCAGAGATGGCTACATCACAGAGACCATTTGTCATGGGGTTTACGATACTTCTGGACCCACACTGCACTCAGAGTGACCTCCTCATCCCATGCCAGCTGGAGAAAAGAAAAGAGTCCAGCCAACTATCCCGTTACCAGCTGGGAACCACTGATCCCCAAACAGGGAGAGACCTCTGGCTTTGATGGGTATTAAATATCTGGCTGGTCTCTTTCTTCGGCAAACATTTTAACAGAGGTAAAGGAGGGAACAAATGATTCACAAAGGAGACGGGAAAGATGATCTCTGGGCAATTTAACTCCCTACAACATCCAGGATGGAGAAGAACTCAGGGCAACAGGTTCCCTCGAAGGAAGAAGTTGGTGGGATTTAGAAACACGGGGAACAGCCCCAAACCAGAGAGGATTTTTAACTAACATTTGATAATGACATAGAAAGAGGGAAATCCTGAGCTTTGAGAGCAACGTTCAGAAATGAAAGAGAAAGGGTGGAACTCTGAGAGATTTTGGATCCATTTTGCAAATTATAGAGAGGAAAGTGGAAAATCAGAGGGATTTTATATCAGTGGTTGATAGGAGGCAAAATCTGAGTGTTTCACATCAATATTTGATAAATGAATAGAGCGGAAACGGGCAACATATGCAAACATTTTGTATCCATGTTCAAGAATCTGAGGAAAGCTGTCAATCTGAGATTTTCTTTGTATTTTATGATGAGAGAGACAAGGAAAAAAATCTCAGGGGATATTCACTTAGAATTAGACAACTAAAGAAAAGTGGGGCAAATATTTAGAGTATTTTATATCAGTCTTTGAGATTTGCAGAGAAAACAAGCCACAAGCTAAGCAATTGATAACATGAGAGAAAAATACCAAGATCTGAGGGGGATTTTATGTTGCTATTAAATAACTAGAGGGAAAAGGGAGACTGTTTGACTGCATTTTATGAGACTATCCAATGTATAAACACAAAGTGATGGTTCCCCCCCCCCACTGCCACCATTCACATGGGCAGCAGGGAGACTGGGAGGAGCTGATTTAAGGGGGGAGGGGGAGCTGGAAGGCTCCCTGGATAAAGGAAGGGGGCGGAAGGGGGGGACGGGCAGGTGACTGGCAACTGAGGGCTGGGGGAAACTGTGTTGGTAGTTTGGGGTCAGTGGGTGGGATTGGGAAACTCGGGTCTGGGCAGTCTCCATGGGGGACACGTGCTTTTCCATCCCCGCCCTGGCAGAGAACGGGCACCTCCTCCCATCCACACTCCAGGGCAGCCATGTGCTGGGGAATGACTCAGGTCAACAATTTCCCACCTAAATGAGGACAAATCACGGCAGATAAAGTGGGGGGGGGGGGAAGCTGCCACATCGGAGAGATTTTAAATGGACACTTGAGAAGTAGAGAGAGACCAGGGGGAAATCGGGGGAGATTAGAGAGCTCATCCTTGGGGGTGGGGGGAATCTCCCTGGATCTTATAGCCACGTGTGATAATGGGGGAAAAGCTGGAGAGACTTTGTAGGTGGGCGGACGCGGCACAAACAGGGCAGGATTCCGTGAACTCACCTCCCCCCCCCCCCGGGAATTTCCTGGCTGCACAAAACAGTTCAAACGTCCCGCCCAAATGACCTTCCCCCCCCCGCCCGGATCTTCCCTTTAGCCCCCACAGCCCCGCCCCCCCCATCAATTCCCTGCTCAGCCCCCCTCCCTCGCCCCCTCCCAGCGGAACGTTCCGGCTGATGCGGGCGGGGGGAAGGGCAGCGGCTTCAGCAGCTGCTACTGAGCATGCGCAGTGCCCAGGAGTAGCACAGGGCTATTGGGAAGCAGCAAAGAGCAGCATCCCAGCGGGGGGGGGCGGATCCTGCTGTGGCTCCGAGGCTTCTCCCGGGGTCCCCGGGGCAGAGTCACGTGCCCCCCCGGGGTCTCTCACTCCCCGGGGACTCCGGGCGGGGCTGGGGCGGGCAGAGCCCGGGGCTGCCCGGGGGGCGGGGCCCAGCTGGAGAAACCGCCCCCGGCCGGGCCCCCCCCGCACAGACCCCCGGGGAGCAGCAGCGGCTCAGCCCGGGCCCGGCTCACGCGGAGGCGGCAGCAGCTTTGTTCTCCCGCCCCCAGCGGGGCTCGCACGGAGCATGCGCAGTAACAGCTACTGGACCCCTCCCTTACCTGGGCTGGAGAGGGCGGAAGCGGCCCCGGGGCAGGCTGGGAGATGTAGTTCCTGACTCTCCCGGAAGCGGAAGTGACGTTGGCAGAGGAGCCGGAGCCGGAGCCGGGCTGTAAAGGAGCGTTGGGCGCTGCGGCTCTGCCTGGCTCGGGCGGGGCCGTTGGAGCCTCTCCCGGGCCGGAGAAGGGTTGGTGCCGGTGGAGCTCTGGGCATGCGCAGATCGCGGCGGGAGAGCCCTTCATTAACCCTGGGGTCCCTGCGTGGGGCTGGGGGGTGAGACCGGGCGGGAAATGTCGGTGCAGCCCGGACATGGGGGGGGGGGGCTGAGATCCCCTCGGATTTACCGCTGCCCCCTCCCGTGGGGACCCTCCTCCGTCCTGCCCCCTTTCTCCCTAGAGAGCCACGAGCAGCGCCCAGGGTGACCCCCCAACCCCTGAGAAGTTCCCTGTCCCCCCCCCCCCCCGATTGTGCCCCATTTTCTCTCCCCTTCGCCAGTGGCCAGTTCAGGTCTCAGGTTTGGGGGGTTTTCTTCCATTTCCACCTGCAGGGATTTGTCCTTGTGCGGGTGGGAAATGGTTCCCCGAGATTCCTGAGCTGGGCAGAGGGTGAATGGGCAGAGGCTGGGGCCCTGAGACAGGGACACCTCTGGGCTGGGCTGGGGGCCACTCTCTGCTGGCAACGGGGCCTGGGAAGGGCCAGGAAGGGAGGGAGGAGCAAGTGTCCCCATGGAGACGGCCCAGCCCCAGGTTTCCCCTCCCAGCTACTTCCTCCCCACCCTGCCCAACCCAGCAGCCCCCACCCCATCACCAGCAAGTCAAATTCCCACTCCTGTCCCCTGTGAAAGACACATCAACGAGGGCTCAGCAGTCCATGTGACAAGAAGAATCAGTACGAGTCAGTTGTTGATTGAATAACCCTCTAAAAACATCTCCAGTTTCCCATCTTTTGTCTTGCACTGTTAAATGGTGACATAAAATCTCCCCAGATGTTGGTTCTTCTCTCTTACATTAGCAAATATTTAGTTTGTGCCCCATTTTCTCCTCAGTTCTGAAATACTGATATCAAATGCTCGAAAATCTTCCCGCTTTTCTCCCCAGGTGTGTGACTGAGATCAGGGCTCCTATTGTACTGAGCGTGGCCCTGTTCTGACAGCTGCTGCAGAGACCCCAACTGCGATCTGGGCCCTGTTCTGCCAGGCACTGAAGAGACCCCAGGTGAGATCAGACCCCACTGTTGTGCCAGGTAAAACTGAGACCTGGACTGAGATCATGCCCCCCCCCCCCTTGTGCCAGTCAGCGCATGACTGTGACCCAAACCGCTGCCTCCATTATGCTGGGCACTTCAGAGACCTCAACTGAGATCTGTGTCCCTGTTGGGTCTGGCACTGCACTGACCCTAATGAAGATCACACCCCACCACTGTACTGGGCACTGCACAGACCCTGACAGAGATCCTGCCAGTTGCTGCAGGGGCCCTAAACAAAATCCGGGATCCTGTAATGCTGGGAGTTGCAGAGTCCCCGACTGAGGTCAGGCTCCCTGGTGTGCAGGGCTCTGCACCGACACTGACCAAGATCAGGGTCCCCATTGTGACAGGTGCTGAACAGACACCAAGAGTATCTCTACCCTGCCACTAAAAACCCCCAGCTGGCCCATGCCAGGTGATTCAGGCTCACAGGGCTCAGGCGAAGGGGCTGTTTAATTGCAGTGTAGATGTCTGGGCTCGGGCTGGGGCCAGGCTGTAGGACCCTGCGACGTGGGAGGGTGCCAGACCTTGGGCTGCAGCCCCAGCTGGAACATGGACACCACAATTAAACAGCCCCACAGCCTGAGCCGTGTGAGCCCAAGTCAGCGGGCACGGGCCAGCCACCGGTGTCTAACAAGTTTGCATGGAGAATTTGGGGCAAAACTGGGAACTGAACCCAGATTGTTTGAATTCTTGCCTCTCCCCTTAACCCCAAGCCCAGCGTGTGTGTGTGCAGCGTTGTTTTGGTCTGTGTTTGCCTTGCATTGGCTTCCAAGGGAGGCGGTGGAATTTCCTTCACTGGAGGTTTTTAAGACCAGGTTAGAGATACACCAGTCTGGGAATGTCTAGGGATACTTGGTTCTGCCTCAGCACAGGGGGCTGGAGTAGACGCCCTCTCAAGATCCCTTCCAGGCCTACACTGAAATAATTCTCTTTTGTGCTGTGTCCTGTTCTACACTGAGCTGTTTTGCATGGTGCCATTTGGAACTGTGATCGCACCATGTTGTGTAGCAGTTTTATGATGCCTCAGCTTGTTTGGTACCTGTGCTGTGTTGGTTTGAGTTGAGCTATTTTCCATTGTCTGCTTTTGCCCTAGGATGTCATCGTTTGCATTGTGTTGCTTTCTTCTCCTTTGTATTGTCATTTTATGCTGTGGAGTGTAGGTTGTGGTTGCCCCCCACCCCCCGAATTGCCTGACATTATGTTGTGGTGGGTTTTATTCTGTATGTTGGGTTTTTATATGTATATATTTCATGGCATCCTAGACATGTAGGGCTAGATAAGACCTCAAGATGTCATCAAGTCCAGCTCTCTCTGCTGAGGCAGGAGCAAGTATCTGTAGGTTATCTCTGACAGAGCTTTGTCCTACTTGTTCTTAAAAACTTCCAGGGACAGAGACTCCCCAGCCCCCCTTGTAAGACTATTCCCGAGCTGACCTCCCTTAGCTCTGGAGACACCCACACAGAGTTTAGTGGTGAGCAGCTCTGGAGAGAGAGGAGACCCCAGTGAGTGGGCAGCTGGGTAAAGAGACTGAAGTTGGGAGGAGAAACATTGACATGTCCAAGGTCACCCAGGCTGTCCGTGACCGAGCTAGAAATAGGTTCTAGTGCCACCGTACTGCTGTTTCTGAAGGTCTCTGCCACCCTGGTGTTTTAGGCACTGGTGCAAACCCTTAGTACAGATAGAATTTACACTAGTGCACTCTGATTGGCACTGGTGCACCATGTCCCAGTTTGAAGGTTTGAGGTGGGGGCTGGGGGAAGTGACCTCACAGAGGCCTGGGGCTGGCTGACCAGTGCAGCTGGTAAGGGAGGGGCAGCAGTGAGTGCTGGAGGTATGAGCCAGGAGCACAGCCCCACAGGGCTGGACACTGACTTCTCCTGACCCAGGGACACCCGCCCAGTGAGGTGGTTTGTCCACGGATGCACAGGCCGTCTTGGCAGGGCAGCTCAGCTGCAGTCCCTGCACACCTCTTCCTGCAGCCTAATACAGTGTGCTCGGGGGACCTTCCCAAGCTGCGGGTGACGGGGCTCTGGAGCTAACAGGGTCTGTTCCTGGCTCTGTCACAGACCTGTTCAGTGACCGTGGGGAAGTCACAGCCCCTCTCTCTGTAGCGCTGTCTTCAGTGACTCGAGAGCACGGGCACCAGCCTCAGGCAGACTGGTAAGAAGCAGGGAACAAACCCCAAATTGGGTGTGAGGTCTGTATGGAGATTTCACCAACCTAGAATCCAGTGTAAACACTTCAGGCTCTGTAACAGCATTAACATGGAATCACAGCCAGTCCCCTTGGGTGATCCCATATATCTCACCACGCAGGTGAGCTCACCTTTGTGACAGATGGTCCCTTACTCCAGGGGTTCTCAACCTTTTTCTTTCTGAGCCCCCCCCCGCTATAAAAACTCCACTGCCCACGTGGGCCTCAATCCCTGGTTTTCTGCATATAAAAGCCTGGGCTGGTGTTAGGGGCAGCAAGCAGGGCAACTGCCTGGGGCCCCATGCCACAGGGGCCCCCACAAAGCTACATTGCTCAGGCTTTGGCTTCAGCCATGGTGGTGGGGCTCAGAACTCTGGACTTCAGCCCCATGCGCTGGGACTTCAGCTTTCTGCCCTGGGCCTCAGCGAGTCTAATGCCGGCCTTGCTTGGTAGCCCCCTGAAAGCTGCTCATGGCCCCCCAGGGGGCCCCAGACCCCTGGTTGAGAACCACTGCTTTACCCCACGAATCACAGCAATGTTCAGGTTACTGCCAGGCCCAAAGGACCAGTCACTTCCTTAGGTCAATTGAATCTTAGATCTTCCAACAAAGACAACACTTGTAGCTAGTCCTGTCATAACCTGTATTAAGACTTATTTAAAAGGAAACAAGAGTTGTTGACAAAGTTAAAGCAGGTAATCCTATAGATGCAGACGAGTTGCAGTCTTAAATTTCAAAGGTAATAGAAGCTTCTCTAACAGGGGCGGCTCTAGACACCAGCGCGCCAAGCAGGCGCTTGGGGCGGCCGTTTCCCGGGGGGGGCGGCATTTGGCTCCGGTGGAGCTCCCGCCGGCATGCCTGCGGCAGGTCCACCGGAGCCCGGGACGAGCGGACCTGCCGCAGGCATGACTGCGGCGGGTCCCGTCTTCCCGCGGCTCCGGTTGAGCTCCCGCAGGCATGACTGCGGCGGGTCCCCTCTTCCCGCGGCTCCGGTTGAGCTCCCGCAGGCATGACTGCGGCAGGTCTGCTCGTCCCGGGCTCCGGTGGACCTGCCGCAGGCATGCCGGCAGGAGCTCAACCGGAGCCGCGGGAAGAGGGGACCCGCCGCGGGACCGGGGAAGGGCGGCGCAGCGCTCTGCGCTGCTTGGGGCAGCCCGATTTCTAGAGCCGCCCCTGTTCTCTAATAAGCAAGTTCTACATATTCTTTAGGACTAACCCCGGCTAGGCAGCTGGGGATCTCGTGCTTATGCCTAGAAACTTTGCCCCGCAGAGTCCAAGCAGCATACAGATCATCAGTTCCCTCTGTATGGGGTTTTTCATCCCCTTCCTGGCATGTGCTCTGAGCTGGAAACTCAGCTAATGGGAAATCAAGAGCACAACAACAGTTTTGTGTATTCGTTAATATCCCATAATAGTCTCTCTGGTGTGGATGGACCTTTCCTGCCAGGCAGGGTGTAATGCATTCTGTTGCCAATCAGCACTTCACCTAGGTAAAGTCTCTCTCCTGTCTGGTGATTTACAGAGCCACAGAGGCTCACAATGCAACTAGTCAGATGTTAACCCAGGCAGCAACTCACAAGTGTTCAATGAAGTCTAAACACTAAACACATTCTTATGTTCACAGTCTGTATGAGGAGTATCTACTCATTGGGACTCGCTGGGGAGCCACAGAAAGGAACAAGATGTGCTGAGGCAAGAAGGCCCAGTCTCAGAGCCCCCGGGGTCACGCTTGTCAAAAGCTAAAACTAGGCCCAGCCCATGAAGGGGCACTGCCAGGAGAGACTGGATAAAGGCTGGAGCATCCAACAACTTAGTTACCCTGAGAGAGCTGCCTGGCGGACAGTGACAGGCGAATCCCCAGAGGGACTCCTTTGATTCTGCTCGTCTCTGGCCTTTGGTTCATAGAATCACAGAACTGGAAGGGACCTCGGGAGGTAGCTAGTCCAGTCCCCTGCCCTCAAGGCAGGACAGTATTATCTAGACCAGGAGTGGCCAACTTGAGCCTGAGAAGGAGCCAGAGTTTACCAATGTACATTGCCAAAGAATCACAGTAATATGTCAGCAGCCCCCCATCAGCTCCCACCCCCTGCTCCCAGCGCCTCCCACCCATGGGAAGCCACAATAATCAGCACCTCCCCCTCCCTCCTCGCACCTCCCGATCAGCTGTTCACGCTATGCAAGACACTGGGGGTGGGGGGGCGGGAATGGAGCAAGGGCCCTGCAGGCTCAGGAAGGGGTGGAGTGGGGCAGGGCCTGTAGCTGAGTAGTGAGCACACCCAGCACACTGGAAAGTTGGTGCCTGGAGCTCGAACCCCGGAGTTGGTGCCTATACAAGGAGCCGCATATTAAATTCTAAAGAGCCACATGTTGCCCACCCCCGATCTAGACCATCCCTGAGAGGTGTTTGTCCAGCCTGCTCTTAAAAATCCCCAACGATGGAGATTCCACAACCTCCCTAGGCAATTTATTCCCGTGCTTAACCACCCGGACAGTTAGGGAGTTTTTCCTAATGTCCAACCTAAACCTTCCTTGCTGCAATTTAAGCCCATTGCTTTTTGTCCTGTCCTCAGAGGTTAAGAACAATGCTTCTCCCTCCTCTTTGAAACAAAATTTTATGTACTTGAAAGCTGATCATATCTTCTCCAGACTAAACAAACGCAGTTTTTTCAGTCTTCCCTCATAGGTAGACCTTTAATCATTTTTGTTGCTCTTCTCTGGACTTTCTCCAATTTGTCCACATCTTTCCTGAAATGTGGCCCCCAGAACGGGACACAATACTCCAGTTGAGACCTAATCAGTGTGGAGTAGAGTGGAAGAATTACTTCTCGTGTCTTGCTTACAATACTGCTGCTAATACAGATCAGAATTATACTTGCTTTTTTGGCAACAGTGTAACACTTGGACTCATATTTAGCTTGTGATCCACTGTGACTCCCAGATCCGTTTTTGCAGTGCTCCTTCCTGGGCAGTCATTTCCTGTCTTGTATGTGTGCAACTGATTGTTCCTTCCTAAGTGGAGTACTTTGCATTTGTCCTTATTGAATTTCATCCTGTTTACTTCAGACCATTTCTCCAGTTTGTCCAGATCATTTTGAATTTTAATTCTATCCTCCAAAGCACTTGCAACCCCTCCCAGCTTGGTATCGTCCACAGACTTGATAAGTGTAAAAGAGCTACTGGGAGAGTTTCACCATGTGTCAGAGGGTTACAGCCTGGTGGGAGGGCGCTAGGCCTGTACTGGGATAAGGTCACTCTCTGCTTCACAGTGTGGCAGAACCGGGAATGTCCATTGCCAGGGAAAAATGCTGGGGGGAATCGACATGTGGAAAGGACAGAAACCCTGGCTGAATTCTCTCACATTGCCCCTCTCACCCTGGCAGGCTACAGAAGAATGTCCACGTTTCACCCCAAATCATCCCCTCCTCCCAGCAGGAAGGAAATGGCTGCAGTGGAGCTGGCTCAGGTAAGGGATTCTCAGGGATGGGTTCTGCTTGGAGGGACAGGAGCAGTATATTTATAGGAGGGTGGGATCTGCTAGAAGTAGTGGGAGGCAGGAACTATCTAGGGTGTGGAATGGGAGGGGACAGGATGTGACAAACCTTCTGAGACTTGTATACTCTAGGGTGTGATGGGTTGTCACCCCGGGGTGCAGTCTGGGGGGCTTCTGGGAACCGCTGCGCCATCTAACCCTCGAGCTGGGCTGGCCCTTCTCTCACTGCTTTGCTGGAGATTCAGCCAGCCTCTCCAGGGCCTGTTATCACCCAACACGACAGCAGGTGGCGCCATGCAGCCAACTAAGCTACCTGAGTGTTTTACCTAAGCCACTCAAGGAGAGATAGAGACAACAGCCAATTTCCCAGCGATAAGTGATAGCAAACAGATCAAAGCAGATTACTTAGCAAATAACCAAAAACTCAAACTAAGCCTAACATACTATCTGGATAGAATTTGAATTAGCAATTTCTCACCCTGACTGATGATAGAAGCAGTCCACCAAGTTTCCATACACAAGCTAGAAATCCCATGTTCAGATCTGGCCCTGCGGGAGCTTTGGGGGCTGGCGCTGGGGAAAGTGGGGGACTGTCTGAAGTTGGCTGCTTGGGATGTGGGTGAGGCCCCGGGGAGCTGGGGGTTGGGCTGCACCCCTGGCACTGCAGCCTGGGGCCCTGCATTTCCTCTGGAAAAGCTGCTCCCTGTTTCACCATCTCCTCTTAGTCTGAGTCCCAGGGACCCTGCACAGGCGTCTGCAGGGCAGGATGGGCCCTGAAATCTGGCAGCTGGGAGGTTTGCAGCAGTTTCTAACCCTCCTTCCCCTGCTTCTTCCAGGAGGCACCACAAAAGCATCTGGCCCCTCTGGGAAAAGAGAGAGAAGCAGCCAAAGCCGAGGAGGAGCGGCAGAGCGAGGAGCTGCTGGTAGTTGCCCAGTGCCCCCTGTCACTTAGGTTTGCCTGGCATAAGAATGACCTGGTGAATGCAGGGCCCACCCTGCCCGCCTCAGCCAGGGACCCATCCCCGCTGGAGCCCAGGGAGCCTGCAGGGTCAGACACGGGGGTAACATGATGCCCTTAGGACGCAGGAGGCTGCTGGGCAGGAGAGGGTCAGTCTGTGTTAGCCCAGAGCCCCTGCCCACGGGCTGTCTGGATGTCACAGTGACCAGGGATCCTTTCTAGCTCCTGGGGGGATGGGGAGGAAGGAGATGAAATGTGGGCTGCAGAGATGGAGGATTTGGCTCAGTGCACGTTGATGAGGTTTTGGGGAGAAGTGTCCCTCCTGTAGGTGATGTACAGCTCACCCCGGTCCTGATCCCTCCTCCCTTCCCGGGATAAATGAACTTCCCATCCCCCACCGCAAGAGATCTTGTGTTCTGGTAAATAACTCTGCCACCCGCCCCCAGGTGCATTTATGATTTTCCCCTGTTATGGAGCAGATGAATTTCAATGTTGATAAATGCAAAATAGTGCACATTGGAAAAGATAATATCAAATGCACATGAAATGATGGGGTCTAAATTAGCTGTTACCGCTCAAGAAAGGTTTTGGAGTCACTGTGGATAGTTCTCTGAAACATCCACTCAATCTGCAGCAGCAGTCAAAAAAGCAAACAGAATGTGGGGAATCATTAGGAAAGGGATAGACAATAAAACAGAAAATATCCTATTGCCTCTATATAAATCCATGGTATGTCCACATCTTGAATACTGTATGCAGATCTGGTCGCCCCATCTCAAAAAAGATACATTGGAATTGGAAAAGGTTCAGGCAAGGTCAGCAAAAATGATGAAGGATATGGAACAGCTTCCGTATGAGGCGAGATTAATAAGACTGAGGCTATGGCTACACTCTGCAGCTTTTAGCCACACGACTGTGCCGCTACAGCCGTTCTGCTGACAGGCGCGCAGTGTAGCTGCTCTTTGTTGGCAGGGGAGAAGTGCCAGTGTAGACAAAGCCTGAGACTGTTCATCTTGGAGAAGAGACGACTAAGCGGGGATATGGTAGAGGTCTATAAAACCATGACTTGTGTGGCGAAAGTAAATAAGGAAGTGTTATTTCCTCCTCATAACACAAGAACTAGGGGTCATCCAGTGAAATGAATAGGCAGCAGGTTTAAAAGGAACAAAAGGAAGTATTTCTTCACGCAACACACAGTCAACCTGGGGAACCCCTTGCCAGGAGATG
The DNA here is from genome assembly GCF_016161935.1 of Mauremys reevesii. Classification (NCBI taxonomy): domain Eukaryota; kingdom Metazoa; phylum Chordata; order Testudines; family Geoemydidae; genus Mauremys; species Mauremys reevesii. The sequence goes on along the minus strand of NC_052636.1, from coordinate 12,050,113 downwards.
TTGTGAAGGCCAAGACACTAACAGGGCTCTAAAAAGAACTAGAGAAGTGCATGGAGGACAGGTCCATTAGTGGCTATTAGCCAGGATGAGCGGGATGGTGTCACTAGCCTCTGTTTGCCAGAAGCTGGGAATGGGCGACAGGGGATGGATCACTTGATTCCCTGTTCTGTTCATTCCCTCTGGGGCACCTGGCATTGGCCTCTGTCAGAAGACAGGATACCGGGCTAGATGGGCCTTTGGTCTGACCCAGTCTGGCCGTTCTTATGTTCTCTGTTCCCCTGTTACTGAGCCGCCCTCTCCCTGATGCAGAAACAGACAGAAGCCGAGAGGCAGAAGATCGTCTGGGAGTGGCAGGAGCTGCGAGGGTTTCTGGAGGAGCAGGAGCAGCGGCTGCTGGCCCGGCTGGAGGAGCTAGAGAGAGCCATTGTCCAGAGAAGGGATGAGGGTGTCTGCAGCCTGTCCTGGCAGATTTCCCTGCTCAGCGAGAGGGGAGGAGAGAAGGGGCAGCAGCCACTGAGCCAACCCCTGCAGGTCAGGCTGTCATTGCAATGATCATACGCAGCGTTTCTCTGGGCGTTTCTGAGCCCTAGACCCCAAAGCACTTTACAGAGTGGGGTCAGGGGCATTATCCCTCTGGGACAAATGGGGAAAGTGAGGCAGAGGGAGGGGCAGAGCCCTGCCCAAGGTCACCCAGTGAGTCTGGCAGCGGCGCCAGGGATGGGCCCTGGGAGCCCTGGATGCTGCAGCCCCAAGACCTTCTCTCCTGGAAATGTCTCTCTGCATTTGCACTTGGAGGGTGAAATCCCCTCCCCCACCATGCTGAGGTCCCGAGCCAGGCCCAAGGCCCCTGTCACTGCAGGTTAATGGGTTTAGTGGGGCCAGGGGCCTTCTGGGTCTCTCAGCCCTGGGGGGAATTTGATTCTCAATGCAGAGAAATATCTTCTGCCTGTAAAGTGCCCGGGGAGAAGATTTCCACAGTGGGACCTGCCCGCAGGGATTGCTGGGGCTGCGTAGGGGGGCAGTAGCTCTGGGAATGGAAACCTGAAATTCCCCTACTGCCCGAGGCCTCAATGGTGACCCCTGCAGAGCAGGAGGCCTCCCCGCCCAGGGACACTCCCCCTGACGGCCTCCTCTTTCTCTCCTTTGTAGGGTGCTGGGAGCACTGGGGGCAGGTAAGTTCTGGGCTCCATTTCGCTCCCCCCAATGGGCCGTTAGGTTTGATAACTGCACTGAGTAGGAAGCTGCCCCCTGCCCTGGGAGCGTGTGATTCTGGCTCCCCCAGTGGATGACTCAGGTAGGAGACGAGCCGGTTACTGTCTGGTCGCCAGGGGCGGCTCTACATATTCGGCCGCCCCAAGCAGTCATGCGCGGGAGATGCCCCGGAGCCCCGGGAGCAGCGGACCTCCCGCGGGCATGAGTGCAGAGGGTCCGCTGGTCGCACGGCTCGGCTGGACCTCCCGCAGCTGCGGACGGTTGGCTGGTCCGGCGGCTCCAGTGGAGCTTCCGTAGTCATGCCTGCGGGAGGTCCAGCCGAGCCGCGGACCAGCGAACTGTCCGCAGTCATGCCTGCGGCAGGTCTGGTTGTCCCGGTGGACCTCCCGCAGGCATGACTGCGGCAGGTCCACCGGCCCAGCCTGCCGCCCCTGCCGGCAAATGCCGCCCCACGTGCGTGCTTGCCGCGCTGGGGTCTGGAGCCGGCCCTGCTGGTCGCTCATGAGGTCACAGCAGGGCTGCTAGACCCAGGGCCGATGGGACAGACCAGGCCTGTCTCCTGGACTGACATGGCCGCGTCACGTACTCAGAGGGCGCAGAATCTCAGCTTTCGCATTTGTTAAAGTGAGTTGCCGGCCCGCAGCACCTCCCCAGTGTAAACGGAGACAGTGTTGCCTTGCTGGGGCTGCCAGCAGCCTGAAGCCGTAGCTCTGAGAGCGTGAACTCTCCTGTCCCCTGTTAATGTCAGCGGGGTGTCAACTGAAATGGCAGGAGTGTTTCCTGGCTGATCACTCGAGCAGGTGGAACAGGGAGGGGGCGGGAGTGAAGCCTTTGTGGGGTGGGAATAGGGGCTTGCTGTAGAGAGGGAAGAACAGAGGAGAGACACAAGGAGAAGGAAGCGAGAGAGAAATGGGGAAGGGAGGGTGGGAAAGGCAGGGAAGAACCAGCAGGGCCCTACAGGGGTGTCCAGGAGGGGGCTGTTTTCCTCCTGAGTGACACTGAGAGTGACAGACAAAGACTTGGCAAAATACTAAGAACTAAAATTTTAATTCCCATATGAAGGGCAGATTCCCCCCTTGTTCTTCGTACGTGTGTGTCCCATGGAGAGCAGTGGGTGTTCTGCTGTGAATGGAGCAGGGCACAGAGTCCTAACCTGATGTCCTGGGCTACTGGCCGTAACGGACAGGGCAATGTGGCCTTCTCTGCCAAAGGAGCTGGACGCCCCAGGGTTAACTGCTTCAGCTGAAGGGTTGGGGGGTTTTGGCATTAAAGGGCCCACGTTCATTCCTTGCTGGAGCCCTGGGCTCTGTCTGTGGCCACTGTCAGCATGTAGGACCTGCCCACTCTTTGGTCTGTGTCTCCTCCCTTTCCACATAATCCCCGTGCTGGTGCCCCTTGTTCCTGCCGTAACCCAGCGTAGGGGTGGCTCTGCCCCCCAGAACCAGAGCGTCCTGAGAAAGCCCTGAACAATGTCTCCGTTCCTTGCTCGAGTGTCTCCCCACTTCCCGTCTCTCTGGGGAGCACAGGGTTGAGGTGACTCACCCTGACATTGACTATCTCAGGCTACAAAGCTCAGATCCAGGTTTCGTGAAGTTTGGGGGTTGCTGGGCTCAGGGTCTGGGGCTCAGGCCTATTTCTCACCCCTCCTTTCCCCAGCAGGGAGGACGGGACGTTTGGGAAGCCAGAGCCGTCGTTTGTGGAGCTGGAGAAGAGACTCAGCGATTTCTCTCTGCAAAGTGCCATGCTGCAGGAGGTGCTGCTGGGATTCAAAGGTGAGTTGGAGTCTGGGGGTGGCGTCTCCTCTGGTTAGAGCGACCCTGACCCTGGGGAGGAGTCGGGGACTCTAGTGATGTCACTGATCCTGGGCTCCATCTCACAGCCCAGCTCAGCGAGTCGCCCTTCCCCATGGAGCAGCCCTGTGGGGCTGGCTCTGTCTGCAGCGGCTGCGTTATCGGCCTCTAATCTCTGTCACCATCTTGTCGTTAACAGCAGTTCCATTAATAAGCAATGGGGATTTCTCCATGAATGTGAGGGCCTGAATTCTCACCTCTCCCATCTTCTCCTTCCCCTAGAGACGCTGCAACGGGAGCTGGGGAGCGACACAGGTACGTGTCTGTCTCTGACGGGCCGTGGGGAGATTTCAGCCCAATAACCATGTTAAGGACAGGGGATTGCAGCCTCCAGCAGCTGGAAGCTGTGTAACAATGGGAAGCGATGTTACTTTGTTCTTGCACCACTATATTTTCAACTGACTTGTCTCTTAAATATTTTAGCTCAGGGATCAGGAACCTTTGGCACACGGCTCACCAGGGTAAGCACCCTGGCAGGCCGGGCAAGTTTGTTTACCTGCCACGTTGGCATGTTTAGCTCCGACTGGACACAGTTTGTCACTCCAGGCCAATGGAGGTGGTGGGAAGTGGCAGGCAGCACATCCTTCAGCCTGCGCCGCTTCCTGCATCCCCCATTGGCCTGCGACGGCAGACCACGGCTAGTGGGAGCTGCAATCAGCCGACCCATGGACATGGCAGGTAAAGAAACTGGCCCGGCTCACCAGGGTATGTGGATTGGAGTTTCCCCAAGGTCCTTTAAGTGTTTCTTGATTGGGCACTTGATTTGCAAATTCCTTTCTGAAGAAGCTGACCTAATGCTTTACTAAGGCTACTTCAGAATCAAAACACATTGATGTACAAGAACGTAGCCAATATTCCTAACTTTAACTGCAAAAATGATACACCCATACAGGTAGTATCATCATCATCAGCAGCAGCAAATTATAACCTTTTCATAGACACCTTACACGACAACCTTTGTACAATATTTACTGCAAATATATGTGGTTACACCAATGAACTATACGGTCACAGGTTATATTAATAACATCACAGCCAGGGCTGGTGTTAGGGGGTAGCAAACAGGGCAACCTCCTGGGGCCCCAGACCCCCACAAAGCTACATTGCTTCAGCCCTGGGTGGTGGGGCTCAGGGGCCCAGACTTCAGCCCCATGCGCTGGGACTGCAGCTTTCTGCCCTGGGCCTCAGCAAGTCTAATGCCGGCCTTGCTTGGCAGCCCCCTGAAAGCTGCTCACGGCCCCCCAGGGGGCCCCAGACTCATGGTTGAGAACCCTGCCTTACCCCACGAGTCACAGCAACGTTCAGGTTACTGCCAGGCCCAAAGGACCAGTCACTTCCGTAGGTCAAATGACTCTTAGATCTCCCAACAAAGACAACACTTGTAGCCAGTCCTGTCACAACCTGTATTAAGATTTATTTAAAAAGAAATGAGAGTTGTTTACAAAGTTAACGCAGTGTGACAAAGCTCTGTCCTTGTCTCCATGGGCCCTGCATTTCCTGGTGGATTTCGCTAGCCTCAGAGGCTCACTGTGACCCTCCACGTAGCACTTCTCTCTAGGGACAAGGGTCACAGCCCACTGAGCCATTTTCATCGTAAGGCAGCGAGGGAGGGGAGGCAAAGCTACCCTCCCTTGCACAGTCTCTGTTGTCTCCCAGTCTCAGTGATTAATCAGGGGAGCAAAGGGGGAGCCCAGGACCCCCCTCTACTCCAGACTCCAGCCCAGGGACCCTAATAGTATCAGCTGTGGTATCTGACCTTTTAGAAACAGGACACATACAATTCCCTGTTCTACTTCCCCACAGCAGCCCCCACTTCCTCAGGCTCCACTTCACCCTTACCTCAGGGCTTCCTTCCTTGTGCCTGATCTGGTGTGTACTGCTCAGTCGCTCCCACAGCTCCTGTTCTGCACACCCACCTGCCTAACTGGGAGCTCTTTAACTAGTTTCAGCCAGCCCCTGATTGGCTTCAGGGGTCCCAATCAACCTAGCTGTCTCCAGGGCTTTCTGGAAGGATGTTAATTGGCCCCAGGTGTCTTGATTAACCTGGAGCAACTGTCATTTGGTTACCATGGTAACAGGGATTTGTTTAGCCTGGGGCTAACATACCTGTTTCTCACTACTTTCCTATAGCCAGCTGGCCTTGCCCTGTCACAGCAGCTAATCATCCAGATGCAGACAAGTTACAGTCTTAAATTTCAAAGGTAATAGAAGCTTCTCTAATAAGCAAGCTCTGCATATTCTTTAGGACTAACCCGGCTAAGCAGCTGGGGATCTCATGCTTATGCCTAGGAACTTTGCCCCCCAGAGTCCAAGCAGCATACAGATAATCAGTTCCTTCTGTATGAGGTTTTTCATCCCCTTCCTGCCATGTGCTCTGAGCTGGAAACTCAGCTAATGGGAAGTCAAGAGCACAACAGTCTTTTGTCTTTAACATCCCATAATAGTCTCTCTGGTGTGGATGGACCTTTCCTGCCAGGCAGGGTGTAATGCATTTGGCTGTCAATCAGCACTTCACCTAGGTAAAGTCTCTCTCCTGTGTGGTGATTTACAGAGCCACAGAGGCTCACAATGCAACTAGTCAGATATTAACCCAGGCAGCAAATCACAAGCATTCAATAAAGTCTAAACATGTTCTTAGAATCCTAATACCTGTTTTAACAATACTAACACAGGTGAGTCAGACCGATTCCACTGTGTGTTTGTCCATGTTCAATTAAGACATAGAGGCTTGTGTAAGAGCTAACACCTCGTCTGCCAGTGTCACAGGCAGGCTGGGTAGGGATGGTGTCTCTCGTCTCTGTTTCCAGAAGCTGGGAATGGGTGACAGGGGATGGATCATTTGATGGTTACCTGTTCTGTTCATTCCCTCTGGGGCACCTGGCACTGGCCACTGAGCTAGACGGACCATTGCTCTGATGCAGTGGGCCCTTCTTATGTTCACAGTCTGTATGAGGAGTATCTACTCATTGGGACTCACTGGGGAGCCACAGAAAGGAACAAGATGTGCTGAGGCAAGAAGGCCCAGTCTCAGAGCCCCCGGGGTCACGCTTGCCAAAGGCTAAAACTAGGCCCAGCCCATGAAAGGGGCACTGCCAGGAGAGACTGGATAAAGGCTGGAGCATCCAACAACTTAGTTAACCTGAGAGAGCTGCCTTGGGGACAGTGACCGGGAGAATCCCCAGAGTGACTCCTTTGATTCTGCTCTTCTCTGGCCTTTGGTTCTTAGAATCATAGAACTGGAAGGGTCCTCTAGAGGTCATCTAGGCCAGTCCCCTGCCCTCAAGGCAGGACTCAGTATTATCTAGACAGTCTCTGACAGGTGTTTGTCCAGCCTGCTCCTAAATATCCCCAGTGATGGAGATTCCACAACCTCCCTGGGCAATTTATTCCAGTGCGTAACCACTCTGACAGTTAGGGAGTTTTTTTCCTAATCTCCATCCTAAACCGCCTTTGCTGCAATTTAAATCCATTGCTTCTTGTCCTATGGTCATGTCCCCTCTGAGTCTTCCCCAGTTTTTTTCAATCTTCCCTCATAGGTTATGTTTTCTAGATCTTTAATCATTTTTGTTGCCCTTCTCTGGACTTTCTCCAATTTGTCCACATCTTTCTTGAAATGTGGCCCCCAGAACTGGACACATTACTCCAGTTGAAACCTAATCAGCGTGGAGTAGAGCGGAAGAATTTCTTCTCGTGTCTTGCTTACAATACTCCTGCTAATACTTCCCAAAATGATACTTGCTTTTTTGCAACACTGTTGACTCCTATTTAGCTTGTGATCCACTACGACCCCCAGATCCCTTTCTGCAGCACTCCTTCCTAAGCCGTCATTTCCCATTTTGTATGTGTGCCACTGAGTGTTCCTTCCTAAATGAAGTACTTTGGATTTGTCCTTATTGAATTTCATCCTATTTACTTCAGACCATTTCTCCAGTTTGTCCAGATGATTTTGAATTTCAGTTCTATCCTCCAAAGTCCTTGCAACCCCTCCCAGCTTGGTATCGCCCGCAAACTTGATAAGTGTAAGAGAGAGACTCTGCTCCTGGGAGGGTTTCACCATGTGTCAGAGGGCTACACCCTGGTGGGAGGGGGCTAGGCCTGTACTGGGATAAGGCCACTCTGTGCTTCACAGTGTGGCAGAACCTAGAGTGTCCATTAGCAGGGAACAATGCTGGGGGGAATCGACATGTGGAAAGGACAGAAACCCTGTCTGCATTCTCTCACATTGTCCTTCTCACCCTGGCAGGCTACAGAATAACGTCCACGTTTCTCCAGATCATCCCCTCCTCCCACGGGGAAGGAAATGGCTGCAATGGAGCTGGCTCAGGTAAGGGATTCTCAGGGAGCTGGTGGTGGGTTCTGCTTGGAGGGAGAGAAGCAGTAAATGTACAGGAGGGTGGGAGCCAGTGATGAGCTGCCAAAATATTAACAACAGGTTCCCTTGTCCTCACCTCACGAGGGGGTCATGCCCCCCCAGGGGTCGTGCCCCTTCCAACCCCCCATGCTCCTTGACACCCCCCGGGGACCCCTGACCCATCCTCCCCATCCCCTGACTACCCCTGCTGCCCATCAAACCCCTCCTCTCATTCTTGATGCCCCCTGGAACCTCTGCCCCATCCAACCACCCCTTCTCTCTGTCCCTGACTGCGCCCCCACTTCATCCAACCCCTGCTTCTTCCTGACTGCCCCCCGGGACCGTTGCCCCCATTCAGCCCCCGTGTACCCTGCCCTCGGACTGCCCCACCCCCTATCCAGCCCCCCACAACCTCAAAGGGGGAGGAGAAGAAGGGTGGAGCTTTCAGAGGAGAAGGGGAGGTGAGCTGGGGCCGGGGCCGGCTGGACAGCTGCTCGAGCCTTTGTTAAATTTAAAGCTTTTTAGAAACAGTTGTCCTGGAACAACCGGTTCTAAAAAGGCTTCTAAATTTAACAACCGGTTCATGCGACCCGGCTGGAGCTCACCACTGGTGGGAGCTGCTAGAGATGGTGGGAGGCAGGAAAGATCCTGGGTGGAGAAAGGGAGGGGACAGGATGTGACAAACCTGCTGACACTAGGGTAGTTTAGGGTGTGATGAGTTGTCACCCCAGGGGCAGTCTGGGAACCGCTGTGCCCTCTAACCCAGGGTCCCCAACCCCGGGCGCGGCCTGTTAGGAACCGGGCGCGAATCGACCCCTAGCGCATCAAGCGGCGTTTCTCTGGCGGGGCCCCTAAACCCCGCCCCCTCAGAGCCGCGTGGTCAGGGGGCGGGGCTGCGAGCTCCGGGCTGAGCTCAGCTGCCTCCGCTCGGCGTGGAGCTCCCAGCCCCGCCCCCTCCCCACGTGGCTCGGAGCAGGACGGAGCTCAGGCCCCGCCGGAGACACGTTGCAGCTGTCGGGCAAGGCGCTGAGGCTCCGGGTGAGGAGGGAGCTGGGGGTAAGAGGCTGGGGCCAGGGGGGTTGACTAAGGGGCAGGGAGTCCTGGGGACAGTCAGGGCACAGAGAGGGGGCGGAGGTTGGGGGAGCGGTCAGGGGGCAGGGAATGGGGAGTTGGATTGTGGGTGTTCGGGGTCTGTCAGGACTCAGCGGGGAGGGATAGGGGTTGGGGCAGTCAGGGGACAGAGAGCAGGGGTGGGGTCCCAGGGTGGTGGGGGTCTCTGGGGGATGGTGAGGGGACAAGGAGCAGGATGGGTTGGGGATTCTGAGGGGGCCGGGCAGTCGGGGGGGCAGGAAGTGGGTGGGGGTCAGATAGGGGGCAGGTCCGCGGAAATTATTTTTCTCTGAGAAACCGGTCCCTGGTGCCAAAAAGGTTGGGGACCGCTGCTCTAACCCTCAAGCTGGGCTGGCCCTTCTCACACTGCTTTGCTGGAGATTCAGCCAGCCTCTCCAGGGCCTGTTATCACCCAACACGACAGCAGGTGGCGCCATGCAGCCAACTAAGCTACCTGAGTGCTTTACCTGAGCCACTCAAGGACAGATAGAGACAACAGCCAATTTCCCAGCGATAAGTGATAGCAAACAGATCAAAGCAGATTACTTAGCAAATAACCAAAAACTCAAACTAAGCCTAACATACTATCTGGATAGAATTTGAATTAGCAATTTCTCACCCTGACTGATGATAGAAGCAGTCCACCAAGTTTCCATACACAACCTAGAAATCCCTTTACCCTGGGACCAGCAGTTCCCCCAGTTCAGTCTTTGTTGCTCAGGTGCTGCCAGGAGTTCTCTTGTGTGTGGGGAATGAGGCCAAGAGAGGTTGTCACAACCCCACCTTATGTAGCTTTTCCATAGGGCAGGAACCATTTGTTCCAAACTCAGTTCCCAGTCCAGTTTGTGGAAAAATACAGGTACCAAAATGAAGTTCATTGTCATGTGGTCTGGTCACATGCCCTAGAGTGCCCTGCTGAGTCGTAGTAGCCATGACACATAGGCTGGCTGAAACATTCACAGGAAGGCTAAGCTCTTCCACGGTCCATTGTCTTTGTTGATGAGCCATCAGCACTGTCTGGCTTCTTCATTGTTGTACCTGAAAGGCTCGTTGTGGGTGTTACCCAGAGTAAGCACATTTGAAAGACAGATACAGAGTCAATATCCATAACTTCAGATACAAACATGGTCCATGCACACAGGTAGGATAATCATATTCAGCAAATCATAACTTTTCCAGTGACACCGCACATGACTCATCTTGTACAAAATGCCTCTATGCTGAATATGGGCTGTAGTGTCAGATAGCTCCTAATGTCAAGGCACAGGTGTTGGGAATGGAACTTGCCCTCTTTGTGGAACAGGAAATAACCGTCCAGCCAGGGCTGGGAAAACTTCCCAGACTCCCAGTGCTGGAGCCTGAACCTACTGACACTTCATTAGTTACCCCCACCCCCGAACTTTGTGACAACTGCAAACGTTATCGGTGATGATTTTATATTCTCTTCCAGGTCATGGATAAGAATGTTAAATAGCACAGGGCCAAGATCCAGTCTTACGGGAACCCCCTAGAAAGAAATCCACTCAACCATGGTTCCCTATTTAAAATCCCAGTTTTTAATCTATTTAATGTATGCCGTGTGTATTTTGTACATTCTAGTCAAAATATTGTGCTGAAGCAACTCATATGCCTACGTATATTACATCAGTACTATTAGCTGCAACCAAACTTTTGATCTCATCCAATAAGGATATCCACTTAGTTGGATAGAATCTATTGTGTCTAAACCTTTTTAATGGATACTAATTACATTACTCTCCTTTCTTTATTAATGAAATCCAGTATCGGCTGCTCCATTCTTTTGCCCAGTATCGATTTCAGACTGACACACTTGTAATTAGCTGCGTCATCTCTTTTATACTTTTTAAAATATTGGCACAGCATTAGCTTTATTCCAGTCTTCTGGAATTTCCCAAGTGTTCCAAGTCCTAATTAAAATTAACAGTCCACCACGCTCCTCCAGCAGGTCTTTCAAAACTCTAGTTATCTGGACCCACTGATTTAAACACATCTAACTTGAATAGCTGCTGTTTAACGTCCTTGTGAGTTATTGTTGAAATGGAAAGACTGTCAGCATCAACATCTTATGATATGAGTTACATCATCTGTTTTTCTCCAAATCCAGGAGAGAAATATTTATTGAACACTTTTACCTCTTCTCCATGATTGTTGATAATTCTGCCATTTCCATCTAGTAATTTATCACTACCATTGTTAGGATTAATTTTGTACTTTTAAAAACTTCCTTCTTATATTCATTGGTTGATCATTGATTTCTGTTAGCTTCCCTTGCCAGCTTTCTACAATTCTGACCTTCGAACTTAAATTCTTTACTATTGACTTCCCCTTTCTTCCATATATTTTATTTGGAGAGAGTTGGGATTCCAACCAGGGAGCCAACAGCAGGGTCCAGAGCCAGCCCCATCTCCTATATTAAGCTCTGGTTAGTAGCTATGTGATAAATGTGATGACCCTGCCTCCGTCTGTCAGCTGGAAGACACAAAGTTTCTCTCTTTCCACCTTCTGATGCCACCTGGCTGCTCTAAGCTAGGTGGGGTGGGACTCTGTTAACATGTGCCTCCTGGAGCTTCCATTTCCCTGGTGCTTCTGTTCCGTGAATAGTGGGGTTGTGAGTGAGGCAGCAGGTACTGAGTGTTGGACTCTCGCTCTTTCAGGGGCCGGTGACCTTCGAGGGGGTGGCTGTGTATTTCACCAGGGAAGAGGGGGCTCTGCTGGACCCCACTCAGAGAGCCCTCTACAGGGATGTCATGCAGGAGAACTATGAGACGGTGACCTCGCTGGGTAAGGAGTCCTGTCCCCTGGGTTATTAGAAGCTGTGGGGTCTCTAAAGAACCTGAGTAGTGATAACTTTATACCTTTATTTGTCACACAAGTTTTGACAAGTTTCCTTGCCCTCTCCCACCCACTAGTATCATTTTTGTCATGTGCCTTTTTGGTGCCGTCAGTCATTTTAAAATTGCATTGTATGTATCCTTATTGGATACATTAATAACTGCAGCTTTCATGCCTTTTCCTCATTTTAAGAGGAAAATACGCCACCTGTAGAATTCTAAATTGAGTAAATGGGTGTATGACTCATGCATGGCTTGTGTGACAGTCAGATGAGCTCCTCTTTTGATAAGAGAGTGTATGTTTCCATTCAGGACCCCACTGGTGAAGGGAGAACAGAGCTGTGGGAGGGGAGGAGAAGGGGGGAGTAGATAATTCTGGGGTGCCAGGACATGGGGAGGGTGTGTGCAGGGTTAGAGCTAAGAAGCAGCAGGGAGGGATGAGGTAGTGAGAGACGTAGAGGGAACACAAGAAGCTCCCAAGGTGCCGGAAGGTGGTGCTGGCTGAGAGTAATGGGAAGAAGTGGAGAGGAGTGTGGAGGAAGGGCACTGAGGAAGTGGCTCATTCTCAGGTGCTGAAGCTAAGTGGCCTGTCCTTGTGGAAGAGTGGGAGCTCTTGGGGGTCTAGTGCACTCAAGGGGCACCTCCCAAGGACCGTTTAAAAGCCAGGGCATTGCAGAGATCCTATGGATCCATGACAGTGCCAGAGGTTCAGCCTTATGGGGGAAAAGATATAAAACAAGAAAAGGATCTAAATGTGTATTTACCATCACCCCCTCATCAGTCCTCAGGGGAATCCCTGATCAGTTCCAAAGTGTATTAAAACCTTCCTTAAAGGCTCACCTCTTGGTTATCAGGTGGCGTATTTTCCCTTCACCCTCCCACTTCCCTGGTTCTTGTCATGCAGACAGCAAGCAGCAAAAGACCAGAAGTCCGAAGCACAGATAATGCGATGTTTATTGGGGTTATTTCCAAGCAAGCATATTCCACTGCCCTAATGAACTTACACCTAGAAAAATTAATTCTTCTTCGAGTGATTGCTCCTATGCATTCCAGTTAGGTGTGCATGCCGTGCGTGCACGGCTCTTCGGAACATTTTTACCCTAGCAACTCCGGCGGGCCGGCTGGCGCCCCCTGGAGTGGCGCCGCTATGGCGCTGGATATATACCCCAGCCGGCCCGTCCGCTCCTCAGTTCCTTCTTACCGCCCGTGATGGCCAGTTGGAACAGTGGAGTGCTCCTTTACCTCCACAGCCCTAGCGTTTCTCCATTTCCTACGTGTTCATAGTTGGTTAAGTTAGTTTAGTTGTTAGATTAGTTGAATAAGTTTAGTTAGATATAGTATAGTTAGGGAATTAGGGGGGTTTAGCCCCTCTTCTTCCACAACCGGTGCGGGCTCATGCCCAAGGCACCGGGGTTTAAGCCCTGTGCGGCTTGCCAGCGGCACATGCCTGTCGGGGACCCGCACGACTCCTGCCTGCGCTGCCTCGGGGAGACCCATCGTCCAGATAAGTGTCCCATCTGCACGGCGTTTAAGCCGAGAACTAGAAAGGAGCGGGATACTCGCCTAAAGCAGCTCCTTATGGAGGCGACACTTCAACCTCCCGCGCCGACCACAGCGGCACCAAAATCATCATCGGCGCGCAGCGCACCGGCAGCCCCGAGCCGCTCCGGTACCGAGACTGCTCGAGCTCCGCAGCCGGCACCGGCATCCCGGCACCGTTCCCTCTCTCCAACGAGGAAACAGAAGACGGCGCAGACGGCCTCCAAGCCGCATGCTTCGGGACCGCTTGCCCAGCCACCACCAGCCCCTCCGGTACCGTCTGTGGTGGTGCACAAACCGTGCACGGTACCGTCGACTCCGGCGCCGCAAGAGCCGTTGAGTCCGGTACAACCCTGCTCCCCGGTGCCAACTGCGGTTGAGCTGCAGCTCCCGTCCACGCCCGAGACATTCTCGACAGCGAGAGAGCTCATCGAGCTCACAGCAGCACAGAGCCTCCGGCCCCCGGCACCGCCGGTGCGGGCCGTTCAGTCAGCGGGCAAGCCGGCGATGATATGGCCGCCTCCCCCTGACGGACGAGAGAGACCTCGGTCCCGGTCCCGCTCCCGGTCCCGCAGACGGTCACCGCCACGCCGTTCCAGATCTCGGCACCGTTCACCATCGCGGTACCGCTCCCCGTCTCGGCACCGATCGCGGTACCGGTCGCACTCCCAGAGACGCTCCCGGTCCCGGTCACCCGACCGTCGGTACCGAGGGAGGTCCGGATCCCGGTACCGTTCCCGGCACTGCGACTCCCGAAGCCGCTCCCGACGCTGTCGGTCGAGGTCACGGTCGAGCTCCCAGCACCGCAACAGTCGCTGGTCCCGCTCTCCATCCCGGCACCGCGATGACTGGCACCGATCCTCGGCACCGTCCAGGGACCTACTGCTGACATCCACGGCGCAATCTTTCAGCGCCTCTGCCCCGCCTTGGCCTTCGCGTCAGCCCTCAGTCGCCTCTCAGGCGGGCAGCCGGAGAGATCTCCGGGCCGTCCCCCAAGGCCAGGACCACGGACCGCAACAGTGGGGTTTTTGGGTCCCTTGGGCCTACCACGAGCCTCAAGGTCTCCCCTTTCCCCCAAGGCACGTGGGCGCCGAACATAGGGTGCCCGAAGCCACGGTGAGCAGACCTCCCTGATCTCCACCGGGTGAGGCCCCGTCGCCACCTGGTCCCACTCAGCGTCTAGGGTCCGAGGCGGCTTCACACCCCCTGGAAGAACCAGCTCCAGAAGCGGTGGTCCAGGGTCTGTCCTCATCATCCTCGCCGGATGAGGCGGTGGTGGGGGCTTCTACCGCAGACCCCCCTCCTATTGACTTGAGGGCCCACCAAGACCTTCTTCGCTGGGTGGCGAAGGCTATCGACCTCCCCGTGGCAGAGGTCCCGGAGGATGACGACCCGGTGACCAACGTCATTGGAGCTGAGGCCCCGCTGCGGGTGGCCCTGCCCTTCATCCGCACCATTCAGCAGAATGCCACTACCATCTGGCAGTCACCGGCGTCCGTCCCTCCCACCGCGCGTGGCGTGGAGCGCAAGTACTCGGTCCCGCCCACCGGATACGAGTACCTCTATACTCACCCAACTCCGGACTCCCTCGTGGTACAGTCCGTAAATGACCGAGAGAGGCACAGGTAGCCCGCCCCGGCGCCAAAATCCAAAGACGCACGGCGCATGGACCTGTTGGGCCGGAAGGTCTATTCGGCGGGTGGCCTCCAGCTCCGGATTGCCAACCAGATGGCTCTTCTCGCCTGTTACACCTTTGACATCTTGATGTCCCTGGCGAAATTTTCAGAGCTGATCCCGACCGCCTCACGTCAAGAGTTTTCGGCCCTCTTGGAAGAAGGCAAAAAAGCCTCCCGGTCCTCCATCCGGGCCGCTCTGGACTCTGTGGACTCAGGAGCCAGAACCCTGGCCTCTGGTGTGACCATGCGGCGTATCTCCTGGCTGCAGTCCTTCACCTTGCCGCCTGAGGTGCAGTACACCCTTCAAGACCTCCCGTTCGACACCCAGGGTCTCTTCTTGGAGAAAACGGACTCCAGAATTCAGACCCTCAAAGATGGTCAAATTGCCATTCGCACCTTGGGTATGCACAGACTGGCTACCCAGAGGAGGTCATTCCGGCAACAGCCCTACCGGCCCTTTACCCAGGCCAGGTCAAGGCCCTATAATAGTCAGCGTGCTAACCTAAACCGCCGTAGACCATCGGGCAACAGACGCAACCAGGCCCAGGCCCCTTCCAAGGCCCCTCAGGGGCCCAAACAGGCCTTTTGATGGGATGCCCGAGGACGGCCCATCAGTCTCCTTCCCAGATCCTACCCCGTTATTTTACAACCACCTGTCCCACTTCCTCCCGGCGTGGTCCCAAATAACATTGGACAACTGGGTCCTTCGTACTATCCAGTATGGTTACCGCCTTCAGTTTGTTTCGCCCCCTCCTTCCCACCCACCTTCCCCGTCCCTCTTCAGGGACCCCTCTCACGAGCAATTCTTCCTACAAGAGGTCGAGACTCTGCTGGGCTTGGGGGCCATAGAGGAGGTGCCGCACGACATGCGGGGCAGGGGATTTTATTCCCGATATTTTCTCATCCCCAAGGCGAAAGGAGGTCTCCGACCCATACTAGACCTCCGGGAGCTCAACAGGTACCTGCTCAAGCTCAAGTTTCGCATGGTCACCCTGGGGACCATCATTCCCTCCCTGGATCCGGGAGACTGGTTTGCCGCCCTCGACATGAAGGACGCGTACTTCCATGTCGCGATTTACCCTCCCCATCGACGCTACCTGCACTTCATGGTCAACAGTGCGCACTGCCAGTTTGCGGTGCTGCCCTTCGGCCTGTCCACCGCGCCAAGGGTCTTTACCAAATGCATGGCAGTGGTGGCCGCAGCCCTCCGCCGTCGTCGCATACACGTCTACCCGTATCTCAACGACTGGCTGGTTCGCGGGACATCCCGACAGCTGGTAATGGACCAGATGACGGAAATACTATCCCTATTTCGGCTCCTGGGCCTTCTCATCAATGCCGAGAAGTCCACTTTAACTCCATCACAACGAGTGGAGTTCGTCGGAGTGGTCCTCGACTCCAGTTTAGCCAGGGCCTGCCTCCCTCGGTCTCGGCACCAGATAATGGTCTCCATCATTCGGGACCTACACACCTTTCCCACGACGACAGTTCGGTCCTGCCTGTGCCTCCTAGGCCACATGGCATCCTGCACATTCGTTACCACGCACGCCAGGCTGCGCCTTCGCCCATTTCAATCTTGGCTGGCGTCGGTGTACCGCCCACATCGCGACCCCATAGACATGGTGGTCACGGTCACGAAGCCTACCCTCGATTCGCTCAGCTGGTGGCTGGACCCAGAGGTCGTGTGTGCAGGAGTCCCGTTCCACCCTCCTCGCCCATCCGTCACCATGACCACAGACGCCTCAGTGTTGGGATGAGGGGCTCACCTGGGCGACCTTCACACACGAGGTCTCTGGTCGCCCCAAGAGCTCTCCCTCCATATCAACGTCCGGGAGCTGCGAGCGATCCGCTTGGCGTGTCTCGCCTTCCGCGCCTGTCTGCAAGGCCGCTGCGTGGCAGTGTTCACGGACAACACGACGGCGATGTTCTATGTGAACAAGCAGGGCGGAGCTCGCTCCTCCCTGCTCTGCAAGGAAGCGATGCTCCTGTGGGACTTCTGCGTGACCCACTCGATTCGCCTGGAAGAGTCCTTTCTTCCAGGAGTGCAGAACACGCTGGCCGACCATCTCAGCAGATCGTTCCTCTCCCACGAGTGGTCTCTCTGTCCGGATGTGGCGCACACAATTTTCCGGAGGTGGGGGTTTCCCCAGATAGACCTGTTTGCCTCCAAGGAGAACAGGAAGTGCCACCTGTTTTGTTCGTACCAGGGTCGCTCCCCAGGCTCCCTGTCGGACGCATTCCTGTGCTCCTGGACGGATCACCTCCTCTACGCCTTCCCTCCGTTCCCGCTCATACACCGGGTGCTACTCAAGCTTCGGAGGGACAGGACCCACGTAATACTCGTCGCTCCGGCCTGGCCGAGGCAGCACTGGTACACTGCCACCCAAACCTACAGTCCATCCATCTTACAGCTTGGTACCTGCGTGGTTGACCCACGCAGAGAGGGGCTGTTCGGTGGCAGTACAGCAAGTCCTACTTGAAAGCAGGAAGCCTTCCACTCGCTCCACCTACCTCGCGAAATGGAAGCGTTTTGCGCTCTGGTGCGATCAGCGCGGCCTTAATCCCTTCCTAGTCCCTATCCCTACAATCCTGGACTACCTCTGGTACCTTAAAGAACAAGGACTCGCGGTCTCCTCCTTGAAGGTGCACCTGGCAGCCGTGTCCGCCTTTCGTCCATCTATGGGAGGTCGGTCCATCTTCTCCAACCAGATGGTTTCCCGCTTCCTTAAGGGCCTGGACCGCTTGTACCCGCCAGTGCGGCATCCTTCCCCAACCTGGGATTTAAATCTCGTTCTGGCCAAGCTTATGGGACCGCCCTTCGAACCCCTGGCCACGTGCTCTCTACTCTACCTCTCCTGGAAGACAGCCTTCCTAGTCGCAATTACATCGGCAAGACGAGTTTCTGAACTCCGGGCACTAATGGTTAGTCCACCATACACCCTCTTCCACGGAGACAAGGTGCAGCTCCGACCACACCCGGCCTTCCTCCCTAAGGTGGTGTGGGCCTTTCACCTCAATCAGGAGATCTTCCTTCCGGTCTTCTTCCCGAAGCCGCACGCCTCACCTTGTGAGCAACAGCTTCACACCCTGGACGTCCGCAGGGCCCTCGCTTTTTATATCGAGTGGACAAAGCCCTTCCGGCGTTTGCCATAGCTGTTTGTGGCGGTTGCCGACCGCATGAAAGGCGAGCCAGTCTCCTCGCAGCGGATTTCCTCCTGGGTGACGGCATGTATCCGGACATGTTACGAGCTTGCTCGCGTGCCACCGTGCCGCCTCACCGCTCACTCGACAAGAGCGCAAGCCTCGTCGGCCGCCTTCCTGGCCCATGTTCCCATCCAGGACATCTGTAGAGCGGCCACCTGGTCTTCTGTCCACACCTTCGCTTCCCACTACGGGTTGGTGCAGCAATCCAGAAACGATGCAGCCTTCGGCTCAGCAGTCTTACACTCTGCCACGTCTCACTCCGACCCCACCGCCTAGGTAAGGCTTGGGAATCACCTAACTGGAATGCATAGGAGCAATCACGTGAAGAAGAAAAGACGGTTACTCACCGTAGTAACTGTTGTTCTTCGAGATTTGTTGCTCCTATCCATTCCAGACCCGCCCTCCTTCCCCACTGTCGGAGTAGCCGGCAAGAAGGAACTGAGGAGCGGACGGGCCGGCTGGGGTATATATTCAGCGCCATGGCGGTGCCACTCCCGGAGGCGCCCAGCCGGCCCGCCGGAGTTGCTAGGGTAAAAATGTTCCGAAGAGCCGTGCACGCGCGGCGCGCACACCTACATGGAATGGATAGGAGCAACACATCTCGAAGAACACCAGTTACTACGGTGAGTAACCGTCTTTTATACAGCAGACAGAAACAATTAGAGAACCAGACTGATTAACAAGGTAAAAGTGGTGGCCATAAAGATAAAACAATACAGAAATGAGTGTTTCACAACCACAAGCGTTGAGAAGGGATTTCTTGCCAGACAGGCTGCTATCAAACTAAGTTTTCTTGAACCATCTTAAGATCTGTTTCTTTATCTGGTGGTGATGGGCACTATCAGGACAGGATCGTCTTCCTAACAGTCCAATAGCACCTTATTTCAATGTGACGGGTTTGGGATGTGAGGATGTGACCCTTCGCTTCCCAGCTTATGGCTGCCCCTGCTGCTTAGCCAAAGGCCTTAGCGTAAGAACAAGGCCTCAGACTGTCACAGTGAGAGAAGGCCCAGACACAGGCAGACTGAGATTTTGATTCTTAGCTAGTTACAGGGGTATAAAGACAAAGTGATAAAAATACCCCTAAGTTCTTAAAGTCTAGGCTTTACAGGCAGGCCTGAATATGTCTATTCTAACAGTGGGTTCTAGCCCTTCCCCCGTTCTGTGTCTGTCTTGTGTATTTAGATCAGGGGTCGGCAACCTTTCAGAAGTGCTGTGCCGAGTCTTCATTTATTCACTCTAATTCAAGGTTCCATGTGCCAGTAGCACATTTTAACGTTTTTAGAAGGTCTCTTTCTATAAGTCTATAATATAGAACTAAACTATTGTTGTATGTAAAGTAAATAAGGTTTTTAAAATGTTTAAGAAGCTTAATTTAAAATTAAATTAAAATGCAGAGCCCCCCCTCGGACCAGGGGCCAGGACCCAGGCAGTGAGAGTGCCACTGAAAATCAGCTCGCTGCCGCAGGTTGCCTACCCCTGATTTAGATTGTAAATTCTTCAGGGCATGGGCCATCTACTATTCTCTGTTTGCACTTTGCCTAGCACAATGGGGACCCACTGTTAGTTGGTCCTTAAGCACTAAGGTAGTGAATATGATTTGTTATAATAGTAACTCTCCTGCCACTTTGAGCCAAGGAAGATGGCCTTGGGATGCGTAGCCTTATTTGGAGTGTGTTAGTAATGTTCATTTGATTTATCAACTTAATTTAATTTGTATTGTAATTATTTCAATTCATTAATAATAATACTTAATCATTTATATTAATTAATATGAGTTTAGGCTCGTCAGTTTGTTTGATCAGAAGATAAAAGTTCGTGTTTCGAATCGGGTTCCACAGAATTGATAAAGGGACCTTCGGGGGTATGACAGGAAGCTCACAGTGAGACAGATATAGTGTTAAAGACTTTTTATTAAACACAATGAAATAGTAAGTAAATTGTAAAACAGGTAGAATTACAGAGTTACAATTGTATTACTGTTATTCAGGAGATACATATGATGATACAATATTATGTGCTGCAAACTTGGGTTAATATTCACACCCTGTTTTGATAAACTGGCGTTGGCCTCGCCTCTGGTGGTTCTGGTTTCACAGCTCTTGCAAGGGAAACTAATGTAAAGAGCTGCCAAAGCTACTTTGGAATTTACTTTTTAGCTCAACTAAATAATCTAATACACAAATTAAAATAAAGTTTTAGAGAGACCAAGCTTAGCTGAGTCCATTTTGAACTTAAGGTTTGAAAAGAAAATAAGTGCGGCCTATTACTGGTTAATAGCTGTCGTAGATGGATAGCATGAATACGTAGTTGAAGATGGTGAAGTGTAGAGAAGAAGGAGGAGGTCGAGGTGGGGGTGGGGATACCATAGAGAGGTAGGTTACCTCTTTTTATAGAAATAAATGCCGGAAATCCTTCCTCTTATACCCAAATTTCAGTCTTCCCCCATAGAAATGTTAGGGTACGCTTACTCCATAGGCTAGTATGTATGTGCGTATGGATGACAGGTATCTGCGCACTTGTGGGGTACTTGTTAAGTCTGTGAGTTCAACTTTGAAAAATCCCCTTTGCTATTCTTCATTGTTTATTGGTCTAGGTAAAGGGTCTTAGACCTAAGCATAGGCACTTTATTTGGGTATAGGAAAAACAGTTCCTTTTCTGGGTAAAAGGGCACAGGATATAGCTATGCTAACTTTGCTTTAGCTTAAAATGCAGGTTTTTGTCCTGTAGGTTTCTTGCATTACAGCCACATGTATTTTTAATATGAATTAATAAACCTATCACAATACTGTACTTACAAGAAAAGAGATATTTATGCAGGCAAGCAGATGAATCCTTAGGGCTACAGATGTTACTGTCTAGAAATGAGATGGGGTTAAAACTATGGAATATTATTTGTGACAAGTATCCCACAAATTCCACTGACCTCCCTCGTTTTCTTTGCCTGCAGTAGGCTTTCCAATTTCCAAACCTGATGTGATCTCGCAGCTGGAACGAGGGGAAGAACCGTGGGTCCCAGACCTCCAGGGCTCTGAGAAAGAAGTGCTCCCGAGAGCTGCCTTCGCAGGTGAGGAATTGATTAAACAACTCAACAACTGCTTAGGAATGCAGGAAACATTTGGGATGCCCTACAAAGACCCCGTGAGCTCTTCAATTTCAGGATTGTTCCCTGCAGATGTGGAATCATTATGGCAGATGTCACTCATGGCTTCCCTCCTATGCTGACTGACAAGTGGCAGCAGGTCCCTCCCTGATCTCACTTTCCCCGAGATTTATGGTGCAATGAGGACCCAGAACTGATGCCTTCCCCTCTTCTCTGTGGAAGGATTTGGGGAAAATCAGCACCCGATAGGTTTGATCTCTCCCACATATATTTTGGTTTGTTCATCCCTTTTTCCATTCCTCTTTCTGACATTTCCTTTTTCTCAGGCACAGGGAGTGACCTATGTCTGGATTCTCTCTGTCTCCCATCCGGCGATGGGCTGGTGAGTGAGAACGAGGAGGAGAAACCCCAGCAGGAAGACACTGTGCAAGTAGATCCACATTGGATGTTATCAGGAAGATCCAAAGGGAATGTTTCCAGGAGTTGTGCACTCCCAGAAAACACAAAAGCCTGTGAGACTCAGCAGAGGCCAGAGGAAAACTACAGTAGCCCCTCAGCCCTTATTCCACGCAACAGAATCAACTTGGAAGAGAGACGCTACATGTGCCACGAGTGCGGGAAAAGCTTCAATCAGCGCTCAAACCTTATCACACATCAGAGAATCCACACTGGGGAGACGCCCTACACGTGCTCTGAGTGCGGGAAAAGCTTCAGGTGGCGCTCACACCTTATCACACATCGGAGAATCCACACTGGGGAGACGCCCTACACGTGCTCTGAGTGCGGGAAAAGCTTCAGGTGGCGGTTTCACCTTATCACACATCAGAGAATCCACACAGGGGAGACGCCCTACATGTGCTCTGAGTGCGGGAAAAGCTTCAGTTACAGCTCAAATTTTATTAGACATCAGAGAATCCACACAAGAGAGAGAACTGTTATAAATGCCTTGACTAGGGCTGGGCAAAATTAAAAAAAAAAAAAATCACATTTCCTAATTCCCACATTGTGATTTTTGCACCATCTTCACCGTGGTCTCTCAGCTCCCCCAGATGAGTTGCCTGCTTCTGCCTTTTGCAGCTCACCCTTCTTTGGGGTCAATCCTGTGATCTTTTCTATCAACTCCTTTCCTTTGAGTCATAGGAGTGTGTGTCCCTCCTGCCAGGAATGTTCATCAGCTCCAGGTGGGGGGAGAGGTTTGATCCCAACAAGCTACACTGAGGCAAAAACTACCTGTGCCTGACATCCACTAGGACTGTACATGGCGTTGGCTGCTCAAGTTAGTGATCTTAATGTAAAAAATTGTAGTGCAGATGCAGCCCAGGTGCAGGGGTTGGCATTAGCTTCCCCCTTGACCTGACCTAAACTCCATCACTTTCCCTAGTCTAAACAAACCCTGAGCATCACGGTTATACTGTTCCCCCATTTCACAGCCATTGTTAGTCATCGAGTTCACTCTTGGGGAAGAAGTTGTTTCACTCCCAGTTGCTCTGATGTTGGTTCAGGTTGTGCTGCAGAGCAGATATTTTTACTACCATTTTTCTCACTTAAAATATATTGAATTATAACAAGGAGCAGGAACAGGGCATGGATAGGGGGAAATGTCATTTCACCCTCTGGAACAACAGAAGAAGATGGGGTAAATCAGAGGGATTCCCTTATTCCCCATCACCATCCCAATCCCCCTGTTGTGCAGTTGGTTAGGTCAGTATTTTTTCTAAAGGGCTGGGAAGAGGATTCCCTCATAAATAACTTGTAACTAAACAAAGTGCCCATGCATTGGGCTCCCAAAGCCGTTGTGGTCCAGGCCCTGCAGGAAGTGGCTCCTGAAGAGATCTCCTTCCTCATTAGCTGCATGTTGCCTATTGTTTGGCAAATACAATCCCTAGCTAGGTAGAGATGGGAAACATGGAAGTGACTTTTCTCATCAGCTCACCCCGGGAGATGCTGCAAATTTGTAGAAAATGAAATCCGTGTTGAATGTGCTGTAGCTGCAGAAAGATACCTATTTTTAATAGAGACCTGACATTTGGTGTCTTACAGGGATTCTAAATAGCACCTGAATTTAGTCCCTAATTTAAATCTGTGCCACCAGATTAAAGAAATAAAAGGGCATAGTTGGTGGAGTTGTACCTCACTGTCACTACTGATCTGTTGTGTGGTTGGTGAAGAATTCTACACCAGAGAAGTGTCAAATTACTCCAAGTAAGGTCAAAGATTTGACAAGAGCTCAGGTAGAAATTGCAGGTACTAGTGGTTGATTTTCACCCCTGAGATGGAAGCTATGGTGACCTGTGGCCCAGGTAAACTATTTTTAGAACGCTGCTCCCTAGTTAAGTGGCATTGATCACACTCCTGAAGGATGCCGTGATTAAATTGGGCACAACTGTCTTTTACCATTTGGATCCAAAGTTAGATGAAGCACAGAGAGAAACAGCTGATTCCTTCAGAGCCATTCCATGCCTCTGGGTCTCAAGCTGGCTGCCTTGTTGGATAAGAAGCACTTCCCTGCTGGCCAAACAATGGTAGCCAATGAGGGAATGTATCAGATGTGAAGTTCAGACTGCAGGATACTTGAATGCTGAGTCCAGAGTCTCTGGTTTAGTCTAGGCCTGCACAACTCATAAAGCAGCGAGGGCAATATTACTCCAAAGAAAACAGCGGAGGGATGAAACCCCCCGGCCTCACTGAACACCACCCCCCACCGCTGCCGAGCCCCTCCCCGAAAAAATCCCCCCCAAGGGCCACCCGCCCCATGGAAACAAACCCTCCTTCCCTAGCATCGTCCTGCCAAAACGGTGGCATTGAACCTTGGTAATATGTTATAGCGGGCCTCTAAGGTAGTATAATTAAGGTAAAAGGAAAATGTCTTTTTGCTAGAAGTAGAATAAGATCTTCCCCCCACTTTGTAATCAGTTGCTCTGTGGAGTGAATGAGGTGGGACTGAGGAAGGCAGCACCTCCAGACAGCTGCAACCCTTGGAGAGGGGCTGGGAGCCAGACCAGATCAGCAGAACAGGTCAGCCACTGACTCATAGCTCGTCTCCTCAGTCCCCTACTGCCGGCTCACCTGCCCCTCCCACTCGCCTCCTCATCCCCCCCCCTTCATGCTGCCGGCTCACCCACCCCCTTGCCACTGCGCGCCACTCGCCTCCTCAGACCCCCTCCCTCACCTGCTATTGTGTCATACAGGAGGCCTGTGATACGCAGGGGGTCAGATTAGATGGTCTAATGGTTTCTTCTGGCCGTAAAGTTGACTAATTTCTGAAAAACCGAGTGTAGCATTGGGAGCAGCGTCTGATGTTTTCCTGTCTAGCCGGCTTGCTGCCTAGAACGAACGCTCCTTGAGTGGGGTGATCCCCAGGGAGTAGCTCAAACCTGCAAAGTGCCTGGCCAGGGGCAGGACATTGGCACAGCAAGGGAGGGGTGTGGCAGTGACATCACAAAGGCCTTTTGCAGGACCTCAGACTATTGGTCCAAGGTGGTGGGGAGGTGGTGACCTCACAGAGAGATGCTGACATCAGCCAGGCAGGACAGGGGCGAGGGGCCAGGGAAACCTCAGAGACCCTGTGGCTTTGCGTCAGCAAGTCTCCTTCTCCAGGTCTCTCTTTGAGGACTGAGAGAGTATTCGGGTTCACGGACGTGAGCGCCAGGAGGAACCTCTTTCGAGTTTTCTCCTTCCCTTTTAGTGATTTTACTAGAAAACAGCCGTCCCGTTTAGAAGGTAAGAGCCTCCTGGAGGTTTGAAACCTGTTCAGTCTGATCCATCTGGTGAGAGTTGAATTCTAGGCATGGAAAACACGAGCTTAAGGAGGCAGAATTTTTTTACGCACCTAGGATTTTGGCCCTTAGAATCACAGGACATTGGGGTTTGTCCTTTGTGTTTCACCTTTCCTCCATCCATCCCTCTCTCCTTTCTCTTCGTCTCTTGCATCTTTTGTCCTTTCTCCTGTTCCTCCCAACACCAGGAGAGGGGTGTGTGTATGTGTGTTGCATGGGAGTGCTCTGCAATTCCCACTGTGGAGAGTCCACCCAAAAATGTGGGGCTGAAATAGTGCTCGGGCAGAGATCCCCACCAGTGACCTGGGCCATCCTTTGGGCTCTCTGGTGAGAACCCTCAGCCTCCCGCCTCAGTCTCTACCCTGATTGGCTGAGCAGGGGTTATTGATAGGAGGAAACTCAGATCCTTGTTGTTCTCGTTTAAGACCAAGGAAATAAGTCAGAACCAGTTCTGTGTTTGATGAATTTTGCTGCTTCTCTACATTAATGGTCTCTGAGCAGCTCATGATTCTCTCTAACATTGCAGTTCTCCTCAAATACTTTCTGAATAATTACTGTCACTGTTGTTGGTCTGGAGCTCATCTGAGAGCACTTTATTCAGGTCATTCCATGTCTGAAATTCAAGATCCGATGGTTAGTTTGAAAATCAGGGCTCTTGGGTCCTATTCCCAACTCAGCCACTGACTGGCTGTGTGACCTAAGACAAGTCAATTCTCCTTTCTCAGCCTTAGCTTCTCCTCTTTCAAGTAGGGATAATAATGATCTGCTCCTACCTAGCTCAACACACTCACTCTTCCCCAACACACACACAGTCTCCACACTGCAGTTGAAAAGCATCTGGCAATCTAGTAAGATGCCCATGGAACAATGGGATAGAGAAACCTGCATCACTGAAAGTGCAGCCATGGAGACACCACACACCAGCCTTGCCTAGCTGGCAAGAATCAAACCTCCACAGAAACACCCTGTGGCTTCTAACCCAGCTCCCTAAGGCCTCAGCCACAACCACTTAACACAGGGGCCTTTCTACACTCTGCTTCTGTTCTCACTGAAGGGTCATTTCCAATTGTTTGCTCAGACCAGCTTCCCCAGCACACTCACTGCTGTGCAGCTCTGTACGTGTGGCCACGGCTGAGCAGCCAGAGTTCCTGCCCATTTCCCTACTGGCTGGAGCATGGCTAGAGTGTGTTTGTGGTTAATGACGTTGCAGTAGATGGTTCGTTTCCTGCCTTGGCAATTCAGACAGTCCCTTTTCCCAACATATCTCCAGCACATCAGTACCTGGCTGGGTCTCCTGGGCAGTGGAAAACATCCCTTGTTTGGCCCTGCCAAGGGGATCGTGCAGAGCTGAGACGTCCCTCGGCTTGGATCAAAGGGGGAGTTGGATGGAATTTATCACACAACCCTCCCTGCTCCCCAGAGCCCCACGGGGAGAAGCTAGGGAAGGGGGAGTCATTCCTCCCCTGCGCTCCCAGAAGAGCTGCTAGGACTCCTTCCTGCCAGCTACTCACCCCCAGATCCAGCCTCAGCTCCAGGGATCTTCCTGCTCCAAAGGCTCCAGAGGCCTGGGGTGGGGAGGGCGTCACTGC
This sequence comes from Mauremys reevesii, assembly GCF_016161935.1. Taxonomy (NCBI): domain Eukaryota; kingdom Metazoa; phylum Chordata; order Testudines; family Geoemydidae; genus Mauremys; species Mauremys reevesii. The sequence goes on along the minus strand of NC_052636.1, from coordinate 12,023,851 downwards.
ACCGTCTGACACACAAGGGAGGTTTCTGGAATTGAAGGAAGGAGCAGAAAACGGATAGGAAAGAAACAGAGAGAAAACGCCTCGTCTCTCCCCTCCCCCTCCCAGCAAGACATGTTACCAAGGACCAGCGTTAGGGGAAATGGTGCCCTGGGCAAAACTTGTACTTTGGCACTTCCCCATCGCCCCTGGACGATCCCCTTCCCTATTTACCCCCAGCTCCTGCACTCCCGACCCTTGCACCTCCCCCACCCCTAACTCTGCCCCCTCCTGTGCCCTAACCCCTATGCTGTGTCCCCTCTGCCCTTAACTCCTGCACTCCCCTCCTGTGCCCCCCGCCACTGCCCCTCTCCTGCTCCCCTAACCCCTGCGCCCCCTTCACCATTAACCCCTGCGCCCCCTCCTGTGCCACCAGCCATTGCGCCTCTCCTGCTCCCCTAACCCCTGCACCCTCCTGCGCCCCTTCACCCCTAACACCTGCACCCCTCCTGTGCCCCCGCCACTGCCCCTCTCCTGCACCCCCTAACCCCTGCAGCCCCTCCTGTTCCCCCAGCCACTGCCCCTCTCCTGTACCCCCTTCACCCCAACCCCTGTGCCCCCTCCTGTGCCACCAACCACTGCCACTCCCGCCCCACTTCACCCCCAACCCCTGCGCCCACTCCTGTGCCACCAGCCATTGCCCCTCTCCTGCAGCCCCTTCACCCCTAACCCCTGCGCCCCCTCCTGTGCCACCAGACACTGCCCCTCTCCTGCACCCCTTCACCCCTAACCCCTGCACCCTCCTGTGCCACCAGCCACTGCCCCTCTCCTGCACCCTTCACCCCTAACCCCTGCACCCCTCCTGTGCCACCAGCCACTGCCCCTCTCCTGCGCCCCTTCACCCCTAACCCCTGCCCCTCCTGTGCCACCAGCCACTGCCCGTCTCCTGCACCCCTTCACCCCTAACCCCTGCGCCCCTCCTGTGCCCCCAGACACTGCCCCTCTCCTGCACCCCTTCACCCCAACCCCTGCACCCTCCTGCGCCCCAGCCACTGCCCCTCTCCTGCACCCCTTCACCCCTAACTCCTGCTCCTCCTGTGCCACCAGCCACTGCCCCTCTCCTGCAGCCCCTTCACCCCTAACCCCTGCGCCTCCTGTGCCACCAGACACTGCCCCTCTCCTGCCCCCTTCACCCCTAACCCCTGCGCCCCCTCCTGTGCCACCAGCCACTGCCCCTCTCCTGCACTCCCTTCACCCTAACCCCTGCGCCTCCTGTGCCACCAGCCGCTGCCCCTCTCCGGCACCCCCTTCAACCCTAACCCCTGCACCCCCTCCTGTGCCCCCAGCCACTGCCCCTCTCCTGCAGCCCCTTCACCCCTAACCCCTGTGCCTCCTGTGCCCCCAGCCACTGCCCCTCTCCTGCACCCCTTCACCCCTAACCCCTGCACCCCTCCTGTGCCACCAGCCACTGCCCCTATCCTGCCCCCTTCACCCCTAACCCCTGCACCCCTCCTGTGCCACCAGCCACTGCCCCTCTCCTGCACCCCTTCACCATTAACCCCTGTGCCCCCTCCTGTGCCACCAGCCACTGCCCCTCTCCTGCACCCCTTCACCCCTAACCCCTGTGCCCCCTCCTGTGCCACCAGCCACTGCCCATCTCCTGCCCCCTTCACCCTAACCCCTGCGCCCCTCCTGTGCCCCCAGCCACTGCCCCTCTCCTGCCCCCTTCACTCCAACCCCTGCACCCTCCTGTGCCACCAGCCACTGCCCTCCTGCACCCCTTCAGCCCTAACCCCTGCACCCTCCTGTGCTGCCAGCCACTGCCCCTCTCGTGCACCCCTTCACGCTAACCCCTGCGCCTCCTGTGCCCCCAGCCACAGCCCTCCTGCACCCCTTCACCCCTAACCCCTGCACCCTCTCCTGTGCCCCAGCCACTGCCTCTCCTGCCCCCTTCACCCCAACCCCTGCACCCTCCTCTTCCACCAGCCACTGCCCCTCCTGCACCCCTTCAGCCCTAACCCCTGCACCCCTCCTGTGCCACGAGCCACTGCCCTCTCCTGCGCCCCTCCACCCCTAACCCCTACGCCCCTCCTGTGCCCCAGCCACTGCCCCTCTCCTGCACCCCCTTCACCCCTAACCCCTGCGCCCGTCCTGTGCCACCAGCCACTGCCCTCTCCTGCACCCCTTCACCCCTAACCCCTGCACCCCTCCGGTGCCATCAGCCACTGCCCTCTCCCGCCCCCTTCACCACTAACCCCTGCATCCCCACCTGTGCCACCAGCCACTGCCCCTCACCCGCCCCCTTCACCCCTAACCCCTGCACCCCTCCGGTGCCATCAGCCACTGCCCTCTCCCGCCCCTTCACCACTAACCCCTGCGCCCCTCCTGTGCCCCCAGCCACTGCCCCTCTCCTGCACCCCTTCACCCCAACCCCTGCGCCTCCTGTGCCACCAGACACTGCCCCTCTCCTGCCCCCTTCACCCCTAACCCCTGCGCCCCCTCCTGTGCCACCAGCCACTGCCCCTCTCCTGCACCCCTTCACCCCTAACCCCAGCACCCCCGCCAGTGCCACCAGCCACAGCCACTCTACTGCACCCCTTAATCCTAACCCCTGCACCCCTCCTGTGCCCCCAGCCACTGCCCCTCCTGCACCCCTTCACCCCAACCGCTGCACCGCCTCCTGCGCCACCAGCCACAGCCCTCTACTGCCCCCTTCACCCCTAACCCCTGTGCCTCCTCCTGTGCCACCAGCCACTGCCCCTCCTGCACCCCATTCACCCCTAAACCCTGTGCCCTCTCCTGTGCCACCAGCCACTGCCCCTCTCCTGGAGCCCCTTCACCCCTAACCCCTGCACCCCCTTCTGTGCCACCAGCCAGTGCCCCTCTCCTGCTCCCCTTCAGCCCTAACCCCTGCACCCCCTCCTGTGCCACCAGCCACTGCCCCTCTCCTGCACTCCCTTCACCCCTAACCCCTGCACCCTCCTGTGCCACCAGCCACTGCCCCTCCTGCACCCCTTCACCCCTAACCCCTGCACCCCTCCTGTGCCACCAGCCACTGCCCCTATCCTGCCCCCTTCACCCCTAACCCCTGCACCCTCCTGTGCCACCAGCCACTGCCCTCTCCTGCACCCCCTTCACCCCTAACCCCTGTGCCCCTCCTGTGCCACCAGCCACTGCCCCTCTCCTGCACCCCTTCACCATTAACCCCTGTGCCCCCTCCTGTGCCACCAGCCACTGCCCCTCTCCTGCACCCCCTTCACCCCTAACCCCTGTGCCTCCTCCTGTGCCACCAGCCACTGCCCCCTCCTGCACCACCTTCACCCCAAACCCCTGTGCCCCTCCTGTGCCACCAGCCACTGCCCCTCTCCTGCCCCCTTCACCCTAACCCCTGCGCCTCCTGTGCCCCCAGCCACTGCCCCTCTCCTGCCCCCTTCACTCCAACCCCTGCACCCTCCTGTGCCACCAGCCACTGCCCTTCCTGCACCCCTTCAGCCCTAACCCCTGCACCCTCCTGTGCTGCCAGCCACTGCCCCTCTCGTGCACCCCCTTCACGCTAACCCCTGCGCCCCCTCCTGTGCCCCCAGCTACAGCCCCTCTCCTGCACCCCCTTCACCCCTAACCCCTGCACCCTCTCCTGTGCCCCCAGCCACTGCCTCTCTCCTGCCCCCCTTCACCCCCACCCCTGCACCCTCCTCTGCCACCAGCCACTGCCCTCCTGCACCCCTTCAGCCCTAACCCCTGCACCCTCCTGTGCCACGAGCCACTGCCCCTCTCCTGCGCCCCTCCACCCCTAACCCCTACGCCCTCCTGTGCCCCCAGCCACTGCCCCTCTCCTGCACCCCTTCACCCCTAACCCCTGCGCCCCGTCCTGTGCCACCAGCCACTGCCCTCTCCTGCACCCCTTCACCCCTAACCTCTGCACCCCCTCCGGTGCCCTCAGCCACTGCCCCTCTCCGCCCCCTTCACCACTAACCCCTGCATCCTCCTGTGCCACCAGCCACTGCCCCTCTCCCGCCCCTTCACCCCTAACCCCTGCACCCTCCGTGCCATCAGCCACTGCCCCTCTCCGCCCCCTTCACCACTAACCCCTGCGCCCCTCCTGTGCCCCCAGCCACTGCCCCTCTCCTGCACCCCCTTCACCCCAACCCCTGCGCCCCCTCCTGTGCCACCAGCCACTGCCCCTCTCCTGCACCCCTTCATCCTTAACCCCTGTGCCCCCTCCTGCACCCACATGGGGACAGTGACCTCTGTGCATGGAGCAGCTGGCATTGCTGCCCCCTGCTCCTCCCTGGGACATTACTCCTCCGGGCACCCCTAGGGGCTGCGGGGTGGGAGGGCGGGGGGGGGGCGAGAAGGGACATCATCCGAGCTCCCTGCGTCCAGGTCACTTTCCTCAGCCGGGCTGCGTCAGGGGAGGGCAGAGAGCAGCAGCTTCTGATGCTCCCCTCACAGCCCAGCCCCGGTGGGGAAAGTGGCCAGGACGCAGGGAGCACATAGTGCTGCTCCTCGCTCCCCCCACCCTCTATGGGGCCACGGAGGAGCATTGGGGCAGGGGAGAGCAGTGAGCACCTTTGCACGGCCACACGGTGCCCTTTGACCCCCTGGAGCCCTGGGCGGCTGCCGGGGGCCCCACCCCTAAGGCCGGCCGGGCTCCCCAGCATGAACAGCAGAGACACAGGGAGACTGGCCACACACTCTGTCCAACCATTGCCATTGCAGGAGAGAAGGTGTCAATGGAATCGAATGCCCTGGCTCAGACAAGAGAGACAGGGAGATTTTGCTGTTCATGGATCCATGCAAAGGAAATTGTGTCTGTGTGAAAATAGGGAGGGAAATGTAACACCCACCTGGTGGTGCCCAAGGCGGAAGGGACCCCTATGGGATTAGAGCAGGACACGTTCTCAAGCAGCATGTTTCTCACTCTGCCCATCTGTCAGGTTTGATGATTATCAATGGAAATATTTTGCCATTGGGTCGTGTGTTTACACAGAAATTGACATTTACTAGCAAACACGTAATTCTCCCAGTCCTGCCTAGCCTGCCGGGGGGGAGTGTAGAAGGACAGAGTCACTCTGCCCAGAGCCCATGCCAGGCCTGGGCTCTCCATGCTGCCCACTTCCCACAACGCTGGGATCCTTCCCTGACCTCCCCCAGACCTCTGCCCCCCACCCCCACGGCTGGGCTCCCCGCCCCACACGGTCCCACTCCCCTGCGTCCAGGATCCCTCCCCTCTGCCCTCCTCCCCTCTGAGCAAAAACTCGACATTATTCCAGGGCCACCCACAGGATTCAGGGGGCCTGGGGCAAAGCAATTTCGGGGGCCCCTTCCAGACAAAAAAGTTGCAATACTGTAGAATACTGCAAAGAATCCTGTGGCACCTTATAGACTAACAGACGTTTTGCAGCATGAGCTTTCGTGGGTGAATACCCACTTCTTCGGATGCAAGCAGTGGAAATTTCCAGGGGCAGGTTTATATAGGCAAGCAAGAAGCAAGCTAGAGATAACGAGGTTAGTTCAATCAGGGAGGATGAGGCCCTGTTCCAGCAGCTGAGGTGTGAAAACCAAGGGAGGAGAAACTGGTTCTGTAATTGGCAAGCCATTCACAGTCTTTGTTTAGTCCTAAACTGATGGTGTTAAATTTGCAGATGAACTGGAGCTCAGCAGTTTCTCTTTGAAGTCTGGTCCTAAAGTTTTTTTGCTGTAGGATGGCCACCTTAAAATCTGCTATTGTGTGGCCAGGGAGGCTGAAGTGTTCTCCTACAGGTTTTTGTATATTGCCATTCCTAATGTCTGATTTGTGTCCATTTATCCTTTTCCTTAGAGACTGTCCAGTTTGGCCGATGTACATAGCAGAGGGGCATTGCTGGCATATGATGGCATATATTACATTGGTGGACGTGCAGGTGAATGAACCGGTGATGGTGTGGCTGATCTGGTTAGGTCCTGTGATGGTGTTGCTGGTGTAGATATGTGGGCAGAGTTGGCATCGAGGTTTGTTGCATGGGTTGGTTCTAGGGCAGAATACTGGATTCCCGTGGGCAGCGGCATAGCCAGGTTCTAACATGAGGGGAAGCGAACACATAAAAAAAGGCACACCCAACATATCAAATTACTAATTACATCCGCTCCCTCCCAATTCCTGCCCCCTTCAGAATCCCCAACACCCCCCCACTCCTTGTCCTCTGACTGCCCCCTCCTGGGACCCTGGTCCCTGACTGCCCCCCTAGAACCCTACCTGTCCCCTGACTGCCCCGACCCTTATCCACACCCCTGCCCCCAGACAGACTGCCAGGACTCCCACACCTATCCAACCACTCCCCGCCCCCTGACAGGACCCCCAATATACACCAAGACACACCCTGTAATCCAAAGTGGGGGGGCAGGGACCACGCACTGCTCCTGCCATTGAGGGTACATGGGCAGCTGCTTCTGCCCTAGCACCTGGCTCTAGTGTGTAGCCAGAAGCCCTGGCGAGCAGGCGGAGGGATCCTGCTAGCAAAGGGAGCGTTTGATTTTAGAGTCTGATCCAAACAGACCCAGCAGAGAACACAACAATAGCCCTGCCTCTGCCATCCCAGCACAGGGCCCATGAACAAGAGAGGCAGAGACGTGCTCAATACAGTGCATGAGGTGGAGAGGGAGCACAGACCAGGGACGGGGCATGGAGAAAAACCACAGAGAGGGAGAGAAGGAGAAAGTGAGGAAGGAGGAGAAGCCCGGAGGCTGTGTCTCTGGAGGGAAGGTGCGTTCAGATGCAGCATGTTAGTGAGACCCTTGCAAACACAAGGGAAAGACACAGGGAAGGGATTGCAGAGGACAAGCCGGGCTACTCACTCAGTCTCCCTTGTGGCATTGGGTAGCAGGGCCCAGGAAATGAAAATCTCTTAACCACAGAGAATTGTTAACTGCTCCCAAATCCTTTTGTGCCACGGCTGCAAGCTTAGAAGAGCTTAAGCTGTGAGCTGCATGGACGGCCTCAAGAAATCTCTCCTGTGCGGAGCCTCAAGCAGGTTTGCATTGTGTGACCCCGATGAAAAGCCCAGCAGAGAAAGCTTGCAACTGTCCCAGCTCTTTCAGCCGCGTTTGGGGCCTTTAAATCACTCAGGCTGCATCTTCCAAATAAAATGCATTAACAATACAGCTCAGGCAAGCGGCTGGGGGCCGTGCAGGCTGCCTGGGCCAGCTGATAGCACTTCCCGCTGACGGCTGCTTTTATACGCTTGTGTTTTGCTGTTGGACAGAGGCCCAGACTTCCTCCCATCTAACCCCCCCCGCTCCCTGACTGCCCCAGCCCCCAGAAAGTCCCCCCCGAACCATCCAACCCTCCCCCCACTCCCTGACTGCCCCCCAGGACTCCTCTTAGCACCTGGCAGCTCGAGCCGCTGGCTGCCTCTGGAGCCAAAGTTAAACACATGCCAGCACACAGCCCCTCCCCCGCAGCGTGCTGAGGCAGCGGGGCGGGGGGGTGTGTGCCAGGGGGGGTCTGGCTGCTGGAGGCCGAATGGGAGCAGCTCAATCAGGCCCCAAGCGGCCAATCAGCAGTGCCGCACTCTGCAGGGGGGGAGAAATCCAGATCTTTCCACCTTATTCCAAATTCCTACTAAGGCGCCACTTTGGGGGAATGTGCTCAGTGGGGGAGCGGCAGCCCCCCCTGCTCCCTCCAGCTACGCTCCTGCTTGTGGGGGCCCCTGCAAGACCCAGGGCCTGGGGCAAATTGCCCCCCGTGCCCCCGCCTCTGGGCGGCCCTGCTAGAAGCTCTTCTGGGAGCGCAGGGGAGGAATGACTCCCCCTTCTCTAGCTTCTCCCCGTGGGGCTCTGGGGAGCAGGGAGGGTTGTGTGATAAATTCCATCCAACTCCCCCTTTGATCCAAGCCAAGGGGCGTCTCAGCCTCCACGATCCCCTTGGCAGGGCCAAACAAGGGATGTTTTCCACTGCCCAGGAGACCCAGCCAGGGACTCAAGGCAGCCCCAGACTTTCCCTTTCTCCCTTCTGGGAAATCAAGCTCAAGTTCTACAAGGAGCTAAAGAAGCCTCAACCCCACATCTGAATTAATGTCAATTTCTCACTGCCTGACAGAAACAAATGTCATTTCAATCCCAGGTGAGTCTACATCAGTCATTCCTCAGCCCGATTCCTTCACCCTCCTGCCTTAGCTTAGGGCATTGTGCTACCCTGTGGGCATTTCATGTCCCTCCCCAGTTTCACACAGAGACACAATTTCCTTTGCATGGATCCATGAACAGCAAAACCTCCCTGTGTCTATTGTCTGAGCCAGGGCATTCGATTCCACTGAAACCTTCTCTCCTGCAATGGCAATGGTCAGACAGAGGGAATGTGTCCACCTTCCCCCTGGCAGTGAGATATTCACTCTCCTCTTCATGCTACTGCTGTTATTCCATGAGTCATCAAGGATGGAATAAAAAGCTGAGTTTACTCCAGGGTGAGGAAAGAAAGGAGCCACCAACTCCCCAAAAAATCTCAGTGTCCCAGAGAAAAGCTGCCCCTGTTATTGGAACTAATGATGTGCTGGAGATATGTTGGGAAAAGGGACTGTCTGAATTGCGAAGGCAGGAAACGAACAATCTATAACAACATGATTAACCACAGACACACTCTAGCCATGCTCCAGCCAGTGGGGAAATGGGCAGGAATTCATAACGTCAACTATAAAAATGATACACATCTAGAAATAGCATAATTATAATCAGCCAATCAGGACCTCTCCATAGACCCCTTACGTGACAACCTTTCTACAATATTGGCTACAAATAGAACAGCGGTCGCAATGGTGATCTATACGGTTACAGATTATGTCAATAACGTCACAGGAGGTGACATGGCATCAGTGAGACTGATACTGGAATACTGCCTCCAGTTTTGGTGTCCTCATTTGAAAAAGATGTTGTGAAATTGGAGCTGGGGCAGCAAAGAGCCACCAAATGTTCTGAGGGCTGAAGAAAAATGCCTTCTAGTGAGCTATTGAAAGAGCTCAACCTGCTTAGCTTATCAAAAGAAGATTGAAAGGTGACTTCATTGAAGTCTTGAAGTGCCTTCAGGGAGAGAAAACATTGGATATTATAGGGCTCTTGAATCGAGCAGAGAAAGGCCTAACAAGACCCAATGGCTGGAAGGTGAAAAGAGACAAATTCATATTACAACTAAGGCACAAATATTCAACAGCGAGGATGATTGACCACAGGAACAAGCTACCAAGGAAAGTGGTGGATTCTCCATCTCCTGATGTCATTTAATGAAGACTAGATGCCTTTCTGGAATGTGTTTGCCCCAAAAGTAGCTCTTGTGTCATACAGGAGGCCTGTGATATGCAGGGGGTCAGATTAGATGCTCTAATGGTCTCTTCTGGCCATAAAGTCGACTAATTTCTGAAAAACTGAGTATAGCATTCGGAGCAGCGTCTGATGTTTTCCTGTCTAGCCGGCTTGCTGCCTAGAACGAACGCTCCTTGAGTGGGGTGATCCCCAGGGAGTAGCTCAAAACTCCAAAGTGCCTGGCCAGGGGCAGGACATTAGCCCAGCAAGGGAGGGGTGCAGCAGTGACATCACAAAGGCCTTTTGCAGGACCTCAGACTATTGGTCCAAGGTGGTGGGGAGGTGGTGACCTCACAGAGAGATGCTGACATCAGCCAGGCAGGACAGGGGCAAGGGGCCAGGGAGACCTCAGAGCCCCCTGTGGCTTTGCTTCAGCAAGTCTCCTTCTCCAGGTCTCTCTCTGAGGACTGAGGGAGTATTCGGGTTCACGGACGTGAGCGCCAGGAGGAACCTCTTTCGAGTTTTCTCCTTCCCTGTTAGTGATTTTACTAGAAAACAGCCGTCCCTGTTTAGAAGGTAAGAGCCTCCTCGAGGTCTGAAACCTGTTCAGTCTGATCCATCTGGTGACAGGTCACTTCCCTTCTCTATACCTCAGGCTCCTCCCCATCTGCCCAATGGGAACAAGGACAGTTCTCGAGCTCTGGGCAGTTGTGAGCCTGAGTGAGATAAGGGGCGATAAAGCCCTGTGTGAAGCAGAAAGGAGAGTTTCACGGTGTTTAGCACCAAGGAATTCTAAAGTTTGCTAAAATGTCCAGTCTGCGGAAACAAGAAATGGTTGGGGCCAAAATTTTTAACCATTGCCTTTCTTAAAGCCCATTCAGGGGTGTGAGTCCCTGTCTTTTAGGTACCTGGGGTTCTTTGCCAGCAGGAGAGAAGAGGTTCCTGCCTCCATTTTTGTGGCCTTAACAAACCAGGTGTTGTGCCCCAGTTCTCGTCTGAGATCCCTGAAAAAGAACATCTTCCCATCCATGAACAAGACAGGACCTATCTTTCAAAGGGGAACAAAGAGACACCTGGGACTTGCAGACTAGCTAGCCTCATTTCCATAGCTGGAGAGATCCTGGAATACATTCTTAAACAGTTTGTCAGCAGCACCTACAGGATACCTTGGTTCTTAAGACGAGTGAGCATGGATTTGTCAAGAACAAATCATCCCAAACCCAGCCTCTTAACCTTCTTTGGCAGGGTTCCGGGCCTAGTGGAGTTGGGTAAACAGTAGATGGGATCTATCTTGGGGTTACTACGGCTTTTGACACAGTCCTGCAGGACATTCTCACAAGCAAACGAGGGAAATGTGGTCTAGATGCAATCAGTGTCATGTGGGTGCAGAGCTGGTTGAAAGCCCAGACTCCAAGGGCCCTTCTCCATGGTTGGCTGCCCAACAGAGAGGGTGCACCTAGTGGGTCCGGCAGGGATCAGTCCGGGGTCCGGTACTATTCAATAGTTTCATGAATGATTTGGAAAATGGAGTGGAGATCATGCTTCTAAAATGTGCAAATGACACCAAGCACTTTGGAGCTCAGGACTGGAATTCAAAACGCCCTTAACGAATTGGAGACTTGGTCTTCTTGAGCCAAACCCCATGGCTGGGCCCCTCTCTCTAGACTGGGCTGAAGTGAAACCCCAGAGCCAAACACTCCTCCTCCTGGGCAGTGCGCTCTGACCTTGATTGGTCAGATGCTGCTTAGCGCTGTCAGAGCAGCTTTGGCTGGGGGATTCTCCCAGCACTTTCCAATAGTGGGAAGGTACGAAATCCCCATTTGCCTGCTGGGGATAGAGCCCTAGAGGGGGGAGCAACTTGCCCAAAGTCCCACCGAAAAAGGAAAACAACCAGCAGTGGAACCAATAGGGGTGTCAGGATCTTGGAGGCGCTGTCACCCCCACACTAGGGCGGTGTTATGCACCCCCTGCGGCTGGCCGAGTTTCTCCGTCCCTTGGCAATAAGACAGCCTAGAACCCCAACCAGGGTTATTCTATCTGCTACCCAAAATCCATAAACCTGGAAATCCTGGATGCCCCATCATCTCAGGCATTGGCACCCTGACAGCAGGATTGTCTGGCTATGTAGACGCTCCATCATCATTCCACACAAAGATGGACTTCAAGCCGTCAGGAACAGTATCCCCGATAATGTCACAGCTGAACTTTGTGACTTTGTCCTCACCCATAACTATTTCACATTTGGGGACAATGTTTACCTTCAAGTCAGCGGCACTGCTATGGGTACTCACATGGCCCCACAGTATGCCAACGTTTTTATGGCTGACTTAGAACAACGCTTCCTCAGCTCTCGTCCCCTAATGCCCCTACTCTTCTTGTGCTACACTGATGACATCTTCATCATCTGGTCCCATGGAAAAGAAAACCCTTGAGGAATTCCACCATGATTTCAACAATTTCCATCCCACCTACAACCTCTGCCTGGACCAGTCCACACAAGGGATCCACTTCCTGGACACTACTGTGCTAATAAGCGATGGTCACATAAACACCACCCTATACTGGAAACATACTGAACGCTATACTTACCTACATGTCTCCAGCTTTCACCCAGCCCACATCACACAATCCATTGTCTACAGCCAAGCTCTAAGATACAACCGCATTTGCTCCAACCCCTCAGACAGAGACAAACACCTACAAGATCTCTATCAAGCGTTCTTACAACTACAGTACCCACCTGCTGAAGTGAAGAAGCAGATTGACAGAGCCAGAAGAGTACACAGATGTCACCTACTACAGGACAGGCCCAACAAAGAAAGTAACAGAACCCCACTAGCCATCACCTTCAGCCCCCAACTAAAACCTCTCCAGTGCATCATCAAGGATCTACAACCCATGCTGAAGGACAATCCCTCACGCTCACAGATCTTGGGAGACAGGCCAGTCCTTGCTTACTGACAGCCACCCAACCTGAAGCAAATACTTACCAGCAACCACAGAACAAAAACACTAACCCAGGAACCTATCCTTGCAACAAAGCCCGTTGCCAACTCTGTCCACATATCTACTCAGGGGACACCATCATAGGACCTAATCACATCAGCCATGCCATCAGGGGCTCATTCACCTGCACAGCTACCAATGTGATATGTGCCATCATGTGCCAGCAATGCCTCTCTGCCATGTACATTGGCCAAACCAGAGAGTCTCTACATAAAAGAATAAATGGACACAAATCAGACATCAAGAATTATAACATTCAAACACAGCCAGAGAACACTTCAATCTCCCTGGTCACTCGATTACAGACCTAAACGTCGCAATATTACAACAAAAAACCTTCAACAACAGACTCCCACGAGAGATGCTGAATTGGAATTAATTTGCAAACTGGACACCATTAAATTAGGCTTGAATAAAGACTGGGAGTGGGTGGGTCATTACACAAAGTAAAACTATTTCCCCATCTTTATTTGTCCCCCTACTGTTACTCACACCTTCTTGTCAACTGTTGGAAATGGGCCATCATGATTATCACTACAAGTTTTTTTTCTCCTGCTGATAATAGCTCACCTTAACTGCTCACTCTCATTATAGTGTGGATGACAACACCCATTTTTTCATGTTCTCTGTGTATATATATATATATCTTCCTGCTGTATTTTCCACTGTATGCATCTGATGAAGTGGATTTTAGCCCACAAAAGCTTATGCTCAAATAAGTTTGTTAGTCTCTAAGGTGCCACAAGTACTCCTCATTATTTTTGCAGATAAATTAATGGAGGTTAAGTCCATTAATGGCTATTAGGCAGCCTGGGTAAGGAATGGTGTCCCAAGCCTCTGTTTGTCAGAGGGTGGAGATGGATGGCAGGAGAGAGATCACGTGATCATTACCTGTTAGGTTCAGTCCCTCTGGGGCACCTGGCATTGGCCACTGTTCTCAGATGGGATATGGGGTTGGATGGTCCTTTGGTCTGACCCAGTCTGGCCATTCTTCTGTTCTTATGAAGGGAGGGGCAGACCCCTGCAACAGAGTTTCTGTAGTGTAGTGGTTATCACGTTTGCCTAACACACAAAAGGTCCCTGGTTCATAGCCAGGCAGAAACATGATGGCTTAACTTTTCCCAGCTCCTAGTGGCCTGTCCCTGCTGTTGTAGGAGCAGCAGTGATTTCTATGCTCAATAGGTCTGTTATACTTCCCCCATTCCCATTTTTGTCTCCTCTTCCTCTCTGAATGCCTGTGAAGTGGCTTTCCCCCTCCCCCTCCCGCTCCCTCCTGCAATGCTTGTGGGATGAAGGGGCTGGTTGAACAGCTGGAAGATCAGAAGAGCTCCTAGATAGACAAGGTGTCTGGGACTCTAATTAGGCAGTGATCACATACCCAGAGCATGGACACTGCATGGACACTGGCTGAGGCGGAGTGTGACCCACCAGATGCAGCCAAGTCATCTCCAGTCGCAGGCCATGAGGAGCAGGTCCTTAAAAGGGGAAGGGGCCATGTGCTCAGGAGTCACTCACAAGCTTATACCTCCAGTGAATGCCCTTCGTCCGGACCGCCTGGCCAGTGGTTTGCTGCATTACATTCCATTGTGCCTCGGGAAGACTTACCTTCATCGCACCGTCCATCGCAGCGCTGTGGGACACGTACCTTGCAGAATCCTGTGCCTGCCTCTTGGCTTCCCAGGGATGGCTACTTGCAGCCCAGGAGAAGAAGGATGGTTCTGGTGAAAGGAAGACAAGCAAAGCACTGGGAGGAAATTTGGGTGCGGGCTCTGCGCTGGGGGTGGGGGTGGGGTGCAGGAGGGGTGGTGCAGCTCCCAAAGTGACCGGTACACACAACCCTCTGGCAGCAGCTCCTAGATGAGTGGGGCCAGGGGATCTCCATGTGCTGCTGTCTGCAGGCGCTGCCCCCAGAGCTCCCATTGGCTACAGTTCCTGGCCAATGGGAGCTGCAGAGTTGGTGCTCGGGGCAGGGGCAGCACGTGGAGACACTCCCCCCACCCCAGGGGATGCTGGGACATGCCGGCCACTTCTGGGAGCAGCACAGAGGGACGGAGGCAGAGTGGGCAGGGAGCCACCTTAGTGCTGCTGGCACATCTCTGCACACCCGTTGTGCGGGGAGGGGAGCAGAGGGCCTCCATGTGCTGCCTGGGGTAGGGGCAGTGCACAGAGCTGCCTCCCCTCCCGGGTCTATTCCAGGAGTGGGTGGGTGGGGTCTTTTGGCCTGCAAGGTGCAGCAGGTCAGACTAGATGATCACACTGGTCCCTTCTGACCTTAAAGGCTCTGAGTCTAAAAGGGAGAGGGAAGTAAAGGAATTTAAAAAAAAATTAAACCAAGCATTGTAATACCAGGATAACTCCAACTGCTCATTATATAGTCCCACCCCTTTCTTCCTCCACTGGGTGTCTAATGACCTGTTGGGATTTGGGACACTGATTCTCTCATTCCATTGATAAACTGATACAACATGACTGAAATTAAACCAATTCCCAGTGGAAGAATCATCATATCATTGCATTGGCTGGGAATCGAACCCAGGTCAACTGCTTGGAAGGTAGCTATGCTCACCACTATACCACCAATGCATCTGGTGAAAGTCTCTGATTTTTCACACTTGGTGATTGGTCACCTTACTTCTCAGCATGAGGCGAATGTCTCTGTGGTCTCTGCCATTCATCGTGGGGAGTTTCCCCACTGATAACAGTTCTTGCTGGGTTGGGGATGGGAGACAGAAGAGGCGTTTATTCTGTTTCATTCCTCTCCATTTTCTGTTCCTCCCCTTCCCTTCCAGGGTCCTCCCTTCCATTTCAGACTGTGCAGTGACACCCTCCCTGCACCCAGGACTCTCGAGCCTCTGGAGCAGCACGATCCCATGAGATCCTCAGTGACCAAGGGTCTTTTCCAACTTCCAGGAGACCCAGCTTGAATCTAAAGGAAGCTCTGTTCCTTCCTGGGGATCCTCTCTCCCTTCATGGAGATCAAGAGCATGAAGCCTCTGCCTTGCCTCCTGGGTCTGAATTAATGTCCCATTTCCCACTATGTGCTCGAAAGAAACAAATGTTTCTAACCCAGGTGAGCGGAGTTAATTCAGCTGGAATCCTTCACCCACATTCCTTAGGAGATACAGACTCTCTGTGACAGAGACTGACTGGGGTTCATCTCTGTATGTCCCCAATGGGGAAGGAAAGACACTGAGGGCGAAGGAAGAAGATGGACAGAAGGAGTCAAATGGGGCTAGACCAGAATAGGACATTTTCTGCCTGTTAAAATGTACTAGACTCTAATTGCTTAAAACAAAACAAAACCCCACCAGCTTCTGTTTGAACCATCAGCTTTTCACAGAGCAGCCAAAGTGGTGAAGCACAGACACGCATAACCACCGACAGCCCAAGTTTGTCTAAGAAGCACCTATAGTGGCTCATGCAGGGGGAAATACAGCTGTGGGTGTGAGTTCAGGCCTCACCCAGAGTGTTGGTTTTCATTAGCCACGGAGCTTCCCCCACTTGCTTTGCCCAATTCACATGGAAAGTGCCATAGGAGGGTGATGAGAGTAAATTCTAAACTCTGAAATGCGGAGGTTGGCCCAGAGATTGGGATAAGGGGTTTTAAGAGAAAAAGCTCTAAGAGTATAAAACCAGACAGTCTACAGGGGCAGGTTCGGTACAACGCCTCAACAGGGAGCCATTCAGGGGAGGGGGTTTCACTCCCTCTGTTCAATGTCCTGAGAGGTATTTGAAGATGAAGATAACGCCATGGCTAACAGGTGACTGGCATGTCCTGGGTTAAAGAAAGGGACCTGGGTTAATAGTCTGAAGATTTGCGTTACCGTCACTGTCTGACCCCCCTTCAGTGCGGAGCAGGTGTGTGCGTTGCTGTGTGGAACGCACAGACTCCTGCAGAGCAGGGGCAGCTGTTTCCATGGCAGAGAGCCTGGCACTTAGGAGACTTTCTACACTTGCTGTTTTGAAGCAATTCAGTAAAATAACAGAGGAGCTACAATGTCTGGTCCAAAATTTCAGCTGCCCCTGGTGCAAAAACGCTATTTTAGGATCTACATCGGAGGCTCCTGGCACTAGGACACCTGACCAGAGAGCTCAGTGGGGGCGTAACAGCTGCTGACTCTGAGGGTCCTGGGCTAAATCCACTTGCAGGGGGAAGCGTGTTGATTTATTTGATGGATAATGAGCACCAGCTACCAGGGGAGAAGCCCTGAGAGTCGCTGCCACTCCAGCTGCTGCTAGGGCAGGGGGGAGCCCCAGGGGGCCAGCTGCTGCTCTGGCCACCCCAGAAGTGCTGCCAGAGGCCACCAAGCTGTGGCTGCTCCTGCTGCCCTCGGGACCACTGGTCAAGTGGTCCCCAGGGCCAGCCGCATTGGCCACTGCTTGGGCGGTCCCTGGAGCCAGTTGATTGAGTGGCCCTGGAGTCAGCCACTGTGCCCACTGCAGAAGTCACGGAGGTTGCAGGAAGTCACAGAATCCGTCACTTCCACCACCTCCGTGACAGACACGGAGACAAACCCTTCCCTGCTGTGACTGCAGTTCCTGGAAGGAAAGAGAAGAACAGAAAGTGACGAGAGAAGAAAAAAGAGAGATTCCCTGTCACCTCTCTCCCTGCTGCCTCCCCCCTTGTATTCTGTAACCCCATTTCACTGGGTTCCCGGTGCTGGTGCCATGGGGGTGACACTAGAGTTCTGGGGATTTGCGGGGAGGGGAAGGGGGCTCTTCACTTCTCAGCATTTCACACAAATTTGTCTTTGGGCTGAAATTTCTCCTGTGGGGCCTCTCAGTCAGAGCTGTACCCCACCCCCTTCAGTGGGGGTGTGTGTAAATTGCAGAGTAGGCAGAGAAGTCGCCCATAAAGGGTCATATTGATCTGGTGACTGGTTCTGACCGGGGTCACACGTCCTCTGACACAGGCTCATGTGCAGAACATGGGAGCTCTGGCTTGTCCTAAATGCTGTAGAGTGTGAGTTCCTGGAAAGGGCAGGGGAGAGGGAGCAAGAGGAGAAAGGCAGAGACATTGGAGACGAGGAATTCGGGGGAGAAGAAGGAGAGAACAGAGAGACAGTAAATGATTGAAGCAGAACAGGTGTCCCAACTCCATCTTGCTCATCACAGGTGTTCAGAGAGACAGGCAGTTGCAGGTTTTCCAGTGTCAAGTATGAACTTTGATTCTAACAATGTGCATTGAAATATCAAGGGGATCTCCACATACCTGATCTCTTCCCTCTCCCCTTTTTTAGTATTAATTTTTATTTTGATGTGTTTGGCTTAACCGTGATCGTCTCTTTCCCCACCTGTATTGCAATTTGGGGTTTATGTTTATTTTGCCTCCCTGTTGTTCATGTCATTATAATTGTAACAGCAAAGGAATCTGCAGGAGCAAAAACTGACTCAAAACTTCATTTCCCCATCGTGCCGGAACATCCTACAAACAGCTCACACAGCTGGAATCATAACACGCAAGGCCAGGGGATGGGAGATGCAGGTCTCCAAGGGTTCTGTCTTTCTCAGATGACACATTCCAGCCCCTTGTGTGCCTCCATCCTGTATGACCTGCTGGACTTCGACACATTTATTGTCTCATTCTATAGATAATGTGATTGTAACACAATGGGACTGAAATTAAACCACTTCCAGATGAGGAAACAACAGAAGAGAAAAGCCATTATTGCATTGGTTGGGCATCAAACCCAGATCAACTGCTTGGAAAGCACCTACACACACCACTATACCACCAATGCATCTGGCAGGAGTAGCTTTCCTGCAGGCTCTGTGCGCTGGCAAAGGGGGTGACACATGACCATGAAGTTAATGAACAGAGTGGATGGGCTGGAAGCTGCCTGACAGCTGGGAGCAGAGTTAGGATCCCAGAGTGACTGAAAGGGGGCAATGGTGAAAACAGATCTCACTGGGAGCTGGCCCCACACCTGCCCTGCCCCTAGGAAAGGGGAACTGAAGCTCAACTTCAATCACAGAAAAATCTTCCCTGAGAAGGAAGGGGACAGCTTGTTTTAAAGACCAGGTTTGTGTTTGTTTCTGGTACATATGGAGGGGCTGGGTAGTGCTGATTCCAGCCCCCAGACTCTGGGAGGATAAGGAACAAATTCAGGCTGCCAGTGACCTGCAGGAGGGAGATGATCTTTTGACAGTGACGGACGCCTCGTCCTAAAGGCCTTTGTCTGCCCCCTTCCAGTGACTGTTTGGCACAGGAATGCAGCCCCCACTCCCGGGTCTCTCCCGGGGAAATAATGTTTCTGTGCAAAACACCAAAGCTTTTAACAGAAAAGAAAAGGAAATGGCCACACGACGGGATTAGGACATAAGGAATGAAACACAAGATCCTTCTCCCATGTGCATTGATTTTAACCTTGTTGGTGGTGGTTTTGTATCCATGTTGGCCCCAGGGGTCCTCTGGGGTGCTGGGCATTGGCCACTTTCGGGAGAGTGGGCTAGATGAACTGGTCTGACTCAGTGTGGCTGTTCTTATGTTCTAACTGCTGGTTATGGAAGAGACGACCTTCCAGGCTACACAGAACTGAAGAAGTGTGTGGGGTTAGCTCCACAGATTGTCTCTTTCACCAACAGAGGTTGGTCCTCTTACCCTCACCACCTTGTCTCTCTTGGACTCTGAAAAGTGTTTTCTCTCCACTCCCTTTGGAGAGAAGTTAAGTTTCTCTTTGGGCAACTATCAGGCTGAAGCAATTGTATTGACTGTGACACTAGAATTGAAGATTTAATATTATAAATAAATGAGTCTAAACCTGAGGTTCTGGTTTTCACATTGGGTTTTCTAACTCTGTTCCCAATTCTCTTCTAGAAAGGCCTCCAGGACGCCTGCCCAGCCCAGCAAAAGTGGCAAGGAGAAAGCCCACACTGCTGCTCTTTCAGGTACTTGAAGGCTGCTATCAAACCCCCCTCACTCCGTCAGTCCCCAGTCTGTGGCAGTGCCTGGGATTCTTCCGTCCTAAGTGCAGGACTCTGCACTTCTCCTTGTTGAACCTGTTCAGATTTCTTTGGGCCCAATCCTCCAATTTTTCTACGTCACTCTGGACCCAAACCCTGTCCTCCAGCGCTTGGATTCTTTACATGCTTTCACAGAGCACAGAGCACATGTTCCATGATTTCATAGGGCAGAGTTTTGTGCTATCGGGAGCTTTCCCTGTGTGAATTTGACAGGTGGATCAACATAGAGACACATTGTGACCCTTCTCAGGGTGCTGAGGACTGTAAGTCGCCTTGTTGCCACCTGCCACAAGGAAGAGGGAGTTTTGCATTTGGCAGCTGGATGTTAGTGACCAAACTCACCAGCCTGCTGGAACTCAAGGACCCTCCTCTGAGCTACAGCAGCCACCTTAACCCTTGAGTTCCTTCAATGTGTCCCCCTCTGGGGTCCAGCCCGGATCACCAGATACTCGATGAAATTCCAGATCCTCTCTTGCCCAAGTATCCCAGGTTACTAGTTTTACTGTGGACCATTGCTACTGTATTTCACACAGCACCTGAGTACAGTTATCGAACAAGCAAAAAATTTATTTAACAATGGATAGAGATTTAAACAAACAAACGTGAGTGATGGAAACCAACTGTTACCAACTAAACAAAGGCAGAAAATGATAGAATAGAAAGGCCAGCACAAAAAACAGAGAGAGGAACAATAAGATACTAAAAGGACAATGGTTGGAACTCTCCATTTCTCTCAGTTTCTGGACTGATGGGTAGTAGAGCTGTAGCAACAGTTGAGAAACCAGAGTAAATTAAATCTAAGGTTTGAACTGCTAGTGAAGCATTTTCCACACTCACAGCATTCCTAGGGGCTCTCTCCTCCGTGGATTGTTTGATGCCTAATAAGGTGCGAACTGCGATTGAAGGTTTTCCCGCACTCAGTGCATTCATAGGGCCTTTCCCCTGTGTGGATTCTCTGATGTACAGAAAGGGCTGAGCTGTGAGAGAAGTTTTTCCACACTCACTGCATCTATTTTTTCTCTTTCGCCTGAGGATATCCTGCTGTGTTGTGGTTTCCATGAGGATCTTCTGAGTTCCCCAACAGGAAATAAATTTATCCACTTTCTTCCCTGGCTGGTTTCCTTGATCTGTTTTTGGTCTGTGCTGAATCTCCCAGGATTTTCCCTGCTCATGACTCCTGGACACATTCCTTTTCGATCTTTGCAATAATGCTCTGTTTTTACCCACTGGCTCAACATTTCCAGGCTGAGAATTCTGCTCCTCTTTCTCACATGCCATTGCATCACCTGCTGTGATAGAGACAGAAACATCAAATAGGGATGGAAAGGGGAAGACCAAACAAAAACAAGTGCTGAAGACAGGTCAAATAAAAATCAGGAGCTGAACTCCCCCAAACTCTTCCCCCAAATAGGAGAGAGGAGGGGGATGAATTCAGCCTTCACATCCCATCCAAATACGCAGGGGGAAGGGAGGAAGCTACTGCCTGGTGTCTGCTAGGATCTATAGGAAGCCATGAACTATATTTACCCTGAGGATATGACCCCTGCTAGGGACAATAATGAACTGAGAGATCTCCCCAAGGGCTTTGTTGGGCATTCCAGATGTTTCCTTCAGGCACTTACAGATTCTGAGGTGGTTTAATGTTTCCTCACCTGTGCAGGGAGATCTCAGGATCTCTCTTTCCTCTGACCGCTGGAGGTCTGGGACCCATGGCTCTTCCCATTGTTCCAGCTGGGAGATCACATCACGTTGGAAAACTAGAAACCCTGCTCAGATGAAAGAAAACAAAGGAGTTCAGTTGATTTCATAAGACTTGGTCATAAAAAAAATTCTATTAATTTAACTTCAGTGCTTAGTGTGACCTGGTGGGCCAGGGGCAGTTCTCACTGAAAATGCCAAGATCAGGGCAGGCTGAAAAAGGGAGAGCAGATGCTCCCAAAACTGCTGGTTAACACTGAAGTTAAACTCACCGACCAGTCACCAACTGTGCTTCTTATCCCCCACGCGGGTAATCGAGAAGCTGAAAAAAGAAATCACACGGCCCCCTTTATTGCATCCCTGTTCTCTGACTCCCAATCAGCACCTAGGTCCAGTACAGTGAGAGGTTATTTGAAAACTCTGCTCACATAAACAAAGTGTTCCTCTGACCCCAAAGCGTCAGCCACATCACCAGGTCAGTATAGGTTTGGATATTACCCAAAATTCCATCCTTCCAGACAATCCTTTAACATCTAAACTAAAGGTTTAAATGAAAGAAAGACAGAAAGAAGTTAAATGGGAAAGCAGTCAGATACATTCCAAAATGGATATATCAGGTTCTTAGCAGTATTGGTGAGTTGCTGGCTTGAAAGTCCGTCTGGAACACATCCACAGTTTGGATGGGTCATTCAGTCCTTTGTTCAAGGCTTCAGTTTGTAGAGAAGTTGCTCCAGAGGTAGGAAGGGAGATTGAAGACAAAATGGAGATGATGCAGCTGCCCTTTACATTCCTTTTGCCATGTGGCCTGTACTTCCTGTGTCCCAAACACAAGCTTCAAAGCACGTGGCATGGAAAAGCCTTGGAGTTCTCATTACACAGGCATACCCCGGCATGTCTTGCTAACTCAATAGGTGTATCCCCTTGGTCCTTTCCATGGGCTCATTGTACAGCTGATGATCGTCAATGGGCCATCAAACAGGCTAGGCAGTGTTGATGCCAATATGTCTGGGGGTGTCACCCAGAAACACTGCACAAGTCTGGAAATACAGATATACCCTACATATCTATAACTCACAATACAAAGGTGATACAAACATAGAAACAATATTATCATACTTGGCAAATCATAACATTTTTACTGACACCTTACATGGCATATCGAGCACGATTCATTGCAATTTTATCAGATTATATTATTATTTTATTATTAATACCAAAGTGTCTCACAATTCCATCCAGTGTCACACTTGGTAAACCAGTGAATTCCCAGGACCAGTTCCCCAGGGCCTTGAAGATGCCGAACACTATGCTTATGAGGGATTGAAATACCCACATATCTGCTGGGAACACACACACAGACACTGTGTCAGTCTATACCCCTGTGTTCACTCTTCTAGAAAATCATGATCAATTTTGTACACAGTATGGCTTGTGAGGTATCATTTGAAAACGCATAATCTACTGAATATTATCCTCCTGTTAAAATGTGTAGTAACACTGTATGTAAAGTTATGAGATTTTACAGTATGAGATTACTGAAAATGTTACAATTCTGGGGAACACCCACAGAGCAGTTCCTCAGAGACAGCAAGGCAAACAGCTGGTCAAACAGCCATTCTCCTGCAGGGGGAATGTGTGAAGAAGACCTTTACATTCCATCACAGGGACCTCTTGAAGCTGTTGTGGAAAACAACCACATGATTGATTTTGAATCAGCTCAGCCTGAGGCTCTTTTCTTGGTTAAAAGTGCGCAGGGGGCAACAGCTATTGGAATACTGTCCCCTGAACTAAAAATCACACAAGCCTTTTAAAGCTTAAAACCTCAAACAATGACACATACGTTGCACGTTAATTTCCTTGTTTGGAATATATTGCAAAATATGATGCAAGCAATGTTGGAAATAATTAAGAAAGGGATAGATACGACAGAATATATCATGTATCATATTTGTAAAAACAGCAAATAAATCCATGATAGACCCACATCTTGAATACTGCATGCAGATGTTGTTGCCCCATCTCAAAAAAAGATATATTGGAATTGGAAAAGGTTCAGAAAAGGGCAACAAAAATGAATAGGGGTATGGAACAGTTATGCCAGACCTAACCCCCAGTTTCACTTGAGCAAACAGGAGCTATTTGACACTGTGCAATACGGCTCCTGTGCTCTGTTCCCAAACTGTTCTGCAGCAGGGGAGGGTCTCTGGTAGTGTGTGTGTGTCACTGGCATAACAGGACAGAGTAGAGGTGGCATCATGGGGCTGGCATGAACCTTTTCTCTTCATTTCCCCTTCCAAGATCCGAGGGGACAGGAACCCTTACCCAGCGAGGTCACATTCTCATAGTTCTCCTGCATGACATCCCAGTAGAGGGCTCTCTGAGCAGGGTCCAGCAGAGCCCACTCTTCCCTGGTGAAATGCACAGCCACCTCCTCGAAGGTCAATGGCCCCTGAAAGAGCAAGAGTCCAACACTCAGGACCTCTTTCCCCACTCACAGCCCCACTATTTTTGGCAGAGAGGAGCCAATCAAATGGAAGCTCTGGGTGGATCCCACTCAACAGAGTCCCACCCCCACCCCGCTCAGCGTATCCAGCAAACACCAGGGTGAGGGGACGAAGAGAGAGCCCCTTGTCTCTCCCAGCAGATCCATCACACACCTACTAGCCACCGACTGATACAGGAGATGGAGCCCCTAGCAGGGTCCAGGGACAGCTCCGTGGTAGGAAGCCCAATAGCCTCCTCATTGTGAGGAGCGGGATATGAAGGGAGAGGCAGCTCCAATAAGCCTGACTCATGGGTGCCCCCTTCATATCTCACAGCAGCCGCTGTTCAGTGAGGTCAGGCTCCAGCACTGGGAGTCTGGTCAGTTTGACTAGCTCCATGTAGGTGGGCTATTTTCTTTCTTCACAAATTAGGGCATTGTGGGTACAAGTGTTGGCAAACCACGCTGTCCCTGCATTGAACCTTGGTATTGTTCCCCTCATAGTACGGTACAGGAGGTGCACTCAGTCATGCAAGTCTTAGTTACACGGAAGACACAAGACAATGGCCCATTGAGGAAAGCCAGCCTTAACCAATTAGTAGGAAATAAACAAGTATATCAATCATGTAGTAATGAGTAACCTGTTTGATGTTAATCATGTAGTAATCAATAACCTGTCTGTAAGAAAGAGAATAAAAGAAAGGGTCCGGGACTTTCCTGGGACGCCTCTCTGCAGCATCGTCTCTGTTTCCCATTACTACATCTGGTGACCCCGACGTGATCCAGACACAAGACCCCCGACTCATTGGCTGGCTTAGCCTTGGTGCACCACAGCGCAACGCGCTCCCTCGTGAGTATGGGGGGGACTTATCCACTGAGCAAAAAGATCATGCAAAAGAGTTATTGAAACTTATCAAACAGGACGGGTGTACTGCAGTATCGTTACGACACTTAGAGGAATTGCTCCGAGCAATTGAGTACAAGTGCCCATGGTACTCGAACCGAGGCTCCCTAGACCACTCCGATTGGATAAAGATCGGGGAGGCATTATTTCGGGAACCTCGAGCCGAGATCCAACATATTCTGTTATGGCAGCACTGTTCAGCTGCGGTGGGGAGATTACGAAAAGAGGCGTCCCCCTCCGCACCTCCCTTGCTCTCGGTGGAGGCACCTCCAGCATATCCCCGAGTGCTCCCACCGGCCCCTTCCTTAGCACCAAAAACTTCTACACCAGTGGTGGACACCCTGGGGCAGAAGTCTCTTCATCAGGGCGCTGTTTGCGCTGCCCTTGCGGCGGCGCGAGCAAGCGGACAAGACCCCTTATTGGAACAATGGGAGGGAGAAGTCCCTTTGGTGTTTCCTCTGTCTTATGACCCTCCTAATGAGGCAGGTGAGGTGGTAGCTCGGCACTCCACCCTCCCGTACTCAATTCTTCGGGAGCTTAACAAAGCGGTACGTGAGTCAGGGCTGCGTTCCACTTATGTGCAGGGTATGATAGAAGGGATCGCCAATAGTTATACTATGATTCCGGAGGACTGGAAACATCTATTTCGTATGATCCTTTCCCCTGCACAATACGTGGTATGGGATAATGAGTTTAAATTGGCAGCCCTAGCACTCGGTAACGCGCAGAATACTGCTGAGCAAATATATGGGACAGGAGCTTTTGCCACCATAGAGCAACAATCTATATTGCCCATGGAATCTTTTCACCGCACGGCAATGTGCATTCAAAGAGCCTTTCGGCGCGTTCCAGCCTCTGGCAAGCCCCTTCGATCATTCACAAATGTTAAACAACAAGCTACTGAACCTTATCATCATTTCGTTGATCGCCTCAAGGAGGCTGTTCAACGCCAAATTGACAATCCGGACGCTCAGGTGGAACTCCTTATACGCTTAGCGTATGAGCAGTCCAATGCTGACTGTCGGAAAATTCTCCAAACTATCATTCACCGTCCTAATTACACACTCGCTGACATGTTGCAGGCATGTGCCGAAGTAGGCACTCAGACCCACGCTATGGCACTGTTGGCGGGAGCAATCCGTCAAGGTAACAAACCTACAGGTAACTGCTTTAACTGTCAGCGACCCGGACACTTCAAAAAGGAGTGCCGAGCCCCAGGCGGTGGTGCTTATAAGGGCAGAGCTAACACAACCGGGGGTCGTCCTACTAAAAAGTGCCCAAAATGTAACAAAGGATATCATTGGGCCAATCAATGTCGCTCCTCGACTTCAGCTAATTCGGGAAACTTTCAACCGGGCTCCCTTCAGCCCCGGTTTAAAGGAGGGAGCCCTGCCTGCCATGGCCGCTCAACCGGCCACAAAAGGCAGTGCTGGTTTGGATCTTATTAATGCAGTAGATATGCAATCCCCTCTTCCTGGTGACGTACTCCTCATGCCTACGCAGCTCTCGGGTCCGCTTCCCCCGGACACATTTGGGTTGATTTTGCCTCGTTCTTCTGCCAGTAGTCAGTCTATTATGATTGTGCCCGGAGTTATCGATTCTGATTACACCGGCATTATCTATGTTCAAATTTGGAGTCACCTTCCCCTCAAATTAAAGGCGGGGGATTCTTGGGCTCAACTGCTAATCTTACCTTACACAGCGCCGGCCGGACCCGGCCAGGCGAGTCGTGCTGGCGGATTTGGTTCTACTCGCGTTAATCTGGAGCAAGGTCCCCTTTTTCATCCACAGATTGCTGCGGTCTTACAACAAATTCGAACCCACAAGCCGACCCGTAAGTATACCATCAACGGTAAGGAGCTCTATGGGTTGCTAGACACTGGAGCAGATGTTTCAGTAATTGCACAAAAACATTGGGACCCTTCCTGGCCTTCTGAAATCTCCCCCTCAGTTTGGGGCGTGGGAGGCCCACAATCTTCTCGACAGAGCACCAATTGGCTCTCAGTATGGGATAGTGAGGAAGGGCAAGAGGTTGCAAAAATTTGTCCGTGCATTTTGCCAATTGATCTTAATCTCTGGGGACGAGACCTATTATCTCAACTGGGAGCCTCCCTAGTTGTGCCATGACACGTCAATGCTCTTCACACACTGCCCTCCCCCTGGAATGGAAAACCCACGTCCCAGTGTGGGTTGAACAATGGCCACTCCCTCAGGAAAAATTAATAGCCCTTAAAGAATTAGTTCAGGAACAGTTAACCGAGGGACATATTGAACCTACTACTAGCCCATATAATACTCCGGTCTTTGTTATTAAGAAAAAATCTGGCCGCTGGCGATTATTACATGATCTCCGAGCTATAAACAAAATTTTGGAACCTATGGGAGCCCTTCAATGTGGGACCCCGAACCCGAATGTTATATCACCCGATTATCAGTTAGCAATAATCGATCTTAAGGATTGTTTTTTCTCTATCCCTCTCCTCCCCCGTGATCGAAAGTACTTTGCCTTTACTATCCCTGTTTTGAATAATAGTCAGCCAACAGAACGCTACCATTGGAAAGTTCTTCCCCAAGGTATGCTGAACAGTCCCACCCTCTGTCAATATTACGTGAGTCAGTCTCTAGCACCTTTCCGCAAACGGTACCCTACGCTTAAGGTTTACCATTATATGGATGATATCCTCATAGCAGGGCCAGAGCTCCCTCCCTCGTGGAAAACTGACCTGCAAAAGATGCTTCAGGAATACGGCCTTCGGATAGCCCCAGAAAAGGTACAATATTTAGAACCCTTTTTTTATCTTGGACATAAAATGATGGCCGCCTACTCCTTTCCAATTATCCCGCAAATTGCTTTGGAAACCAACATTAATTACGTCACCCTTCAGCAAGTATTGGGCATTATAAATTGGGTACACCCCTATTATCGCCTGGATACCGACATGTTAAGTCCTCTATTTGAAGCTCTTCGGCAGGGGCGTCACCCCTCCGATATCATTTCTCTCACAAAAACACAATTAGATGCCATTACGCAGGTGAATCAATCTCTCGCAAAGGTTTGGGTGGATCGTGCTGTGAATAACGAGCCTCCACGTCTCACTTGTCTTCAAGGGGTGACCCAGCCTTGTGCCGCCCTCTTTCAAACACCCGAGGCTGGGACGGTACGAATCCTTGAATGGCTATATCTCGCCCACACCCCAGCAAATACCCTTACTCCCCTTCCCTCCATGCTTGCTTCCCTAATTACAAAAGGGCGCCAACGTGCATTAGTGCTTTTTGCTATTGATCCAGCAGAAATAGTTCTTCCAATTCCCCTACATTTATGGCAAACCCTTTGTGAAACAACTCCTGAGGTTCAATGTGCGTGTGCAGGTTATACAGGAACCTTTACCTTTCATACCTTAAAGGACCCCCGCTTTGGCATGACGCAGCGATTACCCCTTAACTTTTGCTATTTGCTCTCACCAACCCCGCTGCCAGATGTGCTTACAGTATTTACGGACGGAAGTCCACACCGTGGGGTTCTCTCTTGGCGTGACCCATCTACTACCCACTGGTGTTCTCTGTTTACCCTACCCCAAAGCTCCGCCCAGCGTGCTGAGCTGGCTGCAGTAATTTTAGCCTTTAATCGTTTTTCTATGCAACCGTTTAATATTATTACTGATAGTTTATATGTAGCCAATGTTGTTTCAAATATTAGTGGTAGCTATGTATCACCAGCGCTAGATAAAAATTTGCTAGCTTTGTTTTTAGCATTGCAACATCTCATTCATTCCCGTACCGATCAGTTTTTTATTGCTCATATTCGAAGCCACCAACCTTTCCCTGGCATGTTGACAGAAGGCAATGCCCAGGCGGATGCCCAACTCAGGGCATTCCCTTGTACTCCTATAGAAAGTCATGCCCTACATCATCAAAATGCCAAGGCATTGGCTAAACAATTTCAGATCCCTCTTTCTGATGCTCGAGGTATTGTTCAACAATGTCCTCAATGCACCCTTAACCCACAGGGTCCTCCCATAGGGGTAAATCCCCGTGGTCTCGGAGCCAATCAACTTTGGCAGATGGATGTTACCCTTTTTCCCCCCTTCTCCCCTTGGAAATACCTGCACGTTGTCATCGACACATTTTCTGGTTACACTTGGGTAACTGCCCAAAAAGGGGAGGCTACCAAACATGTTTGTAATCACTTGATTCGCAGTTTTGCGGTAATGGGCAGCCCCGCTGAGTTGAAAACCGACAATGGCCCTGCTTACTGTTCCTCCGCCATGGCCACATTTTGTGCCCGGTGGGGCATTCTCCACAAATTCGGCATTCCTTATAATTCCCGGGGTCAGGCCATTGTTGAAAGGGCTAACCATACCCTGAAGGAGGCCCTTACTAAACAAAAACAAAAAGGAGGCATGCCCCTATCCTTGCCAGATAAGGAAGAATGGCTGGCTCGTGTCTTGTTTACACTGAATCATTTAAATTTAACCTTGTTTAATAATCAGTTTTTATCTAGAGCCCAGCGCCATTATAGACAGACCGAGCCCCTTCCGGCGCCGAAGGTGATATATCGCAAGTTGCCAGGACCAGAGTGGAGCCTGCCTGTGCCACTCATCACCTGGGGCCGGGGCTACGCAGCAGTGTCAACTGAAACCGGCCCTGTGTGGGTTCCCGCTCGCTTTGTGAAGCCGTGGAGAGATGGCCTGGCATCAGGGGCTAAAGAATCCCATTCCGGATTTCAGTCTAACCCTGACGGATAGGGCAGACAAGATCGACAAGGCCCGAAAGCGTGGCACACCTAACACTGCCATAACTTGGGGGCAGATCAAAGCTTTATCACGGCAGGCTGAACATGTATTAGAGCGGCTATAGATTATTTACTTATGCTGCATCATTATGGATGTGAAAAGGTTAATGATATGTGTTGCTTTAATATTTCTGATCATCATCATTCAGTTGAAGCAGCAAAGAATCCTGTGGCACCTTATAGACTAACAGATGTTTTGCAGCATGAGCTTTCGTGGGTGAATACCCACTTCTTCGGATGCAAGCAGAACTGCATTCAGTTGAAAATCAACTCAAGATAATTAAAAATTTAACAGATCAAATCAGATACAATCCAGACCCCTTCTCGGGATGGTGGGATTGGCTCTCCTCATGGCTTCCTAACACTGGGTGGTTGCATCAGCTTGTCACCTTTGGAGGACTCACTGTATTCTTATTTGTGCTATTTTGCTGCGGCATTCAATGTGTCCCCTCATTTGTTTCTCTCTTCATTAAGGGCTGTCCGTGGACTAACCCAGGGCCCCCTCGTAAGTATTAGTCATGTTAACAAAACAAAAAAGGGTGAGATGTAGGTACAAGTGCTGGCAAGCCACGCTGTCTCTGCATTGAACCATTCAATAGTACAGTACAGCATGCACATTCTGTTATGCTAGCTTTAGTCACTCAGGACAATGGCCCGGTGAGGCCGGTGAGGGGAGCCAGCCTTAACCAATCAGAATGAAGTAAACAGGTGTATCAATCATATAGTAATAAGTAACCTGTGTGATGTCAATCATGTAATACTGAGTAACCAGTCTGTAAGAAAGAGAATAAAAGCAGCGGTCCGGGACTATCCTGGGACGCCTCACTGCAGCCTTGTGTCGTCTCTGTTTCCCGATACAACAGGATCCAATTAACCCCCTCCCCCCTTCGCCCGCCCGCCACTCCCCCCCCCCCCGGGAATTTCCTGGCTGCCCAGAGACAGTTCAACACCCGCCCCCACGTCCCACTGACCTTCCCCTACAACTCCAGCTTCTCCCCTCCCTGCCTGACACCCCCCATCTCCCCCCACACCACAGGGGCTCCCCCCCGCCAGGCCCCAGTCTCTGCCCCCCCAATCCCACTGGGGCGGAGGCCGCTCGGAGGGTTCTCCCAGGGTCCCCCGGGCAGAGTCACTTTCCTGCCCAGCCCCAGTGCCCCCCCCCGGGGTCTCTCACTCCCCGGGGGGCTCCGTGGGAGGCTGGACACCAGGGATGCAGGACGGCAGGAATGGGGGTGACAGGCCTCCTGTTCCTCAGTCTCACGGCGGGACCCAGGGGGCTCGTCACTGTCCGGCTCAGGAGCACTGGGAAGACCCGACCGTGGAGGGGCCGTCGCTGGGGGGGGGGGACGGCCCCGCGCAGGCGCTGAGCACGTCCTTATATCACTTCTGTGGCGGGAAAAGTGCTGAGGAGATGGAACGCTGAGGGCTGGTTTTGGCGGGAAAAACCGGTTTGGACTGGTTTGAGCCTGTCCCCTGATGGTAAACAAGTCCCCTCTCAGAGATGGAGTCCAGGGGTCAATAGTTCATATGCTCCAGATTGGATCTTATTTTAAAGCCAGTGATTTACTTCATAAACATCTTATTAACCCACTAATTGAACCTATTGAACAGTTTATACTTCTTACACGTAACAATGAGATAAAAAAAGGACACAGACAAACCTTGTCAGTAACGGCTAATGTCCCAACTCTGCGCTTATTGCAGGGCTGCTGCTCAGGGACGGGAACCTCCTGGCACCCAGCCTCCACAATCACTCAGGCTGCACTTTCTGCACGACTAGGTGCTGGCTGAGGGGGGCGTGGGAATTGGTGGCCTCTGCTGCAGGTGATGGGAATCGCAGGTATTTAAAGCCATTGCCTAGAGGAAGGAAGTGCCTAACTCCAGAGTCTGCAGCTGCCTAGGGCCAGGGCTGAGGATTTAGAGTCCCTAGTGCTGCCATTGCAAGGTTCAAGCAGGCTCAGCCCTGGCATTGCCACCCCTCCTGCGGCTCGTAGCTGCAGCTGGCTAAGGCTGGCCTCTGGGAACTGGCCCCATGGCTGTAGCCAGAGAAGCTACAAGTGGCTCTGTGACTACTGGGGCCATTAAGCTAGAGCAGCTAAAGACACTGGAGTTCACCTCAAGGAACAGAGGTCACCAGTAGGACAGGAATGTCAGGGGGAGCAGGGAAGGAGGGGAGCAGGTCAGGCTGGCAGAGGGAGCTTCCAGCTGGGTGGGAGCATGTCCAAAATGGAAAGGAAACAAGTCTGGGGAGAGGTGGTGGGGACCACGTAGCAGACTAGCATGTAGCTGGGAGCCGAGGGAGAGAGGCTGGTGGCTTCAGATTCCCAAGGGCTAAGTCCTGACCTTGGGGAGATGGTGTTTGCAGGTGGCTGGCTCACATGGCAGGAAGGGGGCTGAGGGGGGGATCTGTCAGAACTAATCAGGTGTCTGCTGGCTTTAGAACTGAGCTGAGACTAGGACCACATGCCGTGACTGGTGACATGGGGGGTACTGGAGACATGGCTAGAGAAGGTCTGAATGAGGAAGGAGATAAATCTGTGGGGAGTTTCCTTGATCACTATGAAAGTTCTGCTCACTGTGGACACTGGTAAACCCACATGGGTGTACAGCTCAATAAGAAAACCCGGGGGCTGAGGGAGCTGTGTATGGCAATGCATACAGTCATGGAGAGGTGTGTGATCAAAATGAAAAATGTCTCTGAGGTTCAGTACTGAGTATGCTATGGCACCAATGGCACAGCCCCACCAGGCCCACACTCGGAGCCCACAGTGACTACATAGGGGCCTACAAATATGTTTGGTACCAGGACCCACGGAAGGTTAATCCGGCGCTGATTGCCTGAGCACTATTTCAGCCCCACATTTTTGGGTGGACCTCCCAGAGTGGGAGCTGCAGAGCCCTCCCCCGCAACACACACACACACACACCTGCTGTTGGGAGGGGAACAGGAGAAAGAACAAAATAAGCAAGAGAAGAAGAGAAAGGAGGGAGGGAGGGAGGAAAACGTGAAACAAAAAGGACAAACCCTAATGTCCACAGTGATTCTAAGGGACAAAATCCCAGGTGCACAATAAAATTCTGCCTCCTTAAGCTCGTGTTTTCCATGCCTAGAATTCAACTGTCACCACATGGCTCAGACTGAACAGGTTTTACACCTCGAGGAGGCTCTTACCTTCTAAACAGGGACGGCTGTTTTCTAGTAAAATCACTCAAAGGGAAGGAGAAAACTCGAAAGAGGTTCCTCCTGGCGTTCACATCTGTGAACCCGAATACTCTCTCAGTCCTCAGAGAGAGACCTGGAGAAGGAGACTTGCTGGAGCAAAGCCACAGGGGTCTCTGAGGTTTCCCTGGCCCCTCGCCCCTGTCCTGCCTGGCTGATGTCAGCATCTCTCTGTGAGGTCACCACCTCCTCACCACCTTGGACCAATAGGCTGAGGTCCTGCCAAAGGCCTTTGTGATGTCACTGCCACACCCCTCCCTTGCTGTGCCAATGTCCTGCCCCTGGCCAGGCACTTTGCAGGTTTGAGCTACTCCCTGTGGATCACCCCACTCGAGGAGCGTTCGTTCTAGGCAGCAAGCTGGCTAGACAGGGAAACATCAGACGCTGCTCCCAATGCTACACTCAGTTTTTCAGAAATGAGTCGACTTTATGGCCAGAAGAGACCATTAGAGCATCTAATCTGACCCCCTGCATATCACAGGCCTCCTGTATGACACAAGAGCTACTTTTGGGGCAAACGCATTCCAGAAAGGCATCTAGTCTTCATGAAATGACATCAAGAGATGGAGAATCCATCACTTTTCTTGGTAACTTGTTGCTGTGGTGAATCATCCTCACTGTTGAATATTTGTGCCTTTGTTGTAATATGAATTTGTCTCTTTTCACCTTCCAGCCATTGGGTCTTGTTGTGCCTTTCTCTGCTCGATTAAAGAGCCCTTTAATACCCAATCCTTTCTCTCCATTAAGGCACTTCAGCACTTCAATGAAGTCACCTTTCAATCTTCTTTTGATAAGCTAAACAGGTTGAGCTCTTTCAATAGCTCACTAGAAGGCATTTTTCTCCAGCCCTCAGAACATCTGGTGGCTCTTTGCTGCCCCAGCTCCAATTTCATTGATGCCGTGTCACCTCCTATGACATTATTGACATAATCTGTAACTGTATAGATCACCGTTGCGACCACTGTTCTATATTCGCAGCCAATATTGTAGAAAGGCTGTTGTGTAAGGGGTCTATGGAGCGGTTCTGACTGACTGATTATAATTATGCTACCTCTAACTGTGTATCATTTTTGTAGTTGATGTTATGAATATTGGCTCTATGCTGCCTGTATTTCAAACTTGTGCTCTGCTTCCAGGGAACACCCCAGCCAGACAAGTTGGTGTCAGTTCTGCCTAGCCTGCTTGATGGCCCATTACAGACCATCAGCTCTACAATAGACCCACTGAGAAAAGGCAGATACGCCTTGTGACTCAGCAAGCTATGCAAGGACCTGCCTATGGACAGAACTCTAAGGTTTTTCTATGCCATGTGCTTAGGGAGATGTATTTTCCATGCCCTGGTTCCTCGCTGACCCAGAGAGAACAAAGGAACACGAAAACAAAAACCTTCCCCCACAGATTTGAAAGTATTTTCTTCCCTTATTGGTCCTTTGGGTCATGTGCCAACCAGGTTATCTGAGCTTTTTAACCCTTTACAGGGTATTTTATGCTACCCGTAGCCAGTGGTGAGCTGCAGCCGGTTCGCACCGGATCGCGCGAACCGGTTGTTAAATTCAGAAGCCCCCTTTAGAACCGGTTGTTCCCGGAGGGACAACTAGTTCCAAAAGGGCTTTTAAATTTAAGAAAAGCTGTAGCAGCTCCCTGCCCTTCCCCCAGCCCCAGCTCACCTCACTCCGCCTCCTCTTCAGAAGCTTCTGGCTTCTCCTCCCCCTCCCAGGCTTCCCGCGAATCAGCTGTTTGCGCGGGAAGCCTGGGAGGGCTGAGAAGAAAGCAGCGGCTTCCTGCAGGTGAGCTTGAGCTGGGGCGGGGAGCGGGGATGCCAGCGGGAGGGGAGGGCTCCAGGCGCTGCGCCGCCCGGCGAGGTCGCGGCCGGACCCTGGGGATGGGCGGCGCGGCTCCTGCTTCCCAGGTCCAGCTGTGACCTCGCCGGGCAGCGCGGAGTGGCTCCTGCCCGGCCCCCAGGTCCAGCCGGGCGGCGCAGCTCCTGCCTGCCGGGGTCGGGTCCAGCGGGGGGCGGGGGCTTGGCTCCTGCCTGCCCGGGTCCGGGTCCAGCCGGGCGCGCGGCTCCTGCCTGCCCGGGTCGGGTCCAGCGGGGTGCGGCTCCTGCCTGCCTGGGTCGGGTCCAGCTGGGGCGCGGCTCCTGCCTGCCCGGGTCGGGTCCAGCCGGGGCGTGGCTCCTGCCTGTCGGGTCTGGGTCCAGCCGGGCGCGGCTCCTGCCTGCCCGGCCCCGGGTCCGGGTCCAGCGTGGGGCGGCTCCTGCCTGCCCTGCCCCGGGTCCGGGTCCAGCGGGGCGGCTCCTGCCTGCCCGGCCCCGGGTCCGGGACCAGCATGGGAGGCGCGCGGCTCCTGCCTGCCCGGCCCCGGGTCCGGGTCCAGCCGGGCGGTGCAGCTCCTGCCTGCCCGGGTCCGGGTCCAGCCGGGGCGGCTCCTGCCTGCCCTGCCCCCGGGTCCGGGTCCAGCCGGGCGGTGCAGCTCCTGCCTGCCCGGCCCCCGGGGCTGGCCCCAGGTCCAGGTAGGACGGTAAGGGAACAGGGAGGGTGTGTTGGATAGAGGGCAGGGAGTTGTGGGGAATGGATTAGTGTCAGAGCGGTCAGAGGGCAGGGAACAGGGGGATTGAACGGGGCAAGCGGGGGGGAGGCAGTCAGAAAGGAGAAGGGGTTGAATGGGGCAGTTAGGGGTAGGGATTCCAGGGACAGTCAGGGGACTGCGCGACGGGGGGGTTGGCGGGGGTCGGGGTCCCAGGGTGCCATCACGAATCAGAGAAGGGGTTGGATGGGGTGGCAAGGGGCAGTCGGAACAGGGAAGGGGGTGGATAGGGCATGGGTCCTGGGGTGGGGCTGTCAAGGAACATGGGGGTTGGATGGGGCAGGAGTCCTGGGGGCATGACCCTCATGGGGTGAGGAGGAGGGACCCGGTTGTTAGCATTTTGGCAGCTCATCACTGCCCATAGCTATACATTTATGACACCCTGTAAATAGCAATCTGCAGAATCTGATTCTGAGAAAGGGCAGGGTGAAGGGAAGTGGCTTCAGCAGATTTACTGAGCATGCTCAATGCACCATAAGTAGCAAATTCCTACACACAGCAGTTTCTCACACTACACCCGAG
The DNA here is from genome assembly GCF_016161935.1 of Mauremys reevesii. Taxonomy (NCBI): domain Eukaryota; kingdom Metazoa; phylum Chordata; order Testudines; family Geoemydidae; genus Mauremys; species Mauremys reevesii. Next base: position 11,988,432 of record NC_052636.1, on the reverse strand, counting down.
GCAGCATGAGGCACGGGCTCCATCGTTGTCCAGACCCCACCCAAGAGTAGATCCCCAGGGGCTGCGAGACCCTCAGCTTCTGGGACCTGTGTGTGGAGTCTTTCTTCTGCCCCCCCCAGGGCTGCCCCTGGGATCCCTCTGGCCCCTGGTGCCTGCAGCCTCTGGCCACTGCTCCAGCCCCTTCCTGGCTCCTTCAAGCCCAACCCAGGCTGCAGCTGCCACACTCACTGGGCCAAGGACTTTCTGAGGTGGGAACTAGCCCCATCTCTGCCAAAGCCCCGCCCCCAGGAGCTGCCCCGCCTCTAGGCTGTGCCAGAGCCTCGCCCCCAGGAGCTGCCCCGCCCCTGCTCTGTGCTAGTGCCCTGCCCCTGCTCTGTGCCAGAGCCCCGCCCCCAGGAGCTGCCCCGCCCCCGATCTGTGCCAAAGCCCCGCCCCCAGGAGCTGCCCCGCCCAGTTTGGTTTGTTTTTGCCGGGGGTGTGTGATCCAGATGGAGTTAGAAGAAGTTGGGCTGCAGAGGCTCAGGGAGATTGAGGGGAACCCCCTGGGTGTCCCAGTGTTGGCCAGGGATTGTACAGCACCTAGCGCAATATGGGGTCCCAGAGCTGTAACTAGCTATTTTTGCACTCAAAGCAAGAATATAAAAGTGCCATCCCCCACTGTGCCACCCAGCCCCCTTGAAACACCTCCCCAGCGCTGCCCAGCCCTGTGGAAACCATGTCCCCAGCACCGCCCGCCCCAAAGAAACAAACCCTCCTTCCCCAGCGCCGCCCCACTGAAACAGGTGTGGGCCAAATAGGAAGGTTGGGGGGAGGGGGAAGAAATGGCACCCGTAGGGTGACCAGATCACAGCAGTAAAATAGGACCTGCCCCCTCCCCGCTCGTCCCCATCATCACACCCCTCTTCAACCCCTAGCTCCCCGCTGGCCTGCTGCGTTCCTCCTAGTCAGTCCCCCACCCACCACTCGCCTCCTTTCACCTCCTCCCTCCCCGGCCAGAAACCCCCATCCCTGCCCCTTGAGCCCCTGCTGGCTCACTGCTCACCTCTGTGCCCACCTGCCACTTGCCAACCCGCTCGCCTCCGACTCGCCCGCCCCCCAGTATAAAGCCTCATTCAAAGACCGAGGGGTCACCATATTACTGCACACAGCAGTCACTCAGTGCAGTTGTAGATAAATCTCTCCATTATGCATTTTTGTATAATTTTTACATGACTTTGTATTGAACCTTGGTAATATGTTATAGGGGGCCCCTAAGGTAGTGTAATTAAGGTAATAGAAAAATGTCTTTTTGCTAGAAGTAGAATAAGATCTTCCCCCCACTTTGTAATCAGTTGCCCTGTGGAGTGAATGAGGTGGGACTGAGGAAGGCGTGGAAGGCAGCACCTCCAGACAGCTGCAACCCTTGGAGAGGGGCTGGGAGCCCGACCAAGGCCAATCAGATCTGGCAAGTGGGCTGGCTAGAGAAGAGCCGACACACTGACGGTCTCGGGGGTTAGGAGCAAGCACCTTCCTGTGGGAACCCCTCTGTGCAGCACTGGGACAACCCCCAGCCCAGAGAAAAGCAGCAAAAAGGACCAACAGACACTGTCCCAGATTTTGAATCTGAGAGATTTGCCCCTCTCCATCCGCCGACTGCAGCTGACCTCCTCACCCCAGTATGGACCCCCAGAGGTCACTATATTACTGCACACAGCAGTCGATCACTGCAGTACCAAACATTAAAATACTGAAAATGGCGCCCCCTCCATCCACCGACTGCCGCTTGCCTCCTCACCCCGCCCCAAGTATCAGTGGCAGCAGGTTTGTAGAAGTTTTGGTGGTGCCCAGACCACTCAGAGCCTGCCCCCCCCGAACTCTTCCCCACACTTGCCTAAGGCTCTGCAAGGGAGTTTGGGTTGGGGGAGGAGGTCTGGGGTGCAGGCCCTGGATTGGGGCAGGGGATTGGAGTGTAGGATGGTTGAGAGGTTGCGCTCTGGGATGGAGTCAGGTGCAGGCTCTAGAATGGAGTTTGGGTGCTGGATGCAGGCTCCGGGCAGGGGCACAGAGTCAGAGCTCTAGGCACCAGCAAAGCAAGCAGGTGCCTGGAGCAGCCCATTTGCAGGGGCGGCAGCCGGCAGGGATTGAGCCTGGGAACGGAGAACCAACAGGGAGCCCTGGGGCTGTAGTTCCTTGGTTAGCTCCCTGCCTATAGAGCCAGCCCTGGAGCAGGGAAAGAACCAAATTTCCCAGCATTCCCTTGGCAGCTATCAACAGGAAAGGGAGGGGGAGGGAGTATGGTAGCCGAAACCTCATGCTGCACCTCGCTGTGAATGGAGAGGGGGGTGGCACTGTGAATGGGGAACAAATGTGCCCAAGGAGTAGGCGGCTTTGGCCCAGAAGCAGCAAAATTCATCAAACATAGAACTGGTTCTGACTTATTTCCTTGGTCTTAAAAGAGAACAACAAGGACCTGAGTCTCCTCCCTGTCAATAACTCCCTGCTCAGCCAATCAGGGTAGAGACTGAGGACGGGAGGCTGAGGGTTCTCACCAGAGAGCCCAAAGGATGGCCCAGGTCACTGGTGGGGATCACTGCTCGAGCACTAGTTCAGCCCCACATTTTGAGCACTCTCCATAACACACACCCCTCTCCTGGTGTTGAGAGGGGAACAGGAGAAAGGACAAAAGGTGAAACAAAAAGGACAAACCCCAATGTCCCCAGTGATTCTAAGGGACAAAATCCCAGGGGCAGAATAAAATTCTGCCTCCTTAAGCTCATGTTTTCCATGCCTAGAATTCAACTGTCACCACGTGGATCAGACTGAACAGGTTTCAAACCTCCAGGAGGCTCTTACCTTCTAAACAGGGACGGCTGTTTTCTAGTAAAATCACTGAAAGGGAAGGAGAAAACTCGAAAGAGGTTCCTCCTGGCGTTCACGTCCGTGAACCCGAATACTCTCTCAGTCCTCAAAGAGAGACCTGGAGAAGGAGACTTGCTGAAGCAAAGCCACAGGGGTCTCTGAGGTTTCCCTGGCCCCTCGCCCCGGTCCTGCCTGGCTGATGTCAGCATCTCTCTGTGAGGTCACCACCTCCCCACCACCTTGGACCAATAGGCTGAGGTCCTGCCAAAGGCCTTTGTGATGTCACTGCCACACCCCTCCCTTGCTGGCCTAATGTCCTGCTCCTGGCCAGGCACTGTGGAGGTTTGAGCTGCTACCTGTGGATCACCCCACTCAAGGAGCGTTCGTTCTAGGCAGCAAGCCGGCTACACAGGGAAACATCAGACGCTGCTCCCAATGGTACACTCAGTTTTTCAGAAATTAGTCGACTTTATGGCCAGAAGAGACCATTAGAGCATCTAATCTGACCCCCTGCATATCACAGGCCTCCTGTAGGACACAAGAGCTACTTTTGAGGCAAACACATTCCAGAAAGGCATCTAGTCTTCATGAAATGACATCAGGAGATGGAGACTCCACCACTTTCCTTGGTAGCTTGTTCCTGTGGTGAATCATCCTCGCTGTTGAATTTTTGTGCCTTAGTTGTAATATGAATTTGTCTCTTTTCACCTTCCAGCCATTGGCTCTTGTTAGGCCTTTCTCTGCTCGATTCAAGAGCCCTTTAATACCCAATTTTATCTCTCCATTAAGGCACTTCAACACTTCAGTGAAGTCACCTTTCAATCTTCTTTTGATAAGCTAAACAGGTTGAGCTCTTTCAATAGCTCCCTAGAAGGTATTTTCCAGTCCTCAGAACATTAGGTGGCTCTTTGCTGCCCCAGCTCCAATTTCACAACATCTTTTTCAAATGAGGACACCAAAACTGGAGGCAGTATTCCAGTATCAGTCTCACTGATGCCGTGTCACCTCCTGTGACATTATTGACATAATCTGTAACTGTATAGCTCACCGTTGCGACCACTGTTCTATATTTGCAGCCAATATTACAGAGAAGTGGTCGTGTAAGGGGTCTATGGAGAGGTTCTGATTGGCTGATTATAATGATGCTATCTCTAGATGTGTATCGTTTTTGTAGTTGACATTATGAATATTAGCTCTATGCTGCCTGTATTTCAAACTTGTGCTCTGCTTCAGGGAATGATACCTTTGTTTAATTGATGAAAACATAAACTAGACACTTAGAGGATTGGAACTGATTTCAGCAGATGGACAGCTTTGCTAGGTTTTTATGCATTTGGACAGCAAAATGTTGAGTGTTCACATTCATTTCAAGCATCCTCGTATGGTGGAGCTCCTGAACATAATGGAGAATGGAAATGAAAATGTTTTTCTTTTCTTTAAGAGGGCACCTGGGTTTGAACAAAGGACCACTTGATCTGCAATCAAACACTCTACCACTGAGCTATACCCCCATTACAACAGAGGTATGGAATCGTGATCTCCAGGACTTTGAAGGACAGACCCTGCTTCATCGAGCTCCTTTGCCATTCCCAGACCACAGGTGGTTTTAAAAATGGGGTTTGATTAAACTTCTTAAATGTGGTAAACACCACAGCTTGCACACCCACCGATATAGCTTCTCCCCATGACAGAGCTGCCACCTCCTGGGGAAGTGGATTGACTACACCAACAGGAAAACTCTCCCCCCTCAGCATGGAGCAGTGGTTCTCAAGCTGTGGGTCAGGACCACAAAGTGGGTCGTGACCCTGTTTTAATGGGGTCACCAGGGCTGGCATTAGACTTGTTGGGTCCTGGGGCTGAAGCCAAAAGTCTGAGCCCCCCAACCCAGGGCTGAATCCCTCAGGCTTTGGTTTTGCCCTCCCCCCACTGGGGCTCAGTTTTTGGCACCCCCCCTACCCCCCCGAGTGGAGGGGCTTGGTCCCTCTTTCCAGGGCTATGTATTAAGTTATTTTGGCAGAAGGAGGTTGCAGTGAAAGGACATTTGAGAAACCGTGGCACAGAGCATCTCCATTACTGAGCTGCAGCAGCATAGACTCACTGTTTGAAATATTGACCTGGCCTTAGCCTCTGAATATGTCTAGGCTTGGCTCCCTATGGCACCGTGGATGATCAGACCCTGGAAGTACAGCCATGGAGACACCACACACCAGCCTTGCCTAGCTGGCAAGGATCAAACCTTTACAGAAAGACACCCATGGTTTTCTAGTTCAGCTCCCTAAGGCCTCAGCCACAACCACTTAACACAGGGGCCTTTCTACACTCTGGTTCTGTTCTCACTGAAGGGTCATTACAAATTGTTTGCTCAGACCAGCTTCCCCAGCACACTTACTGCTGTGCAGCTCTGTACGTGTGGCCATGGCTGAACAGCAAGAATTCCTGCCCATTTCCCTACTGGCTGGAGCATGATGAGGGTGTGTTTGTGGTTAATGATGTTGCTGTAGATTGTTCATTCCCTGCCCTGGAAATTCAGACAGTCCCTTTTCCCGTTGTATTGCCAGCACCGCTGTGAGTCCAATAACAGAGGCAGGTTTTCTCTGGGCACTGAGATTTTTGAGAGCATTGGTGGCTCCTTTCTTTCCTCAACCTGGAGTAAACTCAGCTTTTTATTCCATCCTTGATGACTCATGGAATAACAGCAGTAGCATGAAGAGGAGAGTGAATATCTCACTGCCAGGGGGAAGGTGGACGCATTCCCTCTGTCTGACCATTGCCATTGCAGGAGAGAAGGTTTCAGTGGAATCGAATGCCCTGGCTCAGACAAGAGACACAGGGAGGTTTTGCTGTTCATGGATCTGTGCAAAGGAAATTGTGTGTCTGTGTGAAAATGAGGAGGGATATGAAATGCCCACGTGGTGGTGCCTAAGGCAAAAGGGAATCCTAGAGGATTAGAATAGGATAAGTTCTCAAGCAACATGTTTCTTACTTTGCCCATCTGTTAGTTTTGATGATTATCGATGGAAAGATTTTGCCATTGGGTCGTGTGTTTACACAGAAATTGACATTTACCAACAAATACGTAATTCTTCCAAGTCTGCTGGTGGTGAGTTTAGAGGGACACACTCACTCCTCCCACCCCCCATGCCAGGCCTGTGCTCTCCAGAATGTCAACTTCCCACAGAGCTGGGATCCTTCCCTCATCTCCCCCCAGACCACTGCCCCACCCCCACTTCTGGGGTCCCCTTCCAACACTGTCCAACTCCCCTGCTGGCAGGATCCCTTCCCATTCCTTTCATTTCCTGCCTCCCCTCTGAGCAAAAGCTCTGCATTGTTCCCACACTGGGAATTGAACCCAGGCCACCTGGGTGAAAAAACCAGGAATCCAAATCATGAGATCATACGGGACTTGTATAATCAATAGCACATTTACACATTCACACCTAATAATTCAAAGTAGCCATTCAAAAAACCTTCAAAAACAGACTTCAACGAGAAATTGCAGAGTTACAATTGATTTGCAAACTTAACACCATTAATTTGAGCTTCAATAAGGACTGGGAGTACCTGGCTCACGACAAAAGCAATTTTCCCTCTCTTGGTATTGACACCTCCCCATCAATTATGGGGAGAGGACCACATCCACCCTGACTGAATTAGCCTTCAACACTGGTTCTCCCCTTGTATGGTAACTCCCATCACTTCATGTTCCAATCTATATTTATGCCTCTATCTGCAATTTTCACTCCATGCATCTGAAGAAGTGGGCTTTTTACCCACGAACGCTTATGCCCAAATAAATCTGTTAGTCCTTAAGGTGCCACCGGGCTCCTCATTGCTTTTAATTCTAAGCTGATCTTAACCCTTTCAGTACCCTTGCAAACTCAGATGCTTCTCACCACAGGCTGGCTGGTGGCTTTTCAGCCAGGCTCTCCCCTTTCATCAGCGCTTCAGTTGCTTGGTGTGGGGGTGTCTGTAGATGTAGGTGACAGAGAGAGATAAAGCCTAGCAAATGTCTCTCCTTTTATCATGTCCTTTCTTCCCTCATGGCTTTGCCCCCCCCCTTCAGAGTCAGGTGAGCATCACTGCGTCTCTCCAAGCAAGTCTGAGCAATTCCCCTGGGGTGTCCTCATGCAGGTGAGTCATTGCATTGTAGTTCCCTTGCTGGACAATGGCTGTCGATGGGTTGTTTGACACCCTGTCCGGGTGTTGGTTATTTTCCTTACTGTTGCCACTAGGGAGCTAATATTTGGCTGGCTCCCCCACCTTGCAGCACAGTGACAACCACACTGCACAATTCTCATGACTTCATATGCACGAATGGTCTACATCTATGGGGAGAGAAATGACTTTCAGCAGATCATATCCTTTCCCTGATACCTTACAAGTCATGCTCTATATGTAAGATCACGATGATTATGGGGGTTACAGCCGCTCCCCGAAAGGTATAGAATGTCACACTGAGATTCTATGTTCGTTTGTTCTGTAACAGCATTACAGAGATCCAATGACTGACCAATGGCATTTCCAAGTGCTAAAATAGCAAGCGGTGTCGGTCTCTCATTGGCCATCAGTGACTGAAGATGTGGTTTAATGAGCTGGAGCTTCAAGGCGAGGGTGGCTCTGTCCACTGCCTTCCGTTGCGCTGCTGGGCCCCAAGTCCCTGGTGGCCAATATGTGACCCTGGGAGAAGAGAGTGGGGTGGCAAGTGGCGGCAGGACTTTTGCCACCAGGGTCTAGCTGCCCAACTTCCTCCTGGTACTGCTGGCCCCCCGTCGCCTTCAGGTAACCCAGGAACTAAGGCAGGAATAGGGTGAGGAATCAAGTAAAGCCGAGCAAGGAAGGCAAAAGTGAATCTTGTCTGCATGGGCCGCTCGCAATGACGTCCTTTTTCTGTGCCACAGCTGACAACAACATCCCAGACAGAAAAGCAGGAGGCCAAAAAGAAACTGAGCAGCTGCTGAAGTAGCTCAGTTGGGAGCGTGCTAGACTAACACGCTCGTCTATGCCCCTTTGTGCACGGGTGGGATGTTTTCTGAAAGTGCAGCAGTGCCTTTAACTGCCACGAGTCCCTCATTTCAGGCTATGCAGCAGGAAAAGGCAGCATGGGCTTCTGCACCGAGCTGGCCCACCTGACCTTTCATTCTTCTCTTGCTCTTTGTCAGCAAGGGGAAGAAAAAGAAGCTCTCCCTCAAGCTGGAGTCACAAGGGCGACGTAAGGACGACTTCCTGAGTGCCCGCTCCAGTCCTCTGCTCTGCCAGCTGACCTATTGAAGGGCTGTCACCACTTTCTCCAGGTTTGTCCATCGGTCTGTGTGAGGGTGAGCAAGAACCAAGCAGATAGAGTTTCTGTAGTGTAGTGGTTATCGCATTTGCCTAACATGCAATAGGTCCCTGGTTCAAGACCAGGCAGAAATATGCTGGTTTCCTTTTCCCAGATCCCCTTGCTGTTCAGGAAGGCCTCCTCCTTCTCCTATTGGCCTGTCCCTGGGATAACTCCAACCCCTGCATGACAGAGGGTGCTGACAGCAGTGGAGAAAGCACCTTGGCATCAGGCTGGAGAACCTAGAGGAGTGGGGCGTGTCTCCTGCCATGGGGAGCCCGGCCTTAAGCCTGCCCAGCATGCACTGCAGCTCGAGCATTAAGCCTTCCTGTGGCATAACCGAACTACGGCCTAGTGTAATCAGGTGTAAAGTTTAGATTGTGAATTTATCTTTAATTTCCATGGTAACTTACTTTGCTCTTTTATGCCTACCACTTATAATCCTTAAAACTGCATCTTTCTGTAGTTAATAAATCTGTTTTATGAAACTGGTGTATTTTGCTTGAAGTTCTTGGGAAATCTCAGCTCCATTACAAGGCTGGTTCATGTACTATTCACAGTGAGGGAGGGGTGGACCCTGCGTAATAAACTCACTATTTTGTCTGTAGCGGGGTGCCTACCCGCTCCTGCCCTTTGGGGCTTTAAAACAGCCCTGGGAAGGGGCTTTTTGGCTGGGCTGATTGGGGAAGTGGCTGCAGCTGGAGGCCACGCCCCAAACTGAACAGGGCTTATAAGAAGGCAGGGACGCCAGGAGCAGTCAGGGTACGTCTACACTACGGGACTATTCCGAATTTGCATAAACCGGTTTTGTAAAACAGATTTTATAAAATCGAGTGTGCGCGGCCACACTAAACACATTAAATCGGTGGTGTGCGTCCACGGTCCGAGGCTAGCGTCGATTTCTGGAGCATTGCACTGTGGGTAGCTACTCCGTAGCTATCCCATAGTTCCCGCAGCCTCCCCCGCCCCTTGGCATTTCCGGGTTGAGATCCCAGTGCCTGATGGGGCAAAAATCATTGTCGCGGGTGGTTCTGGGTACAGCCTCACCCCTCCCTCCCTCCCTGACAGCGGCAGACAACCGTTTCGCGCCTTTTTTGCTTGGTGAACCGTGCAGACGCCATAGCACAGCAAGCATGGACCCTGCTCAGCTCCATACCGCAATCGTGGATGTTTTAAACACCTCGCGCACTCTCATGCAGTATATGCTGAACCAGGACCTTCGAACCGAGGCGAGTAAGAGGCGGATACGGCAGCGCGGCGATGACAGTGATGAGGACGTGGACACAGAATTATCTCAAACCGCGGGCCCCGGCGCTTTGGAGATCCTGATGGTAATGGGGCAGATTCTATCCATTGAACGCCGATTTTGGGCCCGGAAACAAGCACTGACTGGTGGGACCGCATTGTGTTGCAGGTGTGGGACGATTCCCAGTGGCTGCGAAACTTTCGCATGCGTAAGGGCACTTTCATGGAACTTTGTGACTTGCTTGCCCCTGCCCTGAAACGCCATAATACCAAGATGAGAGCAGCCCTCACAGTAGAGAAGCGAGTGGCGATAGCCCTGTGGAAGCTTGCAACACCAGACAGCTACCGGTCAGTCGGGAATCAATTTGGAGTTGGAAAATCTACTGTGGGGCTGCTGTGATGCAAGTAGCCAAAGCAATCACTAAGCTGCTGCTACGAAGGTTGTGACTCTGGGAAACGTGCAGGCCATAGTGGATGGCTTTGCTGCAATGGGATTCCCTAACTGTGGGGCGATAGATGGAACCCATATCCCTATCTTGGCACCGCAGCACCAGGGCACCCAGTACGTAAACCGGAAGGGGTACTTTTCAATGGTGCTGCAAGCACTGGTGGATCACAAGGGACGTTTCACAAACATCCACGCGGGATGGCCAGGGAGGGTTCATGACGCTCGCGTATTCAGAAGCACTACTCTGTTTAAACGGCTGCAGCAAGGGACTTACTTCCCAGACCAGAAAATAACAGTTGGGGATGTTGAAATGCCTGTCGTTATCCTGGGGACCCAGCCCCCTTGATGCCATGGCTCATGAAGCCATACACAGGCAGCCTGGACAGTGGTCAGGATCTGTTCAATTACAGGCTGAGCAAGTGCAGAATGGTGGTGGAATGTGCATTTGGCCGTTTAAAGGCTCGCTGGCGCACATTACTGACTCGCTCAGACCTCAGCCAAACCAATGTCCCCTATGTTATTGCTGCTTGCTGTATTCTCCACAATCTCTGTGAGAGTAAGGGAGACCTTTATGGCGGGGTGGGAGGCTGAGGCAAATCACCTGGCCACTGATTACGCGCAGCCAGACACCAGGGAGATTAGAAGAGCACACCAGGAAGCGGTGCGCATCAGAGAAGCTTTGAAAACGAGCTTCATCTATGGCCAGGGTACAGTGTGACTGCTGTGTTTGTTGATGAACACCCAACCCCTTGATTGACTCAGTCCCTGTAAGCAACTCCCTCCCCTTCGAGTACAGCTTACTTATGCAAATAAAGTCACTCTCATTTAAAAGCATGAATTCTTTATTTTTCATTATAAAAGAGGGAGAGAAGTAAGGGTGTGCTTTGGGAGGCGGATAGGAGGGATGGAGAAGGCCATTAAAAAAATTCAGAGTAACGGCATCCTTCTGGTTGGGCTGTCCACGGGGGTGGAGTGGGCGGGTGCACGGAGCCTCCCCCCACGCGTTCTTACACGTCTGGGTGAGGAGGCTAAGGAACATGGTGAGGGGGGAGGGTGGTTCTACAGGGCTGCAGCGGCACTCTGTGATCCTGCTGCCGTTCCTGAAGCTCCACAAGACGCCGGAGCATGTCAGTTTGATCACGCAGCAGCCCCAGAGTTGCATCCCGCCACCGCTGATCTTCCTGCCGCCACCGCTGATTTTCCTGCCGGTCTTCCTGCCGCCACCTCTCATCTCGGTTGTCCCTCCTGTCCTCACGTTCATCCCTCCTGTCCTCACGTTCACTGGCCTCTTTCCTGTAATTTGAAACCACGTCCTTCCACTCATTCAGATGAGCTCTTTCATTGCGTGTAACTTCCATAATATCTGAGAACATCTCATCTCGCGTCTTCTTTTTCCTCCGCCTTATCTGTGCTAGCCTTTGGGATGGAGGAGGGACGCTTGAAAAATTTGCAGCTGCATGAGGGAGATAAATATTTAGAAAGATACATTTTACAGAACAATGGTTATACTCTTTCACAGTGAAAAGCACTATTCACCTTACATAGCACATGTGATTTCCCTACAAGGTCGCATTTTCATCTTAATAGTGACTGCTTGCATCTCTGGGGTTACAGATCTCACAGACACAGGTCCAGGCATCAGGATTCAGCTTGCATGCGGCCATGGTAAGCCACTGTCTCAGTGATTTACCCCTCCCCCCCAACGCATGGCTAATACCACGCTAGCTCCCTGCTAATCAACAACCTTCCCCCTCCCCCCCACCCACTGCTTGTCCGGTAGCTTGGGGAAGATCGCCTCGCCGGTGACCAAACAGAAAAGATCATCGGCATTTCACCTCCCCTCCCCCGGTTCGCTACGTGCAGGAAAGTGTTTTTAAGCTGCTGCATTCCACGAACCCAGTAGAAAAATGGCCACCCCCCTTACTTAAATTCCTGATTTTTAACCAGGTTATCCTGAACGATATCACTTTGCTGAGGATAACAGAACAAGATAAAGAGCGGATGCTTCTTGAATGCCAGCAGTCCCGGGACCATACGCTGCGATGCTTTGCCACGCAATGATACCTGATTACTTGCTACATGCATGGCATGGTAAAGTGTCCTACCACGGTGGGCAGAACAAGGATGCCTTGCCCAGAAACCTTCTGCAAAGGCTTCTGGAGTACCTACAGGAGCGCTTCATCGAGATGTCCCTGGAGGATTTCCTCTCAATCCCGGACATGTTAACAAACTTTTCTAAGTAACTATACTGTCTGCGAATGCATCCCAAGTCCTCAGGGCAAATCAATCATTAAAAAAGGCTTGCTTAAAAAACACTGTTTGCTATTTGCAAAGGTACACTCACCAGAGCTCCCTTCCAGGGCGTCATTCTCTGGAATAGTTGCTTGTGAGGGCTGGGAGCAGGGTAATTCCGTCAGGGTGATAAAAAGCTCCTGGCTGCTGGGGGTCACGGAGTGCTGTGTGCTCTCTGCGAGGTCTTCCTCTTCTTCTTCCTCTTCATCTTCCCCGTCTGCATAATCCTCAGACATGGCAGAGATTACAACCCCCACCTCGGAATCCACAGTCAGGGGTGGGGTACTTGTGGCGCAGCCCCCTAAAATTGCATGCAGCTCATCATAGAAGCGGCATGTTTTTCGACCTGCCCCGGACCTTCCATTTGCTTCTTTGGTTTTCTGGTAGGCTTGTCTGAGCTCCTTAACTTTCACTCTGCACTGCACGGAGTCCCTGCTGTGGCCTTTAGCAGTCATAGCCTTAGAAATTCTTTCAAATACTTTTTCATTTCGTCTTTTGGAACGCAGTTCTGTTAGCACTGAATCCTCTCCCCATATAGCGATCAGATCCAGTACCTCCCGAGCGGTCCATGCTGGGGCTCTTTTTCGATTCTCAGGAGACTGCATTGTTAACTGTGCTGATGAGCTGTGCGTGGTCACCTGTGATGATGAGCTCTCCACGCTGTCGAAGCAGGAAATGAATTTCAAAAGTTCGCGGGGCTTTTCCTGTCTACCTGGCCAGTGCATCCGAGTTGAGAATGCTGTCCAGAGCGGTCAGTGGTGCACTGTGGGATAGCTCCCAGAGGCCAATACCGTCGATTGCGGCCACACTAACCCTATTCCGATATGTTAATACCGATATTAGCGCTACTCCTCTCGTCGGGCAGGAGTACAGAAACCGATTTAAAGAGCCATTAAAATCGATATAAGGTGCCTCCTAGTGTGGACGGTTGTGGCGTTAAATCGGTTTTACACTCATAAAACCGATTTAAACGCCTAGTGTAGACCAGGCCTCAGTCTCTCTCTGCTTCCAGAGAGAGATGGGCCTGGCTGCTTAGAGGCTGAGAAGGTACCTATGGTGAAGCAGGGCTGGGGAAGGGCTGAGGAGCTAGGGAAGCTCCAGCCTGGAAAGCCCCAGGCTGCGGCCTAGGAAAGGGCAAGAGGTACTGGGGGTTGCAAGGGACAACCCAGGAGTAGGTAAAGCAGCAGGTCCAAACCCCTTTTTGCCTGTGATGAGTGGGCCGATGCTGCAGTCTGCCCCAGGGTGTGGGGCTAGACCATGACTGTCAGTGGCCACTACTGAGGCAAAGTGGGGATAGTAGGGTGGGGGCTCCCCTGGGAGGTGGAGACCCAGTTATAGTTAAAGGGGCACCGGGTCCAGGGAGGGACACAGGACCGAGAGCAGAACAGGTGGATCACCAGCCTGCAGAGGGCACTCCGGACTGGAAGAGCTAATTCCCGGAGTAACCAGTAGGAGGCGCCGCAGGGGTGAGTACCACCCTGTTACAGTGTCATACAGGAGGCCTGTGATATGCAGGGGGTCAGATTAGATGCTCTAATGGTTTCTACTGGCCATAAAGTCGACTAATTTCTGAAAAACTGAGTGTAGCATTGGGAGCAGCATCTGATGTTTCCCTGTCTAGCCGGCTTGCTGCCTAGAACGAACGCTTCTTGAGTGGGGTGATCCACAGGGAGTAGCTCAAACCTCCAAAGTGCCTGGCCAGGGGCAGGCCATTGGCACAGCAAGGGAGGGGTGTGGCAGTGACATCACAAAGGCCTTTTGCAGGACCTCAGCCTATTGGTCCAAGGTGGTGGGGAGGTGGTGACCTCACAGAGAGATGCTGACATCAGCCAGGCAGGACAGGGGCGAGGGGCCAGGGAGACCTCAGAGACCCCTGTGGCTTTGCTTCAGCAAGTCTCCTTCTCCAGGTCTCTCTTTGAGGACTGAGAGAGTATTCGGGTTCACGGACGTGAGCGCCAGGAGGAACCTTTCGAGTTTTCTCCTTCCCTGTTAGTGATTTTACTAGAAAACAGCCGTCCCTGTTTAGAAGGTAAGAGCCTCCTCGAGGTCTGAAACCTGTTCAGTCTGATCCATCTGGTGACAGGTCACTTCCCTTCTCTATACCTCAGGCTCCTCCCCATCTGCCCAATGGGAACAGGGACAGTTCTCGAGCTCTGGGCAGTCGTGAGCCTGAGTGAGAGAAGGGGCGTTAAAGCCCTGTGTGAAGGAGAAAGGGGAGTTTCACGGTGTTTTAGCACCAAGGAATTCTAAAGTTTGCTAAAATGTCTAGTCTGTGGAAACAAGAAATGGTCGGGCCCAACTTTTTAACCACTGCCTTTTCTAAAGCCCATTCAGGGGTGTGAGTCCCTGTCTTTTAGGTACCCGGGGTTCTTTGCCAGCAGGAGAGAAGAGGTTCCTGCCTCCATTTTTGTGGCCTTAACAAACCAGGTGTTGTGCCCCAGTTCTCGTCTGAGATCCCTGAAAAAGAACATCTTCCCATCCATGAACAAGACAGGATCTATCTTTCAAAGGGGAACAAAGAGACCCCTGGGCCTTACAGACTAGCTAGCCTCACTTCCATAGCTGGAGAGATACTGGAATACATTCTTAAACACTCAGTTTGTCAGCAGCACCTACAGGATAATTTGATTCTTAGGATGAGTGAGCAGGGATTTGTCAAGAACAAATCATCCCAAACCCAGCCTCTTTCCTTCTTTGGCAGGGTTCCGGGCCTAGTGGAGGTGGGTAAACAGTATGAATGATGATTTGGAAAATGGAGTGGAGAGTATCGTTCTAAAATGTGCAACTGACACCAAGCACTTTGGAGCACAGGACTGGAATTCAAAACGCCTTTAACAAATTGGAGACTTGGTCCTCTTGAGCCAAACCCCATGGCTGGGCCCCTCTCTCTAGACTGGGCTGAAGTGAAACCCCAGAGCCAAACACTCCTCCTCCTGGGCAGTGTGCTCTGACCTTGAATGGTCAGATGCTGCTTAGCGCTGTCAGAGCAGCTTTGGCTGGGGGATTCTCCCAGCACTTTCCAATAGCGGGAAGGTACGAAATCCCCATTTGCCTGCTGGGGACGGAGCCCTAGAGGGGGGAGCAACTTGCCCAGAGTCCCGCCGGAAAAGGAAAACAACCAGCAGTGGAACCGATAGGAAACCCAGCAATGGAACCCAGGAGTCCTGGGGGTGTGCTAGGGTGACCAGATGTCCCAATTTTATAGGGACAGTCCCAATTTTGGGGTCTTTTTCTTATCTAGGATCCTATTACCCCCCACTCCCTGTCCCGATTTTTCACACTTGCTGTCTGGTCACCCGGCCATGACTTATACCATAAATACCCCTCATTGAATCGTGGGGAGGGAGGCCCAGGGGGTCCGTGGCACCAGCTGTGGGCGCAGGGAATCCGGGGGGCCTGTGGCACCATGTACTGGGGGAGAAGTCCCGGGGACCCACTGCCACTCCAGATGCTGCCAGGTGAGGGGAGCCCAGAGGCCAGCCCTGCTCCGGCCACCTCGGGACAGGTGCCAGGAGCCACTGAGCTGTGGCTGCTCCTGCCACCCTTGGAACCACTGCTCAAGCTGCCCCCAGGCCAGCTGCTGGGGCAGCCACGGAGTCAGCCGCAGTGGCCACTGCGGAAGCCACAGAATCCATGACTTGTGCAGCCTCCGTGACACAGAGGGATCCCTGATAAAGAGACAAACCCCTCCCTGCTGTGACTGCAGTTCCTGGAAGGAAAGAGACGAACAGAAAGTGAAGAGAGAAGGAAACAGAGAGAGTCCCTGTCACCTCTCTCCCCTGCTCCCTCCCCATTGTATTCTGTAACCCCATCTCACTGGGTTCCCTGTGCTGGTGCCATGGGGGTGACACTAGAGTTCTGGGGATTTGCGGGGAGGGGAAGGGGGCTCTTCACTTCTCAGCATTTCACACAAATTTGTCTTTGGGCTGAAGTTTCTCCTGTGAGGTCTCTCAGTCAGAGCTGTACCCCACCCCCTTCAGTGCGGGTGTGTGTAAATTGCAGAGCAGGCAGAGAAGTCGCCCATAAAGGGTCATATTGATCTGGTGACTGGCTCTGACCTGGGTCACACGTCCTCTGACACACGCTCATGTGCAGAACATGGGAGCTCTGGCTGTTCCTAACTGCTGTAGACTGTGAGTTCCTGGGAAAGGGCAGGGGAGAGGGAGCAAGAGGAGAAAGGCAGAGACATTGGAGATGAGGAATTGGGGGGAGAAGAAGGAGAGACAATAAATGATTGAAGCAGAAGAGGTGTCCCAACTCCATCTTGCTCATCACAGGTGTTCAGAGAGACAGGTAGTTGCAGGTTTTCCAGTGTCAAGTCTGAACTTTGATTCTAACAATGTGCATTGAAATATCAAGGGGATTGCCCCATACCTGATCTCTTCCCTCCTCCCCTTTTTTGTATTAATTTTTATTTTTATGTGTTTGGCTTAACCGTGATCATTTCTTTCCCCACCTGTATTGCAATTTGGGGGTTATTTTTATTTTGCCTCCCTTTTGTTCATGTCATTATAATTGTAACAGCAAAGGAATCTGTAGAAGTAAAAACTGACTCAAAACTTCATTTCCCCATCATGCCGGAACATCCTACAAACAGCTCACGGAGCTGGAATCATAACACGCAAGGCCAGGGGATGGGAGATGCAGGTTTCCAAGAGTTCTGTCTTTCTCAGATGACACATTCCAGCCCCTTGTGTGCCTCCATCCTGTATGACCTGCTGGACTTCGACACATTTATTGTCCCATTCTATAGATAATGTGATTGTAACACAGTGTGACTGAAATTAAACCACTTCCAGATGAGGAAACAACAAAAGAGAAAAGCCATTATTGCATTGGCTGGGAATCAAACCCAGATCAACTGTTTGGAAAGCACCTACACACACCACTATACCACCAATGCATCTGGCAGGAGTAGCTTTCCTGCAGGCTCTGTTTGCTGGCAAAGGGGGTGACACATGACCACAGAGTTAGTGAGTAGGGTGGATGGGCTGGAAGCTGCCTGACAGCTGGGAGCAGAGTTACCATCCCAGATTGACTGAAAGGGGGCAAAGGTGAAAACAGATCTCACTGGGAGCTGGCCCCACACCTGCCCTGCCCCTAGGAGAGGGGAACTGAAGCTCAACTTCAATCACAGAAAAATCTTCCCTGAGAAGGAAGGGGACAGCTTGTTTTAAAGACCAGGTTTGTGTTTGTTCCTGCTACATACGGAGGGGCTGGGTAGTGCTGATTCCAGCCCCCAGACTCTGGGAGGATAAGGAACAAATTCAGGCTGCCAGTGACCTGAAGGAGGGAGATGATCTTTTGACAGTGACGGACGCCTGGTCCTAAAGGCCTTTGTCTGCCCCCTTCCAGTGACTGTTTGGTACAGGAATGCAGCCCCCACTCCTGGGTCTCTCCTGGGGAAATAATGTTTCTGTGCAAAACACCAAAGCTTTTAACAGAAAGGAAGAAAAGGAAATGGCCACATGATGGGACTAGGACATAAGGAATGAAACACAAGATCCTTCTCCATGTGCATTGACTTTTAACCTTGTTTGTGGTGGTTTTGTATCCATGTTGGTTCCAGGGGTCCCCTGGGGCGCTGGGCATTGGCCACTTTCGGGAGAGTGGGCTAGATGAACTGGTCTGACTCAGTGTGGCTGTTCTTATGTTCTAACTGCTGGTTATGGAAGAGACGACCTTCCAGGCTACACAGAACTGAAGAAGGGTGTGGGGTTAGCTCCACAGGTTGTCTCTTTCACCAACAGAGGTTGGTCCTCTGCAGGCTTTTACCCTCACCCGCCTTGTCTCTCTTGGACTCTGAAAAGTGCTTTCTCTCCACTCCCCTTGGAGAGACGTTAAGTTTCCCTTTGGGCAACTATCAGGCTGAAGCAATTGTATTGATTGTGACACTAGAATTGAAGATTTAATATTATAAATAAATGAGTCTAAACCTGAGGTTCTGGTTTTCACATTGGTTTTTCTAACTCAGTTCCCAATGCTCTTCTAGAAAGGCCTCCAGGCTGCCTGCCCCGCCCAGCAAAAGTGGCAAGGAGAAAGCCCACACTGCTGCTCTTTCACGTAGTTGAAGGCTGCTATCAAACCCCCCTCACTCAGTCAGTCCCCAGCCTGTGGCAGTGCCTGGGATTCTTCCATCCTAAGTGCAGGACTCTGCACTTCTCCTTGTTGAACCTCCTCAGATTTCTTTTGGCCCAATCCTCCAGTTTGTCTAGGTCGCTCTGGACCCAAATCCTGTCCTCCAGTGTTTGGATTTTTTACATGCTTTCAGAGGGCTGGTCTACACTGAGGGGGGGGGGGAATCGATCTAAGATACACAACTTCAGCTACGTGAATTGCCCCCTGTCGACTCCGCTGCTGCCGTTCACGCTGGTGGAGTTCCGGAGTCGACGAGAGCACTTTCGGGGATCGATATATCACATCTAGATGAGATGTGATATATCGATCCCCGAGAAATCGATCGCTACCCGCTGATACGGTGGGTAGTTTAGATGTACCCACAAAGTGAAAAGCACATGTTCCATGATTTCATAGGGCAGAGTTTTGTGCTATTGGGAGCTTTCCCTGTGTGAATTTGACAGGTGGATCAACACAGAGACACATTGTGACCCTTCTCAGGGTGCTGAGGGCTGAGAGTCTCCTTGTTGCCACCTGTCACTAGGAAGAGGGAGTTTTTCATTTGGATGTTAGTGACCAAACTCACCAGCCTGCTGGAACTCAGGCACCCTCCTCTGAGCTACAGCAGCCACCTTAACCCCTGAGTTCCTTCAATGTGTCCCACTCTGGGGTCCAGCCTGAATCACCAGATACCCGGTGAAATCCCAGATCCTCTCTTCCTGAAGTATCCCAGGTTACTAGTTGTTACTGTGGACCATTGCTACTGTATCTCACACAGCACCTGAGTACAGTTTTCAAACAAGCAAAAAATTTATTTAACAACAGATAGAGATTTAAACAAACAAACATGAGTGATGGAAACCAACTGTTACCACTAAACAAAGGCAGAAAATGATAGAATAGAAAGGCCAGCACAAAAAACAGAGAGAGGAACAATAAGATATTAAAAAGGACAATGGTTGGAACACTCCATTTCTCTCAGTCTTTGGATTGATGGGTACTAGAGCTGTAGCTACAGTTGAGGAACCAGGGTAAATTAAATCAAATTAACTTTTCAAGATTAGCCATCATTTCCTGTACGACTAACAAAACACAAAAACAAGACAACTTTCAGTTTTCCAAAATAATTCAGATTATCACACAGTCTCTTACTCTTTAACCAATAACTTCACCTATAATTTCATTTTAATTCGTAACAACAATACATTCAAAGATCAGAAATTCTTGTCATATATGTTAGTTTTCTTTTAATCCCCATTGCCAACAACTGAACCCTGGTTCTCATTGTGGTTTGTCCCAACGTAGGTCCCAACCACTTCTGTGAGTTCATATATCTCAGGATCTTCAGCCATATGTGTTGGTAGAAGGGGTCTTCTATGTCAGAATGTTTGCATCATGGAGAAAAATACCTCTCTTTTCACACTTTTTAATCTTTTGAAGTAGGAGGTGTAGCAATGAATGAAGCCAAGTCAGTCAGTCTGTTCCGTGGAGTGCCCTAACGGGATTTCCACGTCTATATATTATAATTGGTTACATAAATCATCCTATTATACGCATGTACTAACACAAGCCAGCTCCTCGCCCCCTCTCCTGATTGGTGCTTTATGCACTGCGTACTCCAGTGGTAAACACCTGGTCAGCGCTCTATCAGTGTGTCTCCTGACTGGAAGTGTGGGGGGGTGGGAACCACTTCAGCCGCTCTAAATGTTGGGGACGGTTTTCCTACCCCCTTAGTGCTTAAGAAGTGTAACGTTCCTACATCCCCTCCTTTTCTGTTTTGTCAACCCGTGCCTGGTCCGCATGTTTCATGATTCTATGGGCATACATGACGGCCTGGAATGTAGGCAGGGGTTTGCGCCAACAGGGTGTAAAACACATCCTAATTATATTAGGAATACACTGAGCAAAGCAACAAAAACCAATCAAGCAGGCGATAACAATCAAAGCATATTGCAAAACAATTCGAGCCCATCCCATGGATGGCAGCCAGAAAGATGTACTTAGCCCAACTGAAAAGGCTGACATTGGCATTACAATCTAATCTCATGGGGATTGAGCTTTGCGGCGTCGGGTGCGGGTCTCATTAGTTTGGGAGCCGGTCAACATTGACCTCGTGGGGAGTATCAACGTGAGCCTGCTTAGGCAGCATTGAGCTTCTGAAATGTTGGCCGGAATATAATTAAAGGTCCTCTGACCACATGTAGAAAATCAACCCTCCGGTAACAAGATGTGCCCGTAATTGCTGGACACATTTTGAAAGTGTATACAGTTCCATCCCGGGGTACCCACCTGCAAACATCCTTTGGGGCTTGTGATGTGTGCAATTAACCATCCGTACACAGGTCAAACTGGCATAATTGGCTACCCATGGGGTAAAAGGGACAAGGCACTCGCGGGTTTCACATAAGTGGCCTGACCCCATAGGCTCATGGAAGAATATCGAATCTCGGTGGCATTAATATAATTAACATCCCTATTGCATCTGCAGCATCGCCTGGCGCCTTGCATACTGGGACCAGGCAGGTGCCCAACAGGCCATGCATCTCAGGGGCCTGCTGTAAACAAAAGGAAGATTGATTGGCAAGGACCGCAAATCGAACTCATATATTATAACGCATGCGGCTATGCACTGGGTTCGCCCCAGCCGTAACACATAAAAACAACACAACAATATGGTAAAGGAATTAGCAATCAAACAGGCAAAAATAGCAGCAGTAAAATTTTCAGGGGTAGGCTCAGCCTTGTTATTCTCCAGCATTTGCTGAGCCTGCTGCGCCAGTCGCTTCACCTGCCCCCAGGTAACCCTCGGTGCCATCTTTGTGGCTCGGCACACTGGAAAGGTCTCGGTTAGGTTCAGATTGAAGTTGGGTATCGGGTTCTTGAGGCTTTGATTCCACGTCATCGTGCCACGGTCGCACATTTTTGGCAGGGACCCACAACGGACCTGTGGAAGTAAGCACAGCGGCATGCCCTCGTCCCCAGGTTATCAATGGAACGGGCCATACCAAGTAGGGTCCGGCTCTGCCTATATTTGACAGATGGGCATGGGAGCGGGGTTTCCGTCTTAAAATGTCATTCAGTGGCTATAAAATTCTGAAAGATATTTAAAGTATTTAGAATAAACAATACTATCGCTAATTAATTTTGCTTGCGCCCAGGGATGGCCCATCATCCCCACTGTTTTATTTTGCTTTATTAGGTACTCTTTTGTGCAAAAATCCGCAAACCTGTGAAAATGTAGGCGGGCCATTATCGGTCTTTATCTGTCGGTGGGGTGGCCCATTAAGGCCTCCGCAGCATAAATGTGATTAAGTCCATATGTGGCCTAGTCGCCCCATTGGGGGGTGGCCCAACTATTATGAAAGCAGGTATCAATGGTAACATGTAAATATTTCCAGGGAAAAAAGGGGGGATAAAGCGTGACATCCATTTGCCAAATTTGATTGAATTGAAGATCACGGGGATTAACACCCAATTCGGGACTGGCACAATAATTACAGGTTTGGACAATACGTTGGGCCTGAATTAAAGGGATCATAAAATGCTTCGCCAAAAATTTAGCATTTCAATGAAAAAAGGCATGACTATCAATGAAATCCAAAAAGAACAGAATGAGTTAACTTGAGTTAACTGAAAAAAGCTAAAGAAAAAACACCGACTTCAATCAAGGACACCGCTCAGCTAAGACTTGGCGAACAGCCAAGAAAAGGGAGGGCTTGGCGAACAGCCAAAAAAAGCAGCTATGAGTGTGGCAGAACTCGGCCAGGCACTAACAAAATGTGTTAGCCAAAAAGGGAAGGGAAGAATCACCATCTGGGCCCATAAGTCCCCTTGGTGCAGCTGTTTTGGCATATGAGCCCAAATCTAAACATAAATTCTTCCCACATAATCACTATCTATTACCCTGGGGACTATCTGAATGCCATATTTTCCGGCATGGGAACGAGGGAGGATTAGCCCCATAGTGCCCGGGGGCAGGGGTCCCAAAAATTGGGTAAGAACCGCCACCACCTCCCCGGGAAAAGTGAGCTCCCTATCTTTGGGACAAAAAGAAATTATAAAAAAAAAATCTTTAAGATCTATTATCATAAGCTGATAATCATATGGGATAAAATTGGGATTTGGGGTTCCACACTGCAGGGGTCCCATGGGTTGAATGCATGCATTAATCTCTCTAAAATCATGGAGCATTCGCCATTTACCAGATTTTTTCTTGACAACAAAAACTGGCGAATTCCAGGGGCTAGTGGATTTTTCCACATGGCCCGCCTGGTATTGTTCCTCACATAAGTGACACAATGCAACAAACTTCTCCTGGGGCAGTGGCCACTGTTCCACCCACTCAGGGGTACTGGTTAGCCACACAAGGGGAAGGGCAATAAACTCAATCATGAATGGTAAAATGTGAACAGAATGAGTTAACTGAAAAAAACTGAAAATATGGCACTGGCCTCAATTAAGGACACCACTAGCTGCTAAAAGTTGGCGGACAGCGAAGAGAAAGGGGGACTTAACTACACCCAAGCAAAAGCGGCAAAACTTGGCCAGGCACTAACAGCACTGGCCTCAGTCATAAATGGTAAGATGTGATCCAAATTTGCTTAACAAATCTCTTCCCCATAGGGATACAGCAATATCCATGATATAGGGTTTAAGGAGAATCTCCTTCCCCCCTCTCGCGGAGTTATAGCAATCCATCGGGTGCTTTGTTGAGCAGCCTGCAATCCGCCCACTCCCCAAATTGGCTGGCACTTCGGATTTGTCCCATGTGGACGGCCACTGCCGAGCGGAGATGACTGTAACGTCAGCTCCAGTATCCACCAGCCCTTCAAGGGGGACACCGATAAGCAAGTTTCCTCATTAATTCCCACTGGGCATCAGGATTATCTACCTGCCTCTGAATAGCCTCCTGTAATCTGTTAATAAATTCCACATACGACTCTTGAGGGCCCTGGCGGGTGATGGTAAAGGACCGGGGGGTTTCCCCGTCACCGGTACTGTAAACAGGGCTTTTAAAACACAGCGCCCCACAGCTTGGAGCATTACAAAAGGGATGTTCGCAGCCTGCTCTCGTATAGTGGCGAACTGTCCTGCTCCATACAGTTGCTCGGGAGTATAGGCCCCCCCTAATGCCCGCCCCTGTTGTAATGCTTCCTGTTGAAATTCACTATCCCAAATAACATACTGCATGGGGCTTAAAAGCATCCTACAAGGATCCTTCCAATCTTGGGGGAGCATGCTATACCCATTTGCAATCCTTTCTAACGTACCTCGGGTGAAGGTGGATTTTGATCCCGACTCAGTAACCGTCCGTCTCGCCTCTCGGAGAACGGAATGGGGGGGGGCTGTGATCTCCACTTCAGCTTCCCCCGCTGCGTTGCCTGGGCGATGTGTCACTGGGAACGCAGCCAATAACTCTCCTATCTGCTCGCTGCTCAATTCTCCCTCTTCCTCCCTCTGTATCATTGCCTGAAAGGGGACAGCCGAAAATTCGGCCGTGAAGAGCCATCCGCACCGGACATGCATCATGGCATTCGGGTACCGCCTCAGGCGGCTTAGGGGGCAAGATCCGAGGGTAAGGAGGAAGGGCCGAAGGCGCGGGGGCGAGAAGGATAGCCTTGGATGACGCTTCAACCCTGATTGTTTCCAGAGCCTCCGTACATCGCTGCCAAAGCAGGAGCCACTGCACCGCGGCTCGAGGCTCCGCGTGCAGCGTCGCCCCTATCTTTATCCAATCATCTACCGACAGTGACCCGTGATCCGGGTACCAAGGACATTGGCGATCAATTTCAATTAGTAGCTGCTCTATCTGACCCAGGGAGACTGGCCTGCCAGCCTGTTGTATGATATCCTGCAGCTCTTTCGCATGAACTTTCTGCCGAGCTGACAGCTTCCCACCCATACTCACGAAATGAAGCTTTCCAGCGAGTTTCGTGCACAGAGGGCTATTCCAGCCGGTGAGCAGGGGGAATCACGTCGGGGTCACCAGATGTAGCAATGAATCAAGCCAAATCCGTCAGTCTGTTCCCGTGGAGCGCCCCGAACGGGGCTGTCCACGTCTATTTATTATAATTGGTTACATAAATCATCCTATTATGCGCATGTACTAACTCAAGCCAACTAACCGCCCCCTCTCCTGATTGGTGCTTTATGCACTGCGTACTCCAGTGGTATGCACCTGGTCGGCGCTTAATCTGTGTGTCTCCTGACCGGAAGTGTGGGGGGGTGGGAACCACTTCAGCCGCTCTAAATGCGGGGGTGGTCTTCCGACCCCCTTAGTGCTTAAGAAGTGTAAAGTTCCTACAGAAAAGGAAATGTGATGATGGTTAGCTCAGACAGGAGGAAATGTGCAAGATAACTCCACCAACTATCCATGGCCCATGTATTTAGTGCAAGAATAGTTCTCTTTTTACATCAGGAAAGTGAACTCAAGCTAGCTAACTCCATGACAACCACAGTGTTGAGACCCAGGTAGATTTTATCTCAACGTAGCTGGTTGAAGACACCCCCCATCTCCCCGACCTGGGGTGATGACATTCCTGGTAGAAAGGACACACACTCCAATGACTCGCAGGACAATGGAGTTGAGACAAAGGATCCACCCCAAAGACGGGCGAGCTTCAAAAGTGGGCAACTCATGTGTGGAAGCTGAGGAACTACAGTGTGCAAAAGATGCAAACAGCCTTAACACTCACTACCTGGGAACTGTCAAAAGAATTAAAGAAAAAATCTCCTGACAGCTCTAGAGAAGGTTTTTATGAAGTTTGTCTCCTTTACGGATTCTCTGATGTTTAGAAAGGCCTGAACTATGAGTGAAGCTTTTCCCACACTCGCAGCATTCATATGGTCTCTCTCCAGTGTGGACTCTGTAATGTGTAACAAGGGTTGAGCTCCGAGAGAAGCTTTTCCCGCACTCACTGCATTCATAGGGTTTCTCTCCTGTGTGGGTTGAAATGACAGTCTGGACCTATACATTGAATGCTTCCGCCGACGTGCACAGGCAGAAATTGTGGAAAAACAACATCGCTTGCCTCACAACCTAAGTCGTGCAGAACGCAATGCCATCCACAGCCTCAGAAACCATCCTGACATTATAATCAAAGAGGCTGATAAAGGAGGTGCTGTTGTCATCATGAACAGGTCTGACTACCAAAAGGAGGCCGCCAGACAACTCTCCAATACTAAATTTTACAGGCTACTTTCCTCAGATCCCACTGAGGAATACACTAAGAAACTGCACCATCTACTCAGGACACTCCCTACACTAACACCAGAACAAATCAACATACCCTTAGAGCCCCGACCAGGGTTATTCTATCTACTACCCAAGATCCACAAACCCGGAAATCCTGGATGCCCCATCATCTCTGGCATTGGCACGCTCACTGAAGGACTGTCTGGATATGTAGAATCTCTACTCAGACCCTATGCTACCAGCACTCCCAGCTATCTCCGGGACACCACTGATTTCCTGAGGAAAC
The DNA here is from genome assembly GCF_016161935.1 of Mauremys reevesii. Lineage (NCBI taxonomy): Eukaryota > Metazoa > Chordata > Testudines > Geoemydidae > Mauremys > Mauremys reevesii. The sequence goes on along the minus strand of NC_052636.1, from coordinate 11,962,694 downwards.
TACAATGCATTGGTGACCTTCCAGAAAACACCATCCTGGCCACCATGGATGTAGAGGCTCTCTACACAAACATCCCACACAGTGATGGAATACAAGCTGTCAGGAACAGTATCCCTGATGATGCCACAGCACAACTGGTTGCTGAGCTCTGTGGCTTTATCCTCACACACAACTATTTCAAATTTGCTGACAATATATATCTCCAGATCAGTGGCACCACTATGGGCACCCGTATGGCCCCACAATATGCCAATATTTTTATGGCCGACCTGGAACAACGCTTCCTCAGCTCCCACTCACGCCCCTTCTCTACCTACGCTACATCGATGACATCTTCATCATCTGGACCCATGGGAAGGAGACTCTGGAAAAATTCCACCATGATTTCAACAGCTTCCACCCTTCCATCAACCTCAGCCTGGACCAATCTACACGGGAGGTCCACTTTCTAGACACCACGGTGCAAATAAGTGATGGTCACATTAACATCACCTTATACTGAAAACCTACCGACCGCTATGCCTACCTTCATGCCTCCAACTTCCATCCCAGGCACACCAAAAGATCCATTGTCTACAGCCAAGCACTGAGGTACAACCGCATCTGCTCTAACCCCTCAGACAGAGACCAACACCTACAAAATCTCCACCAAGCATTCTCAAAACTACAGTACCCGCATGAGGAAATAAGGAAACAGATCAACAGAGCCAGACGTGTACCCAGAAGCCTCCTACTGCAAGACAAAACCCAAGAAAGAAACCAACAAGACTCCACTGGCCATCACCTACAGTCCCCAGCTAAAACCCCTCCAACACCTCATCAGGGATCTACAACCCATCCTGGACAATGATCCCTCACTTTCACAGGCCTTGGGTGGCAGGCCAGTCCTCGCCCACAGACAACCTGCCAACCTGAAGCATATTCTCACCAGTAACTGCACACTGCACCATAGTAACTCTAGCTCAGGAATCAATCCATGCAACAAACCTCGATGCCAACTCTGCCCACATATCTACACCAGCAACACCATCACAGGACCTAACCAGATCAGCCACACCATCACCGGTTCATTCACCTGCACGTCCACCAATGTAATATATGCCATCATATGCCAGCAATGCCCCTCTGCTATGTACATCGGCCAAACTGGACAGTCTCTAAGGAAAAGGATAAATGGACACAAATCAGACATTAGGAATGGCAATATACAAAAACCTGCAGGAGAACACTTCAACCTCCCTGGCCACACAATAGCAGATCTTAAGGTGGCCATCCTGCAGCAAAAACTTTAGGACCAGACTTCAAAGAGAAACTGCTGAGCTCCAGTTCATCTGCAAATTTGACACCATCAGCTCAGGACTAAACAAAGACTGTGAATGGCTTGCCAACTACAGAACCAGTTTCTCCTCCCTTGGTTTTCACACTTCAACTGCTGGAACAGGGCCTCATCCTCCCTGATTGATCTAACCTCGTTATCTCTAGCTTGCTTGCTTGCTTATATAAACCTGCCCCAGGAAATTTCCACTACTTGCATCCGAAGAAGTGGGTATTCACCCACGAAAGCTCATGCTGCAAAACGTCTGTTAGTCTATAAGGTGCCACAGGATTCTTTGCTGCTTTTACAGAACCAGACTAACACGGCTACCCCTCTGATACTCTCCTGTGTGGACTCTCTGGTGAGAGATAAGAGAGAAGAGGTGAGTGAAACTTTTCCCACACTCACTGCATTCATAGGGTCTCTCTCCTGTGTGGATCCTCTGATGCATAGTAAGGTTTGAGCTCCGAGAGAAGCTTTTTCCACACTCGCAACATTCATAGGGTTTCTCTCCCATGTGGACTCTCTGGTGAGAGATAAGGGAAGAGAAGTGACTGAAACTTTTCCCGCACTCACAGCATTCATAAGGTCTCTCTCCTGTGTGGATCCTCTGATGCCTAGTAAGGTTTGAGCTTCGGGTGAAGTTTTTCACGCACTCACAGCATTTGTAGGGTCGCTCTCCCGTGTGCGTTGTCTGATGAGAGATAAGGGCTGATCTCTGAGTGAAGCTTTTCCCGCACTTGCAGAATTCGTAGGGTCGCTCTTCTGTGATGATTCTCTGATGAGAGTTAAGGGTATATCTCTGAGTGAAGCTTTTCCCGCACTCACAGCATTCATAGGGTCTTTCTCCTCTGTGTATTCGCTGATGCCTACTAAGAGCTGAGGTACGACTGAAGCTTTTCCCACACTCACAGCATTCGTAGGGTCTCTCTTTCGTGTGGATTATCTCATGTCGAATAAGGGCTGAGCGGTAATGGAAGTTTTTCCCACACTCACTACACGTAGACTCTCGCTTTTCCGTGAGGATTTTCTCCTGGGACGTAGTTTCCTTGAGGTCCCTGTGAGTTCCCTGACTGTTGCATCGCATTGGCGGACGTGGACAGAGCTCAACAATCAGTTTGATTGGTAACAGAGTCATTTATTTCTCTCCAGCATACATCTTTATACTTTTGAAGCAGGCAAGCAAGCAGTTGCTAATTGGTTAACAAAATACACACAAGCACTGCTATAACTTCATAGGGTAACATCATCCTAGACAGCTTCAAATTTATTATCCTATTATGCCTGCTAGAGAGAAGCTAGCCAAGGCCAACTTCTCATAACAAAACTCACAACTTAATTAACCTAATCTAAAAACCTAAACATCCCAGATTCCCACACTATCTCCTAAAAACCTAAACATCCTAGCTTCCCACACTACCAAATGCCAAGCTAGCAAAATATTTCCAACACCTCCCCCCTTTCACTCAAATCAAAGCAAAAAAATTTTAACAAAACAAATCCAGCTGATAATATCAAACTGCAAGCTACACAAGCCAAAGCAAAAGCAAATCAAAAACACCAGCTGTCTGACTAAACCGTAACAATATCTTCCGCAGTGCCCTGCTCTCACCTATCACATTCTCCCTCCAGGTAATGCAAGTGGCCCAAGGGGCCAGGAGGGGCCTGCCAAGGTGCGTGCCACACAGCAACAGCGGCGGGCACACCCATAGCAAAAATACAAAAGGCAGGCAACAAAAATACAAAGCATGCCTAACATTAACCCTTGTAACAAATGTGCAGCCCAGCCACGTAGCGACGACAGCCATGACCACAACCAGAAATCACCCTGGTGCTGGCGAATGCCCTCCGCTAGATGGCGCAAACGATCCAGATCTTTTTCTATAGCGGCACTCGCATCTGTAATATTAAAGCAGCACATACCCACAAAATCAGAACAGGGATGACCATGTCGCAGCAACAAATAATCAATGGCTAAGCGATTTTGCAAAACTCCTCGGCGAACTTCTCCCATCTCTTGAGTTAACAAGGCAAGAACAGTGGAGGTCAAATTCAAGGCCTTTGCCACAGTACAGGCAAGGTGTGCAATGGCATGGTAATTATGCACCACCAAACCAGGGATGCCCACCAGGGTAAAGGCAAGGGCTGCTGCCTCTTGTTCTGAAAACAAGGTAACATCTGCCTTACAGGTAGGGCTCAAGGGAATACTCTCCCGCCGTTGGCGAGGCCCTCTCACACTGGGATGGGGAAACAACAAAGGGGCCACACGGCCAATAGCACAGGGGCCACCTGAACTATTAGCTGGAACATAAGTAAAGGCTGTGCGGCCGCACAACAAAAACCACCCCAGGGGTAACTTCATGTGTCCATAGGCAAAGGATACATCCCTCTTATGGCGACAAACAAGCTCCACATTATCATGATTAACAGCTACATGCTTAGCATTAACAAAATTCATACACGTAATAGCAGCTGTCACATTAGCCAAACGAAATGAATACATGCTGGCATCTAACTTATCTACAGCGGCTCCAGGGCCCAAGGCATACAACTCTGCATGAGGTATATCCCTGGGGATACGAAACAACCAAGTGTGCTGCTGCAGCACCTCCAATTCAGTACACACACCCACAAAGCAGGTTTCCATCAGGGCCCCCACCGCAGGAACATGGGGCAGGCAGAAGGCCGTTGTATTTATGGCACTCTGCGCCAAAGTCAGCCAGGCATTCACTGGGGGTATAAGATCATACGTGGCGCCTCCCCTCACAAGGAGCGCCAAAACAAGCAACAGAGCAGGACCAGGCGAGGCTGGCTCTCCGCATCCAGCAGAATAGGAGCCCAGGCCAGGATCACGGCGGCTTGTGGGACGCAGTGACAGACGGGCCATGCTGTACTGCCCAGGGCGCACGTCTCCAAACCTATGGGCAACAAAAGGGTACACAACAATTAGTATACAATCACACAGAATCAAAAAAGGCAGGCAGAAGTCCTGGCGTGGCCAGCGAGCAATTATTCTCCAGGGGCTCTGGCTCCTCGGCGTCTGGGCGCGTCTCGTGTGGCTCTTCCGAATCTGTCTGTTGTTGCGCCCGAGGATGCAGCCAAGGTCGGACCCATTTCGCCGGTATCCACCTAGGACCTGCGTCAGTGGAAACACAAGCATAACCCCTCCCCCACGTTAGCAAGTCAACTGGTCCTTTCCAAACTTGCTGCTGATAATCGAACCATTTGACCGAGGGTCGTGGGCTTGTACCCTGCTCGTCCCCGGTTATCCCACCAACATGTTTAATCGCGGGGGGTACTTGGCTGTCTTTCCCAAGCTGTAGCCAATTGAGCACATAAAGAGCTTTCAGCAAACGAGCGGCAGGCGTCTTGTCCAAAGCGTCTGCCCTTTCACTCCGAATGCCCCCCTTCTGTCTCAAAAGAAGCGCCTTTAAGGACGCATGGGCACGCTCAATAATAGCTTGTCCAGTAGAATTGCCAGGAACACCGGTAGAATGCTGCACACCCCATTGTAAGAGAAACTGGGCAGTGCGATGCGAAACATAACCTCCGCCATTATCAGTCTTAATGAGCGCAGGAACCCCCATAACAGCAAAACAGGCTTGCCAATGCTTAATCACATCGCGGGAGCTGGTAGAAGTTAGTGCTGTTGCCCAAACAAAACCAGAAAAGGTGTCAATGGTAACATGAAGATTGCGCAAGGTGCCAAACTCAGCAAACGTGGTAACATCAGACTGCCAAATCTGAAGGGACAAAAGGCCACGGGGGTTAACACCGGAAACAAGGGGCAACACATGTTGTTGACAATCAGGGCAGGAGGCCACAATAGCACGAGCATCAGTGATAGAAATCGCAAACTGGCGTGCCAGAGCACGAGCAGACTGGTGAAAAAATTCATGAGAGACCCGTGCCTGAGCAAAGGAATTTGGAACTTGGGCAGCGCCAACCAAATGATCAATCAGGGCATTGCCTTCGGCAAGACCATCCTGCAGTCCAGAATGGCTCCTGATATGCATAACAAAATAAGGGCACCGGCGAGCATTCAGCAAATGCCACAGCTGAAAAAGAGCAGTCCACAAAACGGAATTCGTGACTCGGCCCAACAGGGATCGTTCCAAACGACGAAGTACACCCACAGCATACAAGGAGTCACTAACAATATTCAATGGAGTATCGGGCCACTTTTCAAAGGTTCGAACAATAGCACGAAGCTCCAGAACCTGCAAGGAGCCATCGGCAAGGACAAACTCGTGGTGCCAGCGATTATCAGCAAACCAAAGAAGTCCCACACGCTGAGCACTGCCACTGGCGTCAGTAAAAACGGTGAGGCCAGCAACAGGACTGGACCGTAACATTAGAGCTTTCTCCAAGGGCAGCATAGTAGCAAAAAACCGATGTGGGGGAAAATGGCTGCTAAACTGACCGGCATAATCCATGGTGGCAAGTACAAAGGAAAAATGAGTAACAAGCAACTGAGTCACGGTAGCATCATCAAAGGGTAGGTAAATCACGTGCGGATCCATGCCCGCAATGGCTAACAAACGCTGTCGGGCCACTCGAATAAGATGAGCGACTGCATCAAGTCGCGTGGTTACAGTGGTGGCATAATGCGAAGGCGGAAAGACCCACTCAATGCCCACAAGTGGATCTAACAGGGCTTCCTGCCACTGAAAAAGCAGGGCTGTCAGGGAAACATCCGTGGACAAAATGGCCAAGAAAACAGGCAAATCCGGATAAATGCGTCCGGAGTACCGAGTGGCTAACTTATTTGCAATGGTTTGCAGGGCAACATGATGTTCAGCTTGAAGAGAGCGAGGCTCCTCCGGGGCACGACCACCCTTTAGCAAGGAAAGGAAGGGTGCAAGATCCTCATTTGTAATTCCACAGAGACCGCGAATCCACTGTAGGTCACCCACAAAACGTTGCACATCATGTAAATTCCGAATATCCAATTGAATGGTTAAGTTCTGTGGCCGCACAATCGAATCGGTTATCTCCATGCCAAGATACCGATACGGGGCTTGCTGTTGAATCTTTTCTGGGGCAATAACCAAACCAGCCTTTTGTAACACAGAGTCAATCTCAGCAATGGCTGCTTCCATTGAAAGGTGGGCGCTGGTAAACAAAAGATCATCCATGTAATGATAAATAATCCAGTCAGGATGTGCCGCTCGCAGGGGCGCTATGGCCCAAGCAACATACAACTGACAAATGGTAGGAGAGTTTTTCATACCTTGTGGCAGAACAGTCCATTGATACCGCTTGACAGGCTCAGCCTTATTCACAGAAGGCACGGAAAAGGCAAACTTCTCTCGGTCCGCAGGATGCAAAGCAATGGTAAAAAAGCAATCCTTGAGATCAATAACAAGCAAGGGCCATCCATGCGGAAGCATAGTAGGTGTGGGCAGCCCAGGTTGGAGGGCGCCCATGTCCTTCATCACAGCATTAACAGCGCACAGATCTTGTAACAAACGCCAACGCCCAGATTTTTTGGGTATGGTAAAAATAGGAGTATTCCAGGGGCTAAGGGAAGGTTCAAGATGACCCTTAGCCAGTTGTTCCTGCACAAGTTCATGTACTCGGGTGAGCTTGTCTTTGTGCAGCGGCCACTGAGCGACCCAGACCGGTGTGGTAGTTGTCCATTCCAGCTGAAGGATCGGTCGCCCCTCAATGGCCGCTAGGCAAAAGGTGAATTCTGCAGCACAACGCCCCACTGACTTAAGCAATCTCGACCTAGTAACCAGATCGGAGCCTGCATCACGTAAGGGCGAACCTTCGCGCTTGTGGCCGGATCTTCCACATCAACAATGGTAATAAAATCCACACTAATGCGAGTCAACTGAGTCCCGCCAATCCCGCTCACAGGCGTGGCGGCATTCCGCAAGGGCCAAGACTCCGGCCAAAATCGAGAGGGAATTATAGTCACATCGGCCCCCGTGTCCAAGAGGGCATCATGAACAATCTGTCGCCCATCAGAGCCCTGGAGGCGAACAGTTCGAATGGGCTTACGTGGGGTGACTTCCATGGCAAAGGCAATTTGGGGAGGGCCAGTAGATCCAAACCCCCGAGACCCGCGGTCAAGCTGGGTCGTCCTGGGCACACACCCCTTAAAAGGTATCAATTGAGCCAAACGTGTGCCAGCAGTGATGGTTATAGGGGGACAAAGGGCACGTACCATTATCCCAATATTTCCCGTATAGTCAGCATCAATAAGGCCAGGCAAAACAAAAATACCTTGTTTTGATGTTGACGAGCGGCCGATCAAAAGGGCACTCAGTCCAAATCCTAGTGGGCCATCAGTATTAGAAGGAAGAACATGGACTTTGTCATCCTCTATGACTGTGTCTGTCGCTGTGGCCACATCCACTCCGGCACTGCCACGGGTTGCTCCGGTGAGGCGTTCCAGGCAGCCGGATTGGTGGCTGGAGGCATTTGTGTCATCGCGCTCCTCCGAGGGGCGCTCTGCGGTCCGTTTCCCGGCAGCAGTGTTCCATCCTTGCTGTGGCACGACCAACACTCAAAGGCGCGATGGCCATACCTCTGACATCGTGCACAAACGCCGGTAGTGGCTTTAGGCGACACATCAGGGGGTCGCTGCCCACGTTGCACAGGGCAGTTCCGCCGAATATGTCCGGGCTTTCCACAAGCAAAACAGAGGCCGTTTGACCGGGCAGGCCGTCTGGCCCCTCGCTTGCGCCCGACCAGAGGTTGTAATGCAACGGCCAGTGCAGTGGCATGTGCCTTAGCATGAATTGTAGCTTTATCCGATTCTTCAAACATAGCGGCCCTGTTACACGCCTCAATCATGTCCATCAGGGTCGCAGTCCTTGGCAAGGTGGCTAGTATGCGGCGGCAAGTGGGGTTTGCATTCTGGGTGGCCAGATCAAGTCCAACTGCGGTTCTGGCCTCTGGTGTCAGATTAGGAGATCTATCAATAGCCTCTCGAAGGCGATCCAAAAAGGTAGCATAAGGTTCCAACGGGCCTTGTGTAATTTTAGCATAGGGAGGGGCCGGCTTCCCCATCTGGGGCACCGCTTTAAGGGCAGCTAGAGCCAGTTCCTGTGATTGCTGCAGGATTCGGGGGTCAAGGCGGGCTTGCAAATGCGGTTCAACAAAGCAGCCGGTCCCCAACATCATGTCGACAGTAGCCACACGCCGAATATCATCGTCTGGTAAATCCAAATTGCGGACAAGGGCCAAATCAATTCTTTTAGCCCAATCATCTTTCCACAAAAGTTTCTGGGTAGGCGTAAGAAGCATATCAGCTAGCTTAATCGCATCATATGGGCACATTGCCTGTCCAATAAACACCTGTTCAATTATAGACTGCACATACGGATTATCTAGTCCATAAGCCATAATCGATTTCTGTGCCTCACGAATCAACTTCCAATCCAAAGGAACCCACTGCCGACGGTTTGGCTGTTGAGGGTCTGGCGTAATCACTGGAAAAGCCTCAGGTGTCAAACCTTCAAGGATGGCTTCCTTTAAAACTCCATGCCAGCGCTGTACCGGATCCGGAGGGTCCCCAGTTGAAGGGTCCCCAGGGGCAGGTGGGGCGGAAGGACGAGTCGGATGAAAACACTCGTGAAGATGCGAACGCGATGATCCAGGTGGAAAACCTTGCATTTGATCCAACTTATTATAAATGTCTTGGAGCTGTTGACCCTGGCGCTCCATCTCCTTATAAAAGGCATCAGGCTGAGTAAATTGGGTAAGCGTAGTCAAGTCAGGATATGTCTTTGATGGCGCATTGTCCAGCCGAGCCCCCTCTGCTTCCCCGCAAGCGTGGCACCCCCAGACCCCGTGAACACGGCATGGCTTGGGGGGGGGGGTGCATACGGCGAAGCTATGTCCATAGGCTCGGGCGTATCGGGGGGTAGTGGAACTGTAGCAGGATCAATCTCGTCGGGGCCAAGAGCCACATTGGAGGGTAGTGGGTCCATAGCAGGGGCAAAATCATCCGGGTCGGAAGCCAAAGGTATCACCGTGGGCTCGCCACCGAAAAACTCCTGGGCTCCAACCGGCAACACAGAAGGCACTTCGGGCGGTGGGTGGAAAATCTCAGAAAGAGCCGCCTGCACTCCTGCCTCGGCCGCGAGAGTCTCCACTATCTTCTTCGTTTTGTCCCACACTGGGCTCAGGGAGAAGGCTTCCTTATCGCCCTGAGCCACCGACTTCCAAAGCTCGGAGCCTAGCTGCTCCCAAACAGCTTTATCAAAAATTGTACTCGGCTTAACGAAAAGTCCCCTTTTCTGTCCCCACCGTAGCAGGCGGGATAACGTGTCAGAGGGGAGCTTTTCTCCCTGCCGTTCCGCGATGCGTATCAAATATTCATGCACCGTTTTTTCTTCCGCTGATGCAGCGGTCCCCATGTTAGCCGCTCACCTCTGAGCTCAGATGCGCCTCTCCTTTGGACGCCCGGGGGCCGGCCCTTCTCCAGCACTTCCCGCCGCGGCTCCTCCGCCTGGGTCAGGCCACCGACACTATCACCATTCGATTCGAATCACGTCGGGGTCACCATTTGTTGCGTCGCATTGGCGGACGTGGACAAAGCTCAGCAGTCAATGTGATTGGAAGCAGAGTCATTTATTTCTCTCCAGCATACATCTTTATACTTTTGAAGCAGGCAAGCAAGCAATTGCTAATTGGTTAACAAAATACACACAGGCACTGCTATAACTTCATAGGGTAACATCATCCTAGACAGCTTCAAATTTATTATCCTATTATGCCTGCTAGAGAGAAGCTAGCCAAGGCCAACTTCTCATAACAAAACTCACAACTTAATTAACCTAATCTAAAAACCTAAACATCCCAGGTTTCCCACACTATCTCCTAGAAACCTAAACATCCTAGCTTCCCACACTACCAAGTGCCAAGCTAGCAAAATATTTCCAACAGTCATATTGATCCGGTGACTGGTTCTGACCGGGGTCCCACGTCCTCTGACACAGGCTCATGTGCAGAACATGGGAGCTCTGGCTTGTCCTAAATGCTGTAGAGTGTGAGTTCCTGGAAAGGGCAGGGGAGAGGGAGCAAGAGGAGAAAGGCAGAGACATTGGAGACGAGGAATTGGGGGGCGAAGGAGAGAACAGAGAGACAATAAATGATTGAAGCAGAACAGGTGTCACAACTCCATCTTGCTCATCACAGGTGTTCAGAGAGACAGGTAGTTGCGGGTTTTCCAGTGTCAAGTCTGAACTTTGATTCTAACAATGTGCATTGAAATATCAAGGGGATCTCCACATACCTGATCTCTTCCCCCCTCCCCTTTTTTGTATTAATTTTTATTTTGACGTGTTTGGCTTAACCGTGATCGTCTCTTTCCCCACCTGTATTGCAACTTGGGGTTTATTTTTATTTTGCCTCCCTTTTGTTCATGTCATTATAATTGTAACAGCAAAGGAATCTGCAGGAGCAAAAACTGACTCAAAACTTCATTTCCCCATCATGCTGGAACATCCTACAAACAGCTCAAATCATAACACGCAAGGCCAGGGGATGGGAGATGCAGGTTTCCAAGTGTTCTGTCTTTCTCAGATGACACATTCCAGCTCCTTGTGTGCCTCCATCCTGTATGACCTGCTGGACTTTGACACATTTATTATTTCATTCTATAGATAATGTGATTGTAACACAATGTGACTGAAATTAAACCACTTCCAGATGAGGCAACAACAGAAGAGAAAAGCCATTATTGCATTGGCTGGGAATCAAACCCAGATCAACTGCTTGGAAAGCACCTACGCACACCACTATATCACCAATGCATCTGGCAGGAGTAGTTTTCCTGCAGGCTGTGTGTGCTGGCAGAGGGAGTGACACATGACCATGGAGGTAGTGAGCAGGGTGGTTGGGCTGGAAGCTGCCTGACAGCTGAGAGCAGAGTTAGGATCCCAGAGTGACTGAAAGGGGGCTAAGGTGAAAACAGATCTCACTGGGAGCTGGCCCCACACCTGCCCTGCCCCTAGAAGAGGGGAACTGAAGCTCAACTTCAATCACAGAAAACTCTTCCCTGAGACGGAAGGGGACAGCTTGTTTTAAAGACCAGGTTTGTGTTTGTTCCTGCTACATACGGAGGGGCTGGGTAGTGCTGATTCCAGCCCCCAGACTCTGGGAGGATAAGGAACAAATTCAGGCTGCCAGTGACCTGCAGGAGGGAGATGATCTTTTGACAGTGACGGACGCCTCGTCCTAAAGGCCTTTGTCTGCCCCCTTCCAGTGACTGTTTGGCACAGGAATGCAGCCCCCACTCCTGGGTCTCTCCTGGGGAAATAATGTTTCTGTGCAAAACACCAAAGCTTTTAACAGAAAGGAAGAAAAGGAAATGGCCACATGATGGGACTAGGACATAAGGAATGAAACACACATGGGCGGCGAGTTATATACCCACGTGGTGCCCGGGCACCAGAAATATTCAGAGCCCTGGGGCCCAGCTCCTCCAAAGTTTGGGGCCGGGTCTCCCCTGTGGCCCCACCTGCCACCCCCCGTGCTTCCCCCGAGTGTCCCCCGGACCCCCTTGCTGGCCCCATGCATGTCCCTGGGCCCCGGAGGGAGCAGAGCGTCCCTGCCTCTTCCATGCAGCTCCATGCTGGCTCCCTGCAGCAACTGCTGCCACAGGGTCCTAGTGCCCCCCCTTCCCAACTCACTGCCAGGGCAGACTGACTCTGAGCCTGCCCTTCCACCTCAGACCCTTCCCTTTTCCAGCGGGACCCTCCACCATCACAGCCCCCCCCCCTGCAGTCACCACTCCTGCCCCATGCTGGGCAAGGAGACAGCCCCATCCCCCACCCCCAGTGAGGCTATAGTCAGGGGCAACAGCAGGGGAGGAGGTGCATGCAGCACCCCCCGGCACCCATAATGGGGGAGGTGAGGGAGATTCCTGGACCTGAGAAGGGCCCTAGGAGCACCTGCAGTGACAGTGGTGGGAGTGAGTGTGCTGCTGGGGGGGGGGAATGAGGGGTTCCTCCCCCAGAGCTTGCTGCTGCCAGCAGGGAAAGGGCTGGGGGGAGTCCTCCTTTCTGGCCCTTGTCCCAGAGCAGCCTGCCTGCACCCCAAACTCATCCCCAGCCCTGCCCCACCCCAGAGCCCACACCCCCAGTCAGAGCTTTCACCCCCCACCACATCCTCAACCCTCTGCCCGAGCCCTGAGCCCCTCCCACACCCCAAACCTCCCATCCCCAGTCCCAGCCAGAGCCTTCATTCCCTCCCACACCCCAACCCTCTGCCCCAGCCCTGAGCTCCTCCCACACCCCAAACCTCCCATCCCCAGTTCCAGCCAGAGACCTCATCCCCCCGCACACCCCAACCCTCTGCCCCAGCCCTGAGCTCCTCCCACACCCCAAACCTCCCATCCCCAGTTCCAGCCAGAGTCCTCATCCCCCCGCACACCCCAACCTTCTGCCCCAGCCCTGAGCCCCAACACCACAAACCCCTCATCTCCAGCCCCAGATAGAGCCCTCCCACACCCCTGCACCCCAACCCTCTGCCCTAGTCCTGAGCCCTCCCACACCCCAAACACCTTATCCCCATCCCAGACACAGCCCTCATCCCCCTGCACCCTAACCCTCTGCCCCAGCCCTGAGCCTCTCCAACACCCCAAACCCCCCAGCCTCAGAAGAGCCCTCACCCCCCCACACCCCTACCCTCTGCTCTAGCACTGAGCCTCTCCCACACCCCAAACCCATCATTCCCAGCCCCAGCCAGAGCCCTCATCTCCCTGCACCCTAACCGTCTGCCCCAACCCTGAGCCCCCTCCTGCATCATGAACCCCTCATCCCCAGCCCCACCACACAGCCATCCCCCCACACCCCAACCTCTGCTATAGCCCTGAGCCCTCCCACACCCCAAACCTCTCATCCCCAGCCACACCCCAAACTCCTCCCAGAACCTTGGGCAGGTGGGGGCGGAGTTTGGGCAGGTTCTGGGCACCACCAAAATTTCTACAAACCTACCGCCCATGGAAACACAAGATGCTTCTCCCATGTGCATTGACTTTTAACCTTGTTTGTGGTGGTGTTGTATCCATGTTGGGCCCAGGGGTCCTCTGGGGTGCCGGGCATTAGCCACTTTCGGGAGAGTGGGCTAGATGAACTGGTCTGACTCAGTGTGGCTGTTCTTATGTTCTAACTGCTGGTTATGGAGGAGACGACCTTCCAGGCTACACAGAACTGAAGAAGGGTGCTGGGTTAGCTCCACAGCTTGTCTCTTTCACCAACAGAGGTTGGTCCTCTGCAAGCTCTTACCCTCACCCGCCTTGTCTCTCTTGGACTCTGAAAAGTGTTTTCTCTCCACTCCCCTTGGAGAGACGTTAAGTTTCCCTTTGGGCAACTATCAGGCTCAAGCAATTGTATTGACTGTGACACTAGAATTGAAGATTTAATATTATAAATAAATGAGTCTAAACCTGAGGTTCTGGTTTTCACATTGGTTTTTCTAACTCCGTTCCCAGTTCTCTTCTAGAAAGGCCTCCAGGCTGCCTGCCCAGCCCAGCAAAAGTGGCAAGGAGAAAGCCCACACTGCTGTTCTTTCGGGTAGTTGAAGGCTGCTATGAATCCCGCCTCACTCCGTCAGTCCCCAGTCTGTGGCAGTGCCTGGGATTCTTCCGTCCTAAGTGCAGGACTCTGCACTTCTCCTTGTTGAACCTCCTCAGATTTCTTTTGGCCCAATCCTCCAATTTGTCTAGGTCACTCTGGACCCAAACCCTGTCCTCCAGCGCTTGGATTCTTTACATGCTTTCACAGAGCGAAGAGCACATGTTCCATGATTTCATAGGGCAGAGTTTTGTGCTATCGGGAGCTTTCCCTGTGTGAATTTGACAGGTGGATCAACATAGAGACACATTGTGACCCTTCTCAGGGTGCTGAGGACTGTGAGTCTCCTTGTTGCCACCTGCCACAAGGAAGAGGGAGTTTTGCATTTGGCAGCTGGATGTTAGTGACCAAACTCACCAGCCTGCTGGAACTCAAGCACCCTCCTCTGAGCTACAGCAGCCACCTTAACCCTTGAGTTCCTTCAATGTGTCCCCCTCTGGGGTCCAGCCCGGATCACCAGATACTCGGTGAAATCCCAGATCCTCTCTTCCCCAAGTATCCCAGGTTACTAGTTTTACTGTGGACCATTGCTACTGTATCTCACACAGCACCTGAGTACAGTTATCGAACAAGCAAAAAATTTATTTAACAACAGATAGAGATTTAAACAAACAAACGTGAGTGATGGAAACCAACTGTTACCAACTAAACAAAGGCAGAAAATGATAGAATAGAAAGGCCAGCACAAAAAACAGAGAGAGGAACAATAAGATACTAAAAGGACAATGGTTGGAACTCTCCATTTCTCTCAGTCTTTGGATTGATGGGTACTAAAGCTGTAGCAACAGTTGAGGAACCAGGGTAAATTAAATCTAAAGGTTTGAGCTGCTAGTGAAGCATTTCCCACACTCATGGCATTCATAGGGCCTCTCTCCTCGTGGATTGTTTGATGCCTAATAAGGTGCAAACTGCGATTGAAGGTTTTCCCACACTCACGGCATTCAAAGGGCCTCTCCCCTGTGTGGATTCTCTGATGTTGAGAAAGGTTTGAGCAGCTAGTGAAGCTTTTCCTACACTCACTGCATTCAAAGGGCCTCTCCCCTGTGTGGATTCTCTGATGAACAGAAAGGGCCGAGCTGCTAGTGAAGCTTTTCCCACACTCACGGCATTCAAAGGGCCTCTCCCCTGTGTGGATTCTCTGATGAACAGAAAGGGATGATCTGTGAGTGAAGTTTTTCCCACACTCACTGCATGTATTTTTTCTCTTTCGCCTGAGGATATCCTACTGTGTTGTGGTTTCCATGAGGACCTTCTGAGTTCCCCAACAGGAAATAAATTTATCCACTTTCTTCCCTGGCTGGTTTCCTTGATCTGTTTTTGGTCTGTGCTGAATCTCCCAGGATTTTCCCTGCTCATGACTCCTGGACACATTCCTTTTCGATCTTTGAGATAATGCTCTGTTTTTACCCACTGGCTCAACATTATCAGGCTGAGAATTCTGCTCCTCTTTCTCACAAGCCATTGCATCACCTGCTGTGACAGAGACAGAAACCTCAGACAGGGATGGAAAAGGGAAGACCAAACAAAAACAAGTGCTGAAGACAGGTCAAATAAAAATCAGGAGCTGAACTCCCCCAAACTCTTCACCCAAATAGGAGAGAGGAGGGGGATGAATTCAGCCTTCACATCCCATCCAAATACACAGGGGGAAGGGAGGAAGCTACTGCCTGGTGTCTGCTAGGATCTATAGGAAGCCATGAACTATATTTACCCTGAGGATACAACCCCTGCTAGGGATAATAATGAACTGAGAGACCTCCCCAAGGGCTTTGTTGGGCATCCCAGATGTTTCCTTCAGGCACTTACAGATTCTGAGGTGGTTTAATGTTTCCTCACCTGTGCAGGAAGATCTCAGGATCTCTCTTTCCTCTGACCGCTGGAGGTCTGGGACCCATGGCTCTTCCCCTTGTTCCAGCTGGGAGATCACATCAAGTTGGAAAACTAGAAACCCTGCTCAGATGAAAGAAAACAAAGGAGTTCAGTTGATTTCATAAGACTTGGTCATAAAAAAACATTCTATTCATTTAACTTCAGTGCTTAGTGTGACCTGGTGCGGCAGGGGCAGTTCTCACTGAAAATGCCAAAGTTAGGACAGGCTGAAAAAGGGAGAGCAGATGCTCCCAAAACTGCTGGTTAACACGGAAGTTAAACTCACTGACCAGTCACCAACTGTGCTTCTGATCCCCCACACGGGTTATCGAGAAGCTGAAAAAAGAAATCACACGGCCCCCTTTATTCCATCCCAGTTCTCTGACTCCCAATCAGCAACTAGGTCCAGTACAGTGAGAGGTTATTTAAAAACTCTGCTCACATAAACAAAGTGTTCTTCTGACCCCAAAGAGTCACCCACATCACCAGGTCAGTATAGGTTTGGATATTACCCAAAATTCCATCCTTCCAGCCAATCCTTTTGCATCTAAACTAAAGGTTTAAACAAAAGACAGAAAGAAGTTAAATGGGAACGCAGTCAGATACATTCCAAAATGGATATCTCAGGTTCTTAGCAGTATTGGTGAGTTGCTGGCTTGAAAGTCTGTCTGGAACACATCCATAGCTTGGATGGGTCATTCAGTCCTTTGTTCCAGGGTTCAGTTTGTAGAGAAGTTGCTCCAGATGTAGAAAGGGGGATTGAAGACAAAATGGAGATGATGCAGCTGCCCTTTATATTCCTTTTGCCATGTGGCCTGTACTTCCTGTGTCCCAAACACAAGCTTCACAGCACGTGGCATGGAAAAGCCTTGGAGTTCTCATTACACAGGCATACCCCGGCATGTCTTGCTGACTCAATAGGTGTATCCCCTTGGTCCTTTCCATGGGCTCATTGTACAGCTGATGACCCTCAATGGGCCATCAAACAGGCTAGGCAGTATTGATGCCAATATGTCTGGGGGTGTCACCCAGAAACACTGCACAAGTCTGGAAATACAGATTTACCCTACATATCTATAACTCACAATACAAAGGTGATACAAACGTAGAAACAAAATTATCATACTTGGCAAATCATAACATTTTCACTGACACCTTACATGGCATATCTAGCACAATTCATTGCAATTTTATCAGATTATATTATTATTATTAATACCAAAGTGTCTCACAATTCCATACAGTGTCACACTTGGTAAACCAGTGAATTCCCAGGACCAGTTCCTCAGGTCCTTGAAGATGCTGAACACTATGCTTATGAGGGATTGAAATACCCACATATCTGCTGGGAACACACACACAGACACTGTGTCAGTCTACACCCCTATGTTCACACTTCTAGAAAATTATGATCAATTTTGTACGCAGTATGGCTTGTGAGGTATCATTTCAAAATACATAACCTACTGAATATTATCCTCCTGTTAAAATGTGTAGTAACACTGTATGTAAAGTTATGAGATTTTACAGTATGATATTACTGAAAAAGTTACAATTCTGGGGAACACCTACAGAGCAGATCCTCAGAGACAGCAAGGCAAACAGCTGATCAAACAGCCATTCTCCTGCAGGGGGAAGGTGTGAAGACATTTACATTCCATCGCAATCCAGACCAGTGAGGAGTTGTGTCATCTGTAATCCTGGGTGTGATTCAGTGTTGTGCTGCTGGAGCTCCCCTGTCTGGATATCCCCAGCCAGCATTCAAGGCCGCACCGAGTGTCTGTGTGATAAGTCACCCTGGACCAGCAGCTCTGACTCCAGCCACCTGCTTGTTACATACCAAGCCCATTCTGGTTTGGGTAGAGAAGGCTCAGGGTTTGAGAGAAGGCCGGGGGTAGGAAGCTTCTATTCATTATGCTGGACCTAACCCCCAGTTTTACTTGAGTAAAGAGGAGATATTTGGCACTGTGTGATACTGCTCCTGTGCTCTGTTCCCAAAGTGTTCTGCAGCAGGGGAGGGTCGCTGGTAGTGTGTGTGTGTCACTGGCATATTGGGGTGATGCTGAAACAGGACAGAGTAGAGGTGGCATTGTGGGGCTGGCATGAACCTTATCTCTTCATTTCCTATTCCAAGAACCAAGAGGACGGGAATCCTTACCCAGCGAGGTCACATTCTCATAGTTCTGCTGCATGACATCCCTGTAGAGGGCTCTCTGAGTGGGGTCCAGCAGAGCCCCCTCTTCCCTGGTGAAGTACACAGCCACCTCCTCGAAGGTCACCGGCTCCTGAAAGAGCAAGAGTCCAACACTCAGGACCTGCTGCCCCACTCACAACCCCACTATTCACGGAACAGCAGCACCAGGGAAATTGAAGCTCCGGGAGGCACATGTTAACAGAGTCCCACATCACCTTGCCTAGAACAGCCAGGAGGCATCAGAGGGTAGAAAGAGAGAACCTTTGTGTCTCCCAGCTGACAGACGGAGGCAGGATCTTCACATTTATCACATAGCTACTAGCCAGAGCTTGATATAGGAGATGGGGCTGTCTCTGGACCCTACTGATGTCTCCCTGGTAGGAATCCCAACACTCTCCAAATTAAATATATGGAAGAAAGGGGAAGTCAATAGTAAAGACTATAAGTTAGAAGGTCAGATTTGTAGAAAACTGGTAAAGAAAGCTATCAGAAATCAATGACCAATGAATGACAATAAGAAGGAAGATTTTAAAAGTATATTAAGTGCAAACTTAATCCTAACAATGGTACTTTACTAATAGAAATGGCAGAATTACCAAAAATAATGCAGAAGAAGTAAAAGTCCTCAATAAATATTTCTCTCCTGGATTTGGAGAAAAAAGGATGATGTACTCATATCATAAGATGTTGATGGCGACACTCTTTCCATTCCAACAAGAAGTCATGAGGACATTAAACAGTAGCTATTAAAGTCAGACATGTTTAAATCAGCAGGTCCAGATAACTTGTATCCAAGACTTTCTAAAAGACCTGAAGTCTGACATCTATATTCATCAAGAGAATGGAGCAGCCAATACTGGATTTCATTCATTAATAAAGAATCAAAGAAGGGTAATATGATTAGTGCCCATTAACAAAGGTTTAGAGAAAATAGAGCCTATCAAACTAACGGGATATCCTTACCGGAGGAGATCAAAAGTTTGGTTGCAGCTAATAGTATTGATGTAATTTACCTAAACTTTGAAAGGGATATGACTTGATCAGCACAATATTTTTACTAAAAAAACTAGAATGATACAAAATAAACACGGCATACATTAAATAGATTAAAAACTGTGATAGTAAATGGGGAACCAGGGTCGAGTGGATTTCTTTCTAGCAGGTTGCCGCAGGGATTCGTTCTTGGCCCTGTGCTATTTAACATTCTTATCCATGACCTAAAAGATTGTATAAAATCATCACTTATAAAGTTTGCAGTTGCCACAACGATTGGGTTGTGAGTAGAATGAAGTGTGAGTAGATTCAGGCTCCATCACTGGGAGTCTGGGAAGTTGTCCCAGCCCTGGCTGGAGGGTTATTTCCTGTTCCACAAAGAGGGGAAATTCCATTCCCAACTCCTGTGCCTTGAAATTAGGCCCTATCTGACACTACACCCCCATATTCATCATAGTGGTATGGTTATAATATGATTAGGACATAATTATGATGTATTTTGTGCAAGATGCATCATGTGTGGTGTCACTGGAAAAGTTATAATTTGCTGAATATGATTATCCTATTTGTGTGCACATATCACGTTCGTATCTGAAGTTATGGATACTGACTCTGTATCTGTATTTCAAATGTGCTTACTCTGGGTAACACGCACAACGAGCCTTTCAGGTACAACAATGAAGAAGCCAGACAGTCCTGATAGCTCATCAACAAAGACAATGGACCGTGGAAGAGCTGAGCCTTCCTCTGAATGTTTCAGCCAGCCTATGAGTCATGGATACTATGACGCAGCAGGGCCTGTGACCAGACCACATGACACTAAACTCCATTTTAGTACCTGTATTTTTCCACAAACTGGACTGGGAACTGAATTTGGAACAAAGGTGTCATGCCATATGGAAAAGCTACATAAGGTGTGGTGTGATGTTATCTCTTGGTCTCATTCCCCGCACAAGAGAACTCCTGGAAACACCTGAGAAACAAAAACTGAAGTGGGGGAAGTGCTGCTCCCAGGATAAAGGGATTTCTAGCTTGTGTATGGAAACTTGGTGGACTGCTTGTATCATTAGTCAGGGTGAGAAACTGCTAATTCAAATTCTATCCAGCTAGTAAGTTAGGCTTAGTTTGAGTTTTGGTTATTTGCTAAATAATCTGCTTTGATCTGTTTGTTATCACTTATAATCACTTAATCTGTCTTTCTGCAGTTAATAGACTTGTTTTATGCTTTATCTTAACCAGCGTATTTTGACTGAAGTGTATGGAGAAAATCTCAGCTTGGTTAGCACAAGCTCGCTGTGCACATCTGTCCCAGATCGAGGGGAAGGGGAACTATAATAATGAACTGACATTAGAGGGATCCCTGTGCACTATAAGATGGTATAATTCTGAATTTATACTACAGCAAGTGTGCAAGGTTGGGGAGCTGGGAAATTGGCTGTTGTCTCTATCTGTCATTGAGTGGCTCAGGTAAAGCACTCAGGTAGCTTAGTTGGGTGTATGGCGCCACCTGCTGTCGTGTTGGGTGATAACAGGGCCGGGAGAGGCTGGCTGAATCTCCAGCAAATCAGTGTGAGAAGGGCCAGCCCAGCTTGAGGGTTAGAGGGCACAGCGGTTCCCAGACTGCCCCCTGTGGGTGACAACCCATCACACCCTAAACTACACTAGTGTCAGCAGGTTTGTCACATCCTGTCCCCTCCCTTTCTCCGCCCAAGATATTTCCTGCCTCCCACCACCTCTAGCAATTCCCACCCTCCTATGCATTTACTGCTCCTCTCCCTCCAAGCAGAACCACCACCAGCTCCCTGAGAATCCCTTACCTGAGCCAGCTCCATTGCAGCCATTTCGTTCCCCCAGGGAGGACGGGATGATCTGGAGCAAAACATGGACGTTATTCTGTAGCCTGCTGGGGTGAAAAGGGCAAGGTGTAAGAATTCAGATGGGGCTTTTGTCCATTCCACAAGCCGATTCCCCCCAGGTTTTCCCCTGCTAATGGACATTCTAGGTTCTGCCACACTGTGAAGCACAGAGTGACCTTATCCCAGTACAGGTCTAGCGCCCTCCCACCAGGGTGTAACCCTCTGACACATGGTGAAACCCTCCCAGTAACAGTCTCTCTGTTAGACTTATTAAGTTTGTGGACAATACCAAGCTGGGAGGGGTTGTAAGTGCTTTGGAGGATTGGATTAAAATTCAAAATTATCTGGACAAACTGGAGAAATGAGCTGAAGGAAAGAGGATAAAATTCAGTAGGGACAAGTGCAAAGTACTCCACTTTGGAAGGAACAATCAGAGACCAGAGACGAGCAGAATCCAAGGAGTCACTTTGGGGGATTCTCCCTGTCATTGTCCCCAAGGCAGCTCTCTCAGGTTTACAACGTTGTTTGATGTTCCGGCCTTTATACAGTCTCTCTTGGGAGTGCCCCTTTCATCGGCTGGGCCTAATTTTAGTTTTCGGTAGTTAACAATCTTGGTTTATTGTTTATCTAACCAGTGTGTTTGGATTAAAGTGTGTTGGAAACACCGTTTGGGGTAACAAGCTGGTGCATGTCATTTTCCACTGATGAAATGACAGACTTCATATGAGCTTGCGTTGTTCAGTAGCGTGCTGGACAGTGCAAGACGCACATTTCTGGGGGAAAGTTGGGCACTTGAGAATTTGCTGGTTTTCTCCTGAGGTGTAATTCACGAGTGGCTGTCTAGCAGCACTCAATACTCTGTAGCTGGGAGAGAGTTACATGCTGGAGACTGTGTGTTAATTGGCCAAGAGGGACTGTTCTTGTGGGAAAACAGTGGAAAAGGCAGGTTGGAGAACTGAGGGGACACAGCTATTTAACAGTCCAGATTGTACTCTGGGTAATGTCAAAGACCCTCATTATGACCAAGGCCGGCTCCAGACCCCAGCGCACCAAGCGTGCACGTGGGGCGGCATTTTGCCGGGAGGGCGGCAGGTGGCTCCGGTGAACCTTCTGCACTCATGCCTGCATGAAGTCCAGCGGAGCCGCGGGACCAGTGGACCTCCCGCAGGCACATCTGCAGGAGGTCCCGCGGAGCCGCGGGACTGGCGACCGCCAGAGCGCGCCCCGCGGCGCGCCGCCCTGCTTGGGGCAGTGGGATTCCTAGAGCCGCCCCTAATTATGACAGAGCCTCTTACAACACAGAGAAAGTAAATCCATGTCCCAGAAATCGAAGACTCCAGACAGAGGGCAACTGTCCCTGGCACTGCTTCTTGCTGACAGAGAGGTTTAGAGACAGTGAGAGAGTCCTGGGGAAGCTGGGAACAGGAAGCATGGGCTGGTGGGGTTCAGTGGAGAAAGGGAACAGGAAGGGCAGGGATATCACTGAATGCAGGATCTCAGCAGTACTAGATGACAGGATAGCACATAGTGCAGCCCATTGGAAAACATAATCCCAACTATACATACAGAATGATGGGGTCTAAATTAGCTGTTTCCACTCAAGAGATGGATCTTGAAGTCACTGTGGATAGTTCTCTGAAAACATCCACTCAATGTGCAGCAGCAGTTAAAAAAAAGCGAACAATGTTGGAAATAATTAAGAAAGGGATAGATACGACAGAATATATCATATATCATAATTGTAAAAACAGCAAATAAATCCATGATAGAAACACATCTTGAATACTGCATTCACATGTTGTCGCCCCATCTCAAAAAAAGATATATTGGAATTGGAAAAGGTTCAGAAAAGGGCAACAAAAATGATTAGGGGTATGGAACAGTTATGCCAGAGCTAACTTCCAGTTTCACTTGAGCAAACAGGAGCTATTTGACACTGTGTGATACGGCTCCTGTGCTCTGTTCCCAAAGTGTTCTGCAGCAGGGGAGGGTCTGTAGCAGTGTGTGTGTGTCACTGGCATATTGGGGTGATGCTGAAACAGGACAGAGTAGAGGTGCCATTGTGGGGCTGGCGTGAACCTTAACTCTTCATTCCCCTTCCAAGAACCGAGGGGACAGGAACCCTTACCCAGCGAGGTCACAGTCTCATAGTTCTCCTGCATGACATCCCAGTACAGGGCTCTCTGAGCGCGGTCCAGCAGAGACCACTCTTCCCTGGTGAAATGCACAGCCACCTCCTCGAAGGCCACCGGCCCCTGAAAGAGCAAGAGTCCAACACTCAGAACCTCTTTCCCCACTCACAGCCCCACTATTTCTGGCAGAGAGGAGCCAATCAAATGGAAGCTCTGGGTGGATCCCACTCAACAGAGTCCCACCCCCACCCCGCTCAGCGTATCCAGCAAATACCAGGGTGAGGGGACGAAGAGAGAGCCCCTTGTCTCTCCCAGCAGATCCATCACACACCGACTGATACAGGAGACGGAGCCCCTAGCAGGGTCCAGGGAGAGCTCCCTGGTAGGAAGCCCAACACCCTCCCCATTGTGAGGAGCGGGATATGAAGGGAGAGGCAGCTCCAATAAGCCTGACTCATGGGTGCCCCCTTCATATCTCACAGCAGCCGCTGGTTAGTGAGCTCAGGCTCCAGCACTGGGAGTCTGGTCAGTTTGACTAGCTCCATGTAGGTGGGCTATTTTCTTTCTTCACAAATTAGGGCATTTCCACCTCCGAACCTCCTAGGTCTGTTCCTAGAATCTAGGCCACTTATTAAATAACTCTCAGCAGGTTTGCCACACCCTGGCCTCCTCCTTTCCTCATGCTGTGAACTTCCTGCTCCGCTCCAACCTCCAAACCAGACTGTGCAAACCTTCCCATCTCCGGTGTATTTGCTCTCCCTCTCCTCCAGCAGGAACCCACCAGCAACCCCCCGATAATCTCTACCTGAGTTGGCTCCACTGCAGCCATTTCTCTTCCCTGTCCCACGCCAGGCTGGGATGACCTGGAGCAAGACATGGACGTCATTCTGCAGCCTGTCTGGAGGAGAAGTGCAGTTGTGGGCGTCTCACAACCGGTTTTAGTTAATTTCACATCAGAATTCCCCCAGGCCCTTTCCCTGCAGACAGACACCCTAGAGTCTGCCATGCTGGGAAATGCTCAATCTGTTTATTACAATGTAGATCTGGCCCCTCCTGCCAGGCTAAGCCCACAGAGACATTTTTAACCTCCCTTCTCCGTCCCCTCACCCTGTAACAAATTCTCTGAACACAAGGCTAGAAAAGAGCAGAACCAAAGGAGTCACTGTGGGGGATTCTCAGGGACACTGGTTCTGCCCAGGGATGCAGCAGTACATGTGTCTGGGTGGACTAGAGAGCTGGAAATCTCTCCCCCCTCATTTCTCCCACTGCCCCTTTCAGACTCTCCTTCCCCTGTCCTCTCTCCCTGCCCCTCCGGCTGGGACAGTCCCATTCCTGGGGGCTTTGCTCTCCCAGGGCTGGATTTTCTCCTGGCAATTGCTACTGGGAGGAGAAATGAGGAGGGGCTGTTCGTGCAGAGTCACTTTCTTGCCAGTCCCCAGGACTTTCCCTGAGGTCTTTCAGTTACCTGGAGACTCTGGCTCAGAATTTAGTATTAACAGGGCCCAGGGCTGCCCTAGGGGGCTAGGACCAGCAGGAGAAAGTCATCCCCTGGGCCGGGCAGAGAAGCAGCTTTAATTAAGGTCACTTCCCAGCACAGAACCCCGCTGGGGGAGCAGCAGCTGCTAAGCCTGGTCTCCCAGATCACAATGGAGGCTGCAGCGTCTGACCCAGGAAGCTGAACCCCAGTATCCTGAGCAGAGAGGGACAGAGCGTTTGAGCAGCTTCCCTCCCTTAGCTCTCTGGGGAGAGCAGCTAATGAGAGCCCCTCCTCACAGGGAGAATTGCTGATCTCATTTGCCCCACTGTCCATCTGGAGTCACTCCTTGTCTTTCCATACAGTGACTCTGGATTAACAATGGTCTCAATGAAACCAGAGTTCAGAAAGAATGAGTCCAGAACGCTGTGGAAGAGACCATTGTGCAGCAGTGCTGACTCCCTTCCCACCTCCCTCACCCCCCAGATCTAGGACAATGGACTGGACAATCTAGGACAATGGAGCTGGAAGTTCCTGCAGTTTTCAAGAGGGGAGAAGAGCAAAAATCTGTGATTTCACCTCACAGTGTTTGATAAGTGGCTAGAAAGTTATCACGGTGACTGGGCCTGGCCGGGGAATGTCGGGCAGTGCTTGGAGCCAGGATTCTGGCATAAGATAATCAGGGAGAAGAAGCGAGGTCAGGAGCAGCCCGCAGAGCCCCAGCCCCCTCCCTCCCCCCGCCCAGATATTCCCTGGGACCCAGCCCCCAGAGTCCCTGGCCAGGGAGCTCAGATATCCCTCAGAGCCCCACCGGCCAGAGAACCCCCACCAGATCTTCATTGCCAGGTTGGGAATCCCAAAGGGTTCCCCCCACCAAGAGACCCCAACAGCCAGAGACTCCCCAAAAGGGACCCCCACTGGGAACTCAGTCCCTCACTGCCTGCCTAGGACCCCTCCCCGCCCTCCAGCAGGATCTGCCCTGCCCTTTGCCTGGCACCCCCTCCTCCCCCCTGCGGGATCCCCTGATGCTTTACAGGGGCACCCCCTGGCCTAGCGCCGGGGATTCTCCCACACACACTCTGTGCACTGGGCACGGCAGCGATCCCAGGAGTCTGCGGGGGAAGCCCAGACAGAGCCCCTGGCACAGCACCAGGCTCCCTTTAACCCCCTGTCCCGCCTCCCCAAGAGACGCCCACCCCGGCTGTTCTGCAGCCACCAGGCCCCCAGCGATACCCACCTCCAGGACCCACAGCCTCAGGGCTGGGCACATCACAACCACCCCCTGAAACCCCAAATCTCCAGAACCCACCAACCTCACTAGGGTACCCCCTGCCCAGCCAC
The DNA here is from genome assembly GCF_016161935.1 of Mauremys reevesii. Lineage (NCBI taxonomy): Eukaryota > Metazoa > Chordata > Testudines > Geoemydidae > Mauremys > Mauremys reevesii. Next base: position 11,936,924 of record NC_052636.1, on the reverse strand, counting down.
CCAGAGGCCTCCCCCACCACAATCCCCCTTCAGCTGCTATCTCCCCCTACAGCCCCACCCCCACCCAGCAACACTGTTACCTCACAGTGCCTGAGAAGTGGATAGAAAGTGACCACCGCCCCCTGCTGGCCAGTCACACAGGCAGAGGGAGCCCTGGAGGATGCTTCTTTAACAGGAGAATGGAAAATCTGGAGGGACAAAATAGGTAAGAAATTTCCATGCCCTGTCACTAGCAAATAATGGCCACCATGGATCCACCCCAGAGGTGGCTGAATCTTTGCACTGTGGGAAGCAACCCCACACAGAGGCCATTTGCCATGGGGTTTAGGATACTTCTGGACCCACACTGCACTCAGAGTGACCTCCTCATCCCGTGCCAGGTGAAGAAAAGAAAAGGGTCCAGCCAACTCTCCCGTTACCAGCTGGGAACCACTGATCCCCAAACAGGGGGAGGCCTCTGGCTTTGATGGGTATTAAATATCTGGCTGGTCTCTTTCTTCGGCAAACATTTTAACAGAGGTAAAGGAGGGAACAAATGATTCCCAAAGGAGTCGGGAAAGATGATCTCTGTGCAATTTAACCCCCTGCGACCTCCAGGATGGAGAAGAACTCAGGGCAACAGGTTCCCTCGAAGGAAGTAGTTGCTAGGATTTAGAAACACGGGGAATAGCCTCAAACCCCAGAGGATTTTTAACTGACATTTGATAATGACATAGAAAGAGACAAAACCTGAGCTTTGAGAGCAACGTTCAGAAATGAAAGAGAAAGGGTGGAAATCTGAGAGATTTTGGATCCATTTTGCAAATTATAGAGAGGAAAGTGGAAAATCAGAGGGATTTTATATCAGTTGTCGATAGGAGGTAAAATCTGAGTGTTTCACATCAATATTTGATAAATGAATAAAGAGGAAATGGGCAACATTTGCAAACATTTTATATCCAGGTTCAAGAATTTGAGAAAAGGTGTAAATCTGAGATTTTCTTGGTCTTTTATAACTAGAGAGACAGGGGGAAATCTCAGGGCATATTCAATTGGGAACAGACAACTAGAGACAAGTGAGGCAAATGTTTAGGTTATTTTACATGAATCTTTGAGATTTGCACAGAAAATGTGTCACAAACTGCGTATTTGATAACATGAGAGAAAAACACCAAGATCTGAGGGGATTTTATATTGCTGTTAACGAACTAGTGGAAAAGGGGGACTGTTGGACTGGATTTTATATGACTGTCCAATACATAAACACAAAGTGATGGTTGCCCCACCCCCACCATTCCCATGGGCAGCAGGGAGCCCTTTGAGGAGCTGATTAAAAGGGCAAGGGAGGGGGAGCTGGAAGGTCCCTGGATAAAGGAAGGGGGCAGCAGTGGGGGATGGGCGGGTGACTGGCAACTGATGGTTGGGGGCAACTGTGTTGGTAGTTAGGGGGCAACAACTGGGATTGGGAAACGGGGGTCTGGGCAGTCCCCACGGGGGACACGTGCGCCTCCCTTCCAGTGATGAGCTGCTAAAAATCTTAACAACCGGTTCCCTATAAAAAGTTCTGATTGAAGAGATGTGCCACAGTATGGATTTTTTGTACCAATAGGGTTACCATACGTCTGTATTTTCCCGGGAGGAATTTTTAAAATTTACCACCCAGACAGCGATTTAAGAACCTAAAAGCCTGACATCTCTGGGAAAATACAGATGTATGTTAACCCGACCTACAGTTCTTTTTTACAAAGATGGGCCTGAACTAGAACTGAGCTCCGTTTCCCATGTGTGGGTCCCAGCCACTCCCTGGGGTGTGCTAGGGTGACCACATGTCCCAATTTTATTGGGACAGTCTCAATTTTGGGGTCTTTTTCTTATCTAGGATCCTATTACCCCTCACCCCCTGTCCTGATTTTTCACAGTTGCTGTCTGGTCACCCTCGGGTGTGCACAGGTGTGGGTCCCAGCTGCTCCCTGCCCCCCTCATTGAAGCAGGTGTGCAGGGTTAGTGCCCTGGGAACTGCAGGGTTAGTGCCCTGGGAACTGCAGGGCACCAGGGGCTGGCTGCAGACAGGGGCGTGGGGCAGGGCTAGCTGGAGGCAGGGAGTGTGACACGGGCTGGCTGCAACAGGAGCTGGCTGTGGGCAGGTGGTGCAGACAGGCTGTGGCGGGGGAAGGGGCTGTGGCAGGCGGCAAGGGGGGTGGCAGGGGCTGTGGCAGGATGGATGGCAGGGGCTGGCTCTGGCCAGGGGGTGCAGACAGGGGCTGGGTGGAGGCGGGGCGACAGAGGCTGGGTGGGGAGGGTGGCAGGGGCAGCTGTGGGCAGGGAGGAGCGGGGGTGCAGACACTCACACAGGGGAGAAGGTGGGAACAGGAGGTGGCTGTAGGCAGGGGCTGTGGGTGGAGGTGCAATGGGGGTGGCAGGGCAGGGGTGCAGACAGGAGCTGGCAGCGGGCAGGGAGGGTGGCAGGGCAGGGGTGCAGACAGGGGCTGGGGGCAGGGGTGCAATGGGGTGGCAGGGGCAGGGGCTGGGGCAGGGCAGGGGTGCAATGGGGGTGGCAGGGCAGGTGCAGACAGGGGCTGGCAGGGCAGGGGTGCAATGGGGGCAGGGCAGGGGTGCAATGGGGGCTGGGGACAGGGCAGGGGTGCAATGAGGGTGGCAGGGCAGGGGTGCAATGGGGGTGGCAGGGCAGGGGTGCAGACAGGGGCTGGGGCAGGGCAGGGGTGCAATGGGGTGGCAGGGCAGGGGTGCAGACAGGGGCAGGGCAGGGGTGCAATGGGGGTGGCAGGGCAGGGCAGGGGTGCAGACAGGGGCTGGGGTGGCAGGGGTGGGGCAGGGGCTGGGGGCAGGGGTGCAATGGGGTGGCAGGGCAGGGGTGCAGACAGGGGCTGGGGGCAGGGCAGGGGTGCAATGGGGGCAGGGCAGGGGTGCAATGGGGGCTGGGGCAGGGCAGGGGTGCAATGGGGGTGGCAGGGCAGGGGTGCAGACAGGGGCTGGGGCAGGGCAGGGGTGCAGACAGGGGCTGGGGGCAGGGCAGGGGTGCAATGGGGGTGGCAGGGCAGGGGTGCAGACAGGGGCATGGCAGGGGTGCAATGGGGGTGGCAGGACAGGGGTGCAATGGGGTGGCAGGGCAGGGGTGCAGACAGAGGGCTGGGGCAGGGCAGGGGGTGCAATGGGGGCAGGGGTGCAATGGGGGTGGCAGGGCAGGGGTGCAATGGGGGCAGGGCAGGGGTGCAGACAGGGGCTGGGGCAGGGCAGGGGTGCAATGGGGGCAGGGCAGGGGTGCAGACAGGGGCTGTGGGTGGGGGTGCAATGGGGGCAGACAGGGGCTGGGGGAGGGTGGCAGGGGCTGGCTGCGGCGGGGGGGTGCAGGCAGGGGGCTCTGGGCGGGGGAGGGGCGCAGACACTCACACGGGGGCGGGGGCTGGGAGCAGCAGGAGGCAGCCGGGCACCCACCAGGCAGCAGCAGGAGCCCCAGGGCCAGAGCTCCAAAGAGCAGCAGCAGCAGCAGGGCCAGGAGGCAGCTCACGTGGCTCCCGCAGCGCAGCGCCCCCCGGCGGCCGGGAGGAGGAATTGCACCTTCCCAGCCAGAGCCCATCCAAGCGACCCGGCTCCAGCTCCCCCTGCCCCCTGCCCTGCCCTGGCAGAGACCCGGCACCTCCTAGAATATCAGGGCTGGAAGGGACCTCAGGAGGTGTCTAGTCCAACCCCCTGCTCAAAGCAGGACCAATCCCCAACTAAATCCCCAAATGGCCCCCGCAAGGAGTCAGCTCCCAGCCCTGGGTTTAGCAGGCCAGTGCTCCAACCACTGAGCCATCCCACCCCCACTCCAGGGGCAGCCATGGGCTGGGGAATGACTCAGGGCAACAATTTCCCACCTACACAAGGACAAATCGCTGCAGATAAAATGGGTGGGAAAATGCCCCTCACTAGAGAAGATTTTAAACTGACGTTTGAGACTCATGGGGAGAACGGGGGAAATCGGGGGAGACGGGAGAGGTGATCATTGGAGGGGATGGGGGGGAAATCGCCCCAGATTTTATAGCCCCATGTGAGACACTGAGCGAGAAAAGGGGCAGAACTAGAGAGAATTTGTATCGGGGGCGAGAGGCAAGTGGCACAAACAGGGACAGGAGCCAATTAACCCCCCTCCTTCGCCCGCCCGGGAATTTCCTGGCTGCCCAGAGACAGTTCAACCCCGCGTCCCACTGACCTTCCCCACAACTCCAGCTTTCCTCCCTGCCTGACACCCCCATCTCCCCACACCACAGGATCCCCGCCAGGCCCCAGTCTCTGCCCCCCAAATCCCACTGGGGCTGAGGCAGCTCTGAGGCTTCTCCCAGGTTCCCCGGGGCAGAGTCACTTTCCTGCCCAGCCCCAGTGCCCCCCCCCCCGCCGAGGGGGCTCGTCACTCTCCGGCTCGGGAGCGCTGGGAAGACCCGACCGTGGAGGGGCCGTCGCTGGGGGGGGACGGCCCCGCGCAGGCGCTGAGCACGTCCTTATATCACTTCTGTGGCGGGAAAAGTGCTGAGGAGATGGAACGCTGAGGGCTGGTTTTGGCGGGAAAAACCGGTTTGGACTGGTTTGAGCCTGTGTCCTGATGGTAAACAAGTCCCCTCTCAGAGATGGAGTCCAGGGGTCAATAGTTCATATGCTCCAGATTGGATCTTATTTTAAAGCCAGTGATTTACTTCAGCAACATCTTATTAACCAACTCATTGAACCTATTAAACAGTTTATACTTCTCACACCTAACAATGAGATAATAAAAGAACAACACAGACAAACCTTGTCAGTAACGGCTAATGTCCCAACTGGGAAGCACATGAGCTTGCTGCAGAGCTGCTGCTCAGGGACGGGAACCTCCTGCCACCCCAGCCTCCAAAATCACTCAGGCTGCACTTTCTGCACGACTAGGTGCTGGCTGAGGGGGGCATGAGAATTGGTGGCCTCTGCTGCAGGTGATGGGAATCTCGGGTATTTAAAGCCATGGCCTAGAGGAGGGAAGTGCCTAACTCCAGAGTCTGCAGCTGCCTAGGGCCAGGGCTGAGGATTTAGAGTCCCTAGTGCAGCCATTGCAAGGTTCAAGCACGCTCAGCCCTGGCATTGCCACCCCTCCTGCGGCTAGTAGCTGCAGCTGGCTAAGGCTGGCCTCTGGGAACTGGCCCCATGGCTGTAGCCAGAGAAGCTGCAGGTGGCTCTGTGACTACTGGGGCCATTAAGCTAGATCAGCTAAAGACACTGGACTTAACCTCAAGGAACAGAGGTCACCAGTAGGACAGGAATGTCAGGGGGAGCAGGGAAAGAGGGAGCAGGTCAGGCTGGCAGAGGAAGCTTCCAGCTGGGTGGGAGCATGTCCAAAGTGGAAAGGAAACAAGTATGGGGAGAGGTGGTGGTGACCAGGTAGCAGACTAGCATGTAGATGGGAGCAGAGGGAGAGAGGCTGGTGGCTTCAGATTCCCAAGGGCTAAGTCCTGACTTTGGGGAGATGGTGTTTGCAGGTGGCTGGCTCACATGGCAGGATGGCTGCTGAGGGAGGGATCTGTCAGAACTGATCAGGTGTCTGCCGGCTTTAGAACTCTGAGCTGAGACTAGGATCACATGCGGTGACTGGTGACGTGGTGGGTACTGGAGACATGGCTAGAGAAGGTCTGAATGAGGAAGGAGATAAATTTGTGGGGAGTTTCCTTGATCACTATGAAAGTTCTGCTCACTGTGGACACTGGTAAACCCACATGGGTGTACAGCTCAATGAGAAAACCCGGGGGCTGAGGGAGCTGTGTATGGCAATGCTTATAGTCATGTAGGGGTGTGTGATCAAAATGAAAAATGTCTCTGAGGTTCAGTAGTGGGTATGCTAAGGCACCAATGGCACTGCCCCACCAGGCCCACACTCAGAGCCCACAGTGACTATATAGGGGCCTACAAATATGTTTGGTGATGAGGCCCACAAAAGGTTAATCTGGCCCTGACTGCCTGAGCACTATTTCAGCCCCACATTTTTGGATGGATCTCCCACAGTGGGAGCTGCAGAGCACTCCCCCCGCCACACCCACCCACCCATCCACCCCCTGGTCTTGGGAGGGGAACAGGAGAAAGGACAAAAGAAGCAAGAGACAAAGAGAAAGGAGGGAGGGAGGGAGGAAAAGGTGAAACAAAAAGGACAAACCCTAATGTCTCCAGTGATTCTGAGGGACAAAATCTCAGGTGCACAATAAAATTCTGCTTCCTTAAGCTCGTGTTTTCCATGCCTAGAATTCAACTGTCACCACATGGATCAGACTGAACAGGTTTCAAACCTCCAGGAGGCTCTTACCTTCTAAACAGGGACGGCTGTTTTCTAGTAAAATCACTACAAGGGAAGGAGAAAACTTGGAAGAGGTTCCTCCTGGTGCTCACGTCCATGAACCCGAATACTCTCTCGGTCCTCAAAGAGAGACCTGGAGAAGGAGACTTGCTGGAGCAAAGCCACAGGGTCTCTGAGGTTTCCCTGGCCCCTCACCCCTGTCCTGCCTGGCTGATGTCAGCATCTCTCTGTGAGGTCACCACCTCCCCACCGCCTTTGACCAATAGTCTGAAGTCCTGCAAAGGCCTTTGTGATGTCACTGCCACACCCCTCCCTTGCTGTGCCAATGTCCTGCCCCTGGCCAGGCACTTTGCAGGTTTGAGCTACTCCCTGTGGATCACCCCACTCAAGGAGCGTTCGTTCTAGGCAGCAAGCCGGCTACACAGGGAAACATCAGACGCTGCTCCCAATGCTACACTCAGTTTTTCAGAAATTACTCGACTTTATGGCCAGAAGAGACCATTAGAGCATCTAATTTGACCCCCTGCATGTCACAGGCCTCCTGTAGGACACAATAGCTACTTTTGGGGCAAACACATTCCAGAAAGGCATCTGGTCTTCATTAAATGACATCAAGAGATGGAGAATCCACCACTTTCCTTGGTAGCTTGTTCCTGTGGTGAATCATCCTCGCTGTTGAATATTTTTGCCTTAGTTGAAATATGAATTTGTCTCTTTTCACCTTCCAGCCACGGGGTCTTGTTATGTCTTTCTCTGCTAGATTAAAGAGCCCCTTAATAGCCAATATTTTCTCTCCCTGAAGGCACTTCAACACTTCAATGAAGTCACCTTTCAACCTTCTTTTGATAAGCTAAACAGGTTGAGCTCTTTCAATAGCTCACTAGAAGACATTTTTCTCCAGCCCTCAGGACATTTGGTGGCTCTTTGCTGCCCCAGCTCCAGTTTCACAACATGTTTTTCAACTGAGGACACCAAAACTGGAGGCAGTATTCCAGTATCAGTCTCACTGATGCCGTGTCACCTCCTGTGACGTTATTGACATAATCTGTAACTGTATAGATCACCGTTGCGACCGCTGTTCTATATTTGAAGCCAATATTATAGAAAGGTTGTCGTGTAAGGGGTCTATGGAGAGGTTCTGATTGGCTGATTATAATGATGCCATCTCTAGATGTGTATCATTTTTGTAGTTGATGTTATAAGTATTGGCTCTGTTCTGTCATTATTTCAAACTTGTGATCTGCTTCCGGGGAACACCCCAGACAAGTTGGTGTCAGTTCTGCCTAGCCTGCTTGATGGCCCATTAAGGACCATCAGCTACACAATCGACCCACTGAGAGAAGGCAGATACGCCTTGTGACTCAGCAAAGTATGCAGGGACCTGCCTATGGAGAGAACGCTAAGGTTTTTCTATGCCACGTGCTGGATAGAGTGTCCTTGGGACAAAGAAAGCAAAGACCACATGGCAAGAGACTATAAAAGGCTGATACCTCATCTCCATCTTGTCTTCAATCCTGCTTCATACCTCTGGAGGGACTTTGCTACAAACTGAAGCTCTAGACAAAGGACTGAATTACTCATCCCAGTGGGGGATGTACTCCAGAGACTTGATTTGAACCTGCAGTTTATTCCATCATTGCTACAAGCCTGAACCAAGAACTTTCCCATTACTGTATGTGAAGGGTTAAAATCCATGTGCATTTTATATAACAACCTGGTCTATGGATTGTGCCAGCTCTTTTCCAGACCCGAAGTCCAGACTATGGTCTAGCCCACTATGACTCTTTTGATGGTTTAAATTACACTCACAGGCACTGATGATAGAGTTACTGAAAGTTTGGGAGTTAGGAGCTGATAGGTCAGTGGTCCAGTCCTCTCACAGATGACCCCGACCCTCTGGGACAGGGGCAGGTCTGAGCTCTCACACCAAATGCCTCATTGTGGCTGCCAGAATCTATGGGCGGCTCATTTAGTTTACACTGAGGGTTGAGTCCTGCTTCGTGCACCATGTGTGAGAATGAAAATCCTAAACCACCCTTTGAAATAACAAAAGCAGCAGGACATGTTATTGTCCCTGCCCCAAAACAGACAGACTGATGGAGAAATGCCATTGAGACCAGGGTAATACTCCACTGCCGTTCTACCTTTTTTACTTGCTAAACTCCCTCCCAGCCTTGTGGGGTCTCAGAGCCCGGTACTGAGCCTGAGCCGAGATGTCTACACTGCAAATTTACCACCCCACAGCCCAAGCCCTGGGAGCCTGAGCTGGTATGGGGCAGCCCTGGGTGTTACATTGCAGTGTGGACATAAGCCTATTGTGTTTCATTTCTTAGGTTCTGCTGCCATCGTGTGGCCATTTCCTTCCCCTCCTTTCTGTCCAAAGCACAGAGCCCAGTTCCTCCAGAGGGAGAAGGACATCTTTCTTCTTTCCTTCCTCAACAGCCCCTTCCTGGAGAGCCCTTTGCTGGGGTCTGGGTGGGGAACAGCCGTTTCTGAGGATTAATTTCATATTAATGGTGTTGATCTATAGATTTTACAGCCAGACTAGATCACTAGGTACCTCTGCTCTGACCTGATTCAGAACAGAGTCCAGAGAATTTTACCCAATGACTCCTACATCCACCCCAAGATCTTCTGGCTGAACGAGGAGGGTTCATTCAGAAAGTCATCGTGTTTGGGTGTAAAGGTGTGAAATGATGGGGAAATTGGCTCCTCTCTCAAGTTTAAATGTTGTCACTTCTACATCTAGACCGGGGTGGCCAACCTGAGCCTGAGAAGGAGCCAGAATTTCCCAGTGTAACTGCCAAACGTGCACCTTTGTATGCAACTACTGAGTCAATTGTGAACTTTCCCATCATTGTCCTTTGCTCTTAATCCTGAGGCTATTGCCCCATCATGGGGCCATTTCCCGCCTCTCTTTCATACAGAAGCACAATTTTCTTTGCACAGACACAGGAACAGCAAGATCTTTCTCTGTCCCTTGTGCAAAGCAGGGGGGCAAATTCCATGGAAACAATGGACAAGCAGGGGGCTATGGGCACATCCAGCCCTGGCCGTGAGATGTTCCCTCCCCTCTTTCTTTATGCCCCTGTTGTTATTTCATGGATTGTCTGGGATGGGGAAAAAGCTGAGATCACTCCAGGTGGAGGGGAAAAGAACCCTGAAAATCTCAGGACCCAACCCTGCTACCGGGATCACTGAGGTGCTGGGAATCTGCCTGGGAAAGGGACTGTGTGAATTGTCAAGGTGGGGAATGAATAACAATCTACAACTAGATCCACCTCATTAAGCACCGACACAGGCTAATCCTGCTGCCGATAGAAGGGAAACTGGGAGCCATTCTTTGCTGTTCAGCCATGGAAACAGTGACCCAATTGCACCGCAGTGAATGTGCTGGGGAAAGCTAGAGTTTACAGGCAGGTGGAAATAGCAGATCCTAGAAACACCTGGAGCTCCACACCACTTCTGCCACCAGGGTGAGGTGTTGAGCTGCTCACAGCATCCCCACCATGACCTTGCAGCAGGGGATTGCCACCCCGCCAACCCAATGCAGGGGAGATGGCTGAGTGTATCTCTGCACCCTGAGACCAGGGCAACCACTCTCTCTCCCCCACACATAGAATCTGGCCCTGCTGAAAAGTGACCCCTATGAACAAGTCACCTCCAGGAGAGCAGGATTGGTCCTCAGAGAGGGGAATGGGCTTCTCGTGAAGCTTATAGGTCACTGGATGCTATGGAAACAGGAGGGCTCTGAGTGTAACCCATAGCACACACAACCTGCTAGGGGATGTAGCTCAGTGGTTGAGCATATGCTTTGCATGTATAAGGCCCTGGGTTCAATCCCCAGCATCTCCATGATCCTTTTTTTCACCCTGCTGCTTTGCTCATGCCCAGAGGGGATGTGGCCCACCAGTCTCCCTGCAGGAGTTTCAGTCCTGCTCAGTGAGGGGCAAGTGACAATTGCATGGAAGGTCTGGGGGGGTTCTGCTCCTAAGTCACCTCGGTACATTTAAGATTCCCACCTGCTGTGCTGCTTGGGACAATGGTAGATGAGAAGGGCGAATCCTCCAGCACTGGAGGGAAAGGTCCCATCTGCACAGACTGAGAGGCAAGGAAACAGAGGGGCAGGGTTGAGAGAGGTCAGTGATTTACTCCCAGCAGGGGACACTGTCTTTTTGAGTATCAGAGGGGTGGCCGTGATAGTCTGGATCTGTAAAAGGCGACAGAGTCCTGTGGCGCCTTCTAAACTAACAGACGTATTGGCGCATGAGTTGTGGTGAATCCCCACTCCGTCAGATGAATGGAGTGGGAATTCTGTGCCTGGCTAGCCAACTACAAAAGCAGTTTCTCCTCCCTTGGTGATCACACCTCAACTGCTAGAAGAGGGTCTCATCCTCCCTGATTGAACTAACCTCGTTATCTCTAGACTGGTTCTTGCCTGCATACGTATACCTGCCCCTGCAAATTTCCACTACATTCATCTGACGAAGTGGGATTCACCCACGGAAGCTTATGCTCCAATACGTCTGTTAGTCTGTAAGGTGCCACTGGACTCTGTCTTTTTGAGGCGAGTGCTGCTGGCTTGGGATGGTGCTGACGATGGATAGAAAAAAGGCTGGAGTCAATGACAGATGGGACCACAGAAGGGGAAGGGGAATGGCAGCCCCACAGAAGGTCCTGGGTGCTCAGATGCCCCCAGTTATTGCACCCAGGCCTGTCCTAGAGAGAGAAAAGACACCGAGGGACCCAGCCCCCCTACAGTGATCCCATGGACAAGAACCTGGTTAGGAGTGGGGTGAAGGTTCCCTCTGGGCAAAGGGGAGCTGAAATCCCTCCGTGTCCTGGAATTTAAGCAATGAAAGCTTCAAACCCTGCACGGGTGTGGGCTGAGGTGCATCAGCAGAAGGTTGGGCTGGACAGGGGTGGCAGGTTTGTATCATTTTTGGTGGTGCCCAGAATGGGACCAAGTCCTGCCCCACCTGCCACACACACCTGCCTAAGGCTCTGGGAAGGAGTTTGGGTGTGGGAGAGAGAGGGGTTGGGCTCTGGGAGAGTTTGGGTGCAGGGTCTGGGCTCAGTCAGAGGGTTGTGGTGAAGGAAGCAGTGTGGGGGGCAGGCTCTTGGAGGGAGTTTGGGTGCAGGTGTGGGGTCTGGGCTGGGGCAGGGGTTGCAGGAGAGGGTGAGGGGTGCAGCATTTACCTCGGGCATCTCCCGAAAGCAACCCGCAGCCCCTAAGCTGGAGGGCGGGGGCGTCTCTGCGCACTGCTGCCTGCAGACTCCACCCCTGCAGCTCCCATTGCCACAGTTGGGGCGGGGGCAGCATGTGGAGACCCCACCACCCCCACAGTTGTTCTTCTCACAGCTGGCTGATGGGGGGCAGCAGGGGAGCTCCCAAATCTGGGGGGATCTTTCTGTGCCCCACTGTTAGTTCTCCATCCTGTCTCCCCCTAACCACGCACACCACTCCCCTCCCCATTATCAGTGTTTTAGAGAGACCCCTCCCTCCCTTTATGGGATACAGACTCTCTGTGACAGAGACTGACTGGGGCTCCTCTCTGCATGGCCCCAGTGGGGAAAGAAAGAGACTGGGGGAGGGGGAGAAGATGGGCAGAAGGAGTCAAATGGGGCAAAGCCAGAATAGAGGAGATTTTCTTCCTGTTAAAATGTACTGGAGTCTCATCGCTGAAAAGCCGCATCTTGAGTTAAGTTTGAACCAGCAGCCTTTCAATTACCAGGCAAAGGTGTGAACCACAGAGACTGATAACTGCCTGCTTCCCAAATGTGTTTAAAAAACACCTACAGGGGTGCAACTGGTTAGTGCAGAGGGGCCATCTGTTGGGGTTATGAGTTCAAGCTTTCTCTCAAGACCTTGTTTCTCTTACCTGTGTAGTTTGTTTTGCCTAATTCATACACAAAGTGCTATAGTAGAAAAAGGAGAGTAAGTTCTAAAATGTAGAGGTGGGTGCATACTTTAGAAACATCCCCCCTGTGCTGCCATTAGTTCCAGCAGATTGTTCACTGGAAGGGCAAATTGATTTCTTTGCTGCTGAGAAAGATGCCAGGACAGGTCTGTAGGCACCAGATCTCCCTGCTTCTTCCAGCTCCTTCCCTGCCCCAGTCACTGCTGTAGGAGGATCCTATATGCACTGAGCCTAAACATTTTCCTGGGCCTTCTTAGCATAGTTGGCAGCATGTCAGTCTCATACTCAGTAGGTCCTGAGCTCACACCTCAGAAAAGACAATGGTTTTCTGCTCCTGCTTCAGATTTTCTAAAGGAAATCAGAGAAAAGAAGCTATAGGAGAGTGGTTCCAAGACACTCTAACACACACAGATTTTTCTAAGGCATTAACTTTTCCTTCTCTGTGGAGTTTGTATTCTCCATAGAGCAAAATAAAACATGCAAGTCTAAGACTAATACAGTATGAAACTCAATACAGATAAAATCTCACCCTCAGTGATCTTCCAACAAGCTTCTTTTGCAGACTAGACATTTCTTGTCTGGGCCCAATCTTTGCACCTGGTATAGTCCTTGTTCCAGCTCAGGTGGTAGCTAGGGATTTCTCATGACTGCAGCCACCTTTCTTCTGTTCCACCCCTTATACAGCTTTGGTACAAGGCAGGAATCTTTGTCTCTCTCCTGGGGAAAAGACCCAGGTTTAAGATGGATTCCTGTACCAGGTGACATGACCTGTGAGACCCCAAGCCTTCATTGTTCCTGGCCTGACTCACAGATGGTGCAGGACAGAGCCATCTCCAGTCAATTGTCCTGGTTAATGGGAGCCATCAAGAGTCCAAACCACTATTAATGGCCCACACTTTGCATCATTACAACAGGACCTCAGAGTTATAGTTCATATTTCTAGCTTCAGATACAGGAATGATCGGTTCATACAAATAGGCTGAACACACACAGTAGATAATAAGCTTTGTAATGATACTGCACAAGAGACCTTTTGCATGAAGCATGTTCCAGTTACATTATATTCACACTCATTAGCATATTTTCATAAAATCATCAACATCAAAGCAGGGAAAGGGTTTTACTGTGGCACCTGGGAGCAGTTGAGTTTCATGTCCAGGCTGTGCTATGAGTTCCTCCAGGTTTCCCATGAGCACACAGGGCCCTTAGCGGGTACTCTCAATACAGGAATGGCCCAGATACAATGAAGTGATGGGAATTGCATTTTCCTTTTTAATTTTTGAATTTCCAATGACATTTCTGTTTGTGATTTCGTTTTGCTTCGTATAACTGTGTTTTCTCAAGGACTTGATATTTACCAGGCTAACTAACAGCTAATAACGGGAGACTTCCAAGCAGGGTGTGGGCGAGCAGAAAAGAACTGTAAGAGACACTGGTTTTCGACCTTGTGTTAGATAAGAATAGAATGCAGATTGTAGCAGAAATTGCTGAGAGAAGTAAGCTATCAGAAAGGAATATGTACAAACAAAATGCAGTTGTTGCTCCTCAGTGTATGTCGCAAAAGGTATAAATGCTTGCCTTAATTGTTTATCTAACCGAGACCTACCTCGGGAGGGGAAACTCTGCCTGTCTGTACTCTCCCGAATAACTGCAGTTGCTCGAAATAAACGGCATAATATAATAACATTTAACATCCCTGTGGTGGGAAGAACATCTCAACAGCCCAATGCTGTGGCATTTAATTTCAAAAAGGGGAACTATACAAAAATGAGGGGGTTAGTTAAACAGAAATTAAAAGGTACAGTGACTGAAGTGAAATTCCTGTAAGCTGCATGGACACTTTAATGACACCATAATAGAGGCCCAACTTAAATGTATACCCCAATTTAAGAAGCACAGTAAAAGAACTAAAAAAGAGCCACCGGGGCTTAACAACCATGTAAAAGAAGCAGTGAAAGACAAAAAGTCTTCCTTTAAAAAGCGGAAGTCAAATCCTAGAAAGGAGCATAAACATTGCCAAATTGTAGGTGACAAATCTGAGGAACTGTCACAGACTGAAGTGTCACTAGAGCAGGTTTTGGAATTAATTGATAAACTCAACATTAACAAGTCACCAGGACCAGATGGCATTCACCCAAGAGTTCTGAAAGAACTCAAATGTGAAGTTGCGGAACTATTAACTATGGTTTGTAACCTGTCCTTTGAATCGGCTTCGGAACCCAATGACTGGAAGTTAGCTAATGTAACGCCAATATTTAAAAAGGGCTCTAGAGGTGATCCCGGCAATTACAGACCAGTAAGTCTAACATCGGCACCGGGCAAATTAGTTGAAACAATAGTAAAGAATAAAATTGTCAGACACATAGAAGAACATAAATTGTTGGGCAAAAGTCAACACGGTTTCCGTAAAGGGAAATCGTGTCTTACTAATCTATTAGAGTTCTTTGAGGGGGTCAACAAACATGTGGACAAGGGGGATCCAGTGGACATAGTGTACTTAGATTTCCAGAAAGCCTCACCAAAGGCTCTTACATAAATTAAGTTGTCATGGGATAAAAGGGAAGGTCCTTTCATGGATTGAGAACTGGTTAAAAGACAGGGAACAAAGGGTAGGAATTAATGGTAAATTCTCAGAATGGAGAGGGGTAACTAGTGGTGTTCCCCAAGGGTCAGTCCTAGGACCAATCCTATTCACCTTATTCATAAACGATCTGGAGAAAGGGGTAAAAAGTGAGGTGGCAAAGTTTGCAGATGATACTAAACTGCTCAAGATAGTTAAGACCAAAGCAGATTGTGAAGAACTTAAAAAAGAGCTCACAAAACCAAGTGATTGGGCAACAAAATGGCAAATGAAATTTAATGTGGATAAATGTAAAGTAATGCATATTGGAAAAAATAACTCCAATTATACATAAAATATGATGGGGACTAATTTAGTTACAACAAATCAGGAAAAAGATCTTGGAGTCATCGTGGATAGTTCTCTGAAGATGCCCACGCAGTGTGCAGAGGCGGTCAAAAAAGCAAACAGGATGTTAGGAATCATTAAAAAGGGGATAGAGAATAAGACTGACTATATTATTACCCTTATATAACTCCATGGTACGCCCACATCTTGAATACTATGTACAGATGTGGTCGTCTCATCTCAAAAAAGATATACTGGCATTAGAAAAGGTTCAGAGAAGGGCAATTAAAATGATTAGGGGTTTGGAGAGGGTCCCATATGAGGAGAGATTAAAGAGGCTAGGGCTTTTCAGCTTGGAAAAGAGGAGACTAAGAGGGAATATGATATAGGTATATAAAATCATGAGTGATGTGGAGAAAGTAGATAAGGAAAAGTTATTTACTTACTCTCATAATACAAGAACTAGGGGCCACCAAATGAAATTAATAGGCAGCAGGTTTAAAACAAATAAAAGGAAGTTCTTCTTCACACAGCGCACCGTTAACCTGTGGAACTCACCTGAGGAGGGTGTGAAGGCTAGGACTATAACAAGGTTTAAAAGAAAACTGGATAAATTCATGGAGGTTAAGTCCATTAATGGCTATTAGCCAGGATGGGTAAGGAATGGTGTCCCTAGCCTCTGTTTGTCAGAGGATGGAGATGGGTGGCAGGAGAGAGATCACTTGATCATTGTCTGTTCGGTTCATTGCCTGGGCTGCTTCTGTTCTACAACTATAATTGTATTTTTACACCAAAATCACTAACTTGAGCAGCCAATTCCATGTACAGTCCTAGTGGATGTAAGGCACAGGTAACCCTCTCTCCCCCACCTGGAGCTGATGAAATTCCTGGCTGGAAGGACACATGCTCCTACAAGTCAAAAGAAAGGAGCTGATAGAAAAGATCACAGGACTGACCCCAAAGAAGGGTGAACTGCAAAAGTCAGAAGCAGGCAACTCATCCGGCAGAGCTGAGAGACCACAGTGAAGATGGTGCAAAGATCACTAAATTGGAATTAGCAAATGTGATTTTTTTTAAAACAAATTTTTGGGAAGCCCTAATAAAGGCATTTCTTACAGTTCTCTCCCATTTGGATTTTCTGATATCTAATAGGGAATGACATCTGATTGAAGCTTTTCCCAAATGCAGAGCATGTGTAGGGTCTCTCTCCACTGTGGATTCTACAATGTCTGACAAAGTCTGAGGGTATGGCTACACTTGCAAATTTGCAGCGCTGCAGCAGGGTGTGAAAAAACACCCTCTGCAGCGCTGCAAATTGCGGCGCTACAAAGCGCCAGTGTAGTCAAAGCCCCAGCGCTGGGAGCGCGGCTCCCAGCGCTGTCCGTTATTCCCCACAGGGAGGTGGAGTACGGACAGCGCTGGGAGAGCTTTCTCCCAGCGCTGGTGCTTTGACTACACTTAGCGCTTCAAAGCGCTGCCGCGGCAGCGCTTTGAAGCGCTAATGTAGCCATAGCCTGAGTGCTCAATGAAACTTTTCCCGCACTCAGAGCATGTGGAGGGGCTCTCTCATGTGTGAATTCTCTGATGTGTGATAAGGTGTGAGCGCTGACTGAAGCTTTTCCCACACTCAGAGCATGTGTAGGGCTTCTCCCCTGCGTGGATTCTCTGATGTGTGATAAGGTTTGAGCACTGGCTGAAGCTTTTCCCGCACACAGAGCACGTGTACGGTGTCTCTCCTGTGTGGATTATCTGATGTGTGATAAGGTTTGAGCGCCGACTGAAGCTTTTCCCGCACTCAGAGCATGTGTAGGGCGTCTCTCCTGTGTGGATTCTCTCATGTGTGATAAGGCTTGAGCGCCGACTGAAGCTTTTCCCGCACTCAGAGCACGTGTACGGCGTCTCTCCTGTGTGGATTCTCTGATGTGTGATAAGGTGTGAGCGCCGACTGAAGCTTTTCCCGCACTCAGCGCATGTGTAGGGCATCTCCCCTGTGTGGATTCTCTGATGTGTGATAAGGTGTGAGCGCCGATTGAAGCTTTTCCCGCACTCAGCGCATGTGTAAGGCGTCTCTCCTGTGTGGATTCTCTGATGTCTGATAAGGTGTGAGCACCGATTGAAGCTTTTCCCGCACTCAGAGCACGTACAGGGCGTCTCCCCTGTGTGGATTCTCTGATGTCTGATAAGGTTTGAGCGCAGACTGAAGCTTTTCCCGCACTCAGAGCACGTGTAGGGCGTCTCTCCTTTGTGGATTTTCTCATGTGTGATAAGGCTTGAGCGCTGACTGAAGCTTTTCCCGCACTCAGAGCACGTGTAGGGCTTCTCACCGGTGTGGATTCTCTGATGTGTGATAAGGTTTGAGCGCTGACTGAAGCTTTTCCCGCACTCAGCGCATGTGTAGGGCTTCTCTCCTGTGTGGATTTTCTCATGTGTGATAAGGCTTGAGCGCTGACTTAAGCTTTTCCCGCACTCAGAGCACGTGTAGGGCTTCTCACCGGTGTGGATTCTCTGATGTGTGATAAGGTGTGAGCGCTGACTGAAGCTTTCCCTGCACTTGTGGCATGTGTAGTTTGTCTCTTCCAAGTTGATTCTCTCATGTGTAATAAGGTCTGAGAGGCTACTGAAGTTCTCCTCTGGCCTCTGCTGAGTCTCAGAGGCTTTTACTGTTTCTCGGAGTGCACAACTCCTGGAAACATTCTCTTTGGGTCTTCCTGATAACGTCCCATGTGGTGCTCCTTGCTCAGCATCTTCCTGCTGTGGTTTCTGCTCCTCATTCTCACGCACCATCCTATCACCTGATGGGAGACAGAGAGAATCCAGACATAGATCACTACCTGCACTCCCTGTGCCTGAGAGGAAGGAAATCTCAGAGGGCTTGGCTACACTTACAAATTTGCAGCGCTGCAGCAGGGTGTGAAAACACACCCTCTCCAGCGCTGCAAATTGCAAAGTGTAGTCAAAGCCCCAGCGCTGGGAGCGCGGCTCCCAGCACTGTCCGTTATATTCCCCACAGGGAGGTGGAGTACGGACAGCGCTGGGAGAGCTCTCTCCCAGCGCTGGCGCTTTGACTACACTTAGCGCTTTAAGTGCTGCCGCGGCAGCGCTTTGAAGTGCTAAGTGTAACCACAGCCAGAGACAGGAATTTTAAAACGGATGAACAAACCAAAATATGTGCAGGAGAGATCAAACCTATCGGGAGCTGATTTTCCCCAGAGGAGAGAGGAAGGGATCAGTTTTGGTCTGCATTTCACCAGAACATGCAGGGGAAAGTGGGATCAGGTAGGGATCTGCTGCCAGTTGTTAGTCAGGATAGGTGGGAAGCCATGAGTAACATCTGCCTAATTATTCCACATCTGCAGGGAACAATCCTGAACTTGGAGAGCTCACAAGGTCTTTGTAGGGCATCCCGAATGTTTTCTGTATTCACGGACAGTTTTTGACTTGCTTTAACCAAGTCCTCACCTGTGCAGGCAGCTCGGGAGCACTTCTTTCTCAGAACCCTGGAGGTCCAGGACCCACGGCTCTTCCCTTCCAGCTGTGAGACCACATCAGGTTTGGAATTTAGAAACCCTATGCCAGGCAAAGAAAACAAGGGAGGTCAGTGGAATTTGTGGGATACTTGTCACAAAGAATAGTCCATGGTTTTAAGCTCAGATCATTTTTAAGCAGTAACATCCCAAGACCAGCTTCCTTGGCTCAAAGTGTCAGGAGAGTTATTATTATTATTAATCATACACATTACCTTAGTGCCTAAGGACCAACTAACAGTGTGTCTCCGTTGTGCTAGGCACAGTACAAATGCAGAATAGTAGATGGCCCATGCTCTGAAGAATTTACAGTCTAAATAGACAAGACAGACACAGCATGGGGGAAGGGGTAGAACCCTCTGTTAGAATGGCGATATTCAGGCCTGCCTGCAAAGCCTATATTTTAAGAACTTAGGTGTATTTTTATCACTTAGCTAGTTACAGGAGTATGAAAACAAAGAATCAAAATCACAGTCTGCCTGTGTCTGGGCCTTCTCTTACTGTGACCGTCTGAGGCCTTGTTCTTAGGCTAAGGCCTTTGGCTAAGCAGCAGGGGCAGCCATAAGCTGGGAAGCGAAGGGTCACATCCTCACATCCCAAACCAGTCACACTGAAATAAGGTGCTATTGGGCTGTTAGGAAGACAGTCCTGTCTGGATCTTAAGATGGTTAAAGAAACCTTAATTTGACAGTATTCTGTCTGGCAAGAAATCACTTATCAATGGTTGTGGTTGTGAAACCCTCATTTCTGTATTGCTTTATCTTTATGGCCACCACTTTTACATTGTTAATCAGTCTGATTCTCTAATTGTTTCTCTCTCCTGTATAATTAATGTTGCCAGGTGTAAGTTAATTAGGGTACTGGTTTATAATTGGTTAGAGCAGGAGTAGGCAACCTATGGCGGCACACGAGCTGATTTTCAGTGGCACTCACAAGGCCCAGGTCCTGGCCACTGGTCCAGAAGGCTCTGCATTTTTAATTAATTTTAAATGAAGCTTCTTAAACATTTTAAAAACCTTACTGACTTTACATACAATAGTTCAATTATGTATTATAGACTTATAGAAAGAGACTTTCTAAAAACGTTAAAATGTATTATTGGCACATGAAATCTTAAATTAGAGTGAATAAATGAAGACTCAGCACACCACTTCTGAAAGGTGGCCGACGCCTGGGTTAGAGAATTATGTCACAATATGTTAGAATTGGTTAGTTAAATTTCAGCACAATTATTGGTTAAGATATAGCTGAGAATATTACTCTATAAATGGGGTCAAACTGGAGGGAGGAAGGAAATTGGAACAACAGAATATCAGGGTTGGAAGGGACCTCAGGAGGTATCTAGTCCCACCCCTGCTCAAAGCAGGACCAATCCCCAACTAAATCATCCCAGCCAAGGCTTTGTCAAGCCTGATCTTAAAAACCTCTAAGGAAGGAGATTCCACCACCTCCGTGGGGAACTCATCCCAGGGCTTCACCACCCTCCTAGTGAAATAGTGTTTCCTAATATCCAACCTAAACCTCCCCCATTGCAACTTGAAATCATTACTCTTTGTTCTGTCATCTGCTACCACCGAGAACAGTCTAGGCCTGGTCTACACTGGGGGGCGGGGGGGGGAAGTTCAATCTAAGGTACGCAACTTCAGCTACGCGAATAGCGTAGCTGAAGTCGAATACCTTAGTTCGAATTACTTACCCGTCCTCACGCCGCGGGATCGACGTCCGCGGCTCCCCCATCGACTCCGCCACCACCGTTCGCGGTGGTGGAGTTCCGGAGTCGACAGGAGCGCGTTCGGAGTTCAATATATCGCATCTAGATGAGACGCGATATATCGAACTCCGAGAAATCGATTGTTACCCGCCGATCCGGCGGGTAGTGAAGACGTACCCCTAGATCCATCCTCTTTGGAGCCCCCTTTCAGATAGTTGAAAACAGCTATCAAATCCCCCCTCATTCTTCTCTTCTGCAGACTAAACAATCCCAGTTCCCTCAGCCTCTCCTCAGAAGTCATGTGTTTCAGTCCCCTAACCATTTTTGTTGCCCCCCGCTGGATGCTTTCCAATTTTTCCACATCCTAGTGTTGGGCCCAAAACTGGACACAGTGCTCCAGATGAGGCCCCATGAATGTTGAATGTTGGTTAGGGGGAGAACGGGAACAGGGACACAGGCAAGGCTCTGCAGCATCAGAGCTGGGAAGGGAACAGACTGTATCGGCGTATAGAGATAAGCCCGACTGGTGTGAAGGGCTTCGGAATATGTAATCTTATAGGTGTAAAAATTGTACAGACTATACCACCCTGTGACATCATCGACGAAGTGCCCATTTGTGCCTGGGTAGGGGCCCTGCTCTGGGAGGGAGGATGCAACAAGGACTCAAGATCGGTGGCCGGGGTCGCTGTGCATAGGAGATGGGAAGGTTATGTGAAGAGGGGGGTAATGAGTGGGAGAGGGAGGTCAAGAGTTAAAATAATAATATTTGGGGGAAAAAATGTATAATAAAGTGAAACTGAACAGAAATAAAACTGGAGTGGAGGCTCTAAAGCAACAAGGCTTCGGTAGGGATTTGGGGTTAAAGGTCTGGGATCCCCCACAGCTTCAGATCCACAAACCTCTCCTCCCTCCCACTGACCCACCCACCCCACTTCCTGGGTGCCCTTCCTCCACACTCCCCTCCGCTTCTTCCCATTACTCTCAGCCAGCACCACCTCCCGGCACCTTGAGAACTTCTTGTATTTTCTCCTCGTCTCTCACAGCCTCCTACCTCCCTGCTGCTTCTTAGCTCTAACCCTGCACACACCCGCCCCATGTCCTGGCATATCTACTACCCCCCATCTCCATCCCTCCCACGGCTCGCTTATCCCTTCACCCATGGGATCCTGAACGGCAACATTACATGCTCTCCTAAAAGAGCTTATCTGACTGTCACACAAGCCATGCATGAGTCACACACCTATTTAGTCAATTTAGAATTCCACAGGGAGCATATTTTCCTCTTAAAATGAGGAAAAGGCATGAAAGCTACAGTGATTAATGTAGTTATGAATGTAGCCAATAAGGATACATTCAATGCAATTTTAAAATGACTGACGGCACCAAAAAGGCACATGTCCAAAAATGGTACTAGTGGGTGGGAGATAAGGCAAAAAAGGGGGGGCAAGGAAACTTGTCAAAACTTGTATGAGGAATAAAGGTATAAAGTTATTACTGCTCAGGTTCTTCAGAGACTCCACAGCTTCTAATAACCCAGGGGACAGGACTCCTTACCCAGCGAGGTCACCGTCTCATAGTTCTCCTGCATGACATCCCTGTAGAGGGCTCTCTGAACAGGGTCCAGCAGTGCCCATTCCCCCTTGGTGAAGTACACAGCCACCTCCTCGAAGGTCACCGGCCCCTGAAAGAGCAAGAGTCCAACACTCAGTACCTGCTGCCCCACTCACAACCCCACTATTCACGGAACAGCAGCACCAGGTAAATGGAAGCCCCGGGAGGCACATGTTAACAGAGTTCCACCCCACCTTGCCTAGAACAGACAGGCGGCATCAGAGGGTAGAAAGAGAGAACCTTTGTGTCTCCCAGCTGACAGACAGAGGCAGGGTCTTCACATTTATCACATACCCACTAGCCAGAGCTTAATATAGGAGATGGGGCTGGCTCTGGACCCTACTAATGGCTCCCTGGTAGGAAACACTCTCCAAATAAAATATAAGAAAGAAAAGGGAAGTCAGTAGTAAAGAATATTAGTTAGAACAGGGGTAGGCAACCTATGGCATGGGTGCTGAAGACAGCACGCAAGCTGATTTTCCGTGGCACTCACAATGCCCGGGTCCTGGCCACCAGTCCGGGGGGCTCTGCATTTTAATTTAATTTTAAATGAAGTTTCTTAAATATTTTTAAAGCCTTATTTACTTTACATACAACAATAGTTTAGTTATATATTATAGACAGAGAAAGATCTTCTAAAAATGTTAAAATGTATTACTGGCACTCAAAACCTTAAATTAGAGTGAATAAATGAAGACTTCTGAAAGGTTACTCACCCCTGAGTTAGAAAGTCAGAATTGTAGAAAATTGGTAAGGGAAGTGTGACATTATTGATATAAATTGGGACCATATAGAACATGGGTTGCAACCAAGGTCCTGTAGTGGCACCAAATCTAATGTAAAGGGGGTCATATGAGGTGGCTAAGACCAGGTTATGGGTTGCTGGTTATGATTATGCTGTCTGTATGTATGTATGTATCATTTTGTAGTTGAAGTTATGAATATTGGCTCTATACTGTCTGTATTTCAAGCTGGTGCTGTGCTTCTGGGAGACATCGCAGACAAGTTGGTGTTAGCTCTGCCTAGCCTGCTTGATGGCCCATTAAGGACCATCAGCTACACAATTGACCCATGGAGAGAAGGCAGACATGCCTTGTAACTCAGCAAAGTATGCAGGGACTGGCCCATGTGACCCCAGACTCCATTTTGCTGTAATTTTCCACAGTAAGGACAAAGAGGTTCTTACACCTGGAAAAGCCTATATAAGGCTGATGCCTCATCTCCATCTTGTTTTCAATCCTGCTTCTACCTCTGGAGGGACTTTGCTACATGCTGAAGCTCTACACAAGGGACTGATGACCCATCCCAGCGGGGGATGTTCTCCAGAGACTTGATTTGAACCTGCAGTTTATGCCATCACTGCTACAAGCCTGAACTAAGAACTTTGCCATTACTGTATGTAATTGATTCCATTTAACCAATTCTAGCTCTCATCTCTACCTTTTTCCTTTTATGAATATACCTTCAGATTTTAGATTCTAAAGGATTGGCAACAGCGTGATTTGTGGGTAAGATCTGATGTGTATATTGACCTGGGTCTGGGGCTTGATTCTCTGGAATTGAAAGAACCTTTTTCTTTTATTGGGGTGTTGGTTTTCATAACCATTCCTCCCCTGGACGGGTGGCACTGGTGGTGATACCGGGAGACTGGAGTGTCTAAGGAAATTGCTCGTGTGACTTGTGGTTAGCCAGCGGGGTGAGACCAAAGTCCTTTTTGTCTGGCTGGTTTCGTTTGCCTTAGAGGTGGAAAAACCCCAGCCTAGGGCTGTGACTGCCCCCTGTTTGAGCAAGTGGTCCTGAATTGGCACTCTCAGTTGGGTCCCGCCAGAACCGCCTCGTCACAGGAAGCTATCAGAAATCAATGACCAATCAATGAAAATAAGAAGGAAGTTTTGAAAATTATATTAATCCTAACAATGGTAGTGATAAATTACTAGACGGAAATGCCAGAATTATCAAAAATAATGCAGAAGAGGTAAAAGTGTTCAATAAGTGTTCTCTCCTGGATTTGGAGAAAAACAGATGCTGTACTCGTATCATAAGATGTTGACGATTTACACTCCTTCCATTCCAACAAGAACTCACAAGGACATTAAACAGCAGCTATTACAGTTAGACATGTTTAAATAAGCAGGTCCAGATAACTTGTATCCAAGAGTTTTTAAAGACCTGGTGGAGGAGCGTGGTGGACTATTAATGTTGATTGTAATTAGGACTTGGAACACTGGGAAATTCCAGAAGACTGGAATTAAGCTAATGCTGTGCCAATACTAAAAAGTGTAAAAGAGATGACCCAGCTAATTATAAGAGTGTCAGTCTGATATCAATACTGAGCAAAATAATGGAGCAGTCGATACTGGATTTCGTTAATAAAGAATTAAAGGAAGGTAATATAATTAGTACCCATTAACAAAGGTTTAGAGAAAATAGATCCTATCAAAGTAACTGGATATCCTTATTAGATGAGATCAAAAGTTTGGTTGCAGCTAATATTATTGATGTAATATATCTAGACTTCTGTAAGGCATATGACTTGATTCAGCACAATATTTTGACTAAAAAACTAGAATGATACAAAATAAACACAGCATACATTAAATAAATTAAAAACTGGCATTGTAAATGGGGAACCATGGTCAAGTGGAGTTATTTCTAGCAGGTTCCCACAAGGATTGCTTTTTGCCCATGTGCTATTTAACATTCTTATCAATGACCTAGAACAGAATATAAAATCATCATGGATAAAGTTTGCAGTATCACAAAGATTGCGGGTGGTGGTAACGAATGAAGTGGCAGTAGATTCAGGCTCCAGCACTGGGAGTCTGGGAAGTTGTTCCAGCCCTGGCTGGAGGGTTATTTCCTGTTCCACAAAGAGGAGAAGTTCCATTCCCAAATCCCGTGCCTTGAAATTAGACCCTATCTGACACTACACCCCATATTCAGCATAGTGGTATGGTTATAATATGATTAGGACATAATTATGATGCATTTTGTGCAAGATGCGTCATGTGCTGAATATGATTATCCTATTTGTGTGCATGGATCATGTTTGTATCTAAAATTATGGATATTGACTCTGTATCTGTATTTCAAATGTGCTTACTCTGGGTAACACCCACAACGAGCCTTTCAGGTACAACAATGAAGAAGTCAGACAGAGCTGATGGCTTATCAACAAAGACAATGGACTGTGGAAGAGCTTAGCCTTCCTGTGATTGTTTCAGCCAACCTATGAGTCATGGCTACTATGACTCAGCAGGACATGCTAGGACATGTGACTAGACCACATGACAACGAACTCCATTTTGGTACCTGTATTTTTCCACAAACTGGACTGGGAACTGAGTTTGGAACAAAGGGTTCCCGCCATATGGAAAAGCTACATAAGGTGGGTGTGACATCATCTCTTGGCCTCATTCCCACACAAGAGAACTCCTGGAAACATTTGAGGAACAAAGACTGAACTGGGGGAACTGGTGGTCCCAGGATAAAGGGATTTCTAGCTTGTGTATGGAAACTTGGGGGACTGCTTGTAGCATCAGTCAGGGTGAGAAATTGCTAATTCAAATTCTATCCATCTAGTATGTTAGGCTTAGTTTGAGTTTTTGGTTATCTGCTAAGTAATCTGCTTTGATCTGTTTGCTATCACTTAGAATTGTTGGGATACGTTAGGGTTCAGTAAAACAGCTGGGAAGCTGCTAATGTGCTGACATGCATTGGGGACAAAGGCATAAGCAGGCAGTAATTCTTTGCTTAACAAATAAGTTGCCATATTTTTCCTTTCTCTGTTGCTTGTAAGAATTGACATTGATGCAGCTGCATGAGAAGTGTAGTTGCTGGAATGAATGTCCTTTGTGTGAAAGAAAGTAAAAGAAATGTTATCTCCCCCTCCCTTCCTTTCCCAGCTACATAAACAAGCCCTGGCTTATGGCCCCTTCCTCCCTCCCCGAGAACTGCTCATTGACCCTTCCCCCATACCCTGAGAACTGCTGTTTAGGGAAATTTGTGGCAACACGTTATTGCAAAGAACGGTATTTTCAAGGTAAAAATGCCTCTATGAGATGTGTAATACTGTGACAGTGGATAGGGGTGGGTATACTAATTGTATGAGCGTTTCTACTACTTAATAAGGGGTTTTGGGGTGTTGTAACGGATGTGGGTGTTTACATACAAACTTAGATAAAAGGCATGTGATGTAAGTAATCCAGTGCTTACTCGATAGTTGGGTCAAGGGGAAGAAGTAACGCAATAAAGAAGCCTGTATTCATATCCGCCTATGGATCAACCGGCTCCTTTTTTGTTCTAACAATAATTACTTCAAATCTACCTTTCTGCCATTAATAAACTTGTTTTATGCTTTATCTTAATCACTCAAAATGCACTGAAGTGTTTGGGGAAAAGCTGAGCTTGGTTAGCACAGGCTTGTTGTGCACATCTTTCCCATATCGAGGGGAAGGTGAACTATATTAATGAGCTTACGTGATACAGATCCCTGTGCTCTATAAGATGGGATAATTCTGAATTTATACTACAGCAAGAGTGCAAGGTTCGGGAGCTGGGAAACTGGCTGTTGTCTCTATCTGTCCTTGAGTGGTTTAGGTACAGCACTCAGGTAGCTTAGTTGGATGCATGGCGCCACCTGCTGTCATGTTGGGTGATAACAGGCCCTGGAGAGGCTGGCGGAATCTTCAGCAAAGCCGTGAGAGAAAGGCCAGCCCAGCTTGAGGGTTAGAGGGCACAGCGGTTCCCAGAAGCCCTCCCAGACTGCCCCCTGGGGGTGACAACCCATCACACCCTAGAGTACACAAGTCTCAGCAGGTTTGTCATATCCTGTCCCCTCCCTTTCTCCACCCGAGATATTTCCTGCCTCCCACCACCTGCAGCAGCTCCTACCCTCCTATGCATTTACTGCTCCTCTCCCTCCAAGCAGAACCCACCACCAGCTCCCTGGTAATCCCTTACCTGAGCCAGCTCCATTGCAGCCATTTCCTTCCCTTTGGGAGGATGAAATGATCTGGAGCAAAACGTGGACATTAATCTGTAGCCTGCCAGGACGAGAAGGGCAATGTGAGAGAATGCAGAGGGGGCTTTTGTCCATTCCACATGCTGATTCCTCCCGGATTTTTCCCTGTTAATGGACACTCTAGGTTCTGCCACACTGTGAAGCACAGAGTAACCTTATTCCAGTACAGGCCTAGCCCCCTCTCACCAGGGTGTAACCCTCTGAGAGATGGTGAAACCCTCCCAGTAACATTCTCTGTTATACTTACCAAATTTGCAGACAATACCAAACTGGGAGGGGTTGCAAGTGCTTTAGAGGATAGACCAGGAGGAGAGCTCAGTGGTTTGAGCATCGGCCTGCTAAACCCAAGGCTGTGAGTTCAATCCTTGAGGGGGCCATTTAGGGATTTGGGGAAAAAATCTGTCTGGGGATTTGTCCTGCTTTGAGCAGGGGATTGACTAGATACTCCTATGGTCCCTTCCAACCCTGATCTTCTATGATTAAAATTCAAAATGATCTGGAGAAAAGGCCTGAAGTAAATAGGATGAAATTCAATTAGGACAAATGCAAAGTGCTTCATTTAGGGAGGAACAATCAGGTGCACACGTACAAAATGGGAAATTCCTGCCCAGGAAGGAGCACTGCGGAAAGGGAGCTGGGGGCCATAGTGGATCACAAGCTAAGTATAAGTCAACAGTGCAAAAGGGCAAACATCATTCTGGGATGTATTTGAGGGGGTACTGTAAGCAAGACACAAGTAGTAATTCTTCCACTCCACTCTGTGCGGATTAGGCCACAACTGGAGTACTGTGTCCATCTGTGGGTGCCACATATGAGGAAAGATGTGGACAAATTGGAGAAAGTCCAGAGAAGAGCAACAAAAATGATTAAAGGTCTAGAAAGCATGACCTATGAGGGAAGATTGAAAAAATTGGGTTTGTTTAGTCTGGAGTAGAGAGGACATGATAATAGTTTTGAAGTACATAAAAGGTTGTTACAGGGATGTGGAATAAAAAATTGTTCTTAACCTCTGAGGATAGGACAAGAAGTAATGGCCTTAAATTGCAGCAAGGGCAATTTAGGATGGAGATTAGGAAAAAACTTCCTGTCAGAGTGGTTAAACTCCAGAACAAATAGCGTAGGGAAGTTGTGGAATCTCCATCATGGGGGATTTTTAAGAGCAGGCTGGACAAACACCTCAGGGATGGTCTAGATAATACTGAGTCCTGCCTTGAGTGCAGGGGACTGGCCTAGATGACCTCCCAAAGTCCCTTCCAGTTCTATGATTCTATGAACCAAAGGCCAGTGAAGAGCAGAATCAAAGGAGTCACTCTGAGGGATTCTCCCTGTCACTGTCCCCAAGGCAGCTCTCTCAGGGTAACTAAGTTGTTCGATGCTTTAGCCTTTATCCAGTCTCTCCTGGGAGTGCCCCTTTCATGGGCTGGGCCTAGTTTTAGCTTTTGGGAAGCGTGACCCCGGGGGCTCTGAGACTGGGCCTTCTTGCCTCAGCACATCTTGTTTCTTTCTGTGGCTCCCCAGTGAGTCCCAATGAGTAGATACTCCTCATACAGACTGTGAACATAAGACAGGCCCACTGCCTCAGACCAATGGTCCATCTAGCTCAGTGGCTAATGCCAGGTGCATCAGAGGGAAAGAACAGAACAGGGAATCATCAACTGACCATCCTGTCAACCATTCCCAGCTTCTGGAAACAGAGGCTAGAGACACCATCCCTGCCCAGCCTGCCTGTGACACTGGCAGATGAGGTGTTAGCTCTTGCAAAAGCCCCCATGTCTTCATTGAACATGGACAAACGCACAGTGGAATCAGTCTGACTCACCTGTGTTTGTATTCTTAAAACAGGTATTAGGATTATAAGAACATTTTTAGACTTTATTGAGTGCTTGTGAGTTGCTGCCTGGGTTAACATCTGACTAGTTGCATTGTGAGCCTCTGTGGCTCTGTAAATCACCACACAGGAGGGAGACTTTACCTAGGTGAAGTGCTGATTGGCAACCGAATGCATTACACCCTGCCTGGCAGGAAAGGTCCATCAACACCAGAGAGACTATTATGGGACGTTAAAGAAGACACAAGACTGTTGTTGTGCTCTTGACTTTCCATTAGCTGAGTTTCCAGGACAGAGCACATGGCAGGAAGGGGATGAAAAGCCCCACACAGAAGGAACTGATGATCTGTATGCTGCTTGGACTCTGGGGAGCAAAGTTTTTACGCATCAGCAAGAGATCCCCAGCTGCCTAGCCGGGGTTAGTCCTAAAGAATATGCAGAGCTTGCTTATTATAGAAGCTTCTATTACCATTTGAAATTTCAGACTGTAACTCATCTGCATCTATAGGATTACCTGCTTTAACTTTGTAAACAACTCTCCTTTCCTTTTAAATAAATATTAATACAGGTTATGACAGGACTGGCTACAAGTGTTGTCTTTGTTGGGAGATCTAAGAGTCATTTGACCTAAGGAAGTGACTGGTCCTTTGGGACTGGCAGTAACCTGAACATTGCTGTGATTCATAGAATCATAGAATCTCACGGTTGGGAGGGACCTCAGGAGGTCATCTAGTCCAACCCCCTGCTCAAAGCAGGACCAAACCCAACTAAATCATCCCAGCCAGGGCTTAGTCAAGCCTGACCTTAAAAACCTCTAAAGAAGGAGATTCCACCACCTCCCTAGGTAACCCATTCCAGTTCTTCACCACCCTGCTAGTGAAAAAGTTTTTCCTAATGTCCAACCTAAACCTCCCCCTCTGCAACTTGAGACCATTACTCCTTGTTCTGTCATCTTCTACCACTGAGAACAGTCTAGATCCATCCTCTTTGGAACCCCCTTTCAGGTAGTTGAAAACAGCTATCAAATCCCCCCTCATTCTTCTCTTCTGCAGGCTAAACAATCCCAGTTCCTCAGCCTCTCCTCAGAAGTCATGTGCTCCTGCCCCCTAATCATTTTTGTTGCCCTCCGCTGGACTCTCTCCAATTTCTCCACATCCGTCTTGTAGTGTGGGGCCCAAAACTGGACACAGTACTCCAGATGAGGCCTCACCAGTGCTGAGTAGAGGGGAATGATCACATCCCTCGATCTGCTGGAAATGCCCCTACTTATACAACCCAAAATGCCATTAGCTTTCTTGGCAACAAGGGCACACTGTTGACTCATATTCAGCTTTTCGTCCACCGTAACCCCTAGGTCCTTTTCTGCAGAACTGCTGCCCAGCCATTCGGTCCCTAGTCTATAGCATGGGATTCTGCCGTCCTAAGTGCAGGACTCTGCACTTGTCCTTGTTGAACCTCATCATATTTCTTTTGGCCCAATCCTCTAATTTGTCTAGGTTCCACACTGGCCACAGGAGTCGACTAGTTCTCCCTCCCCAGACTGCCGAGGGCAGCCATGGATAATTAGTGGGTTATGGGAATTAGAAGATGAAAATTCACTAAGAACAATGATATTTGTGTGTTTATTATTAAATCCCCAGACACCCACCAATCCCCGTCCTCCTTCCGATGAGCTATTAATATCTAAGGGACTCAGCTACTGATCCTGCAGTCAGTTCCTGCCCTTCTCCACTTTCTAAAGCGGCACTTTTAAGAACAGGGCAGGGAAACATGTAAATACTTTGAACCAAATTCCAGAAGCTGCTGAGCATGGAGAAGTTAAAATGAAACCAAGGTTCTGTCTCTCCAAGGACCTGGCCCCTAGTGCAAAATAACAGACACTCCCCAAAAATCTGAAATGGCCACTTCATAGCTGATAAAATGTTATTAATCTGTTCACTTCTGGGAATTACCACTAAGAGAAACAACCCAGTGACGGTGATATCCTGAGGAAAAGATCTCATGTGTCTTTAGATCATACCGATTTGTAAACTGGAACGATATACACTAAAATGCCTAATTCGTGGCCCTACGGCAATTGCCTGGTGTCACTACAGGGCAGAATTAAGGTTGGTGCCTTAGTTGTGAATTTCCATCCCCTAGCATATTGCAATTGCTGTTAAGTGGGTTTGACAAAATTCATTGTGTCTATTTCTTTCTTTTAATTTCAACAGATAGCAATATTTATTTTTAAGCCATTTTTTCAATGTTTACAATTTTAATGTTCAGAGCTGTGGGAAGTTATGGGGGTCGTCAGACAACAATTATTTAATAACAGTAACTATTGAGAGTCCGAAAGCCAAATTATATAACTGTTCAAAGAGAAATTGTCAATGTCACACCCAAAATATACAGTGTAAATATCCTTAAATCAAACTCCACTTTCTCCAGAAGCATTTCTGTATATTACCTATATAAATATTTTTTCATCTGTGTGTGTGTGTGTACAGTGAAATTAACATTTACTGCAATTTATTCATAAAAAACCAATCCTGTCAAGTGTAATTTTAAGTAATGAAGTACTTGAATTCTTTCACTTCCTAGACTGGAATGTTTCACTTCAGGAGAATCACACCCTCCCTGTGATGTATTTCACTCTCAGTACCGTAACCCCCTCGTGATGTAGCTCCTGTCTGGGAGCTCTGCTGAAGCCAGTGGCATTATGATCAGGTGACACTGACATGAGCAGAGACACACGGGGGAGGGTGGAGGATGAGGTAACATGGAGGCTACCAGAGTTGAATGTGGCCGTAAGAGCAAACGCTCTCTCAGCCTCTCCTCTCTCCCACCTCCCAGAGTCAGTAATTCTGAGAAATCGTTCCCTGAAATCTAAATAGCCCCAGTATGAGAGACAGTGATTAACGCAGGTACCTTAGGGGCTGCAGCGCCAACCCCCTGCCTGGATGAGGAGGGTGAAGAATTGCAGTAGAAATGGGTTAGGTTGGGAGAGGGCACAGCCAGTGATGAGCTGCCAAAATCATAAGAACCGGTTCCCTTCTCACCCCAGGAGGGGTCATGGCCCACCCCCCCACAGTACTCCTGCCCCATCCAACCCCCTGCGTTCCTTGACGCCCCCCCCCACCCCAGGGACCCCTGCCCCATCCACCCCCTTCTCTTTGTCCCCTGACTGCCCCTGGATCCCTTGCCCCTGACTGCCTCCCACCGCCCCATCCAACCCCAGATCCTTTCCGTCTGCCCCACCAGGACCCTTGCCCCTAATCAATCCCCTGTTCCTGCCCTCTGACCCCAACCCCTATCCACCCCTCCACCCCTGAACTACCCTGCCCTCTCTCCAACACCCCCTCCCTGCCCCCTTACCACGCTGCCTGGACGTGGCTGGCGGCGCTACAATCTGGCTGCGGCTGGAGCCGGAAGCCCGGGGACGCAGGGCCGGGGCAGGAGTCGCGCGGCCGGAGCCGGAGGATGTGGTGGGAGCCGGGTGACCGGAGCCAGGCGGCTAGCCAGCCAGAGCCAGGGAGGGCCACGGCCAGAGCCACTCAGCTGGAGCTGGAGCCGGGCACAGCTGGGGCTGCCGCCGCGCCCGGACCCGCACTGCCGGAGCCCGGCCGCGTGGCAAAACAGCAGGAGCCAGGCAACTGGAGCCACGGGGCCAGGCAGTGTCCGGAGCCGGGCATCCGGGTAGGTGGGGCTGCCGCCGCCGCAGTGCCCAGACCTGCACTACCGGAGCCGGGTGGCCGGGCCAGGAGTCGCGCGCCGGGCTGGGGGCAGGGGGTCGCGGCCGGGAACGCGGGGCCGGGGAGGGACGCGGATGGAGACCAGCCGGGGCGCACGGCCCTCCTCGTTCCCTCTACCCCTACCTCGGCGGCGTCTTCCTGGGCCTGAGCGGGAAGCCTGCTTGATTCTCAGCCCTCCCATGCTCACAGCTGATTCGCAGGAGCAGGGGGGAGGAGAAGCAGGGAGCAGCATTCATGGGAGGCGGTGGAGGCAGAGCTGAGGTGAGCTGAGGCCGCAGCAGGAGCGCTTGTTAGAAGTTTTTAGAACCGGTTGTCCCACGTGTGACAACCGGTTCTAAAAGGGCTTCTAAATTTAACAACTGGTTCCCGCGAACCGGTGCAAACCGGCTGCAGCTCAGCACTGGGCACAGCTGATGTGGGACTGGGAGCTGAGTTGACCAAGAGGCCAGAACTCATGGAGGGTTGGGAGAAGAAGTCAACAGGACTGGGTAGAGGCACTTCTGTGTATTTTCCCCATTAACCATTCTGCCATGTATTTAATTTAGAAACTTTTCATTCCCATCTAAACACCTTGGAGCTAAGCTGGGTTGATGCATTTCCACTTACTGTGGTACAGTTGTAATTAGGTGCTTAATCAGATGCTCATGCAGCACAAAGCAGTCAATAATGGGTGTGCATTAACTTGATTGTGTGCTGTGCATCGCTTTGAAAAAAAGATGCTGTGAGGGAGTGTCAAAATTTTAGGTATTAAGAAATGGTAAGTAGGTGTCAGTTCATTTCTCATGCGTTTCTCTCCTAATTTTAATGTCAGTTTTGAATCAGTATTAATACCATGTTGTTTTAACAGCAGTAGGATCCATTTGTATAATTGTTTGCAAGATTTCATTGGATATTGTGACCCAGCCGTCTTCACCTTTTATTTTCAGATTCCTAAATACACCCCAGCGCACCTCTCCTGACAGACTGCAGGCCCTGGCTGGTGACATGTTCCTTAGAGAGCAAACACCTGACGAGCCCTTTCGCCCTCAAACGTGCATCTGGCTCTTTGACGTTGCTTTATCCGCCCCACCAGAAAACGCTGTAGGGAACCCGGTCATTACAGCCGACCGCACTAGGTACCGTTCTACCAGCTCTGGGCCAACATTCAAATGGTTCTGTTTGTTTATCTTTCATTCAGCTTCACAATTCTTAGATCCCATTTAAAAACTGGAAGTGAAATAACCGAAGCAAGTTAAGAAGGGAGCGGCACCTGGCACAGGCGGGGGTAAAACAATAAATGGAAAGAACTGACTATGCAAAAAGGAACATCGCAAACTATCAGAGCCTCAGACCCCCGCCCAACTGAACCCACCCCAGCCAGGCATATCAAGCTGGGTCCCTGAAAAATCACCCAGCCCGTCTGGCAGTGAACGCTGCGTGTTCCAGGCAGAGCTACGGTGTGTGCGTCTGCTCTGCTGACATACTGCTTTGGTACGGAACGAGCCACGGCCACAGGGAGCAGAGACATGGACTCCTACAAAACACAATCCCAGATACACCTCCAATGCCGCATCCCCCCCACCTCCCCACTGTCTGCCATCCCCTCCCCTACCTCCACATGGCCATTCTCAGCCTACTGCTAACACTTCCTCCCAGCCTTCAGCACTATAAATAAATAAAACATGGTGTTACAAAAGGTACAAAACCTGATCTGGACGTCAGTGAGGCTTTTGATACAGTTCCACATGGGAAACTATTCGTTAAATTGGAGAAGATGGGGATTAATATGAGAACCAAAAGGTCAATAAAGGATTAGTTAAAGGGGAGTCTACAAGGGGGTCATATTGAAGGGTGAGTTGTCAGGCTGGTGGGAGTTACTAGGGCAGTTCCTCAGATCAGTCTTGGGACCAATCTTATTCAACCCTTTTATTAGTGATCTTGGCACAAGAAGTGGGAGTGGGACACAGAGCTGGGAGGGATTCCCAATATGGAGGAGGACAGGAAAATCATACATGAAAAGCTGCATGTCCTTGAAAGTTGGAGTAATAGAAATGGGATGAAAATTAATAGTGCACAAATTCTAGTTGTTAGTCCCCAAGTGCATAATTTTGCAATACGCTGGGGATTTATCAACTGGAACTGACAGAGGAGGAGAAAGACCTGGCTGTATTGGTTGATCACAGGATAATTATGAGCTGTCAACGTGATGCGGCCGTGAAATAGGTTAATGCAGTCCTAGGATACATTAGGTGAGGTATTTCCAGCAGACACATGAAAGGGCTAGTACTGTTATACAAGGCACCGATGAGACCTCATCTGAAATACACCTCTACCTTCTGCCCTTAAAGTCTGTGAGTCTATCAACTGTGCCTTGCATTGCACAGACACTGATGGAGATCAGGGCCCCATCGTGCAGCACATGGCAGAGAACCTGACTGAGATCAGCACCCCCATTCTGCTGGGCACTGCACAGACAGAGAGGGACAGTCCTTGCCCCAAAGAGATCACAATCCAAGTAGACAATGGGTAGGAGGAAAACAGAGAGGGGCTGTGACTTCCCCCAGGACGCCAAGCAGGTCAGGGACAGAGCCAGGAACAGACCCCGTTAATGCCAGAGCCACATCACCCGCAGCTTGGAAAGGTCCCCAGACCCCACTGTATTAGGCTGCAGGAAGAGGTGGTTTGTCCATGGATGCACAGGCTGTCTTGGCAGGCAGCTCAGCTGCGGTCCCTGCACACAGCTGGGGTGTCCCTGGGTCAGGAGAAGTCAGTGTCCAGTCCTGTGGGGCTGTGCTCCTGGCTCATACCTCCAGCACTCACTGCTGCCCCTCCCTTCCCAGCTGCACTGGTCAGCCAGCCCCAGGCCTCAGGGAGGTCACTGCCCCCCGTCCCCCATCTCCTGCAAGCCTTCAAACAGGGACATGGTGCACCAGTACCAGAGTGCACTAGTGTAAATTCTGTCTGTACTAAGGGTTTGCACCAGTGCCTAAAACACCAGGGTGGCAGAGACCTTCAGAAACAGCAGTACGGTGGCACTAGAACCTATTTCTAGCTCGGTCACGGACAGCCTGGGTGACCTTGGACACGTCAATGTTTCTCCTCCCAACTTTAGTCTCTTTACCCAGCTGCCACTCACTGGGGTCTCCTCTCTCCAGAGCTGCTCACCACTACAGTCTGTGTGGGTGTCCCCAGAGCTAAGGCAGGTCAGCTCGGGAATAGTCTTACAAGGGGGGCTGGGGAGTCTCTTTCCCTGGAAGTTTTTAAGAACAAGTAGGACAAAGCTCTGTCAGAGATAATCTACAGATACTTGGTCCTGCCTCGGCAGAGAGAGCTGGACATGACAACATCTTGAGGTCCTGTCCAGCTCTACATTTCTATGATGTTATGCAATATAGATACATAAAAAACAACAAGATGAAACCAAATAAAAACGTGGTGTCAGGCCATTCAAAAAACAACAACAAAAAACTACACTGCACAGCATAAAATGACACAATACTAAGGAGAAGAAAGCAACGCAAAGCAAACTAACACACCTTAGGACAAAAGTACACAATGCAAAATAGGTCCACTCAAATCAACACAACACAGACACCGAACAAGCTGAGGCAAAACAATGCACCATAAAACTATGCAACACAACATGGGGCAATCCCAGTTCCAAATGGCACCATGCAAAACAGCTCAGCGTAGAACAGGACACAGCACAAAAGAGAATTATTTCAATGTAGGCCTGGAAGGCATCTTGAGAGGTCGTCTACTCCAGCCCCCTGTGCTGAGGCAGAACCAAGTGTTAGGATATAGATATTCAGGCCTGTCTGCAAAGGCCTGTACTTTAAGAATGTAGGTGTATTCTTATCACTTAGCTAGTTATAGAGGTATAAAAGAAGGAATCAAAGATCACTGTCTGTGGAATGGCCTTCTCTTACTGCGACAGGCTAAGGCCTTCAGCCAGTACAGTGGTGCGACGTGATCTGGGTCGGGGTCAGTGCAGTGCCAGACCCAACGGGGACACAGATCTCAGTCGAGGTCTCTGAAGTGCCCAGCACAATGGAGGCAGCGGTTTGGAGTGCAGTCGTTCGCTGCCTGGCACAAGGGGGGCTGTGATCTCGGTCCAGGTCTCAGTTTTACCTGGCACAACAGTGGGGTCTGATCTCACCTGGGGTCTCTTCAGCGCCTGGCAGAACAGGGCCCAGATCTCAGTTGGGGTCTCTGCAGCACCTGGCAGAACAGGGCCACGCTCAGTACGATAAGAGCCCTGATCTCAGTCACACACCTGGAGAGAAAAGCGGGAAGATTTTTGAGCATTAGATATCAGTATTTCAGAACTGAGGAGAAAATGGGGCATAAACTAAATATTTGCCAATATAAGAGAGAAGCACCAACATCTGGGAGATTTTGTGTCACCATTTAACAGTTGAAGAGAAAAGATGGGAAATTTGAGGGGATTATACAGGGATATTGAATCAACAACAGAATGGGATGGATTCTTCTTGCCCCACACTCACATGGCCGGCAGGGAGCCCTGGGTGATGTCATTTCACAGGGGAAAGGAGTGGGGCTGGAGTCAGAAAGTCGCTATCAGTGGGGAGGGCCTGGCAGTGGGGTCTGGGAATGTGACTAGCAAGTGGTGGGGGGTGCAGTGTATATTGGAAAAGGGGTAAAAGAAATGCAAACAAAACATGGTACTTAATTAAAATCCTGTTAGGGCTCCAAAAGGAGTCATAGTAGATTGTGCTTCTTTTTCAGATCTTTGGAGCAGTGTTTTGGAGCAGAAGATGAAAGTGAACGGTAATAAGAACCCCGGTGGAAGTGAAATGTGTCCCTTTTGAAACAGTCTCTGAGCTGCTGATAGCTTTGAATCCAGAGGCAAGCCAAGAAAGACTCTGTGTGGATGCAATACCCAGCTGATGGAGGAAGGAGGAAACTGCCATTTGCAGCACAAAGAACCTGAGAATAATGAATGCATCTGGTCAGCAAACAAGCTACTAGAAGACTCAGATTATGGCCCTTCAGAAAAGGGAGGTGAAAAAACAAGTCAAGCCTGAAAATAAGGGGGACAGGTTAACCCTAAGGAGCGTGTGTGTGTGTGTACAGAGCAGAAATTTGAAGCTGTGGGAAACTGAGGCACGCCACCTCATAAATTTCATAAATGATCAGTGAGTGGGGTAATTCACTAGCCTGACTATAGAACAAAATAAGGACAGCCTGAAGGTAATTCTTCTGTTTTTCCTGCAATTAAGCAAGGACATTTGTAAAAGGAATTGGTATTATTATTAAGAAATAATCTGTCCCCATAAGGGGGATGGAAATTGTTTCTTTTGTTTTTCAGACACTCTACAACCATGCTGGCGCCAGCGGAAGAATAACCCAGAATACAATGGATCTATGTTGTGTGGTGTTTGTCTGTGGTGTTGGTCTTGCTGCTAGCATGAGGTGGGTGGGGGATGGCTTCAAAAGGCTGACCTGGGGCGAGGGGGAGATGTGTATGGGAATGCAAAATGCTCAACTGGGAGGCCAGCACCTGTGTAATGGCTACTATGGTGCCTGGAAATAGAACGGCAACTAAGGTGGGCCCTACAAGCCCTATGGGAATAATGAGAGGGGGAGGAGCTCACTGGGAATCAATGGAGGGGTGTGAAAAATGGTGCACATCAAAGGAAATGTTTGGCTGTGCCCCTCTCCTACGACTATGCAGGAGCAGGATCAATGGCCTATGGCAAGGGGTGGACAATTGGGCGTACTGTGTAGGAGGGGTTTTGCTGGAAATGTACATATTTCTGGGGGCACAATTACACCAGCCCTAACCAAACTACACACATCTATATGCTGCTATCTGGACTTTGGTGCACAAATGGATCTGTAAATCTTATTGCTGTGAATAATTGAACCAGGGCATACCGCCTGATTCCATACCAAGTGGTTACGTTGGTTTGAACAATAACCCATTTCTCTGTGGACATTCAATGGACTTATAATATGGACAAAAGCACGTAAAACCTGCAGGGGCAGCTTGCTGCAGCTGCCAGCAACTGGACACATTAAGATCCTGACCCTGTCGAAGGAGGAGAGGCAGTGTTTCGGTCGTGGCTCGGACGTGGGACCATACTGCAGTGGTCGGGACTCGGTGTTGCTGTGCATTGTATATTGTTAACAGTACTTGTGTCACGCTGCATATGCAGATAACCTATAAGTAATGTAGTGAGCCCTTCCCACCCCGCAGTGTGCAAGACAACCCGGGCCCAATATAATGGGAAGTCTGGGACACTAATTGGACTAGGTGTGGTATGCCCGTATGAGAGAAGGTGCAGGGCACGGTACT
Source organism: Mauremys reevesii (assembly GCF_016161935.1). Classification (NCBI taxonomy): domain Eukaryota; kingdom Metazoa; phylum Chordata; order Testudines; family Geoemydidae; genus Mauremys; species Mauremys reevesii. The sequence continues at coordinate 11,898,080 of NC_052636.1, read as the reverse complement.
ACACAAGGGGCAGTGGGACAAATGGAATATCGACACCTTCCACCTTGATGCCTGGTCCTATCAGAAAATGTGTCGCCATCTGTCCTGTGCTTTTCCAGGGGTACCTGGGCAGGAGGATCTCAAAAGAAAAAAAAAAAAAAAAGGGGGGGGTGGAGTGTTAGGATAGAGCTAGTCAGGCCTGTCTGCAAAGGCCTGTACTGTAAGAATGTAGGTGTATTCTTATCACTTCGCTAGTTACAGAGGTATAAAAGAAGGAATCAAAGATCACTGTCTGTGGAATGGCCTTCTCTTACTGCGACAGGCTAAGGCCTTCAGCCAAGATGTAGTTAGGCAGCCATACGCTGGGAAGTGTCTGGTCACATCCTCACATTCCAAACTAGTCACATTGAAATAAGGTGCTATTGGGCTGTTAGGAATACAATCCTGCCCTGATATTCCTGTCACCTCCAGAGAAAGAGAAGAGCCTAGAAGATGTAAAAGGAAACCTGGTTTGATAGCGTCCTGTCTGGCAAAAACTCACTTATCAATAGACACAGCTGGAAAACCCTTATGTCTGTATAAATGTAGTTGTGAAATCCTCACTTCTGTATTGTTCTGTATGTTTATTTGCATGGCCTCTGTCTGGCTCTATGATTGTTTCTGTCTGCTGTACAATTAATTTTGTTGGGTGTAAACCAATGAAGGTGGTGGAATATAATTGGTTAAATAACCATGTTACAATATGTTAGGATTGTATAGTTAAATTTCAGTAAAATGATTGGTTAAGAAATAGCTAAGCAAAACTCAGGTTTTACTATATAGTCTGCAGTCAATCAGGAAATAATGCGGGCGGGGAAATGGGAACAGGGACTGGGGGAATTGGGATCATGTTTTGCTAAAGGGGGGAATGGGGACAGGGACACAGGCAAGGCTCTGTGGTGTCAGAGCTGGGAAGGGGGACACTGAGGAAGGAAACTGGAATCATTGCTTGCTGGAAGTTCACCCCAATAAACATCAAATTGTTTGCACCTTTGGACTTGGGGTATGCTGCTCTCTGTTCATGCGAGAAGGACCAAGGAAGTGAGAGGGTGAAGGACTAAGCCCCCTAACACCAAGTATCCCTAGACATTCCCAGACTGCTGTATCTCTAACCTGGCCTTAAAAACCTACAATGAAGGAAATTCCACAGCCTCCCTTGGAAGCCAATGCAAGGCAAACACTGACCAAAACAATGCTGTACACGCACACGCTGGGCTTGGGGTTAAGGGGAGAGGCAAGAATTCAAACAATCTGGGTTCAGTTCCCAGTTTTGCCCCAAATTCTCCATGCAAACTTGAGCAAATTACTTCAGCTCTCTGAGCTTCAGTTTCCCCATCTGTAAAATGGAGAGTCACCTCCCACCATTGGCCTATTTAGCCTTTGAGTTTTTTGTGGCAAGGACTCTCTGTCCCTGTGGGCATGTCGACACTGCAGTTAGAGACCGGCGGCTGGCCCGTGCCCGCTGACTTGGGCTCACACAGCTCAGGCTGTGGGGCTGTTTAATTGTGGTGTCCATGTTCCAGCTGGGGCTGCAGCCCAAGGTCTGGCACCCTCCCACCTCGCAGGGTCCTACAGCCTGGCCCCAGCCCGAGCCCGAGCCCAGACAACTACACTGCAATTAAACAGCCCCTTTGCCTGAGCCCTGTGAGCCTGAGTCACCTGGCATGGGCCAGCTGGGGGTTTTAATGGCAGGTAGAGATACCCTTGGTGTCTGTTCAGCACCTGTCACAATGGGGACCCTGATCTTGGTCAGTGTCTGTGCAGAGCCCTGCACAACAGGAAGCCTTATCTCAGTCGGGGACTCTGCAACTCCCAGCATTACAGGATCCCTGATTTTGTTTAGGGCCCCTGCAGCATCTGGCAAAATGTGGGGCCAGGATCTCTGTCAGAGTCTGTGCAGTGCCCAGTACAGTGGCGCGACGTGATCTGGGTCGGGGTCAGTGCAGTGCCAGACACAATGGGAACACAGATCTCAGTCGAAGTCTCTGAAGTGCCCAGCACAATGGAGGCAGCGGTTTGGGTCGCAGTCGTTCGCTGCCTGCGACAAGGGGGGCCGTGATCTCGGTCCAGGTCTCAGTTTTACCTGGCACAACAGTGGGGTCTGATCTCACCTGGGGTCTCTGCAGCACCTGGCAGAACAGGGCCACGCTCAGTACGATCAGAGCCCTGATCTCAGTCACACACCTGGGGAGAAAAGCGGGAAGATTCTTAAGAATTTGATATCAGTATTTCAGAACTGAGGAGAAAATGGGGCACAAACTAAATATTTGCCAATATAAAAGAGAAGCACCAACATCTGGGAGATTTTGTGTCACCATTTAAAGGTTCAAGAGAAAAGATGGGAAATTGCAGGGGATTATACAAGGATATTGAATCAACAACAGAATGGGATGGATTCTTCTTGCCCCACACTCACATGGCCGGCAGGGAGCCCTGGGTGATGTCTTTTCACAGGGGACAGGAGGGGGCTGGAGTGAGAAAGTCACTATCAGTGGGGAGGGGCTGGCAGTGGGGTCTGGGAATGTGACTAGCAAGTGGTGGTGAGGGGAGGCTGCTGGGTTGGGCAGGGTGGGGGAGGGGAAGTAGCTGGGAGGGGAAACCTGGGGCTGGGCCGTCTCCATGGGGGACACTTGCTCCTCCCTCCCCTCCCTGGCCCTTCCCAGGCCCCGTTGCCAGCAGAGAGTGGCCCCCCCAGCGCAGCCCAGAGGTGTCCCTGTCTCAGGGCCCCCCCAGCCTCTGCCCATTCACCCTCTGCCCAGCTCAGGAATCCCTCGGGGGAACCATTTCCCACCCGCACAAGGACAAATCCCGGCAGGTGGAAATGGGGGAAAACCCCCCAAACCTGAGACCTGAACTGGCCACTGGCGAAGGGGAGAGAAAATGGGGCACAATCGGGGGACAGGGAACTTCTCAGGGGTTGGGGAGGGGTCACCCTGGGCGCTGCTCGTGGCTCTCTAGGGAGAAAGGGGGCAGGACGGGGAGGAGGGGTCCCCACGGGAGGGGGCAGCGGTAAATCCGAGGATCTCAGCCCCCTTTCTCTCCCCGCTCCTCGGGGGTCACCTGCCCCCCCCGGCCATGTCCGGGCTGCACCGACATTTCCCGCCCGCCCCAGCCCGGTCTAACCCCCCACCGCAGGGACCGCGGGCCGGGCACGGGGGGGTTAATGAAGGGCTCTCCCGCCGCGATCTGCGCATGCCCAGAGCTCCACCGGCACCGACCCTTCTCCGGCCCGGGAGAGGCTCCAAAGGCCCCGCGCGAGCCAGGCAGAGCCGCAGCGCCCAACGCTCCGTTGCAGCCCGGATCCGTCTCCTCTGCCGACGTCACTTCCGTTTCCGGGAGAGTCAGGAACTGCATCTCCCAGCCTGCCCCGGGGCCGTTTCCGCAGCTCAGGGAAGGGAGGGTTCCAGCAGCTGTTACTGCGCATGCTCCTTATGAGCCCCACTGGGGGCGGGAGAACAAAGCTGCTGCTGCTGCTGCCGCCTCCGCGTGAGCCGGGCCCGGGCTGAGCCGCTGCTGCTCCCCGGGGGGGGGGGTCTGTGCGGGGGGGCCCGGCCGGGGGGGGTTTCTCCAGCTGGGCCCCGCCCCCCGGGCAGCCCCGGGCTCTGCCCGCCCCAGCCCCGCCCGGAGCCCCCGGGGAGTGAGAGACCCCGGGGGGGGTCGGGCACGTGACTCTGCCCCGGGGAACCCGGGAGAAGCCTCGGAACCGCCCCGGCCCCAGCGGAGCCGCAGCAGGATCCGCCCCCCCCCCCCGCTGGGATGGGGGGGGCCGGCGGGGGCCGGTGCATTAAATCGCTCCCAATAGCGCTGTGCTACTCCCAGGCACTGCGCATGCTCAGTAGCAGCTGCTGAAGCCGCTGCCCTTCACCCTGCCCGCATCAGCCGGAACGTTGCGCTGGGGGCGGGGCTGGGATGGAGGGGGGGCGGGGGCTGAGCAGGGAATTGATGGGGGTCAGGCAAGTGGGGGCGGGGCTGGGGGCTAAAGGGAAGATCCGGGCGGGGAGCAGGAGTTGAGCTGGGGGCGCAGGGGAGTCGGGGTTGCGGGAGGGGAAAGGTCATTGGGGCGGGACATTTGAACTGTTTTGTGCAGCCAGGAAATTCCCGCGGGGGGGGGGGAGGTGAGTTCACTGAATCCTGCCCTGTTTGTGCCCCGTCCGCCCACCTACAAAGTCTCTTCAGCTTTTCCCCTTTTCTCCCATTATCACACGTGGCTAGAAAATCCAGGGAGATCCCCCCCCCCAATGATGAGCTCTCTAATGTCTGATTTTGCCCTGGTCTCTCTCTACTTCTCAAGTGTCAGTTTAAAATCTCTCCCATGGGGCAGCTTTTCCCACCCATTTTATCTGCAGTGATTTGTCCTCATTTCGTTGGGAAATTGTTGCCCTGAGTCATTCCCCAGCACATGGCTGCCCCTGGTGTGGGGATGGGAGGAGATGCCCGTTCTCTGCCAAGGCAGGGATGGAAAAGCACGTGTCCCCCATGGAGACTGCCCAGACTTTCCCAATCCCACCCACTGACCCCAAACTACCAACACAGTTTACCCCAGCCCTCAGTTGCCAGTCACCTGCCCGTCCCCCACTTCTGCCCCCTTCCTTTATCCAGGGAGCCTTCCAGCTCCCCCTGCCCCTTAAATCAGCTCCTCCCAGGCTCCCTGCTGCCCATGTGAATGGTGGCAGTGGGGGGGAACCATCACTTTGTGTTTATGTATTGGATAGTCTCATAAAATGCAGTCAAACAGTCTCCCTTTTCCCTCTAGTTATTTAATAGCAACATAAAATCCCCCTCAGATCTTGGTATTTTTCTCTCATGTTATCAATTGCTTAGCTTGTGGCTTCTTTTCTCTGCAAATCTCAAAGACTGATATAAAATACTCTAAACATTTGCCCCACTTTTCTTTAGTTGTCTAATTCTAAGTGAATATCCCCTGAGATTTTTTTCCTTGTCTCTCTCATGATAAAATACAAAGAAAATCTCAGATTGACACCTTTCCTCAGATTCTTGAACATGGATATAAAATGTTTGCAAATGTTGCCCATTTCCTCTTTATTCATTTATCAAATATTGATGTGAAACACTCAGATTTTGCCTCCTATCAACAACTGATATAAAATCCCTCTGATTTTCCACTTTCCTCTCTATAATTTGCAAAATGGATCCAAAATCTCTCAGAGTTCCACCCTTTCTCTTTCATTTCTGAACGTTGCTCTCAAAGCTCAGGATTTCCCTCTTTCTATATCATTATCAAATGTTAGTTAAAAATCCTCTCGGGTTTGGGGCTGTTCCCCGTGTTTCTAAATCCCACCAACTTATTCCTTCGAGGGAACCTGTTGCCCTGAGTTCTTCTCCATCCTGGAGGTCGCAGGGGGTTAAATTGCCCAGAGATCATCTTTCCCGACTCCTTTGCGAATCATTTGTTCCCTCCTTTACCTCTGTTAAAATGTTTGCTGAAGAAAGAGACCAGCCAGATATTTAATACCCATCAAACCCAGAGGCCTCCCCCTGTTTGGGGGGGTCAGTGGTTCCCAGCTGGTAACGGGATAGTTGGCTGGACCCTTTTCTTTTCTCCAGCTGGCATGGGATGAGGAGGTCACTCTGAGTGCAGTGTGGGTCCAGAAGTATCCTAAACCCCATGACAAATGGTCTCTGTGATGTATCCACCTCTGGGGTGGCTCCATGGTGACCATTATTTGCTAGTGACAGCGCATGGACATGTCTTACCTCTCTGCTGAAGGGCAGGCGGGGGTCCTAGGAGGGCAGTGGGGGAATCCCAGGAAGGCAGTGAATTCCTAATTGGGGTCCCTCGCTGGTGGGGGCTCTTGGTGGGATTCCCAGCCTGGCAGTGAAGATCTGGTGGGGGTTCTCTGGCCGGTGGGGCTCTGAGGGGTATCTGGGATCTCTCTGGCCAGGGATTCTGGGAGTTGGGTCCCAGGAAATATCTGGGGGGACCCTGGCTGGGGGGATCTGGGTTCTGGGTACTGGGGGTGTTGGGGGCCCCTGGATGGAGGCTCTGGGGGCTGCTACTAACCATGTTCCTTCTCTCTGATCAGCTTGTGCCAGAATCCTGGGTCCAAGCACTGCCCGACATTCCCTGGCCAGGCCCAGTCACTGTGATAACTTTCTAGCCACTTATCAAACACTGTGAGGTGAAATCACAGATTTCCGAAGAAGTGGGTATTCACCCACGAAAGCTCATGCTGCAAAACATCTGTTAGTCTATAAGGTGCCACAGGATTCTTTGCTGCTATCACAGATTTTGCATTTCTCCCCTCTTGAAAACTGCAGGAACTTCCAGTTCCATTGGGAAAACTCCTGCCCGATTCCTTGTCCTAGATCTGGAGGGTGAGGGAAGTGGGAAGGAGTGCTACACTATGGCACTATCTTCCACAGCATTCTGGACTCATGAGCTCTCTCCTGCCGTCCATCACCCCCCTCTGACAAACAGAGGCTAAGGACACCATTCCTTACCCAGCCTGGCTAATAGCTATTAATGGAGTTAACCTCCATGGATTTATCCAGTTCTCTTTTAAACCCTGTTATATTCCTAGCCCTCACAACCTGCTCAAGCAAGGAGTCCCACAGGCTGAGTGTGCGTTGTGTGAAGAAATACTTCCTTTTGTTTGTTCTAAACCTGCTTCCTATTAATTTTCATTTGGTGATTCCTAGTCCTTGTGTTATGAGCAGTAAATAACACTTCCTTATTCACTTTCTCCACGCCAGTGATGATTTTATAGACCTCTCTCATATCCCCCCTTTGTCTCTTCTCCAAGCTGAAAAGTCCCTGTCCTTTTAATCTCACCTCATACAGAAGTTGTTCCATACCCCTAATCATTTTTTTTTGTTCTTTTCTGAACCTTTTCCAATTCCAATATATCTTCTTTGAGATGGGGAGACCACATCTGCACGCAGTATTCAAGATGTGGGTGTACTATGGATTTATAGAGAGGCAATATGACATTTTCTGTCTTATTATCTATCCCTTTCTTAATGACTCCCAACTTCTTGTTTGCTTTTTGACAGCCACTGCACGTTGAGTGGATGTTTTCAGAGAACTATCCACAGTGACTCCAAAATCTCTCGAGTGGAAACATAATTTAGACCCCATAATTTTATGTATAGTTGAGATTGTTTTCCAATGAGCTGCACTATGTGTTATCCTGACATCTAGTACTGCTGAGATCCTGCAATCAGTGATATCCCTGCCCTTCCTGTTCCCTTTCTCCCCTGAACCCCACCAGCCCATAGTTACTGTTCCCAGCTTCCCCAGGACTCTCTCATTGTCTCTGGACCTGTCTGTCAGCAAGAAGCAGTGCCAGGGAGACTTGCCCTCTCTCTAGAGACTTCGATTTCTGGGACATGGATTTACTTTCTATGTGTTCTAGGAGACTCTTTGAAATTGAGTGTCTGTGACATTAACCATAGTGCAATCTGGACTATTGAACAGCTGTGAGATTCAGTTCCCAAGCTGGGGTGCCTTTTACACTGCTTTACTGTGAGAACAGCCACTCCTGGGCAGGTAACACACAGTCTCCAGCATGTAACTCTCTCCCAGCTACACAGTATTGAGTGCTGCTAGTCAGCGACTCTTGAATTACAGTACCCCACAAGAGAACCCCAGAAAATTCTCTGCTCCCAGACTTCTCCCAGAAATGTGCATCTTGCACTGTCCAGCACACTACTGAACAATGGGAGCTCATATGAAATCTGTCATTTCATCAGTGGAAAATGACATGCCAACCTTGTCATTCCAAATGGAGTTTCCAACACACTTGAATCCAAACACACTGGTTAGGTAAAACAATAAAACAAAATTGTTAACTGCCGGAAAAAAATCTTTTCAGTGGCTAAGGGTAAAGAGGCATAAAAGTCAGAATTGTTTACAAAAGAAATGCAAAGATAAAACACAAATTAACATCTAAGTTAACAAGCTAAAATGGATTCAAAACAAATGTTTCTGTCTCCATGTGCTGAGACAGGCTGGCTTTCCTTTCAGCCAGGACTCCCCCGTAACCTGCCCCTGCCTCCCAAGTTCAGTTCTTCAGGATTTGTCATGGGCAGAGGGAAAGGGGAGAGAGAGTCCCAAACATTTTCCTCACTTATTTTTATAATTCAGTCCTTTCTATTAGAAACAACTTCAATTCTCAGCTGAGTCATGGTGACAGGCTGTCTGTTGGAGATATGAGTTTCAGGTCTACCTCTGATAGAATGTAAATGTCTTCTTCACTCCTTCCCCCGGCCAGCGAATTGCTGTTTGCCTTGCTGTCTCTGAGGAACTGGTCTGTGGGTGTTCCCCAGAATTGTAACTTTTTGTAATATCCTACAGTAAAATCTCATAACTTTACATACAGTGTTGCTACACATTTTAACAGGAGGATAATATTCAGTAGATTATGTGATTTCAAGTGATACTTCACAAACCATACTGTGTACAAAATTGATCATAATTTTCCAGAAGAGTGAACATAGGATTACAGACTGACACAGGGCCTGTGTGTGTGTTCCCAGCAGATATGTGGATTTTTCAATCCCTCCTAAGCAAAGTGTTCTGCATCTTCAAGGACCTGGTTTACTAAGTGTGACACTGCATGGAATTGTGAGACGCTTCCTATTATTATTACTTTGCAATTTTATCATATTGGTATTAATAATGAATTGTGCTAGATATGCCATGTTAGGTGTCAGGGAAAATGTTATAATTTTCCAAGTATGATCATTTTTTTTGTTTGTATCACCTTTGTAGTGTGAGATATAGATACGTAGGATATATCTGTATTCCAGACTGTGGACTGTGTTTCTGGGTGACACCCTCAGATCTATTGGCATCAGCACTGCCTAGCCTGTTTGATGGCCCGTCCAGGGTCATCAGCTGTACAATGAATCCATGGAAAGGATCAAGGGGATACACCGATTGAGTCAGCAAGACATGCCGGGGAATGCCTGTGTAACGAGAACGCCAAGGATTTTCCAGGCCTGTAACACTCGCTTCCTCCCCTCTGCAGAAACGGAGCCTTAGAGCAGCCCGGATCCAGCATGGGATCTGAGACCCCACGGGGCCCTGGGAGCTGTAGTTCCTTGGCCAGCTCCCTGCCTTGGAACAGGGAAGGAACTACATTTCCCAGCATTCCCTTGGCTGCTATCAACAGGAAAGGGAGGGGGGAAGCTGCGAGACTCCATGTGCTGCAGCTTGCTGTGGCTGGGGAGCTGGCTGCTAGAAGGGGGTGGCAGTGTGAATGGGGAACAAGTGTGCCCAAGGAGTAGAAGGCTTTGGCCCAGGTAGCACCCTCAGAAGACTTCCCCAGACTGGCTTAGGGATGCTGGTGTGACCTCGCCTGGCAGCCCCCAAGGAAGAAACTGGGTGGACTAAATGGACAGTGTCCCCTTCTATCTGAAGCCTGGCAAGGGAGGTATGTGGATCCCACCAGAAGTTAAAATGGTAAGTAAGGGAGGGGAGGTTTTACTAGAGGACCTGGGCAGCTTCAGAAACAGCACAGGAGGATTTCCACTTCTGAGCCATGAAAATAGAAATTGACTTTTTCCTTTCCAGATTTAGCTAATGTTCAGAAAGGGAATCTAGCGCCTGCCTTCCAGATTTGAACACCCTCAAAATTCAGGAGTGCTCAAGCTCAATTTGGGCAGCTGTTACTTCATTTTTCCCAAATCAAATATGCTGATCCACTATCATTTGCTGTAGAAAAAGTAGGATAAAATTGAGCAACAAATGCTGGGGTCTTCCCAGTGCTCACTAGGGCTGGAATTGCTATTTTCAACAGCCATTACCATTTTTTTTTTAAGTTTTGCTTGTTTAAAAGGAAGACAGTGATATTGCACTGGCAAATCCCCCATAGAAACAAAGAGTGGAACAAAAGAATGATAAAGGCACCTCAAGTTTTCCTCATTTATGTAGGACAGTCTTATAAGATGGATCCAGACATCTTCCAATCACACAAGCTGAAAATTGTTCCACTTTACTGCAGTAACCATGCGGAAACCAGTCCTGTATGTGTTCTGTGCGCATCCAAAATCCCTGCTGAACTCAGAAGTGCCTTGCTTTTGTGACCATCTCACCTGATATGTTCAGCCCTTGTAAGGGAAGCAGGTTCACATTTAGTAATTGGGTGGGAAGCGTCTCAGAAAAAGTTAGGTGCTGTAGGAGGTGTTGCTTATTCACTAGGTGATGTGAGACCTTCCTGTTACACTAGTAAACCAGTGCCGCACAGCAGGCACTTTGCTCCTGGAGTCTAGAATGGGGCCTTTGCGTCTATACACAGCCCATTAAAGACAGTGAAAAGCCTCCCGCTCACTTCAACAGGCTTTGGCCAGAACTGGTTATACACGGGGTAACCCCACTGTCTTCACAGGGTCCTGGTCTCACAGCGGAGGGGGGGCATGTGAGCTTGTGGCAGAGCTGCTGCTCCGGGACGGGAATCTCCTGGCACCCCAGCCTCCAAAATCATCCAGGCTTCACTTTCTGCACGACTAGGTGCTGGCTGAGGGGGGCGTGGGAATTGGTGGCCTCTGCTGCAGGTGATGGGAATCGCAGGTATTTAAAGCCATGGCCTAGAGGAGGGAGGTGCCTAACTGCAGAGTCTGCAGCTGCCTAGGGCCAGGGCTGAGGATTTAGAGTCCCTAGTGCTGCCATTGCAAGGTTCAAGCAATGCCGTGACTGGTGACATGGGGGGGTGGGTACTGGAGACATGGCTAGAGAAGGTCTGAATGAGGAAGGAGATAAATCTGTGGGGAGTTTCCTTGATCACTATGAAAGTTCTGCTCACTGTGGACACTGGTAAAGCCACATGGGTGTGCAGCTCAATAAGAAAACCCGGGGGCTGAGGGAGCTGTGTATGGCAATGCGTACAGTCATGGAGAGGTGTGTGATCAAAATGAAAAATGTCTCTGAGGTTCAGTAGCGGGTATCCAATGGCACTGCCCCACCAGGCCCACACTCGGAACCCACAGTTACTACATAGGGGCCTACAAATATGTTTGGTACCAGGACCCACAGAAGGTTAATCTGGTCCTGACTGCCTGAGCACTATTTCAGTCCCACATTTTTGGGTGGACCTCCCACAGTGGGAGCTGCAGAGCCCTCCCCCGCAAAACACACACCCACCCCATCCTACCTCCTGGTGTTGGGAGGGGAACAGGAGAAAGGACAAAAGAAGCAAGAGAAGAAGCGGAGGGAGGGATGGAGGAAAAGGTGAAACAAAAAGGACAAACCCTAATGTCCCCAGTGATTCTAAGGGACAAAATCCCAGGTGTGCAATAAAATTCTGCCTCCTTAAGCTCGTGTTTTCCATGCCTAGAATTCAACTCCCACCAGATGGATCAGACTGAACAGGTTTCAAACCTCCAGGAGGCTCTTACCTTCTAAACAGGGACGGCTGTTTTCTAGTAAAATCACTGAAAGGGAAGGAGAAAACTCAAAAGAGGTTCCTCCTGGCGCTCAAGTCCGTGAACCCGAATACTCTCTCAGTCCTCAAAGAGAGACCTGGAGAAGAAGACTTGCTGCAGCAAAGCCACAGGGGTCTCTGAGGCCTGGTCTACACTAGGACTTTAATTCGAATTTATCAGCGTTAATTCGAACTAACCGCTCAACCGTCCACACCAGGAAGCCATTTAATTCGAACTAGAGGGCTCTTTAGTTCGAATTTGGTACTCCACCCCGGCAGGTGGAGTAACGCTAAATTCGCACTTGCTAGCTCGAATTAGGCTTGGTGTGGATGCTAATCGAACTTAGCAGCTCCGGGAGCTATCCCACAGTGCACCACTCTGTTGACGCTCTGGACAGCAGTCCGAGCTTGGATTCTCTGGCCAGCCACACAGGAAATGACCCGCGAAAATTTGAATTCATTTTCCTGTCTGGGCGGTTTGAATCTGACGTTCTGGTTGCACATCGGGGCGAGCTCCGCAGCACCTGCAACGATGCAGAGCTCTCCAGCAGAGGAGTCCGGGCAATCCCAGAATAGAAAGAGGTCCCCAGCATGGAGTGACCGGGAAGTCCAGGATCTGATCGCTGTGTGGGGCGAGGAGTCTGTGCTCTCGGAGCTGCGCTCCAACAAGCGGAACGCGAAGACGTTCGAGAAGGTTTCTAAAGCCATGAAAGACAAAGGATACAGCCGGGATGCGATACAGTGCCACGTGAAAGTGAAGGACCTAAGACAAGGGTATCAAAAAGTCAGAGCGGCAAACGGACGCTCCGGAGCCCAGCCCCAGACATGCCGCTTCTACGAGGCACTGCATGCCATTCTAGGTGGCTCTGCCACCAGTGCCCCACCAGTGACGGTGGACTCCGAGGACGGAATAGTGTACCGGGACAGTTCCCCCTCCCTGTTCGCCGATGGGGAAGATGAGGAAGGGTCTTTAGAGGACGGCGCAGGCAACATCGAACCCACTCCCGCTTTCCCTGACAGCCAGGATCTCTTCATCACCCTCACAGAGATCCCTTACCAACCGTCCCTGCCCGTTAACCAGGACTCGGAATCAGGGGAAGGATCAGGCGGTAAGTGCAACACACGTATAAACATTTATTTTTTATAACATTGTTATAGAAAAAATAGAAACAGTATTTACAAAATTCTAAATATTAAACTATAATATATATTAAACTATATAAAGAGAAGGTCCACACAAATGGGGATAGAAAAATAGTCCTCTAGCGACATTTCTACGAAGGTGTCATTCAGTTCCTCGCAAAGCCTCCGCATGAGGTTCGTCGGAAGAGGTCGCTTGTTGGGCGCTCCGTGGAAGCAGACTCTTCCACGCCAGGACATCCGAATATAGAGTGGAACCATCGCCTCTACTAGCATTGCTGCATATGGTCCTGGTCTGTGCAGTGCGTCCCGTAACATGCGGTCTTTCTGGGCACGAGTGACCCGCCTCAGGGTGATCTCGGTCTGCAAATACTGCATCTAAGTAGGGCAATTAGTGTAGTGTTACTATTGTTAATGGTTTACAATTAGGTTGCATAACAATGACCCTCGCCTAACAGCCACGTGCGAGAGGCCACAGAGAACAAGCATGCATTGATCGTTCCCGTGCGCTGGCGGGAGGGGCTGCAAAGGATTATCCTTTCTGCTTTGCACATTGCCTTTAGCAGGAGATCACAGCTAACCAGTAACTGATAAGCAGTATGTACTGTAAGGCTTACCAGGACTTTGTGCAAGAGGGATGCAGCTATCTTTCCTCGCTTGTGCGCTCTCCAGTGCAATGGCGCCGCCAATGAGAGCGTATTCCGAAATCTCGGACTAGTTCTGAGATCTCCTGAGACTTGGTTCCCTCTTTGGTCTTGTTCACTGAAACTGACTAGACTGTGTTTACTGTTGGCAAACATGTATGTGTTCAAGGAAATCACCTACTTTTTCACATCACACAGCTTCGGCTCCTTCCCGGACTGCCCCGCCATCCCCCTCGCAGAGGCTGGCTCGGATTAGACGCCGAAAGAAAAAGACAAGGGACGACATGTTCCAGGAACTGATGGCCAGCTCCAGAGCGGAGGCGGCAGAGCAGAGACAGTCGAGGGAGAGCCTGTGTCAGCAGCATCGCACACACCTGGAACGGGAGGATAGGTGGCGGCAGGAAGACCAGCAGGCGACTCAAACGCTGCTTGGTCTAATGAGGGAGCAAACGGAGACGCTCCGGCGCCTTGTAGATGTTCTTCAAGACCGCAGTCAGGAGGAGAGAGCCCCCCTGCAGTGCATCTGCAACCGCCCTCCAACGCCAAGAAGTCCTGTCCCCCCCTCACCCAAAGTGACAAGACGGAGGTGATGTATGTGCCGTGAGAACTGTCCCTGCACCGCAGCACACCGATAATGTTAGAGACAACTGTCGCGCTGTAAATTTGTACAAGCTCTTTCTTTACAGCATCAACCAGTCCCAACTCCAAGTTCAAACCCCCCACTGTGTATTACATTATTAAAAGCGGTTTGGTGTTACTGACTGTTTCCGTCACGTTTCTGGTGTCAGAAGACTTTCTGTTGTTCTGTGGGGGGGGGGGGGAATTGTAATGTCACTGCATAGCCCACAGTGCCATGCTACAGACTTGGCTGCAGGGTCAACTGCAGGGCACACACAGACTGCAGTCACTAGGCACCAGGGACAGTCTGTGTGGTGTATGCTGCCCCTGGTCTTTCCTTGAGGTGTATGCTTGTGCAGGGTCCTGGTGCCTGACATCCCGAATGTAAAGGCAGGCTTCCTTCACATGCATTTGGACCGTAGTCACGATCCTCCCGGTGCCCCGAGCCCCAAAAATAGACCTCATCCAGGGGCAGATACTCACCCTTCCCCACACCTCACCCCTTCCAACGCCCAAACCCACAGCCGTCATGGTAACCCCTATCCAAGGACGGCACCCTCGCCCCTTCCTGCAAACCCACCCATCAGTGCACACCTTAACCAGCACAGAATGCTTCCATGTTTCAACGAATAAACAGAAATGCAAAGTCAACGAAAGATTTATTATTAATTACTAAAACATGTCCTTAGTTTTAAAACGTCCTTGGGAAGTGGGGAAAACTTGGTTTATGATCAGGCTCTCTTAAAATCAAGTGGACAGTCACAGGTTACCCTGCTCTGCGAGGACACTCGCTTTCAAAGCCTCCCTGATGCATATCGCTTCCCGCTGGGATATTCTCTCAGCACGGGTGTCTGGCTGATCGTAAACAGCAGCCAGGCGATTTGCCTCAACCTCCCACGCGGCCAAAAGGTCTCGCCCTTGCTCTCACAGAGATTGTGGAGCACACAGCAAGCAGCAATAACTACGGGATATTCTTTCGCTGATGTCCGAGCGAGTCAGTAAGGTCCGCCATCTCCCTTGAGATGTCCGAGCACACTCCACCACCATTCTGCACTTGCTCAGCCGGTAGTTGAAGAGTTCCTTTTCAGTGTCCAAGGCGCCTGTATAGGGCTTCATGAGCCAGGGCATTAGCGGGTAGGCCGGGTCCCGAGGATCACTGTAGGCATCTGCACATCCCCAACCGTTATTTTGTGGTCCGGGAAGAAAGTGCCTGCCTGGAGGCGTCTAAACAGACCAGAGTTCCTGAACACACGCGCGTCATGAACCTTGCCCGCCCACCCGACGTTGATGTTGGTAAAATGTCCCCTATGGTCCACCAAAGCTTGCAGCACCATTGAAAAGTAGCCCTTTCGGTTAATGTACTCGCTGGCCTGGTGGGCTGGTGCCAGGATAGGGATGTGAGTCCCATCTATAGCCCCACCGCAGTTTGGGAATCCCATCGCGCGAAGCCATCTATGATGGCCTGGACATTTCCGACAGTCACTACCTTTGAGAGCAGTTGCTCAACGATTGCGTGGGCTACTTGAATGACAGCAATCCCCACGGTAGATTTGCCCACGCCAAAGTGGTTCGCTACTGACCGGTAGCTGTCTGGCGTGGCAAGTTTCCAGAGGGCTATGGCCACTCGCTTCTGCACAGTCAGGGCTGCTCGCATCCTTGTGTCCTGGCGCTTCAGGGCAGGGGACAGCAAGTCACACAGTTCAAGGAAAGTGCCCTTACGCATCCTGAAGTTTCGCAGCCACTCTGTGTCATCCCAGACCTGCAGCACTATGCGGTCCCACCAGTCTGTGCTTGTTTCCGGGCCCAGAATCGCCGTTCCACACCATGAACTTGACCCATTGCCACCATGATCTCCACTGCCCGGCGTACCCTGCTTTGTGAGAGGTCTGCGCCACTCTCCTCACCGTGCTGCCGGAGCCTCCTCGCCCGGTTTCTCAGCATCTGACTGTGGAAGAGGTGGACGATAATGTGCGAGGAGTTGACAATGGCCATAAGTGCAGCGATGATCGCAGCGGGCTCCATGCTCGCAGTGCTGTGGCGTCCACGCTGTAACCGACCAGAGAAGGGCGCGAACAGATTTCCCGCCGGCGCTTTCAAGGAAGACAGGGAGGGCGGGATTGACGGTTCAATGACGACACATTTTTCCCCCCAGCATGCATTGGGGGGAAATCCCACAATTCAAATGGGCAGCGGGGAGTGCGGGAACTGTGGGATAGGTTCCCACAGTGCACCGCTTCCAAAGTCGAAGCTGGCCCTGTGAATGTGGACTAAGAAGTTCGAATTTGTGTATTTAGTATGGATACACAAATTCGACTTATTAAGGTCGAATCCACAAATTCGACTTAAGTAGATTCGAAATAGTCCTGTAGTGTAGACAAGCCCTGAGGTTTCCCTGGCCCCTCACCCCTGTCCTGCCTGGCTGATGTCAGCATCTCTCTGTGAGGTCACCACCTCCCCACCACCTTTGACCAATAGGCTGAGGTCCTGCAAAAGGCCTTTGTGATGTCACTGCCACACCCCTCCCTTGCTGGGCCAATGTCCTGCCCCGGCCAGGCACTTTGGAGGTTTGAGCTACTCCCTGTGGATCACCCCACTCAAGGAGCTTTTCTGCAGAGCATCCTCAGATGTCTGAGCACACGAGTGCCATGGCAACGAACTGACACACGTGACACCAAAATGAGATCATTAATATACTAACCTAGAGGAGAAGGACACTGCAGCATTAGTAGGGGAGAACCCCCTACTGAACATGCATTACACCTAGCAGCGTCAGCAGAACATATCGGCTATACAACTAAAGAAAGGGATCTGCACGTTGCTGTAGACCAGTGGTTCCCAACGTGGTGCCTGCAAGCGCCATGGCGCCCGCCGGGGCATTTATGTGCACCCACTTACTGCCCAGCAGGGGAGAGAAGCTGTGGCCCTGCGCCTGACGGGGACAGAAAACTCAGGCTGCAGGCGCCGGTGCTCTCTGTCCCTGGCAGGCGCGGGGCTGCAGCTTTTCTCTGGCTTCTCTGGGGCTGCAGGCTGCGGGCACCGGTGCTCTCCGTCCCTGGCAGGCGCGGGGCTGCGGCTTCTCTCCAGCTTCTCCGGGGCTGCAGCCTGCGGGCGCCGGTGCTCTCTGTACCTGGCAGGCGCGGGACTGCAGCTTATCTCCGGCTTCTCCGGGGCTGCAGGCTGCGGGCACCGGTGCTCTCTGTCCCTGGCAGGTGCGGGGCTGCGGCTTCTCTCCAGCTTCTCCGAGGCTGCAGGCACCGGTGCTGTCTGTCCCTGGCAGGCACGGGGCTGTGGCTTCAAAGCTGGAGAGAAGCTGCAGCCCAGCCCCGTCCGGGAACAGAGAACTCTGGGGCTGCAGGCTTCAGTCTATGTTAAAGGAAGGATAATCAATATATTTGGACCAGCAGTTCAACAATGTTTTACTTTTTTAAAAATAAAGAAGATGAAAACTGTTTGATATTTATTTTGTAAAATGTTTTGTAGATAAAAAAGAACAAATTCACATGGGAAGGTGAAAGAGTAATTGCCGAATAATTTAGTTAATACCTTTCACATGTAAAATTACTGTTTTTATCTTATGGATTCATATATTATGTAATATTAAATGACTTTTTTTGTATATTTAATGTAAAAACAGAAAATAAGCCTTGAAAAATTGTTGGCGCCCACCACACTCTCTTCTGAAAACATGAATGTGCTACTGGCCACAAAAAGGTTGGGAACCACTGCTGTAGACAGATCAATGAAAAGCTCCACTCACGGCACAGCTGCCAGCAGAAAAGCGAACGTGTTCAGATTCACAAGGAATGGGATGGAGAATAACACGGAACGTTTGTATATAAATCACGGGGGCAGCCTCGGATATCCAGGGCTCACCATGGCTACTACAGCACCGCACACAGAATATTTTAAATCTATCCTTGAGAACTGGGGAAGAAAGAGGTCTAAAAAGAAATATTTGATAATGAGAGAAAAGCACCCGGTTCTGAAGAGATTTTATACTAAGTAAGTGACAGTAGTTGGACAGTGTGACGGGATTGTATATGGAAGTTCCATAAACAGACAGTAATAATTGCCCCCCCACCCCCACCCTTCACATGGGCAGCAGGGAGCCCTTTGGGGAGGTGCTTTAAGAGGCTACGTGAGGGGAGTATGGAGCAGGAAAACTCCCTGGCAGTGGGAAGGAGGCAGCAGCAGGGGGGCGGGTGACTGGCAGCTGGGGGGAGGCGCTGGGCGGGGGCAGCAGCAGGGAGGGGGTGACTGGCAGCTGGGGGCGCTGGGCAGGGGCAGCAGCAGGGTGGGGTGACTGGCAGCTGGGGGCGCTGGGCAGTGGGGCAGCAGCAGGAGCAGGAGGGGGTGACTGGCAGCTGGGGGCAGCAGGGCAGGGGGGTGACTGGCAGCTGGGGGGGCGCTGGGCAGTGGGGGCAGCAGCAGGGGGTCGGGTGACTGGCAGCTGGGGGGCGCTGGGTAGTGGGGGCAGCAGCAGGCGGGGGTGACTGGCAGCTGGGGCGCTGGGCGGGGCAGCAGGACGGGCGGGGATGACTGGCAGCTGGGGCGCTGGGCGGGGGCAGCAGGGCGGGCGGGTGACTGGCAGCTGGGGCGCTGGGCGGGGCAGCAGCAGCAGGGAGGGTGACTGGCAGCTGGGGCGCTGGGCGGGGGCAGCAGCAGGGCGGGCGGGTGACTGGCAGCTGGGGGCGCTGGGCGGGGGCAGCAGCAGCAGGGAGGGGTGACTGGCAGCTGGGGGCGCTGGGCGGGGCAGCAGCAGCAGGGCGGGGTGACTGGCAGCTGGGGTCGCTGGGCGGGGGCAGCAGCAGGGAGGGGTGACTGGCAGCTGGGGGCGCTGGGCGGAGGGGAGCAGCAGGGAGGGGGTGACTGGCAGCTGGGGGCGCTGGGTGGGGGCAGCAGCAGCAGGGCGGGGGTGACTGGCAGCTGGGGCGCTGGGCAGTGGGGGCAGCAGCAGCAGGGCGGGGTGACTGGCAGCTGGGGGCGCTGGGCAGGGGGCAGCAGCAGGGCGGGGTGACTGGCAGCTGGGGGCGCTGGGCGGGGGCAGCAGGACGGGCGGGGGTGACTGGCAGCGGGAGGGCGCTGGGCAGGGGGCAGTAGCAGCAGCGGGGGTGACTGGCAGCTGGGGGCGCTGGGCGGGGGCAGCAGCAGGGGTGACTGGCAGCGGGGGCGCTGGGCGGGGGCAGCAGCGGGGTGGGGGCGCTGGCGCAGCAGGACCAGGCCGGTGGAACCTGGGGCCGGACAGTCTCCGGGGGCACTTTCCCCTCCGGTCCCTTCCCGGCCTCGCTGCGGGCAGAGCCCGGCCCCGCCTCCCCCCCACAGGCCGCTGCGTCTCGGGCCCCGCGAGCTGCTCCCGGGGTCTCGGGCTCTGGCGCGAGGGGGACGCGCCCGGCCGCGGGCAGGGACCGGCACATGGGAGGGCGGGGCCGGGGGCTCCGGGCGGGGCCGCTGCACCATGGGCCGTGACGGGGGAGGGGTTTCTGCGAGGGGCGGGGATGAGATGGGGCCTCCTTTACCTGGGCGGTGGAGGGCGGAAGCGGCCCCGGGGCAGGCTGGGAGATGTAGTTCCCGACTCTCCCGGAAGCGGAAGTGACGTCGGCAGAGGAGCCAGAGCCGGGCTGCGCTACAGCGTTGGGCGCTGGGGCTCTGCCTGGCTCGCGCGGGGCCGTTGGAGCCTCTCCCGGGCCGGAGAAGGGTTGGTGCCGTTGGGGCTCTGGGCATGCGCAGATCGCGGCGGGAGAGCCCTTCATTAACCCCCCCGGGCCCGGCCCGGCCCGGGCCCTGCCCCGCTGGGGCCGCCCCGGGTTTCGCCCGCCCCGGGCTCCGCCCGCCCCGCTGCGGAGCTGCAGCCTCCAGGTCCCGGAGCGAGCCCCGGGGCGGGGCCGGGCGGTGATTCTGCCCCAGTGCCCGGGGACCCGGCATCTCGCAGCGCCGGGATCTGCTCCCGGTGGGGGCAGCGCCCGCGGGGGCTCGGAGCTGCTGCCCCCGCAGGAGCCCAGCGCCCCCCGGGCCCGGCCAGGCTCTGCCCTGGGGCCCCGCGGGGGGTGCCGGGGGGAGGGGCCCGGCCCCACTGGGGTCCCTGCGTGGGGCCGGGGGGAGGCGGGGCGGGCGGGAAATGTCGGTTCAGCTCGGACATGGCCGGGGGGGGGCAGGTGACCCCCGAGGAGCGGGGAGAGAAAGGGGGGGGCTGAGATCCCCTCGGATTTACCGCTGCCCCCTCCTGTGGGGACCCCCCTCCTCCCCCGTCCTGCCCCCTTTCTCCCTAGAGAGCCACGAGCAGCGCCCAGGGTGACCCCCGCCCCCCACCCCTGAGAAGTTCCTGTCCCCCATTGTGCCCCATTTTCTCTCCCTTCGCCAGTGGCCAGTTCAGGTCTCAGGTTTGGGGGGTTTCCCCCATTCCCACCTGCAGGGATTTGTCCTTGTGCGGGTGGGAAATGGTTCCCCCGAGGGATTCCTGAGCTGGGCAGAGGGTGAATGGGCAGAGGCTGGGGGGGCCCTGAGACAGGGACACCTCTGGGCTGCGCTGGGGGGGCCACTCTCTGCTGGCAACGGGGCCTGGGAAGGGCCAGGGAGGGGAGGGAGGAGCAAGTGTCCCCCATGGAGACGGCCCAGCCCCAGGTTTTCCAGTCCCAGCTACTCCCCAGCACCTGCTGGCCCTGTGAGTGTGAGGCAAGAAGAATCCATCTCATTCTGTTGTTGATTGAATATTCCTGTATAATCCCCTCCAATTTCCCCTCCTTTCTCTTGAACTGTTAAATGCTGACGTAAAATCTCCCAGATGTTGGTGCTTCTGTCTCACATTAGCAAATATTTAGTTTGTGCCCCATTTTCTCCTCAGTTCTGAAATACTGATATTGAATTCTCAAAAATCTTCCCGCTTTTCTCTCCAGGTGTGTGACTGAGATCAGGGCTCTTATCGTACTGAGCGTGGCCCTGTTCTGCCAGGTGCTGCAGAGACCCCAACTGAGATCTGGGCCCCTTTCTGCCAGGCTCTGAAGAGACCTGAGGTGAGATTAGATCCCGCTGTTGTGCCAGGTAAAACTGAGGCCTGGACCGAAATCACGGCTTCCCTGGTGCCAGGCAGCGCACGACTGTAACCCAAACCACTGTCTCCATTGTTCTAGGCACTTCGGAGACCTCGACTGAGATCTGTGTTCCCGTTGGGCCTGGTATTGCACTGACCCTAACAAAGATCACACCCCACCACTGTACTGTGCACTGCACAGACCCTGACAGAGATCCTGCTCCCACATTTTGCCAGTTGCTACAGGGGCCCTAAATAAAATCAGGGATCCTGTAATGCTGGGAGTTCCAGAGTCCTCAACTGAGATCAGGCTTCCTGTTGTGCAGGGCTCTGCACAGACACTGACCAAGATCAGGGTCCCCATTGTGGCAGGTGCGGAAAAGACACCAAGGGTATCTCTACCCTGCTGTTAAATACCCCCAGCTGGCCCAGGCCAGGTGACTCAGGCTCACAGGGCTCAGGCGAAGGGGCTGTTTAATTGCAGTGTAGGTGTCTGGGCTCAGGCTGGAGACAGGCTGTAGGACCCTGCGAGGTGGGAGGGTGCCAGACCTTGGGCTGCAGCCCCAGCCGGAACATGGACACCACAATTAAACAGCCCCACAGCCTGAGCCGTGTGAGCCCAAGTCAGCGGGCACGGGCCAGCCGCCGGTGTCTGACTGCAGTGTGGACATGCCCACAGGGACAGAGGCCTTGCCACAAAAAGCTCAAAGGCTAAGTAGGCCAATGGTGGGAGGCGACTCTCCATTTTACAGATGGGGAAACTGAAGCTCAAAGAGCTGAAGTAATTTGCTCAAGTTTGCATGGAGAATTTGGGGCAAAGCTGGGAATTGAACCCAGATTGTTTCAGTTCTTGCCTCTCCCCTTAACCCCAAGCCCAGTGTGTGTGTGTGCAGCGTTGTTTTGGTCTGTGTTTGCCTTGCATTGGCTTCCAAGGGAGACTGTGGAATTTCCTTCACTGGAGGTTTTTAAGACCAGGTTAGAGATACACCAGTCTCGGAATGTCTAGGGATACTTGGTCCTGACTCGTCACAGGGGGCTGGAGTAGACGCCCTCTCAAGATCCCTTCCAGGCCTACACTGAAATAATTCTCTTTTGTGCTGTGCCCTGTTCTACGCTGAGCTGTTTTGCACGGTGCCTTTTGGAACTGTGATCGCACCATATTGTGTAGCAGTTTTATGGTGCATTGTTTTGCCTCAGCATGTTTGGTGTCTGTGTTATGTTGGTTTGAGTTGAGCTATTTTGCATTGTGTACTTTTGTCCTAAGGTGTGTTAGTTTGCATTGTGTTGCTTTCTTCTCCTTAGTATTGTCATTTTATGCTGTGCAATGTATTTTTTTGTTTTGTTGTTGTTTTTTGAATGGCCTGACATCATGTTGTCGTGCGCTTTTTCTCTGTATGTTGTTTTATACGTATATATTGCATGGCATCCATGAAATGTAGGGCTAGATAGGACCTCAAGATGTCAAGTCCAGCTGTCTCTGCCAAGGCAGGACCAAGTATCTGTAGATTATCTCTGTCCTGCCTGTTCTTAAAAACTTCCAGGGACAGAGACTCCCCAGCCCCCCTTGTAAGACTATTCCAGAGCTGACCTGCCTTAGCTCTGGGGACACCCACACAGACTGTAGTGGTGAGCAGCTCTGGAGAGAGAGGAGACCCCAGTGAGTGGCAGCTGGGAAAAGAGACTAAAGTTGGGAGGAGAAACATTGACGTGTCCAAGGTCACCCAGGCTGTCTGTGACCGAGCTAGAAATAGGTTCTAGTGCCACCGTACTGCTGTTTCTGAAGGTCTCTGCCACCCTGGTATTTTAGGCACTGGTGCAAACCCTTAGTACAGACAGAATTTACACTAGTGCACTCTGATTGGCACTGGTGCACCATGTCCCTGTTTGAAGGCTTGCAGGGGATAGGGGAGGAGGAGCAGTGACCTCCCTGAGGCCTGGGGCTGGCTGAACAGTGCAGCTGGTCAGGGAGGGGCAGCAGTGAGTGCTGGAGGTATGAGCCAGGAGCACAGCCTCACTGGTCACTGACTTCTCCTGACCCATGACCCACACACCCAGCTGTGTGCAGGGACCGCAGCTGAGCTGCCCTGCCCAGACAGCCTGTGTATCCATGGACAAACCACCTCTTCCTGCAGCCTAATACAGTGGGGTCTGGGGACCTTTCCAAGCTGCGGGTGACGGGGCTCTGGCGTTAACGGGGTCTGTTCCTGGCTCCGTCCCTGACCTGCTTGGTGACCTGGGGGAAGTCACAGCCCCTCTCTGTTTTCCTCCTCCCCATTGTCTACTTGGATTGTGATCTCTTTGGAGCGAGGACTGTCCTTCTCTGTCTGTGCAGAGCCCAGCAGAATGGGGCTGCTGATCTCAATCAGGTTCTCTGCCATGTGCTGCACGATGGGGCCCTGATCTCCATCAGTGTCTGTGCAACACAAGGCACAGCTTATAGACTCACAGACTTTAAGGGCAGAAGGTAGAGGTGTATTTCAGATGAGGTCTCATTGGTGCCTTGTATAACAGCACTAACCCTTTCATGTGTCTGCTGGAAATACCTCACCTGATGTATCCTAGGACTGCATTAACCTATTTCACGGCCGCATCACATTGACAGCTCATAATTATCCTGTGATCAACCAATACAGCCAGGTCTTTCTCCTCTTCTGTCACTTCCAGTTGATAAATCCCCTGCGTATTGCAAAATTATGCACTTGGGGACTAACAACTAGAATTTGTGCACTATTAATTTTCATCGCATTTCTATTACTCCAGCTTTCAAGGACATGCAGATTTTCTTGTATGATTTTCCTGTCCTCCTCCATATTGGCAATCCCTCCCGGCTCTGTGTCCCACTCCCACTTCTTGTGCCGAGATCACTAATAAAAGTGTTGAGTAAGATTGGTCCCAAGACTGATCTGAGGAACTGCCCTAGTAACTCCCTCCAGCCTGACAACTCACCCTTCAATATGACCCCCTTGTAGACTCCCCTTTAACCAATTATTTATTGACCTTTGGGTTCTCATATTAATCCCCATCATCTCCAATTTAACGAATAGTTTCCCATGTGGAACTGTATCAAAAGCCTTACTGACGTCCAGATCAGGTTTCTCTGGCACAATCTACCTTTTGTAACACCATGTTTTATTTATTTATAGTGCTGAAGGCTGAGAGGAAGTGTTAGCAATAGGCTGAGAATGGCCATGTGGAGGTGGGGGAGGGGATGGCAGACAGTGGGGAGGCAGGAGGATGCGGCATTGGAGGTGTATCTGGGATTGTGTTTTGTAGGAGTCCATGTCTCTGCTCCCTGTGGCGGTGGCTCGTTCTGTACCAAAGCAGCACGTCAGCAGAGCAGACGCACACACCGTAGCTCTGCCTGGAACACGCAGCGTTCACTGCCAGACGGGCTAGGCGATTTTTCAGGGACCCAGCTTGATATGCCTGGCTGGGGTGGGTTCAGTTGGGCGGGGGTCTGGGGCTCTGATAGTTTGCGATGTTCCTTTTTGCATAGTCAGTTTTTTCCATTTATTGTTTTACCCCCACCTATGCCAGATGCCGCTCCCTTCTTAACTTGCTTTGGTTATTTCACTTCCAGTTTTTAAATGGGATCTAAGAATTGCAAAGCTGAATGAAAGATAAACAAACAGAACCATTTGAATGTTGGCCCAGAGCTGGTAGAACGGTACCTAGTGACGGTCGGCTGTAATGACCGGGTTCTCTACAGCCTTTTCTGGTGGGGCGGATAAAGCAACGTCAAAGAGCCAGATGCACGTTTTAGGGCGAAAGGGCTCGTCAGGTGTTGCTGTCTAAGGAACTTGTCACTGGCCAAGGCCTGCAGTCTGTCAGGAGAGGTGCGCTGGGGGGTATTTAGGAACCTCAAAATAAAAGGTGAAGACGGCTGGGTCACAATATCCAATGAAATCTTGCAAACAATTATACAAATGGACCCTACTGCTGTTAAAACAACATGGTATTAATGCTGATTCAAAACTGAAATTAAAATTAGGAGAGAAACGCATGAGAAATGAACTGACACCTACTTACCATTTCTTAATGCCTAAAATTTTGACACTCCCTCACAGCATCTTTTTTTCAAAGCAATGCACAGCACACAGTCAAGTTAATGAATGAAAGCACACCCATTATTGACTGCTTTGTGCTGCATGAGCATCTGATAGCACCTAATTACAACTGTACCACTGTAAGTGGAAATGTATCAGCCCAACTTAGCTCCAAGGTGTTTAGATGTGAATGAAAAGTTTCTAAATTAAATACATACACTGAAATGCCTCTACCCAGACCTGTTGACTTCTTCTCTGAAACCCCCCATGAGTTCTGGCCTCTTGGTCAACTCAGCTCCCAGACCCCAATCAGCTGTGCCCTCTCCCAACCTAACCCATTTCTACTGCAATTCTTCACCCTCCTCATCCAGGCAGGGGGCTGGCGCTGCAGCCCCTAAGGTACCTGCGTTAATCACTGTGTCTCATACTGGGGCTATTTAGATTTCAGGGAACAATTCAGAACTACTGACTCTGGGAGGTGGGAGAGAGGAGAGGCTGAGAGAGCGTTTGCTCTTATGGCCACATTCAACTCTGGTAGCCTCCATGTTACCTCGTCCTCCACCCTCCCCCATGTGTCTCTGCTCATGTCAGTGTCACCTGATCATAATGCCACTGGCTTCAGCAGAGCTCCCAGACAGGAGCTACATCACGATGGGGTTACGGTACTGAGAGTGAAATACATCACAGGGAGGGTGTAATTATCCTGAAGTGAAACATTCCAGTCTAGGAAGTGAAAGAATTCAAGTACTTTATTTACACTGTATATTTTGCCTGTGACATTGACAATTTCTCTTTGAACAGTTATATGATTTGGCTTTTGGAATCTCAACAGTTACTGTTGTTAAATAATTGTTGTCTGATGACCCCCATAACTTCCCACAGCTCTGAACATTGAAATTGTAAACATTGAAAAAAGGGCTTAAAAATAAAGATCGCTATCTATTGAAATTAAAAGAAAGAAATAGACACAATGAATTTTGTCAAACCCACTTAACAGCAATTGCAATATGCTAGGGGATGGAAATTACTAAGGCACCAACTTTAATTCTGCCCTTTAGTGACACCAGGCAATTGCCGTAGGGCTACGAATTAGGCATTTTAGTGTATATCGTTCCAGCTTACAAATCAGTATGATCTAAAGACACATGAGATCTTTTCCTCAGGATATCACCGTCACTGGGTTGTTTCTCTTAGTGGTAATTCCCAGAAGTGAACAGATTAATAACGTTATCAGTTATGAAGTGGCCATTTCAGATTCCTGGGGAGTGTCTGTTATTTTGCACTAGAGGCCAGGTCCTTGGAGAGACGGAACCTTGGTTTTATTTTAACTTCTCCGTGCTCAGCAGCTCCTGGAATTTGGTTCAAAGTATTTACATGTTTCCCTGCCCTGTTCTTAAAAGTGCTGCTTTAGAAAGTGGGGAAGGGCAGGAACTGACTGCAGGATCAGTAGCTGAGCCCCTTAGATATTTATAGCTCATCAGAAGGAGCACAGGGTTTGGTGGGTGTCTGGGGATTTAATAATAAACACACAAATATCTTTGTTCTTAGTGAATTTTCATCTTCTAATTCCCATAACCCGCTAATTATCCCTGGCTGCCCCCGGGAGTCTGGGGAGAGAGAATTAGTAAACTCCTGTGGCCAGTGTGGAACCGAAGGCACAAGGATCTTTCAGTGGCTGGCTCAAAGTCATCCAGAGTGAATTTCACTTCACTGGATAAAGCCCTAGTTGCTGAACTCTGGAGAGGGGTGGGGAGGTGAATTCCATCCCCCATTCTTGAGCATGGACTCCCCTCCAATTCTCACCCTGATCTCAGACACTACCGCAACCTTCCCCTGCAGTGATGGACCCACTTGATGCTGCCAGAGCCATCTGCCATGGGACCTGGAGAAGACAGAGGCCCAGCTCCAGAACTGCTCCCCCTGCCCACAGCTCCAGAACTGCTACCCATGCCCACAGCCCCCAGGCTCTGCTGGAGTTGCCCTATATTTTCCTTACGACTAACCCAGGCCAAGCAGCTGGGGATCTCTTCCTTTTGCCTAGAAACTTTGCCCCCCAGAGTCCAAGCAGCATACAGATAATCAGTTCCTTCTTCTACAAGGGTTCGCCAGGGCTCCACCCTCCGGGGCGGTGGGGAACCACACCGGCTCACTACCCACAGTTGATCCCGGGGAATTAGTCCGGCCATGGGGGTCTCCCTCGGTAGCCCTTGCTGTAACCGGCAGAAACCTGGTCAGCCCGGCCCCGGCTCAGGGCGGGGCAACAAACACTGAGTCAGGGGCTCAGGCCCTCAGGCAGGGCTGAGCAGTAACAATAGGTCCCAGCCTCTTCAGGCCAGGGAGAGGGAGAGTCTTCCACCCAGGAGTTGGGTGGCAGTGGGGACGCAGGCCCTCCCACTCCACTGCATCCCAGCCCGGGGCATTAGCAGCAGCAGAAGACCCAGTGCGTAGTCAGTGGGGATCCTGGCCGCAACGCACCGACATAGGCTCTGGTAGTGCTGCAGCCAGACTGGGATCGGATGCCCCCGGGCTATTTCCACACTCCCCCTCAGGCCCAAACTGGGTCTTGGTGTTGGCCTTTGGGGGATCCAGGAGCATGGGTTCTTCAGGGCAGGGGTTGATCGGCAGGCCTGGCAACTCCTCCGGATAGCGGGCGCAGGGCCGGTCTGGGCGTCTGCCTTGGGCCTCGGGGGCTTCCCAGTCACGGGCTCCACTAGGGACGTCTGTTCTCTCCGGTGGCTGGGCTCCTAGTGAGCGCTGAGGGCCGGCCTTTATAGTTCTGGGTCGCCGCCTGACTCTCTGAGGGGCGGGCTCAGCACTCCCTAGCTCCGCCCACTCCGGCCTCCAGATGGGCTCTTCCCCCTCTGGGGCGGCGGGGAGCCACACCGCCTCACTACATTTCTGTGAGGGGTTTTTTATCCCCTTCCTGCCATGTGATCTGAGCTGCAAAGTCAGCTAATGGGAAGTCAAGAGCACAACAACAGTCTTGTGTCTTCTTTAACATCCTGTAATAGTCCACCTTGTGTGGATGGCCCTTTCCTGCCAGGCAGGATGTAATGGATTCTGTTGCCAATCAGCACTTCACATTGGTAAAGTCTCTCTCCTCTGGTGATTTACAGAGCCACAGAGGCTCACAATACAACTAGTCTGATATTATCCCAGGCAGCAACTCACGAGCGTTCAATGAAGTCTAAACACTAAACACATTCTTATAATCCTAATACCTGTTTTAACAATACTAACACAGGTGAGTCAGACTGATTCCAGTGATGTGTTTGTTCATATTCAATTAAGACATGGGGGCTTGTGCAAGAGCTAACACCTCATCTGCCAGTGTCACAGGCAGGCTGGGCAGGGATGGTGTCTGTAGCCTCTGTTTGCCAGAAGCTGGGAATGGGTGACGGGTAATGGATCAGTTGATGATTCCCTGTTCTGTTCATTCCCTCTGAAGCACCTGGCATTGGCCACTGACCTAGATGGGCCATTAGTCTGAGGCAGTGGGCAGCTCTACTCATTTGGACTCACTGGGGAGCCACAGAAAGAAACAAGATGTGCTGAGGCAAGAAGGCCCAGACTCAGAGCCCCCGGGGTCACACTTCCCAAAGGCTAAAACTAGGCCCAGCCCATGAAAGGGGCACTGCCAGGAGAGACTGGATAAAGGCTGGAGCATCAAACAACTTAGTTAACCTGAGAGAGCTGCCTTGGGGAAAATGACAGGGAGAATCCCCAGAGTGACTCCTTTGATTCTGCTCTTCTCTGGTCTCTGATTGATAGAATCATAGAACTGGAAGGGACATTGAGAACGCATCTAGTCCAGTCCCCTGCCCTCAAGGCAGGACTCAGTATTATCTAGACCATCCCTGACAGGTGTTTGTCTAACCTGCTCTTAAAAATCCCCAATGATGGAGATTCCAGAACCTCCCTAGGCAATTTATTCCAGTACTTAACAACTCTGACAGGAAGGTTTTTTTTTCCTAATCTCCATCCTAAACCGCCCTTGCTGCAATTTAAGCCCATTGCTTCTTATCCTATCCTCAGAGGTTAAAAATGAACAATTTTTCTCCCGCATCTTTGTAACAACCTTTTATGTACTTGAAAACTCTGATCATGTCCCTTCTCAGTCTTCTCTTCTCCAGACTAAACAAACACAGTGTTTTCAATCTTCCCTCATAGGTCATGTTTTCTAGATCTTTGATCTTTTTTTTTTTGCTCTTCTCTGGACTTTCTGCAATTTGTCCACATCTTTCCTGAAATGTGGCACCTGTAACTGTACACACTACTCCAGTTGTGGCCTAATTAGTTCGAAGTAGAGCAGAAGAATGAGTTCTCGTGTCTTGCTCACAGTACTCCTGCTAATATATCCCAGAATGTTTTCTTTTTTTGCAACAGCGTTATACTGTTGACTCATATTTAGCTTGTGATCCACTATGACACCCAGATCCCTTTCTGCAGCACTCCTTCCTAGGCAGTCATTTCCCATTTTGTATGTGTGCAACTGATTGTTCCTTCCTAAGTGGAGTACTTTGCATTTGTCCTTATTGAATTTCGTCCTATTTACTTCAGACCATTTCTCCAGGTTGTCCAGATCATTTTGAATTTTAATCCTATCCTCCAAAGCACTTGCAGCCCCTCCCATTTTGGTATCATCCGCAAACTTGATAAGTGTAACACAGAGACTCTGCTACTGGGAGAGTTTCAGAGGGTGTCAGAGGGTTACACCCTGGTAAGAGGGGGCTAGACCTGTACTGGAATAAGGTCACTTTGTGCTTCAGTGTGTGGCAGAACCTAGAATGTCCATTAGCAGGGAAAAATCCTGGGGGGAATCAGCATGTGGAAAGGACAGAAGCCCTGTCTGAATTCTCTCACATTGCCCTTCTCGCCCTGACAGGCTACAAAATAACGTCCACGTTTGTTCCAGATCATCCCATCCTCCCAGGGGGAAGGAAATGGCTGCAATGGAGCTGGCTCAGGTAAGAGATTATCAGGGAGCTGGTGGTGGGCTCTGCTTGGAGGGAGAGGAGCAGTAAAGGCATAGGAAGGTGGTAGCTGCTACAGGTGGTGGGAGGCAGGAAATAACAGGATGTTATAAACCCGCTGAGACTTGTGTAATCTAGGGTGTGATGGGTTGTCACCCTGGGATGCAGTCTGGGGAGGTTCTGGGAACCACTGCGCCCTCTAACCCTGAAGCTGGGCTGGCCCTTCTCACACTGCTTTGCTGGAGATTCAGCCAGCCTCTCCAGGCCCTGTTATCACCCAACATGACAGCAGGTGGCGCCATACACCCAACTAAGCTACCTGAGTGCTTTACCTAAGCCGCTCAAGGACAGATAGACGACAACAGCCAATTTCCCAGCTCCCCAACCTTGCACACTTGCTGTAGTATAAATTCAGAATTGTATCATCTTATAGTGCACCAGGATCTCTATAATGTCAGCTCATTAATATAATTTGCCTTCCCCTTGATACGGGAAAGATGTGCACAGCGAGCTTGTGCTAACCCAGCTGAGATTTTCCCCAGACACTTCACTCAAAATACTTAACACTGGTTAAGATAAAGCATAAAACAAGTTTATTAACTGCAGAAAGATAAAGTGATTTTTGTTAGAAGAATAGAGGAGCAGGTTGACCCGGAAGCGGATACGAGTACGAGTACGGATACTTCTTTATTGCGATGCTTGTTCCCCTCGACCCAATTGTCGAGTAAGCACTGGATTAGTTACATCACACTCCTTTTATCTAACTTAGTATGTACATGCCTACATCCATTACAACACCCCCAAAGCCCTTATTAAGTAATAGAAACACCCATACTGTTAGTATACCCACCCCTATCTGTTAGTCACAGGATTACGCATGTTATACAGACATTTTTACCTTGAAAATACAGTACTTTGTATTAATGTGTTGCTACAAATTTCCTTAATCAGCAGTTCTCAGGGGAGGGAGGAAGAGGCCATAAGCCAGGGCTTGTTTATGTAGCTGGGAAAGGAGGGAGGGGAGGTAACATTTCTTTTACCTTCTTTCACACAAAGGACATTCATTCCGACAACTACATTTCTCATGCAGCTGCATCCTTAGCAATTCTTACAAGCAACAGGGAAAGGAAAAATATGGCAACTTATTTATTAAGCAAAGAATTCCTGCCTGCTTATGCCTTTGTCCCCTAATCCCATGTCTGCACATTAGCAGTTCCCTGCTCTTTTACTGAACCATAACATGTCCCAACAATTCCAAGTGTTAGCAAACAGATCAAAGCAGATTACTTAGCAAATAACCAAAACCTCAAACTAAGCCTAACATACTAGATGGATAGAATCTGAATTAGCAATATCTCACCCTGACTGATGGTACAAGCAGTCCTCCAAGTTTCCATACACAAGCTAGAAATCCCTTTACCCTGGGAGCAGCACTTGCCCCACTTCAGTCTTTCTTCCTCAGGTGTTTCCAGGAGTTCTCTTGTGTGGAGAATGAGGCCAAGAGATGACATCACACCCCACCTTATGTAGCTTTTCCATATGGCGGGAACCCTTTGTTCCAAACTCAGTTCCCAGTCCAGTTTGTGGAAAAATACAGGTACTAAAATGGAGTTTAGTGTCATGTGATCTGGTCACAGGCCCTGCTGCGTCATAGTATCCATGACTAATAGGCTGGCTGAAACATTCAGAGGAAGGCTAAGCTCTTCCACGGTCCATTGTCTTTGTTGATGAGCCATCAGCACTGTCTGGCTTCTTCATTGTTCTACCTGAAAGGCTCGTTGTGGGTGTTACCCAGAGTAAGCACCTTTGAAATAAAGATACATAATTGTAGAGGAGTCGGATTCACCCCTGCGGTGCCTCCTGCTGGTGACTTCCGGGAATTAGCTCAATTTCCAGCCCGGAGCGCCCTCTGCAGGTCAGTGATCCGCCTGTCCTCTGGCCGCGAGTCCCTCCCTGGACCCCAGTGCCTCTGGTAACTGGGTCTCCCCCTCCCAGGGGAACCCCCACCCCACTATCCCCACTTTGCCTCAGTATTGGCTACTGCCCAGTCTCCATCCAGCCCCTGTTCACTGGGGCAGACTGCAGTATCAATGTTGGGATATTGAAAGTCTTTTTCCCAAGTGTCTGGCTCGAGAGTCTTGCCCACATGCTCGGGGTTCAGCTGATCGCCATATTTGGGGTCGGGAAGGAATTTTCCTCCAGGGTAGATTGGCAGTGGCCCTGGAGGTTTTTCGCCTTCCTCCGCAGCATGGGGCAGGGGTCGCTTGCTGGAGGATTCTCTGCTACTTGAAGTCTTTAAATCAGGATTTGGGGACTTCAACATCTGAGTCAAGGGAGAGAATTATTTCAGGAGTGGGTGGGTCAGCTTTTGTGGCCTGCATCTTGCGGGAGGTCAGACTAGATTATCATAATGGTCCCTTCTGATCTTAAGTTCTATGATTCTATGTATCAGCCACTCATCATAGGCAAAGGGGTTTGGACCTGCTGCCTTTGCCTACCCATGGGCTGCCCCTTGCCACCCCCAGGACCTCTTGGCCTAATGCTAGGCCGCAGCCTGGGGCTTTCCAGGCAGGAGCTCCCCAGCTCCTCTGCCTTTCCCCAGCCCTGCTCCACTCCAAGTCCCTTGTCTAGCTCCATGCAGCCAGGTCCTTCTCCCTCTACAGCCAGAGAGAGACTGACTGGGCTCCTGGCTCACTGCCTCTTATAGGGGCCAGCTGGGCCTGATTGGGACCTGGCCACAGCTGAGCCTGCTTTCTCCCAATCAGCCCAGGCTTCTTGCCCCAGCCCTCTCCTGGGCTGTCACAGGGCAGGAGCAGGGGACCACCCTGATACAATAGTCAATATTCATAACTGCAGAGATAAACATGCACTGTGCACACAAATAGGAGAATCCTATTCAGCAAATCATAACGTTTCCAGTGACACTGCACATGACACATCTTGCACATAAAGAACAGGAGGACTTGTGGCACCTTAGAGACTAACAAATTTATTTGAGTATAAGCTTTCATGGGCTACAGCCCACTTCTTCGGATGCATAGAACAGAACATGTATTGAGGAGATAGATATATATATATATCTATACAGAGAGCATGAAAAGGTGGGAGTTGTCTTACCAACTCTGAGAGGCCAATTAAGTAAGAGAAAAAAACTTGTGAAGTGATAATCAAGATAGCCCAGTACAGACTCTGAAACCCTGTAATCTTGCACATAATGCATCATAATTATGACCTAATCCTATTATAATTGTACTGTTGCCGGCACAGAGGGCTCAAGGGGGCAACAGCGGGGTTCGTTGCCCGGTGTGCTTCGCGCCAATGAACACACCAGGGTGGAGAAGCAGACAAAGTTTATTTGAGATCTCAAAGCGGTGCAAGGAGACTGGCACGTCTCAAATCAAGCGCCCAGATACAAGCCGCTTTCCCTTCTTATACTCAAGTCGTTTGCTTCAGCTTAGTTTCCCCCCCCCTTTCTTCCCCCCTCCCCCGTTTCCTTCCTCACCCCTGTAGCAGCTACAGTAAGCAACCTTGGCCGCTGCAAAGGTAGCTTGTTAGCAAATTTTCCCAGACCTGTTATCTTGTCCGTCACAGAGGCATGTAGGCTTCCCTTATCATTACCGCTTCAGACTGCCTTGAGCTGTTAGCTGACTGTTACACATTTTGTTTTGCAGCTACTTAGGTTGGTTAAAGTTCATCATGGAGGAGCCTTGGTTCACTTAGGCCTAGAGCAGGGGGGCTTCATCGACATTCGTGGTCTTCCACCCCCCACCCCCCCGCGTTACCTAGAGTTATGCCTAGTGACATCAACGTGTGTGTGTGAATGTGTGTGTGTATAGGTATTAGGTATAATGTGTGTGTATAAGGATTAAAATATTAGTTCTTGGTCATAAATCAATTATCATAATAAATGTGGCATCTTTGTCTTGCCCCCTGAAAAGATCCCGTGTAGTTTTGTCTGTACAACAAAACAGCACCCACTGTGTGCGGGTATTTGATCCTGCTCAAGTAGTCCCCACTGTATAACACTATCGTTCAGAGGTTCCTATTGCACACAGTTCCTGGGGTAAGCTTTATGTCTTTGTGCATTCCTTCAATAAGCCACTAACATTGTCTGACCTCCTCCAACAGAGCACCTTTGAAATACAGAGACATGGTTAATATTTCTAGCCTCAGGTACAAATGTTAGATGCAAATGTTAGTTGGATAAACACAGTCAATAGGTCTTAAGTTTTGCAATGATACCTCACATCAGCCATCTTGCATAAAGTATATATTAGCTATGTCATATCCAGATCATAAGCATATTTTCATAAAGACTGTAGAGTATAATGTATGTTTGCTGATCTGCAAATAGGAAAGGAGCATGCACCTTTGGGTGCAAACGCTCATGACAATAGTGCAGAGCCATGCAAGCTCCATGGTTCTGTGTGAGATGGCAGACAGTGAGGAGGGTCAGGCAGGTTTGTGGGTTTAGAAAAAAATGGTGTAAACATTATGTATACGTTTATGTAGGGGACACATATAACATTAGTGGATAGTTAACAGTGCGTTCTAAGAAGTTGGATCCCATGGCCACAACCACCCCTGACTGAGCTGTTTGGTACCCAGCAGACACTGCCAAACCAAAGTGTCCCAAAATGCAGTGGGTGGACAGTGGGAGATCTATTCATGGTGCACCTCACTCTGAATCTGTACAAGTGGTTCTGGTGAGTACCCTGACGGCTGAGGCAAGGAGTCCAGGAGGCATGCGCACCAGTGACATAGTAACCGTAAAAACAACAAGGAGTCCGGTGGCACCTTAAAGACTAACAAATAAGGTGCCACCGGACTCCTTGTTGTTTTTGTGGATACAGACTAACACGGCTACCTCCTAATATGTGGCATAGTAACCACTGTGCTGACATAACTTGAGTTAACCCACCCTTAAAGTGTAGATATGGCCTTAGGTATATTAAATGTTTGGGAGAGGTAACAGGAACAGTCTGAGGGTAGACAAAGATTCATTCAGGTGTTTCGGCTCAAGGCATTGGAACTGGCCTTACTGCACCCTACAGGCTCAGGAACAAAGAGGCACAAAAAAGATCTCATTTATTT
Source organism: Mauremys reevesii (assembly GCF_016161935.1). Lineage (NCBI taxonomy): Eukaryota > Metazoa > Chordata > Testudines > Geoemydidae > Mauremys > Mauremys reevesii. The sequence goes on along the minus strand of NC_052636.1, from coordinate 11,863,139 downwards.
ATTACAGTGTCTTGACTCGAGGGTGTATCACTCGTGATTTTAGAATTCTTGTGGTTGTCAAGGTATCTTGGGGTTGTAGATGTGTTTCATTATATTTTGAAAGGCAAAACTATGAATGGGTTGAACAAAGAATTAGATCAGTCCCTCAGGATAAGTAGACTGGCTATTAGCCAAGATCATCAGGGATGCAGGCCCATGCTCTGCATGTCCCTAAACCGTCCTTTGATTGCCAGATGCTGGGAGTGGGCAATGGGATGGTTCACTGTGTCATTGCCTGGTCTGATCATTCCCTTAGAAGCACCTGGCATTGGCCACTGCCACAAGACAGGATACTAGATTAGGCGGACTATTGGTCTGACCCATGTTGGCAGTTCTAATTTTCTGCAAAAATTACAATAGATTTTTTTTTCCAGGGAGAAAGACATTATAGGCGATAGTATCCTGCCTTTACTGAATATTTGAGAATCAAGCTGTACACAACGGCATGTGGAAAAACACTAAGGGCTAGACTGAGGCAAAATAACAGTTGCAAAAATGCAATCCCCAGTGGTGGATTGACTCAAAACAAAGTTTTGATACTAGGCCAGAAATTCTGTCTTCTCTAAAATGAGAAGAAAAAATTAAATTAAAAAATTCAGGGAATTCAGGTTATCCCAGCAGCAGATAAAACAACTTAGGAAACTGATTGGAGACTCTGTGCTTTCAGATACAGTGAGAAGGGATTCTTTGTTTCTGAGGGGATCTGTGTAAAATGTTTTACTGAATTAAGTCTCAGGGATTATCTACACTGGCAAGCTAAAGCGCTCGAACTCGCTGGCTCAGGGGTGTGAAAAATCACACACACACATACCCCTGAGCACAGCAAGTTTGAGCGCTTTAAAGCGGTAGCGTGGACAGGCTCGGCTCCCAGTGCTCAGAGCGCATCCCCTCGTGGAGGTGGATTACCAGGCGCACTGGCACCCACCGCAGCGCTCTGAACTGTGTAGTGCAGACAGAGCCTCAGTAGGTTGGGTCAGACAGAGGGGAGCTGCACTGCCTAGGCAGGGGAATGCCTGTGTCTGTAAGAACCAGCCCTGGGAAGCCCCTGCTGAGCGGTGCTGTCTGGGGGAGGGGAACTTAAAATTAAAAAAGCTGCTCCCCCCCTCCCCCCATTTTTGCAAACACTGGGGTCACTGCTGCCCCCTGTGACCCGCCTGTGCTGGGTTTTGCCCTTAGTCACCCTCTGCCAGAGCCTCACTCCTGGGCTTCACTCCTGCTCCTCCCCCCAGCCCTGGTTTTGTCCTTTAGCCCCTCTCCTGCCCCTGCCTCCAGCTGCCTGACCCCCCCGCCCGGGCAATTCCGCCCCTGCTCCGCCCCGCCCCCTGCCCCCTGGCACTCCCCCCGCCCCGCTCCAGCCCCGGGAAGGAGCAGAATGGTGAGGCTGATATGGACAGGGGGAAGGGCAGCGGCTTCAGCGGCGGTCACTGAGCATGCGCAGTGCCCGGGAGCGGCACGTGGCTGCGGGAGGCGCATTAATACGCTGCCTGGGGGCTCCTGAGTCTGACGGTTCAGCAGCCCCCGCCCCGCTTTTCCCTGGGGGCCCCCCCTCCTGCCCCTCCGGGCTGAGGCGGGTCCGCGGTCCCATCCCCTTCGTGGGGCCCGGGGCGGCCAGGCCCAGGCCTGGGAGGAGCCGCCCTTCCCGGCCCAGCCCCCACCCCCGCCCCGTTGTGCGGCAACGGGGCCATGGCCGGGAGCGCAGCGCGGGGGCTGCTCCAGCCCTGCAGCCCGCGGGGCAGCGCGGTGGGGCTGGAGGCAGGGACCCGCGTGGGGCGGACCAGCTCCTGCTGGGGGGGCCGGGCCCGGCTGCCTGGTTCACCCCCTGCCCGGGGGGGGTCCCCAAGCTCCGCGCGGCCGGAGCGGGGCTGCCCGGGGCGATGGAGCCCGGGAGTGGCTGGGCCGGGAGCTGCAGGAGGGGCCGGAGCGCGGCTCGGCGGCAGAGCTCCGCGCCCCGGCGGGGCCCGGGGGCGGAGCGGGGGTGTCATCGTCGGGCGGGGGGGGCGGCGGGGGATGGGGGTGGTGGGCGAGCTGGGAGTGCACTGGGGGGGTCAGGGCGGTGGGGAGCGGCTGGGGATGGGGCTGTGGGGAGCTGGAAGTTTGGGTGCGCTGGGGGCTGGGAGCTGGGAGTTTGGGGTGCGCTGGGGGAGCGGTTGGGGATGGGGCTGGGGGAGCTGGGAGCTGGGAGTTTGGGGTGCGCTGGGGGAGCGGCTGGGGCTGGGGAGCTGGGAGTTTGGGGTGCGCTGCGGGGTCGGGGCTGGGGGATGTTTGGGGGGCTCCATGTTCAGATCTGGCCCTGCAGGAGCTTTGGGGGCTGGCGCTGGGGAAAGTGGGGGACTGTCTGAAGTTGGCTGCTTGGGATGTGGGTGAGGCCCCGGGGAGCTGGGGGTTGGGCTGCACCCCTGTCCCTGCAGCCTGGGGCCCTGCGTTTCCTCTGGAAAAGCTGCTCCCTGTTTCACCAGCTCCTCTCAGTCTGAGTCCCAGGGACCCTGCACAGGCCTCTGCAGGGCAGGACGGGTCCTGAAATCTGGCAGCTGGGAGGTTTGCAGCAGTTTCTAACCCTCCTTCCTCTGCTTCTTCCAGGAGGCCCCACAAAAGCATCTGGCCACTCTGGGAAAAGAGAGAGAAGCAGCCAAAGCCGAGGAGGAGCGGCAGAGCGAGGAGCTGCTGGTAGGTGCCCAGAGCCCCCTGCCACTTAGGTTTGCCTGGCATAAGAATGACCTGGTGAGTGCAGGGCCCACCCTGCCAGCCTCAGCCAGGGACCCATCCCCACTGGAGCCCAGGGAGCCTGCAGGGTCAGACATGGGGGTAACATGATGCCCTTAGGATGCAGGAGGCTGCTGGGCAGGAGAGAGTCAGTCTGTGTTAGCCCAGAGCCCCTGCCCACAGGCTGTCTGGATGTCACAGTGACCAGGGATCCTTTCTAGCTCCTGGGGGGGATGAGGAGGAAGGAGATGAAATGTGGGCTGCAGAGATGGAGGATTTCGCTCAGTGCAAGTTGATGAGGTTTTGGAGAGAAGTGTCCCTCCTGTAGGTGATGTACAGCTCACCCGGTCCTGATCCCTCCTCCCTTCCCGGGATAAATGCTGCCAGGTGCGCAGTGTACCTGCTGTTTGTCGGCAGGAGAGAAGTGCCAGTGTAGACAAAGCCTGAGACTGTTAATCTTGGAGAAGAGACGACTAAGGGGGGATATGGTAGAGGTCTATAAAATCATGACTTGTGTGGCGAAAGTAAATAAGGAAGTGTTATTTCCTCCTCATAAGACAAGAACTAGGGGTCATCCACTGAAATGAATAGGCAGCAGGTTTAAAACAAACAAAAGGAAGTATTTCTTCACCCAACCAACCTGTACTGAAGGGCAGGATGGGCCCTGTTGGTTGGGAGTGTTTCTTCACACAGTCAACCTGGGGAACCCCTTGGCAGGGGATGCTGTAAAGGCCAAGACACTAACAGGGTTCTAAAAAGAACTAGAGAAGTGCATGGAGGACAGGTCCCTTAGGGGCTATTAGCCAGGATGAGCGGGATGGTGTCCCTAGCCTCTGTTTGCCAGAAGCTGGGAATGGGCGACAGGGGATGAATCACTTGATTCCCTGTTCTGCTCATTCCCTCTGAGGCACCTGGCATTGGCCACTGTCAGAAGACAGGATACCGGGCTAGATGGGCCTTTGGTCTGATCCAGTCTGGCCATTCATATGTTCTATGTTCCCCTGTTACTGAGCCGCCCTCTCCCTGTTGCAGAAACAGACGGCAGCCGAGAGGCAGAAGATCGTCTGGGAGTGGCAGGAGCTGCGAGGGTTTCTGGAGGAGCAGGAGCAGCGGCTGCTGGCCCGGCTGGAGGAGCTAGAGAGAGCCATTGTCCAGAGAAGGGATGAGGGCGTCTGCAGCCTGTCCTGGGAGATTTCCCTGCTCAGCGAGAGGGGAGGAGACGAGGGGCAGCAGCCGCTGAGCCAACCCCTGCAGGTCAGGCTGTCATTGCAATGATCATACGCAGCGTTTCTATAGGCGCTTCTGAGCCCTAGACCCCAAAGCCCTTTACAGAGTGGGGTCAGGGGCATTATCCCTATGGGACAAATGGGGAAAGTGAGGCAGAGGGAGGGGCAGAGCCCTGCCCAAGGTCACCCAGTGAGTCTGGCAGCGGTGCCAGGGATGGGCCCTGGGAGTCCTGGATGCCGCAGCCCCAAGACCTTCTCTCCTGGAAATGTCTCTCTGCATTTGCACTTGGAGGGTGAAATCCCCTCCCCCACCATGCTGAGGTCCCGAGTTAGGCCCAAGGCCCCTGTCACTGCAGGTTAATGGGTTTAGTGGGGCCAGGGCCTTCTGGGTCTCTCAGCCCTGGGGGGAATTTGATTCTCAATGCAGAGAAATATCTTCTGCCTGTAAAGTGCCCGGGGAGAAGATTTCCACAGTGGGTCCTGCCCGCAGGGATTGCTGGGGCTGCATAGGGGAAAGTCCCTGATAGGGGGGCAGCAGCTCTGGGAATGTAAACCTGAAATTCCCCTACTGCCCAAGGCCTCAATGGTGACCCCTGCAGAGCAGGAGGCCTCCCCACCCAGGGACACTCCCCCTGACAGCCTCCTCTTTCTCTCCTTTGTAGGGTGCTGGGAGCACTGGGGGCAGGTAAGTTCTGGGCTCCATTTCGCTCCCCCTCATGGGCCGTTAGGTTTGATACCTGCACTGAGTAGGAAGCTGCCCCCTGCCCTGGGAGTGTGTGATTCTGTCTCCCCTAGTGGCTGACTCGGGTAGGAGACGAGCCGGTTACTGTCTGGTCGCTTATGGGGTCACAGCAGGGCTGCTAGACCCAGGGCCGATGGGACAGACCAGGCCTGTCTCCTGGACTGACGTGGCCGCGTCACGTACTCAGAGGGCGCAGAATCTCAGCTTTCGCATTTGTTAAAGTGAGTTGCCGGCCCTCAGCACCTCCCCAGTGTAAACGGAGACAGTGTTGCCTTGCTGGGGCTGCCAGCAGCCTGAAGCCGTAGCTCTGAGAGCGTGAACTCTCCTGTCCCCTGTTAATGTCATTGGGGTGTCAGCTGAAATGGCAGGAGTGTTTCCTGGCTGATCACTCGAGCAGGTGGAACGGGGAGAGGGCGGGAGTGAAGCCTTTGTGGGGTGGGAATAGGGGGTTGCTGTAGGGAGGGAAGAACAGAGGAGAGACAACAACAAGGAAGCGAGAGAAAAATGGGGAATGGAGGGTGGGAAAGGCAGGGAAACACAGGGAAGAACCAGCAGGGCCCTACAGGGTGTCCGGGAAGGGGCTGTTTTCCTCCTGAGTGACACGGAACATGACAGGCAAAGAACTAAAATTTTATTTCCCATGCGAAGGGCAGATTCCCCCCTTGTTCTTTGTACGTGGGTGTCCCATGGAGAGCAGTGGGTGTTCTGCTGTGACTGGAGCAGGGCACAGAGTCCTAACCTGATGCCCTGGCCACTGGCCGTAATGGACAGGGCAGTGTGGCCCTCTCTGCCAAAGGAGCTGGACGCCCCAGCGTTACTGCTTCAGCTGAAGGGTTGGGGGGTTTTGGCATTAAAGGGCCCACGTTCATTCTCTGCTGGAGCCCTGGGCTCTGTCTGTGGCCACTGTCAGCATGTAGGACCTGCACACTCTTTGGTCTGTGTCTCCTCCCTTTCCACATAATCCCCGTGCTGGTGCCCCTTGTTCCTGCAGTAACCCAGCGTAGGGGGTGGCTCTGCCCCCCACAGAACCAGAGCGTCCCTGAGAAAGCCCCTGAACAATGTCTCCGTTCCTTGCTCTAGTGTCTCCCCACTTCCGCCTCTCTGGGGAGCACAGGGCTGGGGTGACTCACCCTGACATTGACTATCTCAGGCTACAAAGCTCAGATCCAGGTTTCGTGAAGTTTGGGGGTTGCTGGGCTCAGGGTCTGGGGCTCAGGCCTATTTCTCACCCCTCCTTTCCCCAGCAGGAAGGACGGGACATTTCGGAAGCCAGAGCCGTCGTTATGGAGCTGGAGAAGAGACTCCGCGATTTCTCTCTGCAAAGTGCCATGCTGCAGGAGGTGCTTCTGGGATTCAAAGGTAGTTGGAGTCTGGGGGTGGCGTCTCCTCTGGTTAGAGCGACCCTGACCCTGGGAAGGAGTCGAGGACTCTAGTGATGTCACTGATCCTGGGCTCCATCTCACAGCCCAGCTCAGCGAGTCGCCCTTCCCCATGGAGCAGCCCTGTGGGGCTGGCTCTGCCTGCAGCAGCTGCGTTATCGGCCTCTGATCTCTGTCACCATCTTGTCGTTAACAGCAGTTCCATTAATAAGCAATGGGGGTTTCTCCATGAATGTGAGGGCCTGAATTCTCACCTCTCCCGTCTTCTCCTTCCCCTAGAGACGCTGCGACGGGAGCTGGGGAGCGACACAGGTACGTGTCTGTCTCTGACTGGCCAAGGGGAGATTTCAGCCCAATAACCATGTTAACGACAGGGGATTGCAGCCTCCAGCACCTGGAAGCCGTGTAGCAATGGGAAGCGATGTTACTTTGTTCTTGCACCACTGTATTTTCTACTGACTTGTCTCTCAAATATTTTAGCTCAGGGATCAGCAACCTTTGGCACGCGGCTCACCAGGGTAAGCACCCTGGCAGGCCAGGCCGGTTTGTTTACCTGCGATGTTGGCAGGTTTGCCCGATCGCAGCTCCCACTAGCCACAATTTATCACTCCAGACCAATGGAGGCAGCAGGAAGTGGCAGGCAGCACATCCTTCAGCCTGCGCCGCTTCCTGCATCCCCCATTGGCCTGTGACGGCAGACCGTGGCTAGTGGGAGCTGCAATCGGCCGAACCCGCGGATGTGGCAGGTAAAGAAACTGGCCCGGCCCACCAGGGTATGTGGATTGGAATTTCCTCAAGGTCCTTTAAGTGTTTCTTGATTGGGCACTTGATTTGCAAATTCGTTTCTGAAGAAGCTGACCTAATGCTTTACTAAGGCTACTTCAGAATCAAAACACATTGATGTACAAGAACGTAGCCAATATTCATAACTTTGACTGCAAAATGATACACCCACACAGATAGTATCATCATCATCAGCAGCAAATTATAATCTTTTCATAGGCATCTTACACGACAACCGTTGTACAACATTTGCTGCAAATATAGAACAGTGGTTGCACCAATGAACTACACAGCCACAGGTTATATTAATAACATCACAGCCAGGGCTGGTGTTAGGGGGTAGCAAACAGGGCAACATCCTGGGGCCCCAGACCCCCACAAAGCTACATTGCTTCAGCCCTGGGTGGTGGGGCTCAGGGGCCCAGACTTCAGCCCCATGCGCTGGGACTTCAGCTTTCTGCCCTGGGCCTCAGCGAGTCTAATGCCGGCCTTGCTTGGCAGCTCCTGAAAGCTGCTCACGGCCCCCAGGGCCCCAGACCCTGGTTGAGAACCCTGCCTTACCCCACGAGTCACAGCAACGTTCAGGTTACTGCCAGGCCCAAAGGACCAGTCACTTCCGTAGGTCAAATGACTCTTAGATCTCCCAACACAGACAACACTTGTAGCCAGTCCTGTCACAACCTGTATTAAGATTTATTTGAAAGGAAATGAGAGTTGTTTACAAAGTTAAAGCAGTGTGACAAAGCTCTGTCCTTGTCTCCATGGGCCCTGCATTTCCTGGTGGATTTTGCTAGCCTCAGAGGCTCACTGTGACCCTCCACGTAGCCCTTCTCTCTAGGGACAAGGGTCACAGCCCACTGAGCCATTTTCATCATAAGCCAGTGAGGGAGGGGAGGCAAAGCTACCCTCCCTTGCAAAGTCTCTGTTGTCTCCCAGTCTCAGTGATTAATCAGGGGAGCAAAGGAGCCCAGGACCCCCTCTACTCTAGGCTCCAGCCCAGGAACCCTAATAGTATCAGCTGTGGTATCTGACCTTTTAGAAACAGGACACACACAATTCCCTGTTCTACTTCCCCACAGCACCCCCACTTCCTCAGGCTCCACTTCACCCTTACCTCAGGGCTGTCTTCCTTGTGCCTGATCTGGTGTGTACTGCTTAGTCGCTCCCACAGCTCCTGTTCTGCACACCCACCTGCCTAACTGGGAGCTCTTTAACTAGTTTCAGCCAGCCCCTGATTGGCTTCAGGGGTCCCAATCAACCTAGCTGTCTCCACGGCTTTCTGGAAGGATGTTAATTGGCCCCAGGTGTCTTGATTAACCTGGAGCAACTGTCATTTGGTTACCATGGTAACAGGGATTTGTTTAGCCTGGGGCTAACATACCTGTTTCTCACTACTTTCCTAGAGCCATCTGGCCTTGCCCTGTCACAGCAGCTAATCATCCAGATGCAGACAAATTACAGTCTTAAATTTCAAAGGTAATAGAAGCTTCTCTAATAAGCAAGCTCTGCATATTCTTTAGGACTAACCCCGGCTAAGCAGCTGGGGATCTCGTGCTTATGCCTAGGAACTTTGCCCCCCAGAGTCCGAGCAGCATACAGATCATCAGTTCCTTCTGTGTGGGGTTTTTCATCCCCTTCCTGCCATGTGCTCTGAGCTGGAAACTCAGCTAATGGGAAGTCAAGAGCACAACACCAGTCTTGTGTCTTCTTTAACATCCCATAATAGTCTCTCTGGTGTGGATGGACCTTTCCTGCCAGGCAGGGTGTAATGCATCCGGCTGTCAATCAGCACTTCACCTAGGTAAAGTCTCTCTCCTGTGTGGTGATTTACAGAGCCACAGAGGTTCACAATGCAACTAGTCAGATGTTAACCCAGGCAGCAACTCACAAGCATTCAATAAAGTCTAAGCATGTTCTTAGAATCCTAATACCTGTTTTAACAATACTAACACAGGTGAGTCAGACCGATTCCACTGTGTGTTTGTCCATGTTCAATTAAGACATAGAGGCTTGTGTAAGAGCTAACACCTCGTCTGCCAGTGTCACAGGCAGGATGGGCGGGGATGGTGTCTCTCGTCTCTGTTTGCCAGAAGCTGGGAATGGGTGACAGGGGATGGATCATTTGATGGTTACCTGTTCTGTTCATTCCCTCTGGGGCACCTGGCATTGGCCACTGAGCTAGATGGACCATTGCTCTGATGCAGTGGGCCCTTCTTATGTTCACAGTCTGTATGAGGAGCATCTACTCATTTGGACTCACTGGGGAGCCACAGAAAGGAACAAGATGTGCTGAGGCAAAAAGGCCCAGTCTCAGAGCCCCCGGGGTCACACTTCCCAAAAGCTAAAACTAGGCCCTGCCAATGAAAGGGGCACTGCCAGGAGAGACTGGATAAAGGCTGGAGCATCCAACAACTTAGTTAACCTGAGAGAGCTGCCTTGGGGACAGTGACAGGGAGAATCCCCAGAGTGACTCCTTGGATTCTGCTCTTCTCTGGCCTTTGGTTCTTAGAATCATAGAACTGGAAGGGGCCTCGAGAGGTCATCTAGGCCCGTCCCCTGCCCTCAAGGCAGGACTCAGTATTATCTAGACAATCTCTGACAGGTGTTTGTCCAGCCTGCTCTTAAATATCCCCAGTGATGGAGATTCCACAACCTCCCTGGGCCATTTATTCCAGTGCTTAACCACTCTGACAGTTAGGGAGTTTTTTTTCCTAATCTCCATCCTAAACCACCTTAAATCCATTGCTTCTTGTCCTATGGTCATGTCTCCTCTGAGTCTTCCGCAGTTTTTTTCAATCTTCCCTCATAGGTGATGTTTTCTAGATCTTTAATCATTTTTGTTGCCCTTCTCTGGACTTTCTCCAATTTGTCCACATCTTTCTTGAAATGTGGCCCCCAGAACTGGACACATTACTCCAGTTGAGACCTAATCAGCGTGGAGTAGAGCGGAAGAATTTCTTCTCGTGTCTTGCTTACAATACTCCTGCTAATACTTCCCAAAATGATACTTGCTTTTTTGCAACACTGTTGACTCCTATTTCGCTTGTGATCCACTACGACCCCCAGATCCCTTTCCGCAGTGCTCCTTCCTAAGCCGTCATTTCCCATTTTGTATGTGTGCCACTGAGTGTTCCTTCCTAAATGAAGTACTTTGGATTTGTCCTTATTGAATTTCATCTTATTTACTTCAGACCATTTCTCCAGTTTGTCCAGATGATTTTGAATTTCAGTTCTATCCTCCAAAGTCCTTGCAACCCCTCCCAGCTTGGTATCGCCCGCAAACTTGATAAGTGTAACAGAGAGACTCTGCTGCTGGGAGGGTTTCACCATGTCTCAGAGGGTCACGCCCTGGTAGGAGGGGGCTAGGCCTGTACTGGGATAAGGTCACTCTGTGCTTCACAGTGTGGCAGAACCTAGAATGTCCATTAGCAGGGAACAATGCTGGGGGGAATCTACATGTGGAAAGGACAGAAACCCTGTCTGCATTCTCTCACATTGCCCTTCTCGCCCTGGCAGGCTACAGAATAATGTCCATGTTTCTCCCCAAATCATCCCCTCCTCCCAGGGGGAAGGAAATGGCTTCAATGGAGCTGGCTCAGGTAAGGGATTCTGAGGGAGCTGGTGGTGGGTTCTGCTTGGAGGGAGAGACGCAGTAAATGTACAGGAGGGTGGGAGCCAGTGATGAGCTGCCAAAATATTAACAACAGGTTCCCTTGTCCTCACCTCACGAGGGGGTCATGCCCCCCCCAGGGGTCGTGCCCCTTCCAACCCCCCATGCTCCTTGACACCCCCCCGACCCATCCCCCCCATCCCCTGACTGCCCCCTGCCGCCCCATCAAACCCCTCCTCTCATTCTTGATGCCCCCCTGAAACCTCTGCCCCATCCAACCACCCCTTCTCTCTGTCCCTGACTGCCCCCCACCACCTCATCCAACCCCTGCTCCTTCCTGACTGCCCCCCGGGACCGTTGCCCCCATTCAGTCCCCTTGTATCCTGCCCTCTGACTGCCCCGACCCCTATCCAGCCCCCCACAACCTCAAAGGGGGAGGAGAAGAAGGGTGGAGCTTTCAGAGGAGAAGGGGAGGTGAGCTGGGGCCAGGGGCCGGGTGGACAGCTGCCCGAGCATTTGTTAAATTTAAAAGCTTTTTTAGAACCAGTTGTCCTGGAACAATCGGTTCTAAAAAGGCTTCTAAATTTAACAACCGGTTCATGCGACCCAGCTGGAGCTCACCACTGGTGGGAGCTGCTAGAGATGGTGGGAGGCAGGAAATATCCTGGGTGGAGAAAGGGAGGGGACAGGATGTGACAAACCTGCTGACACTAGTGTAGTTTAGGGTGTGATGGGTTGTCACCCCCAGGGGGCAGTCTGGGAACCGCTGCGCCCTCTAACCCTCAAGCTGGGCTGGCCCTTCTCACACTGCTTTGCTGGAGATTCAGCCAGCCTCTCCAGGGCCTGTTATCACCCAACACGACAGCAGGTGGCGCCATGCACCCAACTAAGCTACCTGAGTGCTTTACCTGAGCCACTCAAGGAGAGAGAAGACAACAGCCAATTTCCCAGCAATAAGTGTTAGCAAACAGATCAAAGCAGATTACTTATATAACCAAAAACTCAAACTAAGCCTAACATACTATCTGGATAGAATTTGAATTAGCAATTTCTCACCCTGACTGATGATAGTCCACCAAGTTTCCATACACAAGGTAGAAATCCCTTTACCCTGGGACCAGCACTTCCCCCACTTCAGTCTTTGTTGCTCAGGTGCTGCCAGGAGTTCTCTTGTGTGTGGGGAATGAGGCCAAGAGATGATGTCACACCCACCTTATGTAGCTTTTCCATAGGGCAGGAACCATTTATTCCAAACTCAGTTCCCAGTCCGGTTTGTGGAAAAATACAGGTACCAAAATGAAGTTCATTGTCATGTGGTCTGGTCACATGCCCTAGAGTGCCCTGCTGAGTCATAGTAGCCGTGACACATAGGCTGGCTGAAACAATCACAGGAAGGCTAAGCTCTTCCATGGTCCATTGTCTTTGTTGATAAGCCATCAGCTCTGTCTGGCTTCTTCATTGTTGTACCTGAAAGGCTCGTTGTGGCTGTTACCCAGAGTAAGCATATTTGAAAGATAGATACAGAGTCAATATCCATAACTTCAGATACAAACATGATCCATGCACACAGGTAGGATAATCGTATTCAGCAAATCATAACTTTTCCAATGACACCCGCACGTGACTCATCTTGTACAAAATGCCTCATGTCCTAATCATATTATAATCCTGCCACTATGTGCTGAATATGGGGGTGTAGTGTCAGATAGGTCCTAATGTCAAAGCACAGGGGTTGGGAACGGAACTTCCCCTCTTTGTGGAACAGGAAATAACCCTCCAGCCAGGGATGGAAAACTTCCCAGACTCCCAGTGCTGGAGCCTGAACCTTCTGACACTTCATTAGTTACCCCCACCCCAGTCTTTGTGGCAACTGCAAACGTTATCGGTGATGATTTTATGTTCTCTTCCAGATCATGGATAAGAATGTTAATAGCACAGGGCCAAGATCCAATCCTTGGGGAACCCGCTAGAAAGAAATCCACTCAACCATGGTTCCCTATTTAAAATCCCAGTTTTAATCTATTTAATGTATGCCGTGTGTATTTTGTACATTCTAGTCAAAATATTGTGCTGAAGCAACTCATATGCCTACGTATATTACATCAGTACTATTAGCTGCAACCAAACTTTTGATCTCATCCAATAAGGATATCCACTTAGTTTGATAGAATCTATTGTGTCTAAACCTTTTTAATGGATACTAATTACATTACTCTCTTTCTTTATTAATGAAATCCAGTATCAGCTGCTCCATTCTTTTGCCCAGTATCGATTTCAGACTGACACACTTGTAATTAGCTGCGTCATCTCTTTTATACTTTTTAAAATATTGGCACAGCATTAGCTTTATTCCAGTCTTCTGGAATTTCCCAAGTGTTCCAAGTCCTAATTAAAATTAACAGTCCACCACGCTCCTCCAGCTCCTCTTTCAAAACTCTAGTTCTTCTTCGAGTGATTGCTCCTATGCATTCCAGTTAGCTGTGTGCGCTGCGCGTGCACGGCTCTTCGGAAGATTTTTACCCTACCAACTCAGGCGGGCCGGCTGGGCGCCCCCTGGAGTGGCGCTGCTTTAGCGCAGGATATATACCCCAGCTGGCCCGTCCGCTCCTCAGTTCCTTCTTTCCGCCCGTGACGGCCGTTGGAACAGTGGCGCGCAGCTTAGCTGACCTCCACTTCCCTAGCTACTCGTAGTTTCTCTCGTTCTGTTTATAGTTGTAGTTAACTTTGTTTGTTTGTAGAATAGTATAGTGTATTTATTTTACAGGGGTTCGGGGTTTATCCCCTTCCCCTCACCCGGTGCCGGGTCCAATGCCCGGTCCACAGGGTTTTCTAATGCTCGGCCGGCCACAAGCCGTTGCCAGCAAGAGATCTTCTCCTAAGATCCCTCGAGGCACTTACCTCACAGATAAGTGCCGCATTTGTGAGGCCTTTAATCAGTGAACAAAGGGGAGCGGGGCTTTCGTTTTAAACAGCTCCTGAGGGAGGCAGCTCTTGCTCCTCCGCTCTCGGCGCCGAGCGCTAGTTAGTTTTCAAGGCGCGCTCCCTCGGCACCGGATCGCCGGTACCGCCAAGGCCTCCTGGCACGACCGTCGCTGGCTCCGACGTACCCTCGGCATGGATCCCTCTCCTGGAGGATGAAGAGGCACAATATCCTTGCTGCGTCCGAGCCGCCACCTCTGCAGCTGAGCGCTATGCTCAGTCGGATCGTCCGGCACTGGTGTCTGCTGCGGCACCGACAATATCCACACCATTAACTCCGGCCAGGCAAGAGCCGTCGAGTCCGGTGCTGGAAAGCTCCCCGGTACAGACCGTGGTCGAGCTCGCTCTGAAGCTGCGTCCGAGATGCCTGCTCCGCAGCCGAGCGCTATGCTCAGTCAGATCGCCCGGCACCGATGTCTGCTGCGGCACCGACAATATCCGCACCATTAACTCCGGCCAGGCAAGAGCCGTCGAGTCCGGTGCTGGAACACTCCCCGGTACGCACCGTGGTCGAGCTCGCTATGAAGCTGCATCCGTGGTGCGAGGTATGGTCGAGCTCACTATTCCCTCCACGCCGGAGACAGTGTCCACGGCGAGGGAGCTGATTGCAATGACAGCGTCTGCGCTGCCTCAACCCCCGGCACCACCGGTGCAGGTTACATAGTCGATGGGCAAGCCTGCCTTGATCAGACCACCCTCCGTCGGCACCGCAGAGCGGCACCGTTCAGGGTCACGGTCCCGCAGATGTTCTCGGTCCCGTCACCGATCTAGGTCCCGACGCCGCTCACAGTCTCGGCACCGTTCTCTATGTTGGTACCAGTAGTACTCGCGGCACCGGTCAGCGTCCCGTTCGCCGGTCCGGGACACTCAGCACCGATCCAGCTCCCGGCACCGCCCCAGGCACCGGGACGCCCGTAGCCACTCCTGATCATCGAGCCTCGCACCCTCGGTCGACCGCCCGGCACAGCTCCGGTGGCAGGTCCCGTTCTCGGTACCGGTATGTCTACCGGTACCGATCCCCGGTGCCGCATCGAGCAACGTCAGTTAGAGACGGAGACTCTACCAAGGGCTTTTCAGCTCCTCCAGGGCCATCCAACCACGCATCAGTGTCGTCCCATGCGGACACTTCATATGCGTAGTACTCTGTCTTCCGATGTGCCCTCCAGAGTCTTCCAGGAGACCTATCAGTGGTCATTCTGGACGCCTTGGGTGTACTACCACGCCAGAGGCGTACTGGTGATCCTGCCTCGCCCGCTCCTCGAGCTCTTGGTGCCAGAGGCGACAATTAGTCGTCCCCGTCCGACCGGTACAGAGCAACCCCCGGTTCGGCACCGGGCTCCCAGATCCCACCGGATCAGGAGGTCGTCCAGGAGCTCGAGCCCACACAGGACCCGCTTGTCCCTGGCCTTTCTTCTTCCTCCTCCCCAGATGAGGCGGAGGCAGGAACATACCCCTCCGGCCCTCCTCTAATCAAAATGCGACCAGCCCCTAAATCCAAAGAGGCTGGGCATGTGGTCTTACTGGGCCATAAGATGTACCCGGAGGGGGCCCTGCAACTTCGTGTAGCGAACCAGCAAGCCCTGCTTAACCGCTACTGTGGGTGGCGGTGGGCAAATTTACAGAGTCGGTTCTTCGGAACTCCCGTCAAGAGTTCGATGCCCTCCTGCAGCA
The DNA here is from genome assembly GCF_016161935.1 of Mauremys reevesii. Taxonomy (NCBI): domain Eukaryota; kingdom Metazoa; phylum Chordata; order Testudines; family Geoemydidae; genus Mauremys; species Mauremys reevesii. The sequence continues at coordinate 11,848,010 of NC_052636.1, read as the reverse complement.
AAGGACGGAGCTGGAGGGAGCTTCCCTCCAGGCCTCGTTGGACGCAGCTGACTCCGCTGCCATGACTCTGGCCTCGGGTGTTGCCACGCAGCGCGTTTCATGGCTCCAGTTATCGAGCCTTCCCTCGCAGCTGCGGCACGCTATACAGGACTTGCCCTTCAATGGCACAGGCCTGTTCTCTGAAAACACTGGCCCTAGGCTGCAAAACCTAAAGGGCAGCAGGGTCACTTTGCTCTCTCTCTCTCGGCATGCACACGCCGGTGATTCAGCGCCGACGTTTCCGTCCCCAGCCTCCGCTCTTACCCTGCGCCTTGACAAAGTCAGGACTTGGCCAGCGGGCGTGGCTTACACGGTCGTGGCCATCAATCCGGACCCCAAAGGAGCCGAAATTAGGGTCCTTCTGACCACCAATGGGGCAAAAGCCTACCCATCCTCATCCCTCCTAAGGACCCCTCTCACGAGCGATTCCTCTGGCAAGAGGTGCGGACGCTCCTCTTCATCGGAGCTATACAGGAGGTACCTAAGGGCAAAACCTAATCCCCTAGCCGAAGGGAGGTCTCAGACCTATCCTAGACCTGCGGGAACTCAACAAGTCGCGATGCAGATGAGTTCCTCATGGTACCCAGGGCAACCGTCATCCCATCCTGGGATCCCGGAGACTGGTACGCCGCCCTCGATATGAAGGGCACGTGTTTTCACGTCGCCATTTCTCTTCCACACAGAAGGTACCCTCGGTTTGGGGCCTACCATCGTTATTCCCAGTATACGGCCCTCCCGGTTGGCCTCTATACAGCCCAGGGGTATTCAAAGTGCATGGCTGTAGTCACCGCCTTTCTTCGCCACCGTCGGATACACGTTCTCCGTATCTAGACGAGTGGCTCATTCTAAGGACCACCGGGCCCAAGTTACCAGTCATGTGGGCATCGACACGAACCTATTCCTGTGTCTAGGCCTGATGATCAATAGTAAAATCCACTCTGATTCCCACACAGGGAAGGGAATTCATTGGGGCCGTCCTGGACTCCAGACTCGCCAGAGCCTGTTTACCTCAGCCTTGGTTTCAGGCGAGGGTAACAATTGTACAAGGTCTACGGACCTTCCCGCCAACTTGGACTCGCACTTGCCTAGGTTTCCTGAGTCACATGGCTGTCTACACATTTGCAACCAAACATGCCAGGCTTCGCCTCCGTTCACTTCAATCGTGGCTCACCTGGGTGTGCCACTGGGCAGAGATAGCATACTCGTGGTCGCCTCGTTCCCCGAGCATCCTAGGCTCCCTTGACCGAGTCAGCGCCCTCCCTGGTGTATCCAGGATGCTGTTTCATTCACCCTCGGGTTCCTCATGACAGACAGCCCATCTCTCGGCTGGGTGCGCACCTGGCGAGTTTCGCACTCACGGCCTTCGGTCAGCGCAAGAGCTGGCCTTACACATCAATGTCCGAGAGCTGAGAGCAGTCTGCCTTGTGGACCAGGCGATTCAGCTGGCGGATCGTCTCAGCAGATCCTTCCTGTCTCACAAGTGGTAGTTTCCTCCGGTCTTTATCTATTCCGTTTTCCAGAAGTGGGTCTTTCCCCACATAGCCCTCTTCACTCTCGCGAGAACGGAAAGAGAGAGAAATTCTCGTTCCAAGGCCTCTCCCAGGCTCGGTCTTGGAGGATTTTCCTGAGGCCGTGGATCAGCCATCTGCAGACGCTTTCCACTGTTCCCGCTGGTTCACAGGGTCCTGCTAAAACTCCGCATGGACAGAGCGCCCTGATCGTGATCGCTCCAGCGTAACCCGGGCAGCACTGGCACACCATGTTGCTACACCTGTCGGTAGCAACCCTCTTGGCACAGACCCCATGATGCGGGATCACGGCAACCTTCACCACCCGGTCTTGTAATCCCTGCACCTCACAGCAGGGCTCCTGCGTGGCTAAACCGATCCGAGTTACGTTGTTCTGCCTCGGTTCTACAGGATTCTCCGGGGTGGTAGAAAATCTTCCACTCAGTTAAAGTATCTGGCCAAGTGGAAGCGTTTCTCCTGCTGCTCCGAAACACACAATGTTTCTCCCGCCGAGGTCCCGCTCCATTCCATCTGGCTCTTCAATCTGGTTCTAACCAGTTTTATGACTGCCCTAGTCGAGCCAATGTCAACATGCTCATTGATATACCTGTCCTGCAAGACAGTTTTCCTGTAGCCTTTCTTGCGGCCAGACGAGTCTCTGAGCTTCAGACTCTCACAATAGGCCCAAGTTCTTCTTCGAGTGATTGCTCCTATGCATTCCATGTAGGTGTGCGCGCCGCACGTGCACGGTTCTTCGGAACATTTTTACCCTAGCAACTCCGGCGGGCCGGCTGGGCGCCCCCTGGAGTGGCGCCGCTATGGCGTTGGATATATACCCCAGCCGGCCCGTCCGCTCCTCAGTTCCTTCTTTCCGCCCGTGACGGCTAGTAGGAACAGTGGAGTGCTCCCTTACCTCCACAGCCCTAGCGTTCTCAATAGCTTTAGTGTATATAGTTGTTAATAGTTTAAGTTTCTTGTTATAGTTGTATAGTTAGTTGTATAGTATAGTAGTTAGGGAATTAGGGGGGTTAGCCCTCTTCTTCTGCCCCGGTGCGGGCTTATGCCCGGAGCACCGGGATTCAAGCCCTGCGTGGCTTGCCAGCAGCCCATGCCGGTGAGTGACCCGCACGACTCCTGCCTCCGCTGCCTCGGAGAGTCGCACAGGTCGGATAAGTGCCCCATTTGTGTGGCTTTCAAGCCTCGTACGAGGAAGGAGCGGGACTCTCGTTTAAAACAACTCCTTATGGAGTCGGCTCTCCAACCTCCGGCACCAGCTCCATCGGCGCCGAAGCCTGCCTCCGTGAGCAGCGCACCGGCAGCACCGAGCCGCTCCGGTGCCAATGCGTCTCAGCACCCGGCACCGAAGACCCGGCACTGCTCCCTCTCTCCGGGGAAGAAGCACAAGGTGCCGAAGACGGCCTCTGCGAAACAGCAGCAGAAGCCGTTAGCCCAGCCGCCTCCGACTAAAACGGTACAGGCTGAGGCAGTGCACAAGAAGTGCACCGGGCCGTCGACTCTGGCACCGCAAGGGCCGTCGAGTCCGGCACCGCCCAGCTCCCCGGTGCCGACCGAGGAAGAGCTGAGGCTCCCGTCCACGCCGGAGGCGTTCGCGACGGCGAGGGAGCTGGTCGACCTCACCGCTGATACGGGCCATCAGCTACTGGCACCGCCGGTGCGGACAGTCAAGTCCATCGGAAAGCCACTGATGATGCGCCCTCCCTCTCCTGGCGGCCGAGGTGATCGGAGCACCATGATCCGGTCTCGCTCCCGATCTCCTTCAAGACGACGGTCGCCAACGCACCGGGCCCGATCCGTACGACGGTCAACGTCGAGACGCCGCTCCCCGTCTCGTCGCCGGTCGCAGTCCCGGTACCGGTCGCACTCCCGGCGACGCTCCAGGTCCCGGTCGCCGAGTCGCCGGCACCGCACCAGGTCCGGCTCCAGGCATCGCGGGCGATATCGAGAATCACGCAGCCGCTCAAGGCGCCGCCGCTCGCGCTCGAGGTCCGACTCCCGGCACCGCCGGTCGAGCTCCCGGCACCGCGCTTCGCGCAGATCCCGTTCACCTATTAGACCGCATGACGACCGGCACCGTCCGTCGGCACCGGAGAGGCAGTTTACTCCGCACCGACGTACTCGGGACCGCCACGGCTCCTCCCTGGCCTTTGAGGGAACCCTCAGTTGCTTCCCCTGAGGGCAGTGCGGTAGACTTCCGAGCGGGGTCTCTTCCGCAGGACCATGGACCTCAACAATGGGGGTTTTGGGTGCCCTGGGCCCAACATGAGCAGGGGCCTCCCCTTCCACCGAGGCAGCCAGGCTCAGCGCGTTCGGTGCCAGAGGCCACTGTCAGCAGGCCACCCCCGTCTCCAACGCCACAGACCGCTGCTCACGGTACACCGTTGGGGCATGAGACACTGGCACCGGAGCGCCCAGACGCGGAGCCAGCTCCTGAAGAGGTGCTGCCAGGTCACTCCTCGTCCTCCTCTCCCGACGAGGCGGTGGCAGGGGCGTCACCATCAGAGCCCCCGCCTATTGACCTCAAAACACACCAGGACCTTCTCCGGCGGGTAGCGAAAGCCATCAACCTGCCCATCGAAGAGGTCCAAGAGTTCGATGACCCCATCACGGATGTCGTGGGAGCAGACGCCCCCGTGAGAGTAGCGCTGCCATTCATCCGCACAATCCAGCGGAACAATGCCGCCATCTGGCAGTCGCCTTCCTCCGTCCCTCCCACGGCACGCGGAGTGGAGAGGAAATATTCTGTACCACCTAAAGGGTACGAATACCTTTATGTGCACCCGACTCCGGACTCTTTGGTAGTCCAGTCCGTGAACGACCGGGAGCGTAACGGACAGCCTGCCGCTGCGCCGAAGTCGAAGGAGTCCAGGCGCATGGACTTATTGGGGCGCAAGATTTACTCGGCGGGCGGCCTCCAACTCCACATCGCAAATCAAATGGCCCTGCTATCCCGGTATACATTTAACATCTTGGGATGCCTGGGAAAATTCATGAGCTGACCTCGCAGGACTCCCGCCGAGAATTCTCGGCGCTCCTGGAAGAGGCAAGCTGGCCTCCAGGACCTTAATTAAAGCAGCGGTCGACTCAGCGGACTCGGGGCCAGAACTGTGGCGTCCGTGTAACCATGCGACGACATTGCGTGGCTGCAGTCGTCCACTTTGCCGGAGGTACAATACACCCTCCAGGACCTCCTTTGAAATGCAGGGTCTGTTCTCTGAAAAACTGACACGAGAATTCAGACCCTGAAGGACGGACGAGTGGCAATCCGCACTTTGGGAATGCATACGCCGCCACACAGAGGCGTCTGCTCCGCAACAGCCCTATCAGCCCGTGCCGCAGGCCAGGTCTCGGCCATTTAATAATCGCAGGGCCCCATTCCGCCGCAGACCGTCGGGCGGGCGGCGTAACCAGTCCCAAGGCTCGTCCAAAGCTCCTCAAGGTCCCAAGCCAACCTTTTGATGGGACGCCCGAGGACGGCGCACCACTCTCCCCCCCGGATCCATCCCCTTTGTTTTCAAGTCGCCTTTCCTCTTCCTCCAGGCGTGGTGTTCTGTAACATCGGACAGCTGGGTGCTCAACACCATCCAGCACGGCTACCGCCTACAGTTTATTTCGCCTCCTCCCATCCACCTTCCCGTCCTCTTCAGGGACCCCTCTCACGAGCAAGTCCTCTTACAGGAGGTCCAGTCTCTGTTGAGCATGGGTGCCATCGAGGAGGTGCCTCCCTGCAGGCGGGGCAGGGGATTCTACTCCAGATATTTCCTCATCCCCAAGGTGAAAGGAGGTCTTCGTCCCATCTTAGACCTCCGGGAGCTGAACAAGTATCTCTGCAAGCTCAAGTTTCGGATGGTAACCTTGGGGACCATTATCCCTTCCTTGGATCCGGGAGACTGGTTTGCCGCCTCGACATGAAGGATGCTTACTTTCATGTAGCAATTTCCCACAGACGCTACCTGCGCTTCATGGTCAACGAGGCCCACTACCAGTTTGCGGTGTTACCCTTCGCCTCTCCACGCACCGCTGGTATTCACCAAATGCATGGCGGTCGTGGCGCGCCCTCCGTCGTCCGCCGAATTCACGGGTCTCCATATCTCGATGACTGGCTGATTCGTGGCCGCACCCAAGAGCTGGTGGCGGCTCAGGTGTCCGAGATACTGCATCTGTTCCGGTCTCTCGGCCTGCTTGTCAACGCCGACAAGTCCCACTTAGTTCCGGCGCAAAGAGTGGAATTCACAGGAGCAGTCCTCGACTCCAATCTGGCCAGAGCCTGCCTCCCTCGTGCTCGGCACGACACGTTGGCCTCCCTTATTCGGACACTGCAGGCCTTTCCGACAACAACAGTGCGGTGCTGCCTACGTCTCCTAGGTCACATGGCAGCGTGTACGTTTGTGACCGCGCACACAAGGCTGCGACTTCGCCAGTTCCAAATGTGGCTGGCATCGGTGTACCGCCTCAGCGCGACCCCATGGATATGGTGGTGGTGGTGCCGAGTCCCGCTCTTCAGTCGCTCACCTGGTGGCTGGATCCGGAGACAGTCTGCGCAGGGGTTCCCTTCCGCCCTCCTCGGCCGTCGATCACCCTGACCACGGACGCATCGGCGCTTGGATGGGGGGCTCACATGGGAGACCTGCACACCCAGGGCCTCTGGTCAGCCCAGGAGCTCTCCCTCCATATCAACGTCCGGGAATTGAGAGCGATCCGTCTGGCGTGTCTCGCCTTTCTGACTCACCTTCAGGACCGCTGTGTAGCGGTGTACACAGACAACACCACAGCCATGTTCTATGTCAACAAGCAGGGCGGAGCTCGATCCTCCCCGCTCTGCAAGGAGGCGATGCTCCTCTGGGACCTTTGCGTGACCCACTCGATTCGCCTCGAAGCGTTTTTTCTGCCAGGAGTACAGAACACGCTGGCCGACCGTCTGAGCAAGACCTTCGCCTCCCACGAGTGGTCCCTTCGCCCAGATGTGGCTTACGCAATCTTCCAGAGGTGGGGATTTCCCCAGATAGAACTCTTCGCCTCCCGGGCCAACAGGAAGTGCCACAGGTTTTGCTCCTTCCAAGGTCAAGCTCCAGGCTCCCTCTCGGATGCGTTTCTCCTGCCATGGACGGAGTCCTCCTCACGCTGCCCCCGCTTCCGCCGTCCACCGAGTGTTACTCAAGCTTCGGAGGGACAGGGCCCGCGTAATACTCGTCGCTCCGGCCTGGCCGAGACAGCACTGGTATACCCTGCTGCTCGAGCTCTCGGTTCGGGAACCCATTCCCCTTCCGCTGTGGCCGGACCTCATCACTCAGGACCTCGGCAGGCTTTGTCACCCGAACCTGCACTCGCTGCATCTTACAGCTTGGTTCCTGAGTGGTTGACCGACGCAGAGAGGGGATGTTCGGCGGCGGTGCAGCAAGTTCTGCTGGAAAGCAGGAAGCCTTCGACGCGCTCTACCTACCTCGCGAAGTGGAAACGCTTTGCGCTCTGGTGCGACCAGCGAAGTCTTAACCCATTCTCGGCCCCCATCCAGACCGTCCTTGATTACCTCTGGTACCTGAAAGGTCAAGGTCTCGCAATCTCGTCCCTGAAGGTGCACCTGTCGGCTCTGTCAGCCTTTCGGCCCGCTATAGGAGTTCGCTCTGTCTTCTCCAACCCAATGGTAGCCCGCTTCCTTAAAGGGTTAGACCGTCTCTACCCTCAGGTGCGTCCGCCTGCTCCGACTTGGGACCTGAACCTGGTTCTCGCCCAGATGATGGGCCCACCCTTCGAGCCCCTGGCCATGTGCTCTCTGCTCCATCTCACCTGGAAGACGGCCTTCCTCGTGGCGATCACATCCGCCAGACGAGTCTCGGAACTCCGCGCCCTGACGGCAGGTCCCCCATATACCGTCTTCCACGGGGACAAAGTGCAGCTTCGACCGCATCCGGCCTTCCTCCCCAAGGTGGTGTCGGCCTTCCACCTCAACCAGGAGATCTTCCTCCCGGTCTTCTTCCCGAAGCCGCACGCCTCCCCTCGGGAGCGGCAGCTCCACACTCTGGACGTCCGCAGGGCCCTCGCTTTCTACATCGACCGGACGAAGTCCTTCCGGCGTTCCTCCCAGCTCTTTGTGGCAATTGCCGATCGCATGAAAGGCGAGCCGGTTTCCTCACAACGGATTTCATCCTGGGTGACGTGCATACGAACGTGCTACGAGCTTGCTCGGGTCCCCCCGTGCCGCCTCACCGCACACTCGACGAGGGCGCACGCCTCGTCGGCCGCCTTCCTGGCCCATGTTCCCATCCAGGACATCTGTAGAGCGGCCACCTGGTCTTCAGTCCACACCTTCGCGTCCCACTACGCGTTGGTGCAGCAGTCTCGGGACGACGCAGCCTTCGGCTCCGCGGTATTACACTCCGCCATGTCTCATTCCGACCCCACCGCCTAGGTAAGGCTTGGGAATCACCTAACTGGAATGCATAGGAGCAATCACTCGAAGAAGAAAAGACGGTTACTCACCGTAGTAACTGGTGTTCTTCGAGATGTGTTGCTCCTATCCATTCCAGACCCGCCCTCCTTCCCCACTGTCGGAATAGCCGGCAATAAGGAACTGAGGAGCGGACGGGCCGGCTGGGGTATATATCCAGCGCCATAGCGGAGCCACTCCAGGGGCGCAGCGCCCGCCGGAGTTGCTAGGGTAAAATGTTCAAGAACTGCACGCGCGCGCACACCTACATGGAATGGATAGGAGCAACACATCTCGAAGAACACCAGTTACTACGGTGAGTAACCGCCTTGTATACTGTGTTCCTCAAGGACAAGGGCAGTTATTACCACGTCTGACCTGCCTCCCTAAGGAGGTGTCGGCCTTTTATATCTACCAGGATATCTTCCTTCCGGTCTTCTTTCCGGCCACTCTCTTTGCAAGGAGAGCAACAATTGCCCTCCTTCGACATCCGTAGGGCGTCCGCAATCTATATCTAGCGGACAGGGCCCTCTCGTAACGCCCCCAAAACCTTCATCGTACCGGCATAACGGACGAAGGGCATACCTGTCTCCTCCTAGAGGATTTCATCTTCAATGACGTTGTGCATCCGCACCTCCTCTGTTTTGGCCCATGTTCCATAGAGCCACCGTACTGCACATTCCATCAGGGCTCACGCTTCTCTGCTGCCTTCCTGGTTCACATACCCTTTCAGGGGATGTGTTGTGCACCTACCTGGTCCTCGGTCCACACCTTTGCCTCATTGGTCCAAGAGTCCAGAGCTGATGCAGCCTTTGGCTTAGCAGTTGCATTCTGCAACATCTAACTCCGACCCCACCGCCTACATAAGGCTTGGGAATCACCTAACTGGAATGCATAGGAGCAATCACTCGAAGAAGAAAAGACAGTTACTCACCGTAGTAACTGTTGTTCTTCGAGATGTGTTGCTCCTATCCATTCCAGACCCGCCCTCCTTCCCCACTGTCGGAGTAGCCGGCAAGAAGGAACTGAGGAGCGGACGGGCCGGCTGGGGTATATATCCTGCGCTATAGCGGCGCCACTCCAGGGGGCGCCCAGCCAGCCCGCCGGAGTTGGTAGGGTAAAAATCTTCCGAAGAGCCGTGCACGCGCGGCGCGCACACCTAACTGGAATGGATAGGAGCAACACATCTCGAAGAACAACAGTTACTACGGTGAGTAACCGTCTTTTATCTGGACCCACTGATTTAAACACATCTAACTTGAATAGCTGCTGTTTAACGTCCTCGTGAGTTATTGTTGAAATGGAAAGACTGTCAGCCAACATCTTATGATATGAGTTACATCATCTGTTTTTCTCCAAATCCAGGAGATAAATATTTATTGAACACTTTTACCTCTTCTCCATGATTGTTGATAATTCTGCCATTTCCATCTAGTAATTTATCACTACCATTGTTAGGATTAATTTTGTACTTAATATACTTTTTAAAACCTCCTTATTTTCATTGGTTGATCATTGATTTCTGTTAGCTTCCCTTACCAACTTTCTACAATTCTGACCTTCTAACTTAGATTCTAACTTCCCCTTTCTTCCATAGATTTTATTTGGAGAGTGTTGGGATTCCTACCAGGAGCTACCAGCAGGGTCCAGAGACAGCCCAATCTCCTATATTAAGCTCTGGCTAGTAGCTATGTGATAAATGTGATGACCCAACCTCCGTCTGTCAGCTGGGAGACACAGAGGTTCTCTCTTTCTATCCTCTGATGCCTCCTGGATGCTCTAGGCAAGGTGGGGTGGGACTCTGTTAACATGTGACTCCCGGAGCTTCCATTTCCCTGGTGCTGCTGTTCCGTGAATAGTGGGGTTGTGAGTGGGGCAGCAGGTACTGAGTGTTGGACTCTTTCTCTTTCAGGGGCCGGTGACCTTCGAGGAGGTGGCTGTGTACTTCACCAGGGAAGAGGGGGCTCTGCTGGACCCCGCTCAGAGAGCCCTCTACTGGGATGTCATGCAGGAGAACTATGAGACTGTGACCTCGTTGGGTAAGGAGTCCTGTCCCCTGGCTTATTAGAAGCTGTGGGGTCTCTAAAGAACCTGAGTAATAATAACTTTATACCTTTATTTGTCATACAAGTTTTGACAAGTTTCCTTGCCCCCCCCTTTTTTTGCCTTATCTCCCACCCACTAGTATCATTTTTGGACATGTGCCTTTTTGGTGCCGTCAGTCATTTTAAAATTGCATTTAATGTATCCTTATTGAATACATTAATAACTGTAGCTTTCGTGCCTATTCCTCATTTTAAGAGGAAAATATACCTCCTGTAGAATTCTAAATTGAGTAAATAGGTGTATGACTCATGCATGGCTTGTGTGACAGTCAGATGAGCTCCTATTTTGATAGGAGAGCGTATAATGTTGCCATTCAGGACCCCACGGGTGAAGGGAGAACAGAGCTGTGGGAGGGGAGCAGAAGGGGGGAGTAGATAATTCTGGGGTGCCAGGACGTGGGGAGGGTGTGTGCAGGGTTAGAGCTAAGAAGCAGCAGGGAGGGATGAGGTTGTGAGAGACGAGGAGGGAACACAAGAATCTCCCAAGGTGCCGGGAGGTGGTGCTGGCTGAGAGTAATGGGAAGAAGTGGAGAGGAGTGTGGAGGAAGGGCACCGAGGAAGTGGCTCAGTCTCAGGTTTGAAGCTAAGTGGCCTGTCCTTGTGGAAGAGTGGGACCCTTGGGGTCTAGTGCACTCAAGAGGCACCTCCCAAGGACTGTTTAAAAGCCAGGGCATTGCAGAGATCCTGTGGATCCATGACAGTGCCAGAGGTTCAGCCTTATGGGGAAAATATATAAAACAAGAAAAGGATCTAAATGCGTGTTTACCATCGCTCCCTCTCAGTCCTCATGGGAATCCCTGATCCGTTCCAAAGTGTATTAAAACCTTCCTTAAAGGCTCACCTCTTGGTTATCAGGTCATGTCCATTTGTTAGAGGGTTTTCCCTTCACCCTCCCACTTCCCTGGTTCTTGTCACGCAGACAGCAAGCAGCGAAAGACCAGAAGTCTGAAGCACAGATAATGCGATGTTTATTGGGGTTATTTCCAAGCAAGCATATTCCACTGCCCTAATGAACTTACACGTAGAAAAATTAATTATGCAGCAGACAGAAACAATTAGAGAACCAGACTGATTAACAAGTAAAAGTGGTAGCCATAAAGATAGAACAATACAGAAATGAGGGTTTCACAACCACAACCATTGATAAGGGATTTCTTGCCAGACAGGATGCTGTCAAACTAAGTTTTCTTGAACCATCTTAAGATCTGTTTCTTTATCTGGTGGTGATGGGCGCTATCAGGACAGGATCGACTTCCTAACAGCCCAATAGCACCTTAGTTCAGTGTGACTGGTTTGGGATGTGAGGATGTGACCCTTCGCTTCCCAGCTTATGGCTGCCCCTGCTGCTTAGCCAAAGGCCTTAGCATAAGAACAAGGCCCCTAGTGAGAGAAGGCCCATACACAGGCAGACTGAGATTTTGATTCTTAGCTAGTTACCGGGGTATAAAGACAAAGTAATAAAAATACCCCTAAGTTCTTAAAGTCTAGGCTTTACAGGCAGGCCTGAATATCTCTATTCTAACAGTGGTTCTAGCCCTTCCCCCATTCTGTGTTTGTCCTGTCTATTTAGATCAGGGGTCGGCAACCTTTCAGCAGTGCTGTGCCGAGTCTTCATTTATTCACTCTAATTTAAGGTTTCATGTGCCAGTAACACATTTTAACATTTTTAGAAGGTCTCTTTCTATAAGTCTATAATATAGAACTAAACTATTGTTGTAAGTAAAGTAAATAAGGTTTTTAAAATGTCTAAGAAGCTTAATTTAAAATTAAATTAAAATGCAGAGCCCCCCCTCAGACCAGGAGCCAGGACCCAGGCAGTGTGAGAGCCACTGAAAATCAGCTCGCTGCCGCAGGTTGCCTACCCCTGATTTAGATTGTAAATTCTTCAGGGCATGGGCCATCTACTGTTCTCTGTTTGTACTTTGCCTAGCACAATGGGGACCCACTGTTAGTTGGTCCTTAGGCACTAAGGTAGTGAATATGATTTGTTATAATAGTAACTCTCCTGCCACTTTGAGCCAAGGAAGATGGCCTTGGGATGCGTAGCCTTATTTGGGGTGTGTGAGTAATGTTGATTTGATTTATCAACTTAATTTAATGTGTATTGTAATTATTTTTATTAATTAATAATATTAATTAATATAAATGATTAAGTATTATGGGTTTAGGCTCACCAATTTGTTTGATCAGAAGATAAAAGTTGGTGTTTCGAATCGGGTTCCACAGAATTGATAAAGGGACCTTCGGGGGTATGACAGGAAGCTCACAGTGAGACAGATTTAGTCATAACGATTTTTTATTAAACTCAATGAAATAGTAAGTAAATTGTAAAACAGGTAGAATTACAGAGTTACAATTGTATTACTGTTATTCAGGAGATACATATGATGATACAATATTATGTGCTGCAAACGTTGGTTAATATTCACACCCTGTTTTGATAAACTGATGTTGGCCTCGCCTCTGGCGGTTCTGGTTTCACAGCTCTTGCAAGGGAAACTAATGCAAAGAGCTGTCAAAGCTACTTTGGAATTTACTTTTTAGCTCAACTAAATAATCTAATACACAAATTAAAATAAAGTTTAGAGAGACCAAGCTTAGCCGAGTCCCTTTTGAACTTAAAGTTTGAAAAGAAAATAAGTGCGGCCTATTACTGGTTAATAGCTGTTGTAGATGGATAGCATGAATACGTAGCTGAAGATGGTGAAGTGTAGAGAAGGAGGAGGTCGAGGTGCGGGTGGGGATACCATAGTGAGGACCTCTTTTATAGAAATAAATACTGAAATCCTTCCTTTTATGCCCAAATTTCAGTCTTCCCCCATAGAAATGTTAGGGTACGCTTACTCCATAGGCTAGTATGTGTGTGCATATGGATGACAGGTATCTGCGCACTTGTGGGGTACTTGTTAAGTCTGTGAGTACAACTTTGAAAAATCCCCTTTGCTATTCTTCATTGTCTGTTGGTCTAGGTAAAGGGTCTTAGACCTAAGCATAGGCACTTTATTTGGGTATAGGAAAACAGTTGCTTTTCTGGGTAAAGGGGCACAGGATGTAGCTATGCTAACTTTGCTTTAGCTTAAAATGCAGGTTTTGGCCTGTAGGTTTCTTGCATTACAGCCAAATGTATTTTTAATATGAATTAATAAACCTATCACAATACTGCACTTATAAGAAAAGAGAGATTTATGCAGGCAAGCAGATGAATCCTGAGAGCTACAGATGTTACTGTCTAAAAATGAGATGGGGTTAAAACTATGGAATATTCTTTGTGACAAGTATCCCACAAATTCCACTGACCTCCCGTGTTTTCTTTGCCTGCAGTAGGGTTTCCAGTTTCCAAACCTTATGTGATCTCGCAGCTGGAACAAGGGGAAGAGCCATGGGTCCCGGACCTCCAGGGCTCTGAGAAAGAAGTGGTCCCGAGAGCTGCCTTTGCAGGTGAGGAATTGGTTAAACAACTGCTTAGGAATGCAGGAAACATTTGGGATGCCCTACAAAGACCCTGTGAGCTCTTCAAGTTCAGGATTGTTCCCTGCAGATGTGGAATCATTATGGCAGATATCACTCATGGCTTCCCTCCTATTCTGACTGACAACTGGCAGCAGGTCCCTCCCTGATCTCACTTTCCCCTGAGAGTTATGGTGCAATGAGGACCCAGAACTGATCCCTTCCTCTCTTCTCTGTGGAAGGGTTTGGGGAAAATCAGTACCTGATATGTTTGATCTCTCCCACATATATTTTGGTTTGTTCATCCCTTTTTCCATTCCTCTCTGACATTTCCTTTTCTCAGGCACAGGAGTGACCTATGTCTGATTCTCTCTGTCTCCCATCCGGCGATGGCCTGGCGAGTGAGAACGAGGAGGAGAAACCCCAGCAGGAAGACACTGTGCAAGTAGATCCACATTGGCTGTTATCAGGAAGATCCAAAGGGAATGTTTCCAGGAGGTGTGCACTCCCAGAAAACACAAAAGCCTGTGAGACTCAGCAGAGGCCAGAGGAAAACTACAGTAGCCACTCAGACCTTATTCCACGCAACAGAATCAACTTGGAAGAGACACGCTACATGTGCCACGAGTGCGGGAAAAGCTTCGGGTGGAGCTCTCACCTTACCAGACATCAGAGAATCCACACAGGGGAGAAGCCCTACACGTGCTCTCAGTGCGGGAAAAGCTTCGGGTGGAGCTCTCACCTTATCATACATTGGAGAATCCACACAGGGGAAAGGCCCTACACATGCCCTGAGTGTGGGAAAAGGTTCCATCAGAGCTCAAACCTTATTGCACATCAGAAAATCCACATAAGAGAGAACTGTTATAAATCCCTTGACTAGGGCTGGAGAAAGATTTTTTTTTTTAATCACATTTGCTAATTCCCTTCTTTGGGGTCAGTCCTGTGATCTTTTCTATCAACTCCTTTCCTTTGAGTCGAAGGAGTGTGTGTCCCTCCAGCCAGGAATGTTCATCAGCTCCTGATGGGGGAGAGGTTTGATTCCAACAAGCTACACTGAGGCTAAAACTACCTGTGCCTGACATCCGCTAGGGCTGTACATGGCGTTGGCTGCTCAAGTTAGTGATCTTGGAGTAACAAGACAATTATAGTTGTAGAGCAGATGCAGCCCAGGTGCAGGGGTTGGCATTAGCTTCCCCCTTGACCTGACCTAAACTCCATCACTTTCCCTAGTCTAAACAAACCCTGAGCATCCCGGTTATACTGTTCCCCCATTTCAAAGCCATTGTTAGTCATCGAATTCACTCTTGGGGAAGAAGTTGTTTCACTCCCAGTTGCTCTGATGTTGGTTCAGATTGTGCTGGGGAGCAGATATTTTTACTACCATTTTTTTCACTTAAAATATATTGAACTATAACAAAGAGCAGGAACAGGGCAGGGATAGGGGAAAATGTCATTTCACCCTCTGTAACAACAGAAGAAGATGGGGTAAATCAGAGGGATTCCCTTATTCCCCATCACCATCCCAGTCCCCCTGTTGTGCAGTTGGTTAGGTCAGTATTTTTTCTAAAGGGCTGGGAAGAGGATTCTCATAAATAACGTGTAACTAAACAAAGTGCCTAGGCATTGGGCTCCCAAAGCAGTTGTGGCCCAGGCCCTGCAGGAAGTGGCTCCTGAAGAGATCTCCTTCCTCATTAGCTGCATATTGCCTATTATTTGGGAAATACAATCCCTATCGAGGTAGAGATGGGAAACATGGAAGTGACTTTTCTCTTCAGCTCACCCCTGGGAGATGCTGCAAATGTGTAGAAAATGAAATCCGTGTTGAATGTGCTATAGCTGCAGAAAGATACCTATTTTTAATAGAGACCTGACATTTGTTGTCTTACAGGGATTCTAAGTCACACCTGAATTTAGTCCCTAATTAAAATCTGTGCCAGCACATTAAAGAATTAAAAGGGCATAGTTGGGGGAGTTGTACCTCACTGTCGCTACTGATCTGTTGTGCGGTTGGAGAAGAATTCTACACCAGAGAAGTGTAAAATTACTCCAAGGAAGGTCAAAGATTTGACAAGAACTCAGGTAGAAATTGCAGGTACTAGTGGTTGATTTTCACCCCCGAGATGGAACCTATGGTGACCTGTGGCCCAGGTAAATTATTTTTAGAACCCTGCTCCCTAGTTAAGTGGCATTGATCACACTCCTGAAGGACGCCATGATTAAATTGGGCACAACTGTCTTTTACCATTTGGAACCAAAGTTTCATGAAGCACAGAGAGAAACAGCTGATTCCTTCAGAGCCATTCCATGCCTACGGGTCCCAATCTGGCTGCCTCGTTGGACAAGAAGCACTTCCCTGCTGGCCAAACAATGGTAGCCAATGAGGGAATGTATCAGATGTGAAGTTCAGACTGCAGGATACTTGAATGCTGAGTCCCGAGGCTGTGGTTTAGTCCAGGCCTGCACAACTCATAAAGCGGCGAGGGCAATATTACTCCAAAGAAAACAGCGGAGGGATGAAACCCCCCCGGCCTCACCGAACACCACCCCCCAGCGCTGCCGAGCCCCTCCCCGAAACAATCCCCCCCAAGCGCCACCCGCCCGTGGAAACAAACCCTCCTTCCCAGCACCGCCCGCCCAAACGGTGGCATTGAACCTTCGTAATATGTTATAGCGGGCCTCAAAGGTAGTATAATTAAGGTAGAAGTAGAATAAAATCTTCCCCCCACTTTGTAATCAGTTGCCCTGTGGAGTGAATGAGGTGGGACTGAGGAAGGCAGCACCTCCAGACAGCTGCAACCCTTGGAGAGGGGCTGGGAGCCAGACCAGATCAGCAGAACAGGTCAGCCACTGACTCATAGCTCGTCTCCTCAGTCCCCTGCTGCCGGCTCAACAGCCCCCCCCACTCGCCTCCTCAGCCCCCCCTTCCATGCTGTCAGCTCAGCCACCCCTTTGCCACTGCCCACCCACTCGCCCGGCTCACCCACCGCCTTGCCACTGCGCGCCACTCGCCTCCTCAGACCCCTCCTCACCTGCTATTGTGTCATACAGGGTCAGATTAGATGGTCTAATGGTTTCTTCTGGCCGTAGTTGACTAATTTCTGAAAACCGAGTGTAGCATTGGGAGCAGCGCCTGATGTTTCTGTCTAGCCGGCTTGCTGCCTAGAACGAACCCTCCTTGAGTGGGGTGATCCACAGGGACTAGCTGAAACCTGCAAAGTGCCTGGCCAGGGGCAGGACATTAGCCCAGCAAGGGAGGGGTGTGGCAGTGACATCACAAAGGCCTTTGCAGGACCTCAGACTATTGGTCCAAGGTGGTGGGAGGTGGTGACCTCACAGAGAGATGCTGACATCAGCCAGGCAGGACAGGGGCGAGGGGCCAGGGAAACCTCAGAGACCCCTGTGGCTTTGCTGCAGCAAGTCTCCTTCTCCAGGTCTCTCTTTGAGGACTGAGAGAGTCTTCGGGTTCACGGACGTGAGCGCCAGGAGGAACCTCTTTCGAGTTTTCTCCTTCCCTTTTCGTGATTTTACTAGAAAACAGCCGTCCCTGTTTAGAAGGTAAGAGCCTCCTGGAGGTTTGAAACCTGTTCAGTCTGATCCATCTGGTGACAGTTGAATTCTAGGCATGGAAAACACGAGCTTAAGGAGGCAGAAGTTTATTGCAAGACGTGGGATTTTGTCCCTTAGAATCACTGGGGACATTAGGGTTTGTTGTTTTTCTTTCATCTTTTCCTCCATCTCTCCCTCCTCCCTCCTCTTTCTCTTCGTCTCTTGCTTCTTTTGTCCTTTCTCCTGTTCCTCCCAACATTAGGAGAGGTTTGTGTGTGTGTGTTGCTGGGGAGTGCTCTGCAGTTCCCACTGTGGGAGATCCATCCAAAAATGTGGGGCTGAAATAGAGCTCGGGCAGTGATTCCCCATCAGTGACCTGGGCCATCCTTTGGGCTCTCTGGTGAGAACCTCAGCCTCCCGTCCTCAGTCTCTACCCTGATTGGCTGAGCAGGGGGTTATTGACAGGGAGGAGACTCAGGTCCTTGTTCTTCTCTTTTAAGACCAAGGAAATAAGTCAGAACCAGTTCTGTGTTTGATGAATTTTGCTGTTCTCTGCATTAATGGTCTCTGAGCAGTTCATGATTCTCTCTAACATTGCAGTTCTCCTCAAATACTTGCTGAATAATTACTGTCACTGTTGGTCTGGAGCTCATCTGAGAGCACTTTACTCAGGTCATTCCATATCTGAAATTCAAGATCTGATGGTTAGTTTGAAAATCAGGGCTCTTGGGTCCTATTCCCAACTCTGCCACTGACTGGCTGTGTCACGTAAGACAAGTCAATTCTCCTTTCTCAGCCTTGGCTTCTCCTCTTCAAGTAGGGATAATAATGATCTGCTCCTACCTAGCTCAGTACACTCACTCTTCCCCAACACACACACTGTCTCTCCCCACACACACACAGTCTCCACACTGCAGTGGAAAAGCAGCTGGCAATCTAGTAGGATGCCCAGGGAACAATGGGGGAGAGAAACCTGCATGACTGAAAGTGCAGCCATGGAGACACCACACACCAGCCTTGCCTAGCTGGCAAGAATCAAACCTCCACAGAAACACCCTGTGGCTTCTAACCCAGCTCCCTAAGGCCTCAGCCACAACCACTTAACACAGGGGCCTTTCTACACTCTGGTTCTGTTCTCACTGAAGGGTCATTTCCAATTGTTCACTCAGACCAGCTTCCCCAGCGCATTCACTGCTGTGCAGCTCTGTACGTGTGGCCATGGCTGAGCAGCCAGAGTTCCTGCCCATTTCCCCACTGGCTGGAGCATGGCTAGAGTGTGTTTGTGGTTAATGACGTTGCTGTAGATGGTTCGTTTCCTGCCTTGGCAATTCAGACAGTCCCTTTTCCCAACATATCTCCAGCACATCAGTCCCTGGCTGGGTCTCCTCGGCAGTGGAAAACATCCCTTGTTTGGCCCTGCCAAGGGGATCGTGCAGAGCTGAGATGCCCCTCGGCTTGGATCAAAGGGGGAGTTGGATGGAATTTATCACACAACCCTCCCTGCTCCCCAGAGCCCCACGGGGAGAAGCTAGAGAAGGGGGAGTCATTCCTTCCCTGCGCTCCCAGAAGAGCTGCTAGCAGGGCCGCCCAGAGGCAGGGGCAAGGGGGGGCTGGAGCACATGACTTATGAGGAGAGGCTGAGGGAACTGGGATTGTTTAGCCTGCAGAAGAGAAGAATGAGGGGGGATTTGATAGCTGCTTTCAACTACCTGAAAGGGGGTTCCAAGGAGGATGGATCTAGACTGTTCTCAGTGGTAGAAGATGACAGAACAAGGAGTAATAGTCTCAAGTTGCAGAGGGGGAGGTTTAGTTGGACATTAGGAAAAACTTTTTCACTAGTAGGGTGGTGAGGAACTGGAATGGGTTACCTAGGGAGGTGGTGGAATCTCCTTCCTTAGAGGTCTTTAAGGTCAGGCTTGACAAAGCCCTGGATGGGATGATTTAGTTGGGTTTGGTCCTGCTTTGAGCAGGGGGTTGGACTAGATGACCTCCTGAGGTCCCTTCCAACCCTGAGATTCTATGATTCTATGATTCCCTGCTGGCTCACTGCTCACCTCTGTGCCCACCTGCCACTTGCCCACCCGCTCGCCCACCTGCTCCCCACTTGCCCCCTCACCCCCCCCAAGTGTAAAGCCTCATTCAGAGACCCAGGGTCACTATATCACTGCACCCAGCAGTCACTCACTGCAGTTGTAGATAAATCTCTGCATTATGCATTTTTGTATAATTTGTCTATGACTTTGTATTGAACCTTGGTAATATGTTATAGGAGCCCTAAGGTAGTGTAATTAAGGTAACAGAAAATGTCTTTTTGCTAGAAGTACAATAAGATCTTCCCACTTGGTAACCCGTCGCCCTGTGGAGTGAATGAGGTGGGACTGAGGAAGACGTGGAAGGCAGCACCTCCAGACAGGTGCAACCCTTGGGAGCCCGACCAAGGCCACTCAGACTTGGCAAGTGGGCTGGCTAGAGAAGAGCCGCCACACTGACGGCCTCGGGGGTTAGGAGCAAGCACCTTCCTGTGGGAACCCCTCTGTGCAGCACTGGGACAACCCCCAGCCCAGAGAAAAGCAGCAAAAAGGACCAACAGACACAGTCCCAGATTTTGAAGCTGGGAGATTTGTCCTCTCCATCCACCGACTTGCCGCTACCTCCCCCCCCCCAGTATAAAGCCGCATTCAAAGACCCAGCGGTCACTATATCACTGCACACAGCAGTCACTCAATGCAGTACCAAAAATTAAAATACAGAAAATGGATTCTCCCCTCCATCCACCGACTCGTTGCTCACCTCCTTAACCCTCTAGCTTGAAGGGGAGCTTTTTCTTCCCTTGCTGAGAAGCAGCAAGAGAAGAAAGAAAGGTCCGGTGGGCCAACTGGGTGCAGAAGCCAATGCTGCCTTTTCCTGCAGTGAAGCCCAAAATGAGGGACTTGCATTGAGTAAAGGCAGTGCTGTGCTTCCAGGAAAGAGCCCACTGCTGCAGGAAGAGGGATGAAACAGCCTGCTGAAGCCTGGGATTGAATCAGGGACCTTTAGATTTTCAGTCTAACGCTCTCCCAACTGAGCTACTTCAGCACCTGCAGGGGTGCCTTTTTGGGCTGCTGCTGCTCACCTTGAAGTTTATTCTCCATAAACCATCTCTCCAGTCAACACGGCCAATGCAAGACGGACATCGCTTGCTATTTTAGCCCTTGGAAACGTCATTAACTAGTCTCTGATCTCTTGAATGCTGCGCTCAGTTCATGGGGAAAGGCGAGAGAAGCGACCTTTGACCAGGAAAGCAGGAGTTAGTTAACATCCTAATGCTGTCTGTCTCCGACTGTAACACTATTTAATACTGGCCCACCCTGTGCTGGTGAGTGCTCCATTTCTAGATGTTAGTACATTTCAGTTACTGTCAAAATTAAAAGTTTCTATATGCTTAAAAGAAATGATTTTTTAATTTGCTTATATATGGCATGAATAAATACAGATTTACACATCCTAGCATGAACATTTATTGTCTTATATGATAGAGAAAATCATGCATCCAAACTGTGCATTAAAATCATGAAATGAGCTACAAATGCGATAAAAATAAGGTATTCAATGGTTTAACATATGGAGCGGGGCTGGGGGGTTCCGAAGACACGTCTTGCCTGGGATGCTACTTGGTCTAGGGGAGGCCCTGTCAGGGAAAGCAGGAGTTAGTCTCACATGCTTATTTCCAGGCTGTAATCTGTGGGCGCCCTGCTCTGGGGGCGGGATCGTGGCAGCCCAGACTCAGGGCTGGAACAGGCCCCGGATTGAGGGGGTGGTTGCAGGGTTTGCAGAGCTCTGGTGTCTCAGACAATGTGTCTCCCCAAAGCCTCAGATCTGCGTCCCCAGAAGGCTCCTGCACTGCCTCCGCTCCTTTCACAGTCTATAGCAAGGAGCAGCAGCAAGGGTCAGGGATGAGCCATAGGCACTCGGTGGGGGGCAGAGGCTTCAGGAGGAAACCCAGCCCCCAGAACAGAGGGGGATAGGAGGCTTTTTCTCTCTCCTTAGCCACGGGCCATAGCCCGAGAGCTCTGTGAAAGGCCTCCCCGCCCACAGCCTGGGGAAGGGGAAGGGGAAGGAGTCCCAGGTTCTAGCTCGATTTGGAGGAGGATCACTGGACCCTAGAACCACTTGCTGCCCTTTCCCAGAGAAACCTGTGATGCCCAGAACGGGGCTGAGATAAATGCTGACAGGAGCCAGGAATTGTTCCCTGGAATAGCAGCAGAATTGGGCAGCTGGAAATCTCCCAAAGGAGCTGAAGCCTTGGTGGGTCAGACATAGATGCCCCAGGTACTGCGTGGGGGGCTTAGGTTTGTTTTCTAGACAATAGCAGTCTGAGTTTTATTGCCTCAAAATTTCAATAGAAAAATTCCATTTCAAACTGTGTGTGGTGGGGAAGTCGATAGTGATTTCTTTGGTTTTGATTTAGTTTGTTCTCTCGTTGTAAAGCCCTGGGTAATTTTGATGGAAAAAATGTTTATACAAGGCCAAGGAAAAGTAAGAAAAGTTAAAAATCTGCCTTGGAGTGAGGGGGTCTCTGTGTGCCAAGGCAGAGGTGAATGTTCATGGGGAGGGGGTTAAGGGATAAATAAGAGGCTTTTGCTGGAACACAGGGGGATGTTTCACAGTTTAACATCCCACTTTCCTGTGCTGCTGCTCAGCCCGACCCCACTGACACCCCTTTGATGAAGTGGGAATTTTCTGATGTTTTGTTTGCATCTTGTGTGTACCTCAGTTTTCCTATTTGTTGCACGATTATCTAGGTTAAAGGTCCAAATGTGGGTGCACTGCCAGGTGGAATGGAGTAACATTCAGGGGATGCAGCTGCCTGGGCCAGCCCCATGGGGTGAGGAGGGGAGCCACCCAGCTCCACTCTTGGCTCCAGCCCCAGCTCTGGCCCCTGCCTCAGCCCCTTACCCTGTCTGTGTCCCTTCCCCCTTAGCTGCGGCCCCACTCCCAGCCACGACTCGGGGGGAGCATGGACAGGGGTGGGGGGCATGACCCCGAAGTGTTTTGGACCAGTGATCTCGGTGGTGGGACAAGGGGGTTAAATCTTGGCAGAGACCCCCAAAGGGCAGGTGTGGCTACTGTCTGGCTGCCTGGGCCCAGACAATGGCCACAAATTCTGTCTCCTAGCAACCGATGGCCGGGGTGCACCTGCTGCAAGAGGCCAGCTGGCCGGGAGGAGTCGGAGAACAAAGAACGAGCTGGAGGCCAGGTGGGCAGGTTGCCAGGGAAACAGGACAAGGGACAGACGAGGGGCAAAGGGCCTGGCTGAGTCGGGCTGTTGGGAGCAAGGAGTCTGCTGGGTTGGGACTCGAGGGGAGAGCCCAGGCTCTGAGTTCGGGGTCTCCCCAAGATGGACGTTGCTGAAACTTCCTGCTTCCTGTGCGAACACAGAACTTTCCCAGGCTGGATCCCAGACCCCTAACAAACCTTCTGTTGTACAGCGCTGGCTGAGAGTCACTGGGGACTGTGGAAGTTGGGGGTGCAGGACTCCCCTTCGGGGGGGGGGTGAGGCTTTCCCAGGTGTCTGATTCAGGTGGACTCACTGCAGGAAGCTCCTGGTGTGGAACAGGGGGGCTGAAAGGTCCAAGGTCAGTCCCAGGAGGCGCTGAAGTCAAGGAGGCTTCCCCCAGTGAGGGCATCCCCTGGGGGGGTCACACTGAGGAGGCTCCTGCCTGGGTTTGACTCCGAGCTGTTCCAGAGCACGGAGCCTGTGTGCCCGTCACAGCCCCCCAGCATGTGACCTACAGGCTCCACTCTGGCAAAGCTCCCTGTCCCTAGGCTTTAGCATCACTAGCCCCTGCTTAGCGACTAGGGGTCAGTTTAGGGCAGCGGACCCCAAAATGTGGGGCGTGACTCCTAGGGGGACACAGAGGAACATTCATGGGGGCACTTCAGGACCTGAGCCAGCCCCCATGGAGGGCAGGGAGGAAGCCCCACTCAGCCCCACTCTGTCCCAGCTCTTCCCCAATCCCACCCTCAGCCTGGGCCCCTGGCTCCCAGCCCGGCCTCGACCCCCTTACCCCTGTCCGCACCCCCATCCCCAGCAAGCAACGGCCCCACTCCCAGCCCCGGTTCTCGACCGCGGCTTCCGAGGGGCCACAGCCATGGGTACGAGGGCGCAGTGTGAAATGTTTGGGGACCACTGGGTTAGGGTGACGTCCTCAATCACTTCTCTGCCGTCCAATGAAAGCAATTCCTCCCCACTCCACCCTCCGTCAGGACGGCCTAGGTACGTTCCGCTGCCCTTCACTCGTACAGGAAGGAGAATAACATTTCATTGCACTCAATGCTAAAGTGATTTGCAACCCACCACCATCCCAAACTCGTCATTTTGGGGAAGCAGCCCCACCCTGCTGCAGAGCTGGGCAGAGCAGGGGTGTCTGTGCAAACACGGCCTGTTCCTGAAGTCTTCCCCCAGCTCCTCACTAGATGTGAGGGGAGCCTATTCAGCCCTGCTTACGCTTAGTATTTAAAACTCCTAGTGGCCCTATCTCTGCCGGCCTTAGATTTCTCCTCCTGTCCACTTCTTGATAGCTCAGATGAGGTGGCTGAGTGGTTAAGATGATAGACTGCTAATCCATTGTGATCTGCGCACATGGGTTCAAATCCCATCCTCAGCAGTTGCATTTAGTCTTCACCCTCCTTTATAGACAACCGTCTCCCCTCTTTGGTACAATTACAGAAAAAACAATGTTGCTTCTTGCAAACAAAAACCTTCTCATAATCTCTCCCCCCCCCCCTTTGCTTCAAATAAAATGTCTAAATACCAGATTTCTAAAACAATTCTCTAGTCCAGCATTTCTTAGTTTTTATCTCAAAAGGGAACAGCCTCATAATCTCCCCCAAACACCCTGGGACCTCCCCAAATAATTAAACTACCCCCAACCTGAGCAAGGCCACAACAGTGAACCAGAGCTAGTGCCTAGGCCAAGCTGTTCTGAAGGAGGCAACTCAACCATTTTCTCCTGCTTCCCTTGGCAAAGTCTGACTGAGAAAACAGAATTCCCCAAACTGAAAATTTTCTGCTGAAAAACCACTACTAGTCTGTTTGGGGACTTTGGTTTGAATGTACTATTATTATTCTCTTCTGATTTCTGAATCAGTTTTGTCATCCAGGTGTATTTCCAGCTGTTGAGTTGTGGGGGAGAGAGGCTAACTCATAATGTCTCTACCCCCCCTTTCATAGTTTCTTCCAACTGGCTAGGAAGTACCTTTGCTAGGATGTGAGTCAAGCAGTGTCCATTGTCGCTGTGCTATCTCGGAGAAGTCTGCATTGTACACGGCTCCTGGGATAGTCCTTGGGAGTGTGGATCCCTTTAATGGGCCAGCAGCGAGTCTGGCTCCTCCATTGTCACACCTGAAAGGCTGGTGGGGGCATTTCAACCTCATCTCAGTAACACACACAGAGCAAAACTTCCCAGCCAATGCTACACACACAATCCAACACAATATTAATGTTCAACAGACCAAGACTTTTGAAATGACACCTCACCAGGCAGACTTTGTACAAACCGTATCATCATTATATGAGATTGGTGAATATGGGGCTTCCAGGGTGCTGCTTTGAGCACAGAGTGCCACACCTGGGCTGACATTGCAATGGAGACGTACCCTTAATGTCCATCTCTCCTGGGATAAAGATGGCAGCATGGCTGGCCTGGGTCATCTGACGTGGGCTCAGGAAGCTAAAGCTGAGAGGCTAAAAACTGTGGTGCAGATATTTGTGTTCACACTGAAGCCTGGCCTGGAAACCTCACCCTCGTGGGGTCTCAGAGGTTGGGCTCAAGCCCATCTGTCTGCACTGTAATTTTATAGTCTTGCAGCCCAAGCCCCATAACCCTGAGTCAGCTGACCCGGGCTTTGCGACAGGTGCCCTGGGTGTGTTAATCGCAGTGTAGACATAACATTAGGCTACGTCTCCAGTGCAATGAAACACCCACGACTGGGCCCGTGTCACGTTAATCAGGTCATGTGGCTTGGGCTGTAAAGTTGCAGTGTCCGTGTCTCGCTCAGGCTCAGTCCCCTGCTCCAGGAGCCCAGAAGGTTGGGAGGGGGTTTAGCAAGTGGAAATGGTAAAACCACAGGGGAGTATTACCCTGGACTCACGGCATTTCTCCATTGGTCTGTCTGCTCTGGGGCAGGGACAGAAACACGTCCTGCTGCTTTTCATCTCAGACTCGGTGCACAAACAGGACTCAACCCTCGGCATAAACTAAACGAGCTGCCCACAGATTCTGGCAGCCACAATGAGCACTTGGTGTGAGAGTTTCAGACCTGCCCCTGTCCCAGAGGGAGGGGCTTGTCTGTGAGGGGACTGGACCACTGACCCATCGGCTCCTAACTCCCAAACTTTCAGTAACTCTATCATCAGTGCTTGTGAGTGTAATTTAAACCATAAGAAAACCACACTAGGCTAGACCAAGGTCCATCTAGCTCTGAATCTTGTCTTCTGACAGTAGCCAATTCCAGGTGCCCCAAAAGCAACTCAGTAAGGTACCATTGGAACTTGAACCCAGGATCCCCTGTATACAAAACACTGGTTTTAGCCAGCTAAGCCATGGTGCCTACAGCTGCTGAAGGGATCATCTCTGCACACACCTGACTTCTGCCAACCTCCATCTGGGCCTGACAAGCTTTGCTGGTGTTTGATTCAGTAAAGCAGAGGAGCAGATGAAGTTTACTCCCAAGGTTCTTTTTGGACAGGTCTACACTACAAAATTAGATCGGTGTAACTACATTACTCAGGGGTGTGAAAAATTTACCTCCCTACAATGCAGTTATATCAGCCTAACCCCGGTGCAGATAGCGCTGTGCCAACAGGAGGGCTTCTCCCATCAGCATAGCTTGGGAGGGGCTTGGTTAGTGAAGATGAAGAGAATAGGTGGCCCATGGCTCTTGCATTTGGGGAGGCTGGGTGTGAGCGCTGGAAGCTCCCTGGAAGTGGGGGGCCCATTGGTGCCCAGACCATGGCACTGCCCCCACCCTTCTCCTCTCTCTGAGGCCCCTGTGCTCCCCTTGCTCCTATTTGGCCACTTCCCACCCCGCTCTTCCTCTTGGCTGAGGATGGCTGAGCCACCTTGCTCGCTGCCCTCCTCCCCAAGGCCTTCCTGCCTCCTGCTTGTGCCTCCACCCCTACCACAAGGTCTGCCCACCAGCCGCCACCGCCACCTCTCTGACCCGTCCCTGCAACCCACCCTGCCCACCACCCACACCTCTCTGCCTCTCCCTGAGACCTGCCCTGCCCACTGCCCCCACCTCCGAGACCTGCTCTGCCCACCGCTCAAAACTCTCTGCCCCTCCCCTGAAACCCACCCTGTCCACGTCTTTCTTCGGTCATCTGTTGTTATTCCATGAAACATCAAGAATGGAATAAAAAGCTGAGTTTACTCCAGGTTGAGGAAACAAAGAAGCCACCAACCCCGGCATTGCTGCTTTAGTTAAAGTGTTTAGTTAAAAACAGCTATTGAATGTCCTCCTATGCCCTCTTGTGTCACCAGAGCACATCCATGCTAGCAGTTCGTGGATGGCAACAGAGAGCAGTGCACTGTGGGTAACTATCCCACTGTGCAACTGGCTGCAGGGTGTTTTGGGAAGGGTTTGCAATGCCTCACGGACTGGTACAGCATCACATGATGCAGGTTTCTCTATCCCACTGTTCCACGGGCATCTTACTAGATTGCCAGCTGCTTTTCAACTGCGTGTGCGTGGTGGTAGAGACTGTTTGTGTTCTGGGGAGAGACAGTGTGTGTGCTGGGGAAGAGTGAGTGTGTTGAGCTAGGTAGAGCGGATCATTATTTCCTACTCGAAAGAGAGAGAAGCTCAGGCTGAGAAAGGAGAATTGACTTCTCTAGGTCACACAGCCAGTCAGGGCAGAGCTGGGAATAGGACCCAAAGCCCTGATTTTCAGTCTAACCATCGGATCTTTGAATTTCATACACTGAATGACCTGACAAAGTGCTCACAGATGAACTCCAGACCAACAACAGTGGACACGAATTATTCAGCAAGTATTTGAGGAGAACTGCAACGTTAGAGAGAATCGGGTGAACTGCCTAGGAGACCATTAATGTAGAGAAGCAGCAAAATTCATCAAACATAGAACTGGTTCTGACTTGATTTCTTGGTCTTAAAAGAGACCAACAAGGACCTGAGTCTCTCCCTGTCAATAACCCCCTGCTCAGCCACAATCAGGTAGAGACTGAGGACGGGAGGCTGAGGGTTCTGCCCAGAGAGCCCAAAGGATGGCTCCAGGTCACTGGTGGGGACTTTACTGCCCGAGCACTCCATATTTCAGCTCCCATACATTTTTGGGTGGGATTCTCTTCCACAGTGGGAGCTGCAGAGCACTCCTGACACACACACACACACACACACCCTCTCCTGGGTGTTGGGAGGGAACAGGTAAAAGAAAAGGACAAAGGAAGCAAGAGAAGAAGAGGAGGAGGAAGAGGTGAAGCAAAAGAACAAACTCCTAATGTCCCCAGTGATTCTAAGGGACAAAACCCAGGTGCGGAATAAAAATTCTGCCTCCTTAAATCTCGTGTTTTCCATGCCTAGAATTCAACTGTCACCACATGGATCAGACTGAACAGGTTCCAAAACTCCAGGAGGCTCTTACCTTCAAACAGGGACGGCTGTTTCTGTAAATTTCTCAAAAATCACTAAAAGGGAAGGAGAAAACTCGAAAGAGGGTTCCTCCTGGCGCTCACGCCCGTGAACCCGAATATTCCTCAGTCCTCAAAGAGAGACCTGGAGAAGGAGATTGCTGCCAGTACAAAGCCACAGGGGTCTCTGAGGTTTCTGGCCCTCGGCCCCTGTTCTGCCTGGCTGATGTCAGCATCTCTCTCTGTGAGGTCACCACCTCCCCACCACCTTTCGGGACCAATAGTCTGGGAGGTTCTGCAAAAGGCTCAGATAATGTCGCTGCCATTAATTCTCCCCTTTGCTGTGCCAATGTCCTGCCCCGGCCAGGCACCCTTTGAGGTTTGAGCTACCCTGTGGATCACCCCACTCAAGGAGCATGTTTGTTCAGGCAGCAAGCCAGGCTAGACAGGGAAACACTCAGACGCTGCTCCCAATGCTACACTCAGTTTTTCAGAAATTATGGCCAGAAGAGACCATTAGAGCATCTAATCTGACCCCTGCATATCACAGGCCTCTGTGTATGACACAAGAGCTACTTTTTGGGGTAAACACATTCCAGAAAGCAGCATCTAGTCTTCATGAAATGACATCAAGAGATGGGAGAACCCACCACTTCTCCTTGGTAGCTTGTTCCTGTGGTGAATCATCCTCGCTGGTGAATATTTGTGCCTTTGTTGTAATATGGAATTTGTCTCTCTTTTCACCTTCCAGCCATTGGGTCTTGTTAGGCCTTTCTCTGCTCGATTCAAGAGCCTCTTTAATCACCCAATTTTATCTCTCCATTAAGGCACTTCAACACTCTCCAGTATAGTCACCTCTTCAATCTTCTTTGATAAGCTAAACAGGCTGAGTTTCTTTCAATAGCTCCTGGAAGGCATTTTTCTCTCCAGCCTCAGAACATTTGGTGGCTTTTTGCTGCCCCAGCCCACTTCACAACATCTTTTCACATGAGGACACCAAAACTGGAGGCAGTATTCCAGTATCAGTCTCACTGATGCCGTGTCACCTCTTGTAATGTTATTGACATAATCTGTAATCTCAGATAGATCGTGGGTCCTTCTTAAGTGCACCACTCTGGTTTCCCATATTTCTCAGCCAATATTGTAGAAAGGTTGTCGTAAGGGGTCTATGGAGAGGTTCTGACTGGCTGATTATAATGATGCTATATCTCTAGATGTGTTTCATTTTGTAGTTGACGTTATGAATATTGGCTCTATGCTGCCTGTATTTCAAACTTGTGCTTCGTTGCTTCTGGGAACACCCCAGCCAGACAAGTTGGTGCTGTTCTGGCCTAGAACGAACGCGCTTTCTCCTTGAGTAAGGTGATCCACCTGGGAGTAGCTCAAACCTCCAAAGCACTGGCCAGGGGCAGGACATTGGCACAGCAAGGGAGGGCTGGTGGCAGTGACATCACAAAGGTCTTTTGCAGGACCTCAGACTATTGGTCAAAGATTATTGGTGGGGAGGTGTGACTTCAAGTGGGACTGTTCCCTACTGGGGTGCTGTGTGTGCAGTTCTTAGGTATCTAGCAAAGCAAAAGGCCAGTGACAATCGGAATGCCTGACACTCTGTCTCCTAGCAACTGATGGCCTGGGCCCTCTCTGCAAAGGTAAAAAAGCCAGGAGAAGGTGTTGAGACACAGGTCAGGTGACCTCCTGGGCCCGGGACAGAAGCTGAGCAGAGAGGAGGAGGGCTGGAGGAGGCTGGCAGTCTGAGCTGGCTGGGGAAAGAAGGAAGCTAAGAGACAGGGCTCTGATCCTAATGGGGCTATGGGGCCCCCAAATGCAAGATGGACCCTCACAGGGGATCCTGTTATCTGTACCTGCAAGACCTGTGTTGGACTGGGTAGTCTCCCGTCGCCTAAACAAACCTTCGTGCCATTGGCTGGGCTGAGAGTCCCAGGAATCGCAGGGAGCCCGGTGTGCAGGTAGCCCTGACTCCCACACTCCGTGACAGGAGGTTGTGACCTCACAGAGATGCTTGACATCAGCCAGGCAGTGATACAGGGGCGTGAGGGGCCAGGAAACCTCAGAGACCCTGTGGCTTTGCTGCAGCAAAGTCCTCCTTCTCCCAGGTCTCTCTTTTGAGGACTGAGAGAGTATTCCTGGGTTCAATGGACGCGAGCGCCCAGGAGTGAAACCTCTTTCGGAGTTTTCCTCCTTCCTTTTCGTGATTTTACTAGAAAACAGCCAGTCCCTGTTTAGAAGGTAAGAGCCCTCCAGGTTTGAAACCTGTTCAGTCTGATCCATCTGGTGAGAGTTGAATTCCCAGGCATGGAAAACAATGAGCTTAAAGGAGGCCGAATTCTTTATTCTGGAATTTTATTTGATCCCCCACCAGAAAGACCTGGGCTATCCTTTGGGCTCTTCAGAGAATCCTCTAGCCTCCCTTCCTCAGCCTCTACCTCCTGATTGGCTGAGCAGGGGTTATTGACAGGAGGAGACTCCAGGTCCTTGTTGTTCTCAAGACCAAGGAAATAAGTCAGAACCAGTTCTGTGTTTGATGAATTTTGCTGCTTCTCTGCATTAATGGTCTCTGAGCAGTTCATGATTCTCTCTAACATTGCAGTTCTCCTCAAATACTTGCTGGCTAATTCCTGTGCACTGCTGTTGCTCTGGAGCTCACTGAGCACTTTATTCAGGCTGGTCTAGTGTATGCAAATTCAAGATCCGGGATGGTTAGGTTTGAAAATCAGGCTCTGGTCCTGCTTCCCAACTCCCTGCTACTGACTGGCTGTGGTGGACTCCTTGTACACAGCCAATTCTCCTTTTCTCAGCCTTTAGCTTCTCCCTCTTTCAAGTGAGGGGATACAATGATCCACTCTGTACTCTACCTCATGGTGGATGTGCTTGGAGGATGGGATCCATTGAGA